>NC_059073.1:179010628-179618513 GCF_020497125.1 Mauremys mutica
CACCTCTTGTAGCACCTGGGACTTACATCAAGTCCCCAATCCAAGTACTGATCCAGCCCGATGTTACTTAGCTAATGAAAGCTGATACGCGTACAGCCCAAGATGGTGTGGCCGCAGGCCAGCTTTAATTAGTTAAATCAAGTTGTACGAGGCGTCACTGATTTACTTCTAAAAAAATCTTGCTTAATTCTGTTCTTATTAAATAAAAACCTTCTGGAGGGAATAATAGCCAAATCCAACCCACACTCCAGAGCCTGGGTACAGTGCTGCAACACAATGTCCTCTCAGTTGCCACTGGAGCGTAAGGGCTGGCATAGCTGTTATCAGGCCTCCATACCACTGTTCTACTACTAAATTATACAACCTAAATTCCCCAATCTGGAGCCAGATTATGGGACAACTCCTGCTCATTTCATCCAATGGGTCTACTTGCATGAGTATAATGAGCAGGATTTTGCCCCTTAGGTTTTATCTACACTAGTACTTTTGTCAGTCAGGGGTGTGAAAAAACACCCCCCTGATCGACATAAGTTTCACCAACAAAAGCGCCAGTTTGGACAGTGCTGTGCTGGCATGAGAGTGTCTCCTGCCATTATATCTACTGCCACTTGTTGGGGGTGGTTTCATTATGCCGGCGAGAGAGCTCTCCTGCCAGCATAGAGCAGCTACACGGGAGACCTTACAGTGGCTCATCTGCAGCAGTAAAGCTGTGCTGCTGTAAGGTCCACAGTGTTGACATCGCCTGTGGCTCAAGAACTGGAAACTAGTGCTTTAATTTTATCATCCAACAACCTCTCTTGTAACCCCTTTTTTCTTAGAAAAACAGACCAGCCAGTTGTCAGGCTCCAGATGTTATGAATAAAAAGCTTGTATTCTGCCACTGTAATAAGAAAATCATTAACTGTTTGGCCTGCGTATATTGCAGCAGATAATTCATAAGATGAATGTAGCCTCTTTTTCTGTTCACAGAATGTCTGTGGGCAGATCACTATTTCCTGGGGATGGTCGTATGACAAACTAAAAGGAATAAAATAGAATAGAATTGATTGTATGGAATGCCTGTAATCTGGTTTCTGATGTAAAATGCTCAAGAAAAGCGAATTGATAAAATTTTCTTTCCATGCGTATTTGAGCATGTGAGATTAAAATTTGATTTCCACCATCATTCATGCTAGTAAACCTCAATTATGTGAATGATTACATAAAGCAAACACAAAAGTTGTACGTACACTAACAAAGAGTTCTAGATCCAGTTAGTCATTGCTGGGGTTTTTTAGCTCCTGAAGTGTGTATTTCAGAAGGTCATGAATTTGTTAAATGACATTATTTCTAGGTCACATGTGTTTTACTGCCAAATAAATGCAACACATGAATATAGGTGGCTGTTACTTTCATTTGTGCAAAATATATGAAATTTAAATTTGCTATGCTTCAGATTCTGCTGTGCATGGAAACTGTTTCTGCAATGCTGTGCACTTGGCATGGTGGAGAATGAGTGGCTGATATAACGTATTGTCATTTTTGTATCAAGGCTTTGGCATGCCACTCAGTGGGGGAGAAAAAAAAACACCCATGTTAATGAATATCTTCCTTGCTTCCTAGTAGTCCTAATGTAATATGCCTCCTCTTTTTCAGAATAACTCTTCATACCTGATGTCAAACATTGCTTAGAATGTGGAATCCATTTCATGTGAATAAATGAATAAGGTGGCATGCCATTTCTTCTCTGGAAATTATGCATACACTTCATATGATGAAAAGCCATTCTTCCCTCAAGCCCACATGGGTGTTTCAAATATTGGCATTTGTAGAAAAACCAAAATGCCACTTGGAGTCTGTGTAAAGGGACACAGTCAAGATTTGTAGGCCCAACATTTGATATTTAGTAATGACCCTTCCCCCTTCCTTCTTAGATTCATGTCCAAAGTCCATGTAACCTTTTATAGCTCTGTAGCAGGGTGGTCACCCGCTCCTGCCCTGAAGGGCTTGAGATCAGCCCTGGGAGAAGGTGGTGACTGAAAGCAGCTAATGGGCTGATTGGGGAAGCAGCCATAGCTGGGCCATGCCCCATTCAGGCCTCAGCTGGCCCTATATAAGAGGCTGGGAGCCAAGAACTCAGCAGTCTCTCTCTGTAGCTGTAGAGGGAGATGGACCTGGCTGCAGGGACCCGAGCAGAGTACTTGAGTGACGTGGAACAGGGTTGGGGAAAGGTCGAGGAGCTGGGGAGGCTCCAGACTGGAAAGCCCCAGGCTGCGGCCTAGCAGAAGGCCAACGGGTACTGGGGGTGGCAGAGGGCAGCCCACGGGTAGGCAGAAGCAGCAGGTCCAAACCCTCCTTGCCAGTGATGAGTGGCTTATACTGCAGTCTGCCCTAGGGAATGGGGGCTAGTTGGTGACTGGCAGTAGCCTTACACTGAGGCAAGGTGAGGATAGAGGGTTGGGGTCTCCCCTAGGTGGGAGGGAGCAGCACCCCAAACACAAGGGGCACTGGGTCCTGGGAGGGACACAGGGGCCAGTGGCAGTGGGACACTGGCCTGCAGAGGGTGCTCTGGAGGCTGGAGAAGAGCTAATTCCTGATGACCAGCAGGAGGCACTGCAGGGGTGAGTCCCACACGCTTACAAGCTCTTTTAAAAATAAATGTGTTAACCTTCATATCTCCTGAAAGGAAGATCCTCCCCATCCCCCAAAGGCCAGCAACTCAGACCTTTCTACTGAGCCTTATGAAAACAAAATGGGGCATGTATGATTGAGGGAAAGGGAAACTGCTGTTTCAATCTCCTAAAGGTGTCTTATAAAGGAAAATCATAATAATGAACATGACTTTGCAGTCTTAAAATGATGCTTTGTAGATATTTCATTTTTAATATGCCTTCACTTGGACACAAATGATCATTTTAACCCCAAGTCCGGTAGTTGCATATATTGCTGTTACTCTTTGGCAATGTTCAGATGAACTTGGGTGCATCTCTCCTGTCTGCTAAGCATTCTCTGGCTACTACTACTACAGATCTATTGAATCTCCTTTAGTATCTGGCATTTTTAATGTTTAGGAATGCTGGGTTGGTTTTGGGCCTACTAATATGTGTAGGATTTTCCTGAGGCCCCAAGAGCCTTGTAAATAGGAACATCCTGCCCAATTATTGCAGGCATTCAAGGCTGCTTTGGAGTATAGGATATCAGGTATGGGACAGGAAGGGACCACCTGGGCCATCAAATCCTGTCCCTTGCTATCACAGCATCATATAATCCCATTTATACATTTATCAGATCAGTCTTAAAACTAGGTTGTTTGCCCCCACTACTGCTATGGGAAGGTTGTTCCAGAATGTCCCAGGAATGCATCTGAGATGATTCTACTGTGTCCTGTGTGGGGAGATGTGGGGACCCCTGCAGTCCCTGAGGCCTCAGACTAGTGTTCTGCAGGATTCTGTCCTCAAGAGGAGTGGATCTCGATCTTTTCCAAACCAGGACCCCATCTTACAACAGACTACCATTTCAGGAGCCCTTCCCATCTAGGCATAAATAAGGGAGGGTGGTTGTTTCCCACTGAAACATGTTTACAACCCCTCTGTGGTCATGACTCCCCAGTTGAGAATCTATGTTCAAGGGTATGGATTTGCAGCTGGTGCACGGGCAAACAAGGAACGGTTTGGAGTACAGCCCATGCACCCACAAATACATGGAGAATTTGGCCAAACCTTCCACAGCGAGGCGCATCGGCTGCAGAGTCAATGGGTGGCTCTGGAATGCTCGATAGCCTGAGAAGCAGTTTCTACTCTGAGCACTCTGCCTCAGTCAGGACTGGTTCCCGGTTGAGGATCGGTCCCTAATGGAACAAATGCCAGTCCGTAGAGCTCTGACAATGTACGCCAGCTGAATTCCGGCCCCATAAATGCATTACGCTCTCAGAACATTGTGCTTTTGCTTGTTTGAACTGCCCTCATTTATTTTTCTCATTTAAAAAAACAAACCAGTATGTTAGGTTTTGGTACTAGAATTTTACCCTTGTTGTTTTCAGGCATAATATTAGCACATTCCTCCTTGGTCTGTCTGACTTTAAAAGTTTGTGTTGTCATTAAGCTATTTTCCTTTTCTTTTGTGAGAGATGGACAATTAAAAACATTCCCACTATTTGTAAATTCTCCTTGTGAGGAACCGAGCAGATTGCCTGGATCTTCTGGTTGTTGTTCTGGCTTCAGTTTCAGAACTGAATGCACTCCTTCTGCTCCATCTGTTTGAGTTTTGACAATGCAGTGGATAAAGCTGGAGGAAGTCCCATATATAAGGGTGGGCTAAGCTTCACATTTTAAAATTGTATTTTAATTGAGTAACTGGATTCAATGCAAATGGAAATGCAACAGGGTATAGAGTGTTTCCAGTACTCTCTTTAAATGAAAAATTATCTTAACATTACTATTTACCATAAGAAATATATTCACAAAACTAAAATATAAGGAGCATTATATTTAAATGCACTGGCTATTTTTTATTACTGTTCTTTTCTTCCAATGTTGCTTATTTTATTTATCTTTTGAATTGCTAAAACATACATGTGAGTGGCCTAGAACTTCACTTCTGAATGCATCAATATGTATTTTTCCCATTAAATAAACAAGATGCTAATTAAGAAGCAGGAAGAAAGATAAATGATCACTTTCTTTTAATAATAATTTGGTCTACTTTTGCAATATACTTAGTTTCAGAAGACAATGGGACAAACCCTGCACTCTGATGTATGCACGAAGGTCTTCCCCTTAATTGCAGCATCTCTGTTAGCATCTTTTGGAGAACAATGTCTTAGAATCTTTTGTACAAATGTCTCACTTCATATTCTCCCTATAGCCTTATTTCCTCTCATAGGTCAAATTTCACATTTCATGTATGTATCCTGTTTGTCTCCCTTACCTTCATTATTCCTGTTCATCTTGATGATCTTCTGTTTTACGGAGTACAAGTTTAAGGACCAGAAATACAAAATCAACTCTTTTTGTAATGTAATTAATCCAGTGTTTTCTGACTTGAGCCCATATAAGATCGCTGAAAAAAAGTCTTTCAGCAAGGGAATACAATTAACTCTCACTTCATTAACTTGCTAACCCAATAATTGTCACCAAACACAGTTTGGCCTTTCTCCACTTCTCAGGTAGGACATGATCGCCTAAGGTGCTGAGGGAATGCACCTCCCATTGCTGTCACTGACTTGCAGCAGATGTCCATTACCCGCAGTGTAAGCGTAAGAGTGTTACTTAAGCACATGCTAAGATACATATGTCCCAATGAAGCTAAGCACATGCTTAAGTGCTTTTCCGACCCAAGGCTAGTGCTGTAGTCAACTCTTTTATTGCCAACAATTCCTTGCTGTAACAAAACAGACCACTGTACATTTAATAACACTTTAATATAGTATCTTTGTGGCTTTTTTTACATACTCACCACTTCACAAAATCTGACAATCCGCAATGGGTCACTAGTGCACATTTTCAGTAGTCTTTTTTGTAGATTCAAATGTTTGAATATTTTATGAGAAATATATAATAGGTGCACTGCCGAGGAAAAAAAGGACACTAATCTCCACAGACTGCCCTCTTGAGGTGTGGAGTTTGATTTTAATTTCATTGGGGGAAAAACCCACTCAAACTTAAAATAATTCATCCTACAATTTAGGGCCTGATTTTGCAAATTTTTAATTGCATAAATTAAAAGTTTGCAGGATCAGGAGGTAGGTATGAAAGAAAAGAAGTGCAATTTGTTGGGTTGTGTTACAACTCAGGCAGAATTAGGGTTTGGGTTATGGACACAGAAAATCCCAACACATTGGTGTGTTTTAAAGGACAGTGTGTTAAACTTGCTGTTAGACTAGGTAATTTCCTAAGCTTCAGTATTTAAAGATAATTGTCTCTTTGAGAAATTTGGACTGTTTGCAGTGCACACTAAAAACATATGGACCTAAAATTCATGAATTGCAAAAAATAACATTTACAGCATAGTTAATTTTTTATTAAATGAGTTATTCAAATCTCTAGAAATTTTCTACACCCAACCGATGTCAACATACCAATTTTCAGATAAAAGTGTTGCTCTGATCAAAAGTTAACATATACTGAAAACAAGGCCTACAATACAAGTCTAGATTCAACCTGAACTACAGGGTCATGACTGCCACTTCCACAGTCTGTTGTGTAATTAGAGTGGTCTGATATTTTGGTCTTCGGAGCTTGGGTGTCCTAGACACATTTATTAAGGTTGTCTCAATTTGGCAGTCAGTATTTTATATACATTTGTGGACTGATGTATTTTCAGCTTTTGATTGAGTTTTAGACGTGTGTTTGGGGCCTTTGGACAAAGGGATTAAGCCAGTCCTGCTTCTGGCAGTGCCTTCAGGGCAAATCCTGGTCCCTGCACCAGTTTCTAAACAACATCAAACTTGAAGGGAGGTGTTGTTGAGCCCTCTGCTTCAGTCAACCTGTAGAATGACGGCAGGGCCACTCACTCTACAATGCTCATTCAGCTTCTGTGCTGCAGTTGCCTACACAGTGGCACGCCCCCTACAAAGAGAGACAAAGGGGATGGCTTGTAGATCCATTGGCCACCCCCACACCCCATCCCACTCTGTAATTTGGGATGGAAGGAGGCAAGTCTCATGGGGAATAGATCTGCAAAGGGTTCAGACTAACTGCTTCCTGCCTCCCACACAGCAGAATTCCTTCAGTTTCGCTGCCTAGCAAGTGGTATGTGCCCCCAGGGAGCGGGTGGACAGGATTTGCTCACTGGTTCTGGAGACAGGACAAAGAAAGAGACTTAATACAGTAGACAACTTTGCTTCAATACTGAGGGGAAATAAAAGCATCTTGCACTACAGATACAGATAATTTTGTTAGTCTGCCTTCTCAATTACCTGTTTGCTGAAGCGGTTGAAATGAGATTCAGTTTAATTCAGAAAGTAGATCTCTCGGCATGTTTCATAATATTGTTCAGAAAATCACAGAAGTGCAGAGACAGTAACAGTTGCACTTGGTAAAGATTTCTCTGCTTCTCTGTCCTTGGAGCTCAGGGATATCGGCAGAGTGGGTTAGGGCCATTTCCTTTCACTCCAGAATGAATTCAGAGTATTTTCTGAATATCAGTTACTGGAGGCTGTACTACCTTACAGTGAAATATGCTCCTGGTTGACTATTGTGAGTGGTCTGATAAGAGATGGGGCTTTGTGATTATAAAATAGTATCTACTTTGTGTAGGGATAAAACTGTTAGCACTATTATCTTTGTAGGGGGCCACTTATTTTTTTGGCATGTTAGACAAAGGCCCTAATTCTGATTTCACATACACTGATGTAAATAGGCAGTTACTCCATTGAAAGCAGCGGTGTTTACAATGTAAAACTGGTGTAAGGTCAGAATTAGGCCCCAAATGACAAACTGACTCCTGGTTCTCTCAAGCATAGTTGTGGAAGCTGCACGAGTTTATTTTTAACATTATCTAACCTAACAAGGAATTTCTATGTATTTTCTCCTTTTACAGCCACATACTGCACTTTGGAGTTAATCATGTGCAGCCTCAGGTGACTACTGCTTGTGCTTCTAGTTTATTTTCTAGCCTTACTTTCATTCTCCCTTATTAATAGATATGCTGAGGTTTCAGGGGAAGCTTAACTGTCTAGAAGCCATTTCTCTTGAACTAGCTGTGACACATACCCGCCTGAGCGAAGGCACTCGCTTTCCCCTCAGAGGTGTATCTGCTTTCATTGGGAGTCCTCTCAAACTCTGGCATTGCAGAAACAGGTGCCCATCATATTTTGTTCAGCTAGGAAGCACTATGTACTCACTCTAATTACAAATCCTGTGATCTGGCCCTAGTTCAGAATTTGCAGCTTGATACATATTGCTGTCTGTAACCTCAGACTGACTTTTTTTTTCACTAATAAAGATGTTCTGGAGTTAAAAATGCCGATCTCTACTTGAACGTGTAAGCAGGCCTGCTACCCCATAATCTATTTTTTTTAGTATTTTAAAAATCTTTTAAAAACCCACTGCAAAATAGATACTGTTACTTTTGAGTCAGATATTTTATCTATGTTTACAGCACATGGTGAACGAAGGTATATGAGCCAGTTCTAGCAACTTTAGAGCCTCCTACTTTCTCATAGGTAGAGGAAGGTTTCTTTAGTTCAAGTGGTAAAAGGCTATCTTCTTGGTACAGAAGTTCCTGGGTTCAATCCCCCGTGGTGGTATGTAGTGGCAGAATACTGAAATGCTCAACCATGTGATGCTTACCTGTGACCACCGTGACTTTTTTCCAATTCATTGCTTGTTGTTTGAAAATGTAATTAATTTTAAACACCCAATTAACTAAATAGCTGGCATTATCAGTGGGCAAGGACTAATGCAGCCTA
The DNA here is from genome assembly GCF_020497125.1 of Mauremys mutica. Classification (NCBI taxonomy): domain Eukaryota; kingdom Metazoa; phylum Chordata; order Testudines; family Geoemydidae; genus Mauremys; species Mauremys mutica. Next base: position 179,019,018 of record NC_059073.1, read on the forward strand.
TGACCCACCTGGATTCATTTGATTAAAACTAATCACAAAGATTGATGTCACCTCTAAACAACATGGACTCAAACTTTTGGGCACCCTCAGCCCCTTTTGAAACCAAATGAAACTGAGGACACTCAATTGCTTCACAGGATCAATGTGAAATGTAAACTATTGTTCTTATCACAACCATTAAATATAAATAAAACACACATGAACATATAGATGGATATGCCAGTTGATGGTTTCGCCATCCTTAAATGTGATCTAGACATACTGTCAACCACGAACATCTATTTTATCCTTCTCTTTGACACACTTTGTTTTATCCATGTCTCATGGTTACAGGGCTAGCTACACCTCTGTCTGAGAGCACCTCTTCAGCTGTTAGGCCTCATGCCTTTACCTATCTGGAGATGGGATTTCACAGTTCTCTCACTTCTAGACCAGGACCTGGACTATGGTAACCGACGAGGGGGAATGCCATTTTAGATTTGGTTTTGGTGAGTAGTGAGGACCTTGTTGAAGAAATGGTTGTAGGGGACAACCTTGGCTCGAGTGATCATGAGCTAATTCGGTTCAAAATAAATGGAAGGATAAACACAATTGCATCTGAGACTAAGGTTTACGATTTCAAAAGGGCTAACTTTACGAAATTAAGGCGACTAGTTAGGGAAGTGGATTGGACTAACATATTTAGGGATCTAAAGGCGGAAGACGCCTGGGATTATTTCAGGTTGAAGTTGCAGAAGCTGTCAGAGGCCTGTATCCCGAGAAAGGGAAAACGGTTCGTAGGTAGCAGTTTTAGACCGAGCTGGATGAGCAAGCATCTCAGAGGGGTGATTAAGAAAAAACAGAAAGCGTACAGGGAGTGGAAGATGGGAGGGATCAGCAAAGAAACCTACCTTAATGAGGTCAGGGGGTGTAGGGATGCAGTGAGAAAAGCCAAAAGCCGGGTAGAGATGGACCTTGCGAAGGGAATTAAAACCAATAGTAAAAGGTTTTTTAGCCATATAAATAGGAAGAAAACTAAGAAAGAAGAAGTGGGACCGCTTAAAACTGTAAACGGGGTGGAGATCAAGGATAAGCTAGGCATGGCACAATATCTAAACGAATATTTTGCCTCGGTCTTTAATAAGGATAATGAAGGGCTTAGGAATAGTGACAGAGTGACCGATGGGAATGAAGGTACGGGGTTGGAAATTACAGTATCCGAGGTAGAAGCCAAACTTGAACAGCTTAACGGTAGTAAATCAGGCAGCCCGGATAATCTTCATCCTAGAATATTAAAGGAATTGGCGAGTGAAATTGCAAGACCGTTAGCAATAATTTTTAATGAATCTCTGAACTCGGGGGTTGTACCGTTTGACTGGAGATTAGCTAATATAGTTCCTATTTTCAAGAAGGGGAAAAAAAGTGACCCGGGTAACTACAGGCCTGTTAGTTTAACATCTGTAGTATGCAAAGTCATGGAAAAAATATTAAAGGAGAGAGTAGTTACGGACCTTGAGGTCAATGGCAATTGGGACAAATTACAACATGGTTTTACGAAAGGTAGATCGTGCCAAACCAACCTGATCTCCTTCTTTGAGAAAGTAACAGATTTTTTAGACAAGGGAAATGCGGTGGATCTACTATATCTTGATTTCAGTAAGGCGTTTGATATGGTACCACGTGAAGAATTACTGGTTAAATTGGAAAAGATGGGGATTGAAATGAAAATCCAGAGGTGGATAAGGAACTGGTTAAAGGGGAGACTGCAGCGGGTCGTATTGAAAGGTGATCTGTCGGGTTGGAGGGAGGTTACCAGTGGAGTTCCTCAAGGTTCGGTTTTGGGTTCAATCTTATTCAATCTATTTATCACTGACCTCGGAACCAAAAGTAGGAGTGGGCTGATAAAGTTTGCGGATGACACGAAGTTGGGAGGTATTGCCAATTCGGAGAAGGATCGGGATATCCTCCAGGGAGATTTGGATGACCTTGTAAACTGGAGTATTAGTAATAGGATGAAATTCAATAGTGAGAAGTGTAAGGTTATGCATTTAGGGATGACTAACAGGAATTTTAGTTATAAGCTGGGGACGCACCAGTTGGAAGTAACGGAAGAGGAGAAGGACCTCGGAGTCCTGGTTGATCGCAGGATGACTATGAGTCGGCAATGTGATGTGGCCGTTAAAAAAGCTAATGCGGTCTTGGGATGCATTAGGCGAGGTATTTCTAGTAGAGATAAGGAGGTGCTAGTCCCGTTATACAAGGCGTTGGTGAGACCTCATTTGGAGTACTGTGTGCAGTTTTGGTCTCCCATGTTTAAGAAGGATGAATTCAAACTGGAACGGGTACAAAGAAGGGCCACTAGAATGATCCGAGGAATGGAAAGCCTGTCGTATGAAAAGAGACTTGAGGAGCTCGGTTTGTTTTCCTTAACCAAAAGAAGGTTGAGAGGAGATATGATTGCTCTCTTTAAATATATCAGAGGGATAAATACCAGGGAGGGAGAGGAATTATTTCAGCTCAGTACTAATGTGGACACGAGAACAAATGGATATAAATTGGCAGTCGGGAAGTTTAGGCTTGAAATTAGACGAAGGTTTCTAACCATCAGGGGAGTGAAATTCTGGAACAGCCTACCGAGGGAAACAGTGGGGGCGAAGGACCTCTCTGGCTTTAAGATTAAGCTTGATAAGTTTATGGAGGGAATGGTTTGATAGGATAACACTATTTAGTCAATAGGTCAATAATGTGCTGCCACTGGTAATTAGTACCGAGGGTCAATGTTGGGATATTGAAAGTCTTTTTCCTGAGTGTCTGGCTGGAGAGTCTTGCCCGCATGCTCGAGGTTCAGCTGATCGCCATATTTGGGGTCGGGAAGGAATTTTCCTCCAGGGTAGATTGGCAGTGGCCCTGGAGGTTTTTCGCCTTCCTCCGCAGCATGGGGCAGGGGTCGCTTGCTGGAGGATTACCTGCTATTTGAAGTCTTTAAACCAGGATTTGGGGACTTCAACAGCTGAGTCAAGGGAGAGAATTATTTCAAGAGTGGGTGGGTCAGTTTTTGTGGCCTGCATATTGTGGGAGGTCAGACTAGATGATCATAATGGTCCCTTCTGATCTTAAGTTCTATGATTCTATGTGGCAACCATGATTATTCTACAGGTCTGAGTGAGTTCTAGCATTGTCCATCTTAAATGTTTGCTGAGAGATGGCTTATCTTGTGCCATTCTTTTCCTCACTTCTTATTTCATCCAGACAGTCCTCTAATGAACCCAATATATTCCTACAGTAAACATCCCAATAGCCAGGCCAACACACAGTATTCACAAATCATTACAGGGCAGCTCCAAATCCATCACATCCCTGCTTTATGCCAAATGTTTTACCTTTTGTCTGAGCTCTGTTTGTTTAACTTCATATTTGGAAAATTGTGGGTGGCGGGGGAGGTTCTGTGTCAAGGACACATTAGGCTTTAGATTGCTAATGGGTGGAGAGTCACAGAGTGTTTGTGTGGGGACTGTTTGTTGAATATCAGCCTGGCTCAGATGTGCGAGAATGATGAACGCACAGTCCTTTCTATTAACTTTAAACACACGTTCCAGCATCTGAATGTTGGCCTGTTAATGACTTGGTAAGAAAGAAACACAAATGAATCAGCATTCTTGCCAATTTAGAAAATTAACCATGTGAAGGAATTATTTCCAAAGAGGCATGGGGGACACAAAGCCAATACTAGGAGGAAAAAGTGAACTTTGTTATATTGCTGGTACATAGTCAAATGCAGGTGACATTTACAGAAACAACTAAAATTATGCGATATTGAGTCCTATGAACTCAAATATCCCATCATAATACTGACTGAACAATGGGTGTGATTGTTACCTTCTCCCACCTTATGTGAGATCCCCAGAAGTAACTGGTGGGACGGTGATATATCTATGGCTTAGTTATACACAGAAGCAAAAGGGACAGGTGGGAGTCCCTTTAGGCCTTCATGAGATCTAGATGTGTGAAGCTGGTTCCCTAGCCCTACACTGCTTGGCGTAAATGGTCATTTTGGGTTTGAATATTTATTTTCTCTTGTGGAATGATTTGGGCAGGGGGTGTATGAGCTGGATGGAGAAGAGTCGTTCTGAGAAGATAGGATGAAAGGACAATGAGAAAAAGAAGATGAACCTGAGGAAGAAGCTGAATTCCAAAACATATTGCCCGTGCAGTATTCCCTTGTGGATTACCATGTCCGAGTTGACATATGAATGTAGAAGTGATGTATCCTATGGGTTGTCCAAATTTTCATTTGGCTGTGATTGGAGTGCATAAAAGATGTGTGCACCTTGTTTTCAGAAACAAAAGCTCCATCTGTGCATGGAAATAGTTATTTGTGTATATCAGCACACAAACAGGTATGACTGCAAATTTGGAGTGCACACTAAATGGAGGTCCACTGAAAAGCTGGACCTAGGTGCCCAATGAGTATAGAAGGGCGTTGCAGGTGTGAAACAAATATGTCAATAAACAATCCTTGTAGCCCAGGGTCTGAGCATAGCTCAAAGAATTTGAGTCAACTTCTGAGCTGATCCAACTTAATCTATGTGGCTTGTGTTCAACAACCTAGTTCTTTCTATTGTGGATTGTGTCTGTCTTATGAGATAATGATATTTCTACAGCACCTTTCATCCCCAGGAAACCCAAAGCACTTGACAAATGGGACTCTATCTAATCATCTCACCTTGTCACCACCCCCTACAGGTTGGTAGACACTGCTGAGTTGAAACGTATTGACTAACACCACATTCTTGGAGAGATGTCTGAGCCACTCAATGAGCTTGTGGAGGCTTTGGTTGAAAAAAAAAATCCTTCTATTAACCTCTTCACTGCTGAATACATGGACAATCCCCTGTGCAAGGAAGTTTGGGATTTTTGTGCTGAGATCCTATAACTATTTTCTCTTTAAGAGATCAAAGGGAAATTTATATTATGGAGGTGATAGTTCTGACTGCATAGCTAAGGATATATTGAAAAATGAAGTCAAAGAAGAGAACTACCCCACTGGGTTTGTATAAACAACAACATATATCCTTCCCAAATACACACCACTTAATACAAGGGCTAGATTTATTTTTTTCTGAAAATAAGTCATTCCATTGAATAGGATGCATATAAAATGACCCATTTTTGATTTCTTTTTTCACTGGTTTTACATTTCTTTGGGTCCTTCCAATTTAATACTTGGGTCCTTCCAATTTAAAAGTTGGAAACATCAGACTTAACACACTGATCACCATTAATTGTGGGCCAGAATCTGGCCACTTTTCCTGCCCTTTTGCACCATTCTGGCCTTCAGGATTTGACCCTAATATATTAACCACTTCAATCCATGTGTGTATGTGTGTGTGTGCATGAACTTTAAGAAAAAAAGAAGGAAAAAGGGAAAAAGAATGATAAGGTGTGTAATTTGGATAGAATCCTTTATTGCTTAGTTAATTTTCATTTACCCTAAACTTGTATATATTTGGGAAGAGTGTAATTCCGGCCATAATTTCTTGATACCAGTTTTCTAAGTCAAGGAAAACAGTCCTATAAGGCTTGACGCAAAGGACTCAGTCATTTTTTAAGTCAAAGTGCTATGTACACACTTCATCAGCAGAAATGCGCTTCTAGTTAACCTTTTTCATGTTTTGTATTTCACTAAAATCCTGTAATAACATATATTCATGTAATTAGTTATCACAATTGCTGACTTTGTGGGTGAAATCCTTACCTCACTGAAATCAATGGCAAAACTCCCATCGACTTCGGGGGGGAGAGGGGCAGGGTTTTGCTGTTTGTTTATTGTGGACCTGACCTTACTCCCAGTGAGTTTTTGGAAGATTTTTCCAGTGACTCCAGTGGGAGAAGAAGCAGGCCTCTTCTATCAAGAGGAGTGGCTGTATGTCAGTGGTAGGTAATGTGATAACTATACATTCCCTTCCCCTTCTCAGGGGCATAGTGTGAGACTCAATATGTGTTTGCAGAGTGTTGTGCAGTCCTCAGATAAACTGCACTATAGGACAAAAATATGGCAAGTATTTTACATTCCAGAACTGCAATCACCTACACAGCATGCGTGATACATTGTCCAAAAAACAATCGGGATGCAGTAGCACAGCACGTATGTATTTTCTAAACTTACAGTAAAAGAGGATTTTAAGCAGATATAACTTAGTTTCCCTCTTTAAACTTTGAAATGTCTTTGTATCTGTTATAAGGAGTGCTATAAAAATGACTGCTTTTTCACCAAACTCCAGTAAAGTTGTAGGCCATATAAAAAATGGGAACATTTGAGAGTTCCCCCAGATGTTCTGGTTGCTAAAGCACCACACATGTGCACGTATTCATGGATATTTTTAGGTTTCAAAGAGATCCAAAACACTATCACATCTCAACTGCTTTTTCACTCTGCATTTTGTAAGCCCTGCTTTGTGGCACGCATTCCCACTGGTATCATGCCAAAGCAACGGCTGAATAACGAGAGACCTTGGCACTTATATATATTTTCTGAAGCTACATAAAATGACAGTTTCAGCGATGTGTAACTCAACATACCCATTAAAATCCCTAACTGATAGTGTTCCCCCTAACCTGTGCCAATATTGAAAACACAAAAATCACTCCTCCACAATCTTGAAATAGTCAATATCCCTGTAAGCAGCTAATCCCTCCTCATAAACCACACAAAAATACTCCTCTGACATATCAAATTGCAAAAATTACTTTGTTTCTCTTAAAGAGCCAGACACTGAAATGACAGGCCCATCTGCAATGAATTCAGACTTACACTTGTTTCCTATAGAGATTAGGATCTGAATTTCACCAGGTAGCCTATGTTGCTGTCACTCAGATCAAACTAATATACAGTATGTAAATCATTTTAGACTCTCCACATCGCCTTTCATATCAGCCTATCTTGCATTCTGTTATTTTTCTGTATTTGCTAGCTTCTTTTCATCAGCCTGTGACATAAAGACACAACCCACTCTTTCCTTTCTGAATGTTTCTCTCTCATGTAGACCACAACAATGCATGATTGTAACCCTCTTCACTGTGAGCATTAACTGGATGATTTGATCAGCTTGCAGTGTACCTAGTACACGTGCAGTGCCTGTGGGGAAAACAGTTACCACTTCACATAGCCTGAAGTAACCTAGCTGAAATGCAATGTGAGACTCTAGAGCTCTCCTTCCATGGATCCCCCCAACTCAAGCGTAAAGCCCTTGGAACCATTATGGGAGGTTCTTCCTGAACTATTGCCACCTTTGGGGTGAGGCGTCTGCCAAGCTATTTTTACAAGAGGTTTCTTTTAAACCTCTCTGCTGCTCTCATAGCCACATTGCTGCTCTCAGGTTCAAGAGCAGCAGGGTGGCTGACAGGGAGAGGGACACAGTCCAGGGCAGGTGGTGTAAGCCATGAGGCCAAGTGACACATAGGCAGGCTGTATGTCACGCAGCAAAATTGTATCCAGAAATGCCTGGCTAATCACTAATCTGACACTCAGTCAAAGCATCATTTCTGGGAAAGATTCCTTTGGATCGAGACATCCATGGGAAATAGATTTGCAAAGGGGGTCTGGGTGTTGTATTTTAATTTCTCCTCAATGTCGCTATCCACACTGAAAATGCTGCATGCCAGGCAGTATTAAATAAAGAGCCTTCTTGTCAATTTATTTAAGTGAAGTGCTTGATGTAATGATATGTTGCCATGTTAATTTGCTTGCTTCTTTGCTTTTATAATGTCTAAAGCACCTGTTGTGAACATCTGGGAGACTGCAGAATTAAAACAATAATTAAAATACTACTAGAAGCCCAGGCTGCTGCCTCCTCCTCCCACTCCTGCACCAAGACTGGGATCCATAGCATCTGTTTCTCCAGCTGTCTGTCTGGTTGGGGAAAGAGGACAGGTTCCTCTCCCCCCGCAACTACAGTGGCTTGTTAAGGACACTGTCCACCTGCAAGTGCCTGTCTGGCCTGGGAGACATTTTAAAAGTATATTTTTCTTTTCTTAAATTGTTCCTGCAAGGATCCAAAGCATCAGAGTCCCAGCCCAAGCTAGAGTGTCACACAGTAGCTGGAAGATTAGCCCTTTGCAAGGCTAGCAGATGCTTGGATGCACAGCTAGAGTCTGGGGTCACACAGGCCAACCTGCACTGTCTGTGTCACAGGGAGCTCAGTGCACATGCATGGAATACCTCAGTAATAGCTGAGAGTGTTGTGATCATAGGACCTCTGTGAGTTTAGTAAGTTCTAGTATGTTTCTAGAAAATCTACTGCAGTATAGGGCTGTGGAAAACTGCTCAGCTGCCTGAACCACAGAGTCTTGTTGACATGACTGCTGTTCTGGCTGATCATGAATGTTTACATGGTACCAAAGGTGCTGATTTAAATTAAAAAAAGAGAGGTGCAAAATCCATCATAGTGCAACATAAGGTGTCTGTGCTTCTCTGAATGCAAACTTCTACTCTAGCTCCATCCATACTGTATGGATTGTGTGGGGAAAGCTTTCAGAGAGACATTGTCAACTTTAAAAAATCACTTCTGTCCAAAATGTTTTTCCCTAACAGCGTTGCAAGAAATACTCAAGATTACTATAGCTGTAAGAGATTAGAGAAAAACAGTGTTCTCCCCCCTCTGGGTTTTTTTTTCCAGTTTGTTTACTTTGTGCAGGTGACAGAATTTCACTTACAGTCAGTGTCTCTGTTTCCCCTGTGTGGTCAATCACTTTCCCCTGTTGTTTGTTTGAGTTGCTCACGCATCAACCGGGGAAAGAAAAGACATTTTAAAGAATAGAAAAATATGATTTAAAACCATAACAATTGGCAGGGGGATTAGGAGGCAGGTGTAGTACCCAACACTACTTTTACTTTACTTTTTGAAGCTGACTAGATTTCAGGCTGATGGCATGCCTTTTAAGCAGAAGTTTATACCAAATCTTATAGTAGTTCATGCAGCTATAAACTGAAAAGCCTAAAAACAAGAAGTCACATTACAGCCTGCAACAGCAAAGCTATAAGCAATGGCTCTTATTAATGTATGAACATATTTTGTATAGATGAGAGACAAAATGCATGTTCAAACATTTGATAGAAAACAATTCAGCTCTCCAAATAAGAACGAGACAGACTTCATAAAAGGTGTCTTGCTATGGAAATATCTTTGAAGATCTGGGCCTTGATGTCTTTAAATATTTACACCAACATTTAGGGAAAGTACCTGGGTAAATTTCAGAAAGCTTCCTCAGAGTTTGCATCATCAAAATGAGTGGCTTGCAATACTATCAGTAACAGGTGCAGTGTGCCCACGCTTACTTTCTCAATAGGAAGCACTATACATTTCAGACCTACTGTTCACCAAACAAGAAAGTAGCAGAAAGGCCTATTAAAGGATGCACGTGAATTTTCAACCGAGTCTGAGTGCAAATTGTGTTTTCGCCTCGATTGAGTGGCGGTCATTCCAAAGCTTTGGAATTATGGATGAATGAACGAACCAATATGGCAATGCAAGAAAGAGCAGAGCACTGCTGACAATACCAGACACTATAGCCATTCTGTTGATCAGGAAAGTTCAGGGGACAACTTGCTGTCAAGTGCATCTTGATGCTTCTATAAAAAGAGGTGATATGCACCCTGACTAGCAAAAGCTGCCAACCATGGGATATGCTAGCTGGCTGGGGTATGGCTGTGCTTTTTAGCCCACAGTCCATGGGCTAGAGCACCATGTGGCATGGAAGCTGGTCCCTTACCTTAGCACTCACATCAGCCCAAGATATTGTAGAGGGCCTGTCTTACTGCTGGATATGGCTATGTAGAAGAGACTCCCTTTATCCAACTTCCCTGCTTAGCCTGATTATGTAGCACTGGGCAGGCTTTGAACTTCTCTCTGCAGTGCTTGGCTCTCCAGTTCCTACGCAGCAAATTACTGAGCTCTGGTCTACACGACAGGTAGGTCAACACAAGGCAGCTTATGCCAACCTAACTATGTAAATGTCTGCACTAAAATTTTGCACCTGCCGATGTAACTTGTCTGCTACACTGACTTAATAACTCCGCTTCCATGAGAGGCGTAGAGTCAATGTCAATGACACAGAGTCAGTGTAGACACTGCATTGCTTACATCGACTGTTGCTGGCTTTCAAAAGCCATCCCACAATGCCCCACCCTGACAATTCAATCGGTGCAAATGCTCCTGGAGAGGATGCACACTGCTGACTTAAGGGGCAAAGTGTAGACATGCACAAGCGATGTAATTGCTGTGGCGGTTGTATGCCAACATAAGTTAGGTTGACAGTTTTGTAGTGTAGACATGCCCTTAGGAGAGATTTGATAGTTACAAAACATTGTAACTAGTTTTAAAAATTTTCTTTGTATCAAAGAGAAAGAAAAGTTAAAGACAACCTCAAACCACGACAACCAGCCTTAGAAATACATACAGGTGTGTCTACACTGCACTCTTCTTTCAGCAGCACATAGACTACTTACCTCTATAGCACGGATATTAATAGCAGTGTAGCCAGCAAGTCACGGCTTAGGCAAGTAAAGAAATGCCAGAAGGGTGTGGGTATTGTGACAGACCCAGACCAGTGGGGTACAGGAGTCTGGTAGAGGGCAAATATACTGGTCACTGGATGAGTAGTTTTCTGTTCCCTGAGTGACCAGAGCAGAGGCTGCACTAGAGTAATCAGGAACCTGCTAGAACCAATTAAGGCAGACAGGCTGATTAGATCACCTGCAGCCAATCAAGGCAGGCTAATCAGGGCACCTGGGTTTAAAAAGGAGCTCACTCCAGTCAGGGAGGGGGGGAGCCAGAGGAGAGGAAGTGCGTGTGAGGAGCTGGGAGCAAGAGGCACAAGGAGCTGAGAGTGAGAGGGTGTGCTGCTGGAGGACTGAGGAGTACAAGCGTTATCAGACACCAGGAGGAAGGTCCTGTGGTGAGGATAAAGAAGGTGTTTGGAGGAGGCCATGGGGAAGTAGCCCAGGGAGTTGTAGCTGTCATGCAGCTGTTACAAGAGGCACTATAGACAGCTGCAATCCACAGGGCCCTGGGCTGGAACCCGGAGTAGAGGGCAGGCCCGGGTTCCCCCCAAACCTCCCAACTCCTGATCAGACACAGGAGGAGTTGATCCAGACTGTGGGGAAGATCACTGAGGTGAGCAAATCTGCCAATAAGCGCAGGACCCACCAAGGTAGAGAAGGAACTTTGTCACAGTATGTATGCAAATATCTAAGCACTCTCTGCTCCCCAAAGCTATGCCTCTTTGAGTGTCCTGCCTCCCAGCTGCTAAAGCCCTTTCCTGCCTCAAGGGACGATTCCGGCAGTTGGGAAAGGCTCATGCAGAAAGATTGCCCCCTGCCAGAGCCTTTCACTGACGTGCGTGGCTTGCACAGTGCAGTGTGCACACAGCCTGCTTTTCACTGCAGCATGTAGCCACACCTGCACTGCACACCGCTGCCAGTGGTGTATCACGCAGGCATCACCTGAAACAACAACAACATGGAAAATAACTGGTAGAAACCTGATTTCATGCAACTCCTTATGATGGTCGTAAATAAAAATAACGCCATCCTGTTGTAGAATACAGAAAATGGCTCTGTCTACCCCAGACTTACCATCCTACAAGATTTCCCACCACGGCCAGCAGTGGTAGAAGTGTAGTGCAGACAGGCCACCCCCAGCCTATGTCATTTTACAGCTATGTCACCTTGGCCTGCTCAAAGCAGTCTTATGCAACAGAATGGTTAGACTGGGGTAGGCAGCCTACACTAATGCTCTCACTGTGGGAAATGTTAGGAACCAATGTTAAGAGTATGTACCACCTAGGGCACGGTACCCTCAAAAAATTCCACAGGTGACAAGACCTTTTGGCTGATCAGTTCCTCTAAATTATTTTTCAAAAGGTACCTGTGTGCCACAGGTCTAGCCTTGCAAACTCTGGTCATCACAGTGTTATACGCATTCACATGGTGGCTTAGGGGAACAAGTGCGGCCATGAGGTGGACTCCTCTCCTCTAGAGCAGTTCTAAGCATGAAGCAGTGGTGCATTTAAAACAATAGTCTCCACTGCGCACACAATTTCCCCCTTGGGAGAAGATGAGAGCAAGAAAAAAAGAACCACATCACAAATGTTAGTCATGTCGCTTAATGCACGAGGGTACTCAGGGGATGGCATAAGGACCTATATGGAATGGAATAGAATTGTTGGCCACATGTAGATCAGCCAGCATGTATTCGACCAAACTCAACACAGATGTAAAGACTTCAGCACAGAACATTGCATGCTCATTTGACCATGGACCAATACGTGTTTTAATTAGTTATGACCCAGCACAGATGGACCCGACCCCTTTGCTAAACGATTACACTGTTTACTTTGGTATTTGGCTTCTACCTTGAGTTTACCACAACCTGCATTCTTTCTTTTGTATACATTTTAATTGCATACTGTGTTGGTTATAGGGGTGCCTTTTGTGGGTTTTTTTCTATATTATCTTTCTATATTTTTCTATATTGTCTCTGATTTAAAAGAAGCTGCCCCCCCAACACACACTATAAATTTCCATTTTAACTAAACAGTCACTTTTCAGTACTTGATCATGCAAAGGAGAGAGAACTTTTCAACCTGTACATAGTTCAGTCACATCTGGCAACTCTTGTGCTTTCTCTCTCTTCTTTGTCCTCAGTTTCCACATGACGGTTTCCTCTGTGATCCCTGGGGAGTGTTCTGTTGTGATGATGGTGTCCCATGGCAAGCTCTCAGAATGTGTCCAGAAGCTCAGCAGCATTACTCTTTAAAGGAACACAAGCCATTCCTGTGTTTCCAAAGCAGGTATGTAGGGTGAGATTTTTAGACTTGCTTGTTAGTTTTACTGAAGCACGTATAAAATATACTTTTCCAAACTTTTGCAAACATAGAACATTTCAAAAATCTGGCCTATCTGCATGACCAAAGCTAATAGGGCAATGAATCTTTTTATATGCAGCTTGCAACAAACCATCTCTTAGTTCAGACCTTTGCATGCCATAAACAAATGTCATGCCATGCTTCCTTTAGAAATGGATCAAAAGAATACATTCTTGCTCATTTCTTTAAGTTTTCCAGGCACTCGGACATTTCCCAGACATGCCAAACCCGTGAAAAAAACACAGAAATTGGGCTTGTTTTTGGCTTAATTGGCTTGTGAGTTGCTTGTCGGCTAGTTTTCGGCTTGTAGCTTGTTCCTTGTTGTAGCTTGTTGCTTCTTGGTTTTTTTTGTATTGGCTTCCAGCAAGCAGGGGCAAGTGGGGGAAAGAGTCAGGGGTGCAAAGAGGGCCCACCACAGTCCCAGACTGCACACCAGAGGGATCTAGTCACGTAGAGTGTTTGGGTTCTTAGGGATTGGCTTGTTTTGGCCTTGCTTTGAAATGGGATTGGCTTGGTTTTTGGCTTATTGTGAAAGTCGGGGTGCTTATTTACTGTGTGAAAGTTGACAACTGTGACATTTCCCCTTCTAACTGATTGTAGGGGATGAAGTGTAGTTCGAACTGTTCAGCATGAAAATTTGTTGTGGGAATATGATATTCCCTTAAAATCTCTGTTACGTCCTGAACATCCTTTTGAGTTAGATTTTGGTGTGATGTTCTTTAGCGATAACTTTGATTTTTTTCTCATCCCTACAGTCATAGATGCTTAGTAGTGCTATTAACAGAAAATAATTTTCAAGGAGCTCTCAAATAAGCATTGAAGTGCTGTTCATATTCATTAAAATGGAAGTTCCACACCGTATTGTAGTTCTTCAAATACTGATTTTTTTATCTAGTTAGTTTGATCCTTGGTGCTTTACTAGGGAACAATTTAGAAGTCCTTTTTATTGAAGAATCATGAAACACTGTCTTAAAATTTCTTAACACGTGTTTAAACATAGAAATAATATTTCAAAGTATGAGAGATCAGTACACCCATCAGTACACCCATCTGTAGAATCCAATCTACAGCTCTGGAAGCTTCTTAACATTCTATTGTCTCCAGACTAGAGCTGATCAAAAAAGTTAAATATATTTCATGAATGTTTAGAAAGAAAATAATATGCTTTGTTTCATTCATATTTTTTCCATGAACATTTTCACTGAACATAAGAAGAGAGAGAGTGAAAATAAATGAAAAACACTGTTTTAGTTCCTCACCAAAATAAATCCAAATATATCAAAAACAAAAGATTTCAACCAAAATTATTTGTTTTTATTTTGGTCATAAAGCCATTGTCTGGCTGAAAAAGGTTTCAATGGAAAAAGTTCAACCAGCTGTACTGCAGACATAACTAGGTTCAGGCACATACAAATTTAACTGGATTCTTGGTTACAGTGTTTCACCTTTGACTGACTCCTAGCCAGTTGGAACATCAGCATGATGCTCTGCTTCATTGTTCTTCAGGGCTAATTTTAAGGCATGCACTATGTATAATAAGTGTTTAATTGTGAGCGTAAACATTGTCCATTAACTTTTGAAAATCTATTGATACTGTGACATTATGGCCCTGCAAGGATTTGGGAAATCTGTCTATCTACAACTTACAAATTCCATTTGGTATTATGAATGCTGCATATGTTTAAGCCCTTATGATGGTCATTACTGAATTCTTACCTCATATATTTAGATCATGTCTATGCTACAGTGGCACAACTGCAGTAGTCTCTGTAGCTCTGTAGAGTATACACTGCCTACATCAATGGAAGGGTGGGTTTTTTTCTGTCCATGTAGTTAATCCACCTTTAAGAAGTAGTAGCTAGGTTGATGGAAGAATCCTTCAGCTGGTCTACACTGAAGGCGAGGTTGACCTAACTATGAAATTTTTCACAGCCCTGAGTGACATAGCTAGCTTGAACTAAGTGTTAGGTGTAGACCGGGCCTCAGACACCTTATGCTAGGAGCAGGGAAGTGATGCCTGAATATTCATCTTGGAACAAGACAATCATTAAGGGCTGTCAACAAGCAAATAAGACATGCCTAAACAGAGCATTGGGATGGCTGAAGCTTGGAAAACCAGCTTTCTCCAAATCACTAGAGGAGAAGGAGTGGAAAAAGCTCCAGGCTGAAGATCCTGATCGATAACTTTAATCCTCTGGCACAAAGGAGCTCTCCACAATAAAGGTAAAGCTGCTCTGTGCAGGAGACGGAACTTGCTCAGGGGACAGTCCAAGACTCAGGGTGGACTGAACTCCCCAACAAATGCAGGACCATCACAAACCTCACCACCTTCCACTCCAATTGCAAGGTGCATGTTTTTGACCTGCCTTCTCTAACAACCAGTATACAGTATTTATAGTAATATGTATATTTAAACAAACAACAAACAAAGCACAACCAAAAAGGAAGAAACAAACAACAGCAGCAAAACCAAAAACCTAAAAGCCTGTTAAAAGAAGACACTCCATTGCACATGCTACTTCACCTGGGGAAAGGATGAGAGAACAAACAACATGTGACAAATGTGTAATCACGTTGCTTAATGCACTACTGAAAGCTGCTCAGATACTACAGTGATAAGAACCTAAATAGAATAGAAATTCCCCAGGAGGGAAACAAAGAGACTTTATCATTAGTATAGTCTTTAAAAACACAAAGGCCGAAGCCTGGTCTACACCTAAAATGTAGGTCAACCTAGCTCAGGGATTGACAACCTCTGGCATGCAGCCCGTCAGGAAAATCCGCTGGTGGGCCGGGACAATTTGTTTACCTGCAGCATCCACAGGTTCGGCTGATTGCAGCTCCCACTGGCTGCGGTTCGCCGTTCCAGGCCAATGTGGGCTGCAGGAAGCGGCTGCCAACACATCCCTCAGCCCGTGCCGCTTCCCGCAGCCCACATTGGCCTGGAACGGCGAACCGCAGCCAGTGGGAGCTGCAATTGGCCGAACCAGTGGTAAACAAACTGCTGCAGGTAAACAAACTGGCCTAACCCACCAGCGGATTTCCCGATGGGCCACAGGCCAAAGATTGCCGATCCCTGACCTAGCTATTTTGCTTAGGGGTGTTAAAAACTCACACCCCTGAGAGAGGTAATTAAGCCAACCTAAACCCCGGGGTAGACTCTGCTAGGTCAATGGAAGAATTCTTCCATCAACCTAGCTGCCTAGCCACCATCTCTTGAAGTGTACCCCTTCTGTCATTTTATGTAGTGTAGACGTAGCCTTAGAAGTTGGGGGAGGACTAAGAAAGGGACAGGTTTCTGGAATGGGGGAAACTTTTTTGACTGCAGGAGCACCCAGGAGCTGAGGGACTCTGAATGTAGGGGTCAGAGAGGGAGAGACTGACTGACTCCATGTTCTGGAGAAGAAGCTACACGTAGGAGGAAAGGGGGAGAGAAAGGCTCCTGGATTCCTTAGAAGATGCTGATGGAATCCCAAAGAATGTTTCAGAGTGGTGAAGAAATGGAGGCAGGGATTTGTGTGCAGGTCTGTTGTCTTCCCACAGCTCTGTGTATCTCAGGCTGTCTACAGTGAAGAGTGGTTGCAAAGTCTGGGTCTCTTGGCTTCAACGATCATGCATCCCTGAAGGGATAAATTGTAAACCAGAGGGCCCATAGGTTGAAGCTCTGGGGAGAATGTGATTAAGCTTGTGGGATGTCTTGGGGGTCAGCATTGGTCCCTGGGCTGAAAGGTCCAACTTCCATGAAGGAGCTCAGAAACATAAAGTCTATTCCCAGGTGGGACTAGGGAAGAACCAGGTGTTAACTGGACCTTAGAAATAGGCTGAGAGAGTGTTCAGATAGCCAAGATGTGGCCCTGCTTGGCCCAGCCCTGGGAGCAGAAAGGAAGGTAGGCTTCTTTGAAGCCTGGAGACTGTGGGAGGCCTCAGGAAGACTTCTGCTCGCTGGAGTGCTTGGTAGCAGAGCTGGGGAAAGATAGGAGAGCCCCAGGGTAAGAGTGGAGCACAGGATCTAGAAGCTAAATTGATTCATTGGGACTTTAAACTACACTGGACACTTGTTATCCCGGAAGGGATTGGGACTAGCTGCTTCTCAGCTGGATGGTTGAATGGCCCGCAAAGACAGATGGCCTGCAGGGGGTACTGGAAATGAAAACCTGTGCAACATCATGTCTTGGCACAAAGGGGTGCACTGATGGTGAGTATGCCACAGTACACAGGGGTATTGACCTTTTGTTATCTTAACTCATGTTAGGTGACTGGACCCAGAAATACCAGCCCTTCTCTGTTACACCTTTGTTACATAGTATCAGTAAAATAAATCATTGGTAAAAATAGGGCTAATGAGGCTATACCATTCTGGAAGGGAAACTAGCAGAAACTTGGAGGAACTGGCTGACATGCTTCCAAATTTTCCTGGAAGCTCGTGATACTGAGAAGTAAGAAGGGTTGAAATTCAACACTCTGCTACATGTGGCCAACCCAGAGGTAGTGAACTTCTGTGACACTGTCCAGTGGGGACATGAAGGGGATTGCGAACTGCTACAAAAAGTAATTTAAAATGTTAATAATACTTTGATGCATCCAAAATGTTGCTAGGGAAAGGCACGCTTACTTTAAAAGAAACCAATTGCCAGGTGAGACCAATGACCATTTGTGACATTATATGACTAAAATATGACCATGTAAATCATTGTTTCTACCATTGTTAGACAGTTGCAACAAAACTTGTACAAAGTATGTCATGTAAGACGCCAATGGAAAAGTTATGATTTGCTTAATGTGATTATCCTATTTGTATGCATGCATCATTTTTGTATCTGAAGTTATGAATACTGACTATGTACCTGCGTTTCAAATGTGTTTGCTCCTGTGGTAACATCCACAAGGCAATTTACATCAAGTCTAGCTAGCACATTGTGTATGGAGTATTCGAGTGATGGCCCATCAGCGAATACAATGGGCCATGGAAGAAGCCTATCCACACCTGATGAACCTTCCTGAGGACCTTCTTGCTAGAATACAGGTCTGTCGCATCTTATGCGCATTTAACATGCGTGATTTCAGCTTTACACGGTCGGCAAAAACAAAACACAAAAAAAGAGAAAAATAACAATTTAAATACTGTTTCTGTAGTGTGGGCGATTCCGCCCGCCATTCAATTCAATGTAATTTTAACTATACGCGGTTTTCACTTTACGCGCTAACCGCGGAACGGAACCCCCGCGTAAGATGAGACTTGCCTGTATGGCCCCTCCTATGCCTCAGCGAAGCATGCAAGGGCATGTGACTAGATCATGTGACCCCAAACTCCATTTTGTGCCTGTACTTTTCCACTAACTGTTCTGACGGCTTTGCTTGAAACAATGGGTTTCCCTCCACATGACAGAAGCGATAAAAGGCTCTTGAAACATCTCCATTTTGCCTCTTTCCTGCTCTGATCTCTGGACTATGGACTTATACTAATGGGAGCATTCTAATCAAGGGAGTGAGGACCTTCCAATGATTTGTAAGCAACCAGAGACTTAACAAGCCAGTGGTTTATTTCATCACTGCTTCAAGCCTGATCCAATAATGTTGCAATTATTGTATGTATTTGATTCCTTTAACCAATTAACTCTCACCTCTTGCTTTCTTTTTTATAAATAAACCTGTAGATATTAGATACCCAATAATCACACTGTTTCCAATCCTTTAGTAAGATCTGAGTTATATATTGACTTGGGTATGTGGCTGGTCCTTTGGGATCAGAAGAACCCTTTTGTTTGATGAAATTGGTTTTAAATAACCACCCATCATTAAGTCCAGTTTCTGGGTGTTGAATCCAGGTCTGGAATACCTAAGGAAACTGCTTTTCTAACTTCTTGTTAGCCAGTGTGGTGAGACAGAAGTTTACTTTTGTTGCTGGTTTGGTATATCTTATAGAAGAATAACCACCAGTTTTGGGGTGTGTCTACCCTCCTTCTCAGGAGTTTGTCCCAAATTTAGTATTCTCAATTGTGACCCACTGAGGCACGGTGACACCATTATATTGCACAATCATGTAATAAAGCTAAATTGTGTGAATTTGAACCATTAACAAATGGACAAATTCTTTATGGTGTGACTGATAATCAACAGAACCCACTGAGAACACAGTTACTGCTAGCAGCCAGATGTGTGAGAACTTTTTTTTGGAAAAGGACAGACCCCCCTCCTGTCAACATTAGTGGCATGGAGAAATAAACTATGGGAAATCCTTACAATGGAAAAACTAACAGACAGTCTTCCATCAGGTTTTTTTATACTGTATGATTACCATTTCTGGAATTTGAGCCAAATAAATACATAGATAATAAGAGGTTGACCAAACACAATGGGGCTCTTAAAGATAGGGAAAAAATAGGTTATGAATAAGAATTGTTAATACTTGTATGGAAAGATAATGTATATTAATAATGATAAAATAAAAGCATCCTGACACTCAGCAAGGTTTTTGCAAGAAGAACAGTGGACATTTGCAGGGCTAGTGAAAACTGTGCTTCTTGAATGAAAGTGTTAACAAGCAGAAAAGAACTGAAGTGAATGCATACCAAAGCATTAAGACAAAATACAAAGATAAACAAACAGCAGGCCAGGTTTGTTTGCCTTCATATTTATTGCAATCATAGTGTGACACACAGATGCATAACACATGTCATACATGCAATACAAGAAACCATTTGCAAAAGTGTTTGCTTTCAGCCCAAATTGCAAAGAAATACAGAAGTAAAATACATTCATGAACACACAGCTAGGGGACCTGAAGATCTTTCAAGAGCAGAGTTCTTTATTGGGTCTCTTAATAAATTTACCAAACCAAATTAAAAAAGGATGGGTTTTGAAATAATTGTCTGGAAAGTGAATTTTAAGAGATACTGGAGCCGAGTGGTACATAATCCCCATGGACAAAATTTTCAAAAGCACCTAAATGACTCAAAGTCTATACTGCAAAATGAATTGTTGATTGTAGCAGGGGTAGGTATACCCACATTAGCTGTAGTCTAGCTAGCATGAGTAACAATAGCAATGTAGATGTGGTGGCAAGGGCTAGCAACCAGAGAACAAGCCCTCCAGGGACCCTGGCTACGTGTTCAGGTTGCTAGTCCATGCTGAAGCCTGTGCCACCACATCTACACTGCTGTCGTTCCCCTGTGATTGTTCCCCATACCTGATAGATTAAGGCTAATGCAGGTAGCTTTAATTGTATCTGTGCTGTGACCACACCTTCATTTTGCAGTGTAGACATACCCTTAAAGCCCCAAGGGCCAGATTATTTTAAAGTAAAGCCGGAGCCTAAATCTGCAGATGGGCATCTAGTGGGATTTTCAAAAGCACCTAAGCAGATTAACCACCTAACTCCCATTGAACTCGATAGGACTGATCAAGGAGTAAGGTACCAAACGTGCAGTTTGGACCCCGTATTTTTGGTAAAATATTGTTTATCCTTTACATAATTCCAGTCCTGTTACTAACTTCCTCTTTTCCCCTGTGGGGTTGTTCTTAGCAAGGGCTAAGAAGCCTATTATAGGACCTGCAGCAGCCATGGTTTTCATTTAACTGACTTCAAAGGCCAGTCCTGGGTAGCGGTAGAGGAGGATCACAAATAACCTGTGATCATTTTTTGCGGGTGCGGGGTGGAGGAGAAGGGCTAGGAATTGGTAACACACTGATCACTGTGGGTCACAGTTTATCCTGGTTTGCAGTTTCAAGGCTACTTGTGCAGACTAGTTGGAAACTTACTTTGCAGAAACTCTGAACGCTGACACTAGCCTCAGGGCCGCCCAGAGGATTCAGGGGGCCTGGGGTCTTCAGCGGCAGGGGGCCCCCGCCGCCGAATTGCCACCGAAGACCCGGCACTGCGGCGGCGGGTCCCGGGGTGGAAGGACCCCCCGCTGCAGGTCTTCGGGGCACTTTGGCAGCGGGTCCCGGAACGGAAGCACCTCCTGCCACTGAATTGCTGCCGAAGACGCGGAGCAGAAGAAACTCTGGGGGCCCGGGCCTCACGTGAGTTTTCCGGGGGCCCCAGAGTGAGTGAAGGATCCCGCTCCAGGGCCCCCGAAAAACTCTCTTGGGGGCCCCTGTGGGGCCCGGGGCAAATTGCCCCACTTGCCCCCCCCCGGACGGCCCTGACTAGCCTTGACACTTCTGCCTCCAAATCAGGAAGCACAAGATTAGGGACTTTGTAAGCCCCAAGGGACTGTTCTCTTCAGAGAACTAGGCAGCTATAAGGAATAGAATCCTTGGAGGGTAGCATGGAGGCACAAGACCTCTGAACCAATCCCCCAGCCCTTTGCAGAGGTCCCAGGGTCCACGGCATTACCCATGCATCTCGCAACTTCTGTTTGAAAAGGCATTCCCCCTGGCAGGTACTATAAAGGCAAACCTCATATCCAGTCCATTCATAGGGATGATGCCCTAGAAGACTCATGATTTCAAGAGAGTTCACCAATTTCCCTAGCTCTTCTGCGTGATTTTTTTTCTTGCAGAGTATGAATTGGCCCTGAGCACTTAGAGAATAAAATAAACCCACAAGAGGTAGAAGTGTAGAGCATACAGAAAAATTCTGTAAAGTGGGGTTTGCATGTGAAGCTGCTGATATGATTTCATTTGAAAACTGAATAGAATCTCATAGTGCTTTAAGAAAAACAAAAACAATTCTGTTGATTATCTAGAGTACCGCAGGTGGTCCCTTATAATCCAAAGGACACTGCTCAGGAAATTCCTGAAGAGAAGTTAGAGCCACTTGAATACTTTCAATTTTTCTTCTCTGATACATTCCTATGTTCATACCTTCTACAGGAATAATTATTTTAAAGGAATAAGTCAAATACAGTAGGGTTGATTAAGATCATTTTCATAAGCAGCATTGTAAATGTCTATACACAATTATATTGGTAGCTAGTGCTTTACAATTTAATTTGCTGGGTCAACTTTTAATGCCTTTTCTCATCAGATTTGGTGTGGTTTCATGTGGAAAATAATCCCATTTCCCAACAAACTTTAGGAGATAACAAATATTTAATGACACCCTACCTAGAAACAATAAATAAATTTGAGTTGCTCTTGGACTCCTGTGGAAAAGGGTGATGAAAATTTTATAAGGTGGAAATTAATAAATTATAACCTGGCTGGTAAAATGTGAATCACTAAAGACTCCTGACACCCTTTTCCTTTCTCTAATTAGAATTTAAAAATAAATAAATGAACAAATAAACTTGCTGTATTTAGACGCTAACTTCTTTTTCAGTATATGTTGTGAAACTAATAAAGCCTGACAGTGCTATGGTGTACATGCCGTCGTTCACAAATTAATATTGCTTGAAGGGACAGTAACAAGATAAAATACCAGTGTTATAAAATGCAGTCCATTTCCAAGAACCATGTTGTAATAAGCAACACAACTACAGACAAAAGTAACCCGACAGCTCAGGATTCTTCAAAGCATTTTGTATACATGTAAAAGAAGCGGTCATGAGAATTTTCAATATAAGTAGTAAAATAAAATGCGGCAGAGGCACTTTTATGGCTGTCTGTTTATTGACATTTAGCATTTCAAATGGAAATGCACACAGCAATAAAATAGGGTGACACCGTTAAAATAATTGTACTGTGTATCCAAGACACTTGTCTGGGTAGTAGTGGATCCTAAGCCTTTCCAGGCATTGGCCCAGATTGTGCCACTGTGTTTTCTACAGGGAAATTTCCTTGTGCCTGTGTGGAAAGGGACAGTACCTCTGTGGGAAGGAGAATCCATGCATGAGTTGGGACAGGAGGGGAAGGGATAGGGACCCTGACCCTTTATGGGGAGCTCTAGGAGCATCTGATGGCAGAGGGAGCCAAAGTTGCTGGAAGATGATTGCAAAGGGCAGGAAGGAGTTCAGAGGGCACAGAAATCCCCCACTGATGCTTCTGTCCACTAGCCGATGGCTTGAGTTTTACAGGCTCAGGAAACTTAAATCCCTGCTCCTTTCTGAGGACAGAGTAAGGCTGCACAGGCTCCTCCAGCAGAAGGATCTGCTGGAAACTCCATGAAGGGAAACTCACAGTTTCCTGTCTCCAATAACAGTTTCCCATGTGGGAAAATGATATGGGCTAGTGCAATGGAATGGGTTTTTTTTTCCTGGTTTTTAGGTTATTTTATACAAAGCGGAGCACATGTCATCTACTTACTTCCCTGGTAGTTGATGGAGCTGACCATTCACCCAGGGAAAATCAATACAATCAGGTTTCTCCCCTCCCAGTTTCTTATCAGACAAAATATCTACCATGACACCTACAAGAAAGTAGCCAGCCAACAATGGCAGTCCGGCAGGGGTGTTAGGGCAGGCCTTATAGCTTTCCTTAAAGGAACCTGTTGTTAAAATGTTGTATTATCAGGATGTGGCTAATCACCAGAGGCACCTATGAGTGAAGGCACTGCATGCAGGAGACTTGAAGCCTGCAGCAGGCTTGCTAAATGAGCCAACCAGGGACACCTCGTGTGGGGAGGGAACCTCAAGCAGTTGTTTGAGAAGACTAATTCTGGAAAGGCTACAGGGCAGTCGGCTCTGTGCAAGACAGCTTCAAGCCAAACATCAGGGTGGGTCACCCCCTAAAGACTCTGTGAGGGAACCTTTTTGCTTACCCGGGCTCTGCGGTAAGAGCCATGCTTTGGGATGGATTTTTGGGACTTTGAGTTTTACTTTTGAGGTATTTGTCTGAATCATCCCAGTAAGGGTGGTGATTG
This sequence comes from Mauremys mutica, assembly GCF_020497125.1. Classification (NCBI taxonomy): domain Eukaryota; kingdom Metazoa; phylum Chordata; order Testudines; family Geoemydidae; genus Mauremys; species Mauremys mutica. Next base: position 179,042,665 of record NC_059073.1, read on the forward strand.
GCTGAGCAAGTGAGTGGAGTCTCTGTAAAAGGGCCTGGTAGAGGGAGAATAAAAGGCAGGTCAGGATAGAGATAACCTGGCCATGACAGCATGCATAGTGGCATGGTGTGGAGCTGCCAATTTGTTTGTTCCCCTTTCCGTACCCTCAGTATCTGAGAGTATATCTTGACTAGGAAAACTTTGGGCTTAGCTAATGTGCTAGTTGAGCCTGGCCTTCTTCTGAGTCTAGATGCAGTGGAACACCTTGTAGCTGGATTTCGTTTGTTGAGTCCTAGCCTAAGCTCCTGCTGATACCACTTTCATTCATTCTGCACAAGCAGCTCCTCTTCCAAACTTTGCCAACTCCACAGACAGAAAATCCTCTTCGAGACCGACCAAGGCATTTCTGCCTCAGAAATCTCACAACGTGAGGACAATGTTTAGTTTGTTGTGTGGTGTTAAGCCACTTCCTGGGGCTGCTTGCCAGTGGCTGAGAACCATCTTTAGGTCAGATGCACAAGGATCGGCAAGTATCATTCTCTTAGTCAGTACTTTAGCCTGGATTTTGCAGTTTCCGTTTTTGAAGAAATGGATCTGTAAGTAGAACGGCTGATCTGGGCTCTGTCAGCTTTGACTGTTAGCACTGCCCAACACTTCACAGCTTTTCTGGGTTTTCACTTTAAAAAAATCTGCTTCAATGAGAATAGCAGGAGCTGTGCCAAAAACTGATGCTGAGAAGGGTCAACAAGGCCTCCACTGAAATCATGGCATTCTGGATGCAGTGTCTTGTTAAGTACTGTATAGCACAATACCTAGAGTGATACTGATCATATGCTACACTATCCACTTTCTTCTGACTAGATATTTCTGCTTGAAGGGGCAGACAACCACCTCCAGGGTCTCTGTAGGCTGAGAAATAGGAGATCCCACAGAGCTGTGCTTTTTGCAGCCTTCCCCCTCTCACCCACGTCCTCCTGACCTCTGCTCGAGAAAAGTAGCCCCAGGTATAAACCTCTAGGCTACCTTTATGTTCCAATGATCCTGGAGCCAGTCTGCATAGGACCAGCCACTCAGTATAAGTAAGAACAGCTGTTACAGCAAGCCACAGTGGTGACCACCATGTTCCCTTTTTTTTTAGCTATCCTCCTCCACCATCCCATGCCAGCCAGAGGGAAGGCTGGGAGATCAGGTGCGTATAGGAGCCACTATGGCAGCTCTGTGCCAAGTAAGAGTCCCCTTCACTGTGGGGGATCCTCCTGTGACTAAGCTTCATTTCTGGGGTAGCTTTGTGCCTGCAGTGCCAGGCAAACCTGCCCTAAAGCAGGGCAGAATCTGGCCTTTTAATTGCACAATCACACACTTTCCCTCCTGTGTATTATTCCATCATTCAGAGTGGTGGTTGTGTTGTTTCTAATGTAGTGACCCTGAGTGAATCTGCAGGCAAGGACATATTTAATATGGACTTGAGCCACAAAGTTCAGGTCTGGAATCTGTTCTGACTTTCCCGATAGGTCAGGGGTGCCTAGATCCAGTAGATTGCAGGTTGTCTCTTCTCTCCAATGCCATGAGTCAATGTTTGGATTTGGCTGAGGATCCAGACTTTCTCAAAGCATGAGGTGTTTGGGTTGGACATCTGGTTTCAGCCCGTCTTTAGTGGATATATATAACCTGTGTTCAAATTCTTCTTTTTAATGGTAATAAAATAGCAGCAATTCTCTTCCAGGAGATTACTCTTATTGCTCTAGTAAAATATCGACTTGTAGGTAAAATATTAGATTTGTCTGTCACTTATGTGATCATCATTCAGTCTCAGTCAAAGTGCTCTGTCATGCCTCATAGATAACGGGAAATGAGAGAAGAGTTAAGCTTGTTATATCTGAACTAGTTACCATATTAGTGGCTGTTCCTGTTAATAACATAGTAAAATATTAGTTTCTGGTTTAGTATTACGTTTTTTTAACATACTAGGGGCACTTCCTGCTCTCATATGAACTGGCATAAGTGTAGAGTAATTCAGCTGACTGCAGTTATTTTTTTCCCTAGAAATCAGACATTTTGGTTGTGGCTTCAACGTGCTACCACAACATAATTACGAGAAAAATAGATACTTGTTGATACCAACTAGATTGTAACTAGTCTGAGAACAGACTTTCTTGTTCTGGTATTTTCAGTTCCAGCAGAAATACAGAAAAAAAGAAAACAAACTTTTTTGATGTTTCAATCTGGTTAATTTGAATTCACCTCAAGTACTGGACAAAAGTTTAGGTTAGTTCTCATTTCGTCTGCACCAGATCATCCATCCTCTTAAACATGGTGATGTTATATAGACCTTTAACTCGTGCTATCAAAATCTGTTTCTCATATCTCTAACTAGAACCATTCTCTCGCTTTGTTCACCTACTCCCTAAAAAGCAAAGACTTCTCATTTCACTCACCAACGCCACCGCAGGCCCTTGGATCTATACAACTATTTCAGTGTTGCTAGAATACGTTGCTCTCTAGGCTGAATTTTTGCAGTTGTGTTTGCAGGGAAAAGCTCACACAAAATGGTGTCAAATTCCTAACAACTAGCTGCTTGGGTGGACACTGGCAATATTCATCTCATTACTAGACATGATCCTGTTAGGTGAGAGTTGAGCACGCTGGCTGGACAATGTGGGAAAGCTTCTAGTACTGATGCTACTTCTGTACTGGTTCTGTGGATAAATGGAGTGCATCTATCTCCAGGACTGCTACCTGGAATCCTTTACAAGAACTCAATTAACATTTGTTTAAACAGTTTGTGATGGGTGACTAATAATGCTGAGTAGAAAAGAACTTTTAAAACATGATTTAAACTGAGTTTTTCAATACTGGGATTATTTTTTACTTCTCACCAGACCCTCAATACTACCCCATTTGCAAGCAGTAATTAAAAACCTGTATTACTGGGCTAATAATCTCTTCTGCCATTTCAGCCAGTATTCTAAGGTACAATTTGCTTAGCCCTGGAGCTTTGCACAGCTTGATGCTTGTTATAAAAGAAGGTATTTCTAATAAGAGTTGCATCTATTAAGACCCTATTACAGAAGACCCAATCCTGATCCTATTGAAGTCAATGTGAACATTTACATTGCCTTCATTGTGGGTAGGATAAGATCCAAACATCATGAAAACATGCTGGAAATCTTGAGAACAAAAGCTGCCCTGAAACATTTCTAGCACTTTCTAGTCTTAGTTGGGTGAGATGTGTCATCAGACTAGCATCCAACTATATTTTGGTCGAAGCAGGATATGCAGAGGTGCACAGAGTGGATATTTTCAGAAAAAGTTAACCCAACTCTTGCAAACATCTAACAGGAACCAGTGATTAAATATGAAGAATGGGCAAAGTTTTGCAATGGTGCTAAGTTTATATAAACTGGTTCACTCATCCCTACTTTTCAGGCTTAGTTCCGCATAGGACTGAAAGAGCTGAGTGGACATCTGCAAGGGAAAAATAAGGGGTTACTACATATGGATAAACTTTGTTGGAATGTTGGTCCTCTTCAGGAACAGCTTTAGGATTTTGGGTGCTTCCTGGGGGCTTAACCCTCATGGACCGCTCAGTCCAGGTCAGCTCATATCACCAAAAGTTTTTCTCCTAGTCTACCAATTCCCCCAATCTTTTTCCTGTCTCGCCTATGTCTGTTCCATCCACTTTGCCTCCTCTGCTGTATGTTTTTTATTTTAATTCTATAATATATTTAAAGGCATAGATGCCATGCCAGACCCCTTACTCTCCCATTTTTCCTTTTCAGATGTACAGATCCTTCTCCATACTCATGTCACTTTCTCTATCATCAACAAGGGGAGTCGGCAGCAGCAATTGTCCATTCCTGCTGATGAAATAGAAGCTACCTATTCAGAGTAAACATAGGACTTGCCATATTGGATCAGACCCCTGATCCATTAGTCCAATATTCTGTCTCTGACAGTGGCCAGGAGCAGATGCTTCAGGGGAAGAAGCAAACACATATCGTAGTAGGCAATTATGGAATAACCTCCCTACAGGGAAAGTTTCTTCCCGGCCTTTAGTGATTGGCTTATGCTCTGAGTAATGAGGGTTTCTGCCCCTTACATTAGATGGGGGAGTGGGGAGTTGGGGAAAACTGTTATATATAACTATGTTCTCATTATGTATGTAAGTCTATCATCTTTCAAGACTACTGAGCTCATGGTCTCCATGATGCCAATTGACAGTGAGTTTGACAGGTGAATTATGAATTGCATTAAAAATATTTCTTCATCGATACCGTCCCAGGTTTCTCACTCTTGGGTCACAAGATTCCACCGAGAGACTAGTTGTTAAAAACTTGTGGGCTGCACATCCTCACCTGCTTACGTACTTCAAGAAACTGATACCTGATGGCACCAGTAGGCTCCATCCGTCTTGTAGCAGGCTCAGAATGTTCGACATAGTGATGTGAGTTGGGTGCAGCTCTCTAAAACGTTAGCTGTGGGCTCTGCAGCCAATGAGACTATATCTTCAAAGAAGCAGAAAGACAAGGCATGCCACTTTCACATTCTCTTATCAGTTTGAAACTACTTCCCTTTCACTTTCATTGGGTGTCCCCCTGTTCTTGTACTGTGATAAAGCAGAACTAGAGGCCCCAAATTCACCTTCACTTTACCAGTCATTATTTGCCATCGCTTTGTCATGTCTCCTCTGACTTGTTTACGTTGAGCAGTTCTAAACTTTTCAGTCTCTCCTCCTATGGAAATCTCTCCATGCCTTTAGTAACTCTGCTCCCCTGTCACTGGGCCCCTTCTCTTTTGAGGTAGGTTTTGGCTCCATCTCTTTTTGAGGTAGGTTTACCAGAACTAGTCCAACATTCAAGGTTTGGGCATATGATTTAAGCAGGGTAGGGCTTCCTACCTGCAGTAAAGTTTAAAACAGCAGAGGATATTCGGCAGCCTTTAAGCATCTAAAACACTTGCAGATATTTTAAGACACAAGTTACTGAAATTCCGATGTGCTTTAAAAACATTTTTTTAAGGCCAATTATCTTCATTATGAGCAAAACAGCCAAACTGGCATGTGTTCATGAGCCAAGTCACAGCTTTTTTTCCAATGCAAACATAAAAGACTGAAAAAGATGTAACTGATTTATCTGAGTGGCAGAATTTATCATGGGTGTGTTGGGAGCCGGGGTGGCCCCCTACCGAGCCGGACCCGGACACGCCGCGCTCTCCGCCCGAAAGGGCGGGGCCAGGGCGCGTTCGCTCCGACCCTGGCAGTGGGAGGGGCGGAGCGGACCGGGTCGCGCTGCGCTCCCCGCCGGAGGAGGCGGGGCCAGGGCGCGTTCGCCCCGTCCCCAGCTATGGGTGGGGCAGAGCAGGGAGTACAAAGGGCGGGGCCCTTTGCTCCGGGAGGGGGGCATCACGGACGGAGGCAGAGGCGGACGCCGAGCCGCTTCCGCCCGCCCTCGCTGCCGACTCCGGGGAGGCAGAGGACCCGGCAACCCCCGCGGAGCCGGAGCTGCCTGCCGCGATCTATCCGACCAAGTCGGAGGTTCTTGGACCGGGACATTTACCAGCGTTCCCCTGCTAGAGGGGCACGCTGGGGACTTTGCCGGCACTCCCCTGCCTGAGGGGCGCGCTGTGGACACTTGCCGGCGCTCCCCTGCCTGAGGGGCGCGCTGTGGACACTTGCCGGCGCTCCCCTGCCTGAGGGGCGCGCTACAGACACTTGCCAGCGTCCCCTGCCTGAGGGGCGCGCTGCGGACACTTGCCGGCGCTCCCCTGCCTGAGGGGCGCGCTGTGGACACTTGCCGGCGCTCCCCTGCCTGAGGGGCGCGCTACAGACACTTGCCAGCGTCCCCTGCCTGAGGGGCGTGCTGCGGACACTTGCCAGCGTCCCCTGCCTGAGGGGCGCGCTGCGGACACTTGCCAGTGTCCCCTGCCTGAGGGGCGTGCTGCGGACACTTGCCAGCGTCCCCTGCCTGAGGGGCGCGCTGCGGACACTTGCCAGCGTCCCCTGCCTGAGGGGTGTGCTGTGGACACTTGCCAGCGTCCCCGGCCTGAGGGGCGCGCGGTGGACCTTTGCCAGCGTCCCTTGCCTGAGGGGCGTGCCACGGACCCCCCGCCGCAGCCGGTAGCGACGGGATCGGAGGACGCCCCGGCTTACAGTGGCACCTGACCAGGGACTTGACCCATCCCTGCTGGAAGGGATCCGAGCCAGGGCGCAGCGGACGTCCTGGGCGGGAGATGGAGGTAGAGGCCCTTATTAAACTCCTGGCCGAGAGCCAGCAGCAACAGCAGCAGCAGCTCGTACAGCAGCTGGGGGCCCACCAACAGCAGCTACTCCAGACCTTGGGGGTCCAGCACCGGGAGCAACAGACACAATGCCTCCAGCAGCTCGCCACCCTGTGGTCGAACCCCGGTGGCGCCGCGCCCGGGGGGGCTGCGGCCCCTGGACTCCCCGCACCGCCAGTACGTCTGGCCAAGATGGGGCCCGACGATGACCCCGAGGCGTATCTCGTCACCTTCGAACGGGTGGCGGCAGTGGCTGGGTGGGCCCCAGGCCAGTGGGCGACTCTCCTTGCCCCCTATTTGACGGGGCCTGCGCAGAAGGCGTACCGGGGACTCCCCGATGATGAGGCTCGGGTTTATGCCCGAGTGAAGGCCGCCATTTTGGACGCCTTTGACATTACCCCCGAGACCTTTCGACGGTGGTTTCGGGGAAAGCGTTATCCTCCCGGCGCCCGGCCCCGAGCCATCGCCCAGGAACTACAGGATGCAGCCAGCAGGTGGCTCCAGCCGGAGCGTAGAACCGCGGCGGAAGTAATAGAGCAGATTGTCATTGAACAGTTCACTCACATCCTCCCGACACCCGGGCGGGCATGGGTGCTGCGACACCGACCTCAGACCCTGCGGGCGGCCGTCACCCTCATGGAGGACTTTCTAGAAGCCGAGGCCCCTCTAGGGCCGGCTGCCCGAGGCCACCCGGCAGGACCAGGCACTCAGAGGCCGGAGCGGAGCCCCAGCTCCAAGCCGGGGACCCCGCCCCGGGCCCGGCGCCCAGAAAGCGGGGGGACCTCTTGGGCCCGACCCCCTGAGCCACCTCCGCGTGCCGGTTCCGGACGCTGGACCCAATCCCCAGGACCTGGCCAACCCCGCGGGGCCCCCAGCGCCCCCACCCATTCCGGGCGCTCGGAGCTAGGCCCCTGCTTCCAGTGTGGCGAGAGCGGTCACCTGCAACGGGACTGTACCGCGATGGAGTGTGACTTTGGTCACGTGTATGCGGGGGAACATCGAGCCCGCCCGCCCTCAGCGGCCAAGTTAACGGCTCCCATGGCCGTCGCCGGGACCCACGTGGTGGGTCTGATCGACTCAGGTTGCGGGCAGACTCTGGTGCGGCAGGCACTCCTTCCGGAGGGCCAGCAGACCACGGGGGAGGTGCGGATCCAATGCATCCATGGGGACGTGAAACCGTATCCTACGGCTCAGCTCCCGCTCACGCTGAACGGGGCCACCCAGCTGCTGAGCGTGGCCGTGGCCCCGTCCCTGGCCTATCCGGTCATTCTAGGCCGGGACTGGCCCGGATTTGTCGATGTGCTCCGGTCCGCGGGCTCGGCCGAGGCGTTCGAGGGCGCATCCTCTGAGCCCGATATTGGCCCCCGTACCCGCCCGGACCGGGACGAGGCCCCCGTCCCCCTTCCCGGCCGGAACGGGCGAGCGACCGGGGCCCCCGAGGAGGGCACCGAGGACTTTAGTCGGGATCAGCGCGAGGACCCTACCCTCAGGTTCGCATACGAGCAGCTAGCCCGAGTCGATGAGGATGTCGTGGATGCCCGCCGAACTACCCACTGGCCGAGGTTCGAGCTCCGCCACGACCGCCTCTACCGCGTCGAGCGAGACCCCCGAACCGAGGAGGTTCGAACCCAACTCGTGGTTCCCCGCATTCACCGACGAGCCGTCCTGAAGCTGGCCCACGACATCCCCGCCGCAGGCCATCTGGGACCGGAGAAGACCGCAGCCAGGATCCTGGCCAAGTTCTTCTGGCCTGGTATTCACCGTGAGGTGAGGGACTATTGTGTGTCCTGCCCGGACTGCCAACACGCTGCCCCCGCCGGTGTCCGGAAGGCCCCTTTGGTCCCCTTGCCAGTCGTAGGGGTGCCGTTCGAGCGGGTGGCAATGGATCTCGTCGGGCCCTTCCCCAAAAGCCAGGCGGGGTATCAATACATTCTCGTCGTGATGGACTATGCCACCCGTTTCCCCGAGGCCATTCCCTTACGCGGTATTACCGCGCGCTCTATTGCCGCCGAGCTTCTGAAAATCTTTGCCCGGGTAGGCCTCCCTCGGGAGATTCTCACGGACCAGGGAACCAGCTTTACATCTAAGCTGTTCCGTCAAGTGTGTGCCCTGCTGGGGATCCAGAAGTTGCAAACCTCTGTCTACCATCCCCAGACAGACGGACTTGTCGAGCGGTTCAACCGCACCCTGAAGGGGATGCTACGAAACTTCCCCACACAGGACCTCCGCCAGTGGGACCAACTACTTCCCCCTCTGTTACTAGCAATCCGCGAAGTCCCGCAGGCCTCCACGAAATTCTCGCCCTTCGAGCTCCTCTATGGGCGACGACCCCGCGGCGTGTTGGACCTCCTGAGGGAAACGTGGGAACACACCCCATCCGCGACGCAGGGTCTCCTGCAGTATGTCCTACGACTGCAGGGGCGTCTCGCACAGGTGGGTGAGCTGGCCAGAGAAAACCTGAGCGCCGCCCAGAGAGCCCAGGAAGGGCAATATAACCGGGGCGCCCAGGCCCGGACGTTCGCACCAGGGGACCGGGTCCTCCTCCTACTCCCCTCGGAGGAGTCGAAGCTCTTCGCCCGCTGGCAAGGCCCCTACGAGGTGCTTCGACGACTTGGCCCGGTTACTTATGAAATCCGACAGCCCGGCCGCCGGAAGGAAAAACAGGTATACCATATAAACCTGTTAAAACCCTGGAAGGAACCGGAAGGGCTACTAATTGCCCCATACCCCCCCGAGCCAGACCTGGGCCCGGAGCTCCCAGAGGACTCGGGAGTCAACCGGCCCCACCTCGCCGAGACGCTCACCCCCGAGCAGCAGGTCCAAGCTACCTGCTTGATCGATGCGTTCCCCACGACCTTCACCTCAACGCCCGGGTGAACTACCCTGGCCCAACACGTGATTCAGACTGACCCCGGCGTGGTAGTCCAGGGAACGACGCGGCCATTACCCTGGCGAATGCGGGAGGCCGTGGAAGACGAAGTCCAAGCGATGTTGGAGCTGGGGGTTATTGAGCGCTCCCAGAGCGAGTGGTGGAGCCCTGTCGTCCTTGTCCCCAAGCCCGATGGGAGCCGGCGATTCTGCATCGACTTTCGGAAGGTCAACGCCGTGTCGAAGTTCGATGCTTACCCCATGCCTCGCGTAGACGAGCTCCTGGAGCGGCTTGGGGACGCCCGATATATTACCACCCTGGACCTTACGAAAGGGTATTGGCAGATCCCCTTGGAGCCACACTCTAAGGAGAAGACTGCCTTTGCCACCCTTTCGGGGCTCTATCAGTTCACTCGAATGCCGTTCGGCCTCCATGGGGCCCCTGCAACCTTCCAGCGGTTGATGGATCGGGTGTTGCGGCCCCATACTACATACGCGGCGGCTTACCTCGATGATGTAGTCATCTACGGCAGCGACTGGGAGGGCCATCTCAACCAGGTAGCGGCTGTCCTCCGCGACCTTCGCGCCGCCGGACTTACAGCCAACCCCAAGAAGTGCCAAATCGGACGAGAAGAAACTACCTACCTGGGCTACACGTTAGGCCGAGGGCTGGTGCGGCCCCTCATCGGAAAGGTTCAAGCACTGCAAGCATGCCAGCAGCCGACCACCAAAAGACAGGTACGGCAGTTCCTGGGCCTAGCTGGTTATTACCGCCGGTTCATACCCCACTTCGTGACCCTTACGGCCCCATTGACCGACCTCTTGACGAATAATAGCCTCCGCCGAGTGTGCTGGTCGGCCAACTGCGAGAAGGCCTTTCTAGCGGTCAAGGCCCGGCTGTGTAGCGAGCCGGTACTCTTCAGCCCGAACTTCCATCACGACTTTGTCGTGCAGACCGACGCCTCCGACGCCGGACTTGGGGCGGTCCTCTCCCAGGAGGTTGACGGGGAGGAGCACCCGGTGGTTTACCTAAGCCGGAAGCTGTTCCCCCGGGAGCGGAACTACTCCGTTCTGGAGAAAGAGGCCCTGGCAGTTAAGTGGGCAGTGGACGCCCTCCGCTATTACCTCCTTGGTGCCCCCTTTACGCTTATTACGGACCACGCCCCCCTGAAGTGGCTCAATGAAATGAAGGACACGAACCCCCGCCTTCAACGGTGCAACCCTACGCCTTCTCGGTTCGCCACCGGGCGGGGCGCGAGCACACTAATGCGGATTTCCTGTCCCGCCTCGGCGAGGCTGAGGGTGCCAGCTCCGATGTACGGGACCTGGATTTGAGGGGTGGGGTATGTAGGGAGCCGGGGTGGCCCCCTACCGAGCCGGACCCGGACACGCCGCGCTCTCCGCCCAAAAGGGCGGGGCCAGGGCGCGTTCGCTCTGACCCCGGCGGTGGGAGGGGCGGAGCGGACCGGGTCACGCCGCGCTCCCCGCCGGAGGAGGCGGGGCCAGGGCGCATTCGCCCCGTCCCCAGCTATGGGTGGGGCAGAGCAGGGAGTACAAAGGGCGGGGCCCTTTGCTCCGGGAGGGGGGCATCACGGACGGAGGCAGAGGCGGACGCCGAGCCGCTTCCGCCCGCCCTCGCTGCCGACTCCGGGGAGGCAGAGGACCCGGCAACCCCCGCGGAGCCGGAGCTGCCTGCCGCGATCTATCCGACCGAGTCGGAGGTTCGTGGACCTGGACATTTACCAGCGCTCCCCTGCTAGAGGGGCACGCTGGGGACTTTGCCAGTGTTCCCCTGCCTGAGGGGCGCGCTGTGGACTTTGCCGGCGCTCCCCTGCCTGAGGGGCGTGCTGTGGACACTTGCCGGCGCTCCCCTGCCTGAGGGGCGCGCTGTGGACACTTACCGGCGTCCCCTGCCTGAGGGGTGCGCTGTGGACACTTGCCAGCGTCCCCGGCCTGAGGGGCGCATGGTGGACCTTTGCCAGCTTCCCCTGCCTGAGGGGCGTGCCACGGACCCCCCGCCGCAGCCGGTAGCGACGGGATCGGAGGACGCCCTGGCTTACAGGGTGCAAAATGCCTATTATGCCTTGATTATAACAATAGTCATCACTTAAAATGATTGTAATTATCCAATGCATAGCAAGGGTCAAGATTTTTTTTTTAAATAAGAATCAAGAATGGGATTGTTGACCTAGTATAATTGGCTTGAGACTGCTAGAAGCAATCCCAGAAATGCTGTGGTATCACTGACACAGCAGAAGTAAACTGGTTTCTCTGCATTGTCACTATTACAGTATCACTTTGGGATTAGAAAGGAGTTAGCAGAACTGAGCAAAGCATTCATGGCAAATAATTAATTCACAAACTTTTCTGTTCACAAATTATCCAAAAACATCTTGCAATTTTTGCAAATTTATCAACTATTCCGAATTTGCTGTTTAATAACACATATTATGTAGGTCACTCACAAGCAGTTCATTAGTTATTTGATGATCCAGATTCAAAGGAAGTTGACAGTCTTTGATTAGACACAAATCACATATGTTTTCTGTTCCCTAACTCAATGAGAGTCTCTCTTACACTAGACACCTGATGTTAAGTGTTCAATTTTGAAATTCTCTTCATACAATTATTTCCTTAATGTGCTATTTCCATTAATTTCTGCTAGGGAATGATTCAGAGAAAGCAAACATAAGAGTGTACACACAGGAAAAGTGAATTTTAAGTTTTTATTTGATCGAAAATTGGAGAACAATTTTGTAGGTATTCATCCAGTTCTATATCGAAAGTCTACCCATTCATCATATTCCTCAGGAACCTCTTAGGTTGGTATCTTAGGCCTGGTCTACACTAGGACTTTAAATCGAATTTAGCAGTGTTAATTCGAACTAGCCGCTCAACCGTCCACACCAGGAAGCCATTTAATTCGAACTAGAGGGCTCTTTAGTTCGAATTCGGTACTCCACCCCGACAGGTGGAGTAACGCTAAATTCGACATGGCTAGCTTGAATTAGGCTAGGTGTGGATGCAAATCGAACTTAGTAGCTCTGGGAGCTATCCCTCAGTGCACCACTCTGTTGACGCTCTGGACAGCAGTCCGAGCTTGGATTCTCTGACCAGCCACACAGGAAATGACCCGGGAAAATTTGAATTCCTTTTCCTGTCTGGGCACTTTGAATCTGACGTCCTGGCTGGACATCGGGGCGAGCTCCGCAGCACCTGCAACGATGCAGAGCTCTCCAGCAGAGGAGTCCGGCCAATCCAAGAATAGAAAGAGGTCCCCAGCATGGACAGACCGGGAAGTCCTGGATCTGATCGGTGTGTGGGGCGAGGAGTCTGTGCTGTCGGAGCTGCGCTCCAACAAGCGGAATGCAAAGACCTTCGAGAAGGTCTCCAAAGCAATGATAGAGAAAGGATACAGCCGGGATGCAATGCAGTGCCGCGTGAAAATCAAGGACCTGAGACAAGGCTACCAAAAAGTCAGAGCGGCAAACGGATGCTCCGGAGCCCGGCCCCAGACATGCCGCTTCTACGAGGCACTGCATGCCATTCTAGGTGGGTCTGCCACCTCTGCCCCACCAGTGACCGTGGACTCAGTGGATGGCATAGTGAACCTGGACAGTTCCTCCTCGATGTTCGCCGATGGGGAAGATGAGGAAGGGTCTGTGGAGGACGGCGCAGGCGACAGCGAACACAATACCACTTTCCCTGACAGCCAGGATCTCTTCATCACCCTCACAGAGATCCCCTACCAACCCTCCCCGGCCGTTAACCCGGACTCTGAATCAGGGGAAGGATCAGGCGGTAAGTGCTATAAACATGTAAACATTTATTTTTTATAAAACAGGTATAAAAAAATAGAAATACTATATATAAAATTTTCAATGAAAAACTATATGAAAAGTAGGTCCACACATATAGGGATTGAACAATAATCCTCCAGGGACAATTCAAGAAAGGTCTCATAGAGGTCCTCGAAAAGCCTCCGCAGGAGGTTCCTGGGGAGAGGTGCCTTGTTGGGTGCTCCGTGGAAGCACACTCTTCCGCGCCAGGACATCCTTATGTACATGGGAATCATCGCCTCCACAAGCATGGCCGCATATGGTCCTGGTCTCTGCAGGGCTTCCCTTAGCATCCGCTCTTTGTGACTCCGAGGGACCCGCCTCAGGGTGATCTCGTTCATGAAATGCTGCATCTAATTAGGGCAATTAGTGTATTGTTACTGTTGTGAATGGTTGACTTTTACTTTGCATAACAATGACCCTCGCTTAACAGCCACGTGTTGTAGGCCACATAGGAAAAGCATACATTGATCTTTCCCGTGCACTGGCGGGAGTGGCTGGAAAAGGGTCAGAGTATATGATTTCCAGATTGCCTTTAGCGGGAGGGCACAGCTATCCATTAACTGATAAGCAGAATGTACTGTAAGGCTTACCAGGACTGTCTGCTAGATGGATTCAGCTGTCTCTCCCCACTTGTCCGCTCTCCTGTGCAATGCCGCAGCCAATGAGAGCGTATTCCGAAATCTCGAACTTGTCCTGAGATCTCGTGAGACTTGTTGCCCTGTATGGTCTTGTTCAGAGAAACTGACTAGACTGTGTTCACTGTTCGCAAACATGTATCTGTTCAAGGAAATCACTTACTTTTCCCATCACACAGCTTCGGCTCTTTCCCGGACTGCCCCGGCATCCCCCTCGCAGAGGCTGGCGCAGATTAGGCGGCGAAAGAAAAAGACTAGGGACGAGATGTTCGCGGAACTGATGGCCTGCTCCAGAGCCGAGGCGGCAGAGCAGAGACAGTGGAGGGAGACCCTATGTCAACAGCATCGCACACACATCGAACGGGAGGATAGGTGGCAGCAGGAAGACCAGCAGGCGACTCAAACGCTGCTTGGGCTAATGAGGGAGCAAACGGACACGCTCTGGTGCCTTGTTGATGTTCTGCAGGACCGCAGGGAGGAGGACAGAGCCCCCCTGCAGTGTATCTGCAACCGCCCTCCCCCGCCAAGAAGTCCTGCCCCCCACTCACCCAAAAGTACAAGACGGAGGGGTGGTAGGGGCCATGAGAACTGTCACTGCACCACTGCATAGCGCTAATGTACCACACACCTCTCACGCTATACATTTGTAGAAGTGCTTCCCTTACAGGCTCACCCAGTCCCAAATCCAAGTTTCATCCCCCCACTGTGTATTAGATTATTAAAAGCTGTTTGCTGTTATTCACTGTTTCGGTCACGTCTTTCGTGTCAGAGGATTTTTTTGTGTATGGGGGGCGGGAGGGGATTTATAATTGCACGGTATAGCCTACATTACCAGGGTACAGACTTGGGGGCATGATCAACTGCAGGGCACACACACACTGCAGTCAGTAGGCACCAGGGTCACTCTGTGTGGTGTATGCTGCCCCGGGTCATTCTGTGATGTGTATGTTTGTCCAGGGTCATAGCGCCTGCCACCCCCTTAATGTTAAGGCACGCTGCCCTTACCATGCACTTCCACCGTAGCAACGAGCCTCTCCGCTGCCCTGAGCCCCAACAAGAGCCCTCATCCACGGACAGATACTCACCCTTCCCCCACACCCCTCACCCCTTCCTACGCCCAAACCCGCAGCCCACTGCCGTCATCCAAACCCCTATCCAAAGAAGGCACCACTCGCCCCTTCCTGCAAACCCACCCCTTCCTGCAAACCCTCCCCTTCATGCACAACCACTTCCAACCGTCCCCCACCCCAGAGACCTATGTAGGAGCAGGAGGATGTCATTCCTCTATGGAACAAGCGGTCTGTACATCAGTGCACACCGTGCCCAGCACAGTATGCATCCATGTTTCAACACCTGAACAGAAATGCAAAGTAAAACAAAGATTTATTAATAATGAGTGTTACAATTAATTTGCTTTAAAACGTGCTTTGGAAGTGGGGGAAACTTGGAGAACGGGGTATGTAACCGCAGATCGAAATCGCTACATACAGACACAGGCCCAGGGTCAGTTTCTCTTGAAAGCAAGTGGAGAGTCATAGGTTACCCTGATCTCCGAGGAAACTTGCTTTCAAAGCCTCCCGGATACACAGCGCTTCCCGCTGGGATATTCTCTCGGCACGGGTGTCTGGCTGAGCGTAAACTGCAGCCAGGCGATTTGCCTCAACCTCCCATCCGGACAAAAAGGTTTCGCCCTTGCTCTCAGAGATTGTGTAGCACACAGCAAGCAGCAATAACTACGGGGATATTCTTTTCGCTGATGTCCGAGCGAGTCAGTAAGCTCCGCCATCTCCCCTTGAGACGTCCGAAAGCACACTCCACCACCATTCTGCACTTGCTCAGCCGGTAGTTGAAGAGTTCCTTCTCTCTGTCCAAGGCGCCTGTATAGGGCTTCATGAGCCAGGGCATTAACGGGTAGGCTGGGTCCCCGAGGATCACTGTAGGCATCTGCACATCCCCAACCGTTATTTTGTGGTCCGGGAAGAAAGTACCTGCCTGGAGGCGTTTAAACAGACCAGAGTTCCTGAACACACGCGCGTCATGAACCTTGCCCGCCCACCCAACGAAGATGTTGGTAAAACATCCCCTATGGTCTACCAGTGCTTGCAGCACCATTGAAAAGTAGCCCTTTCGGTTAATGTACTCGCTGGCCTGGTGGGCTGGTGCCAGGATAGGGATGTGAGTCCCATCTATAGCCCCACCGCAGTTTGGGAATCCCATCGCGGCGAAGCCATCTATGATGTCCTGGACGTTTCCGAGAGTCACTACCTTTGAGAGAAGTTGCTCAACGATTGCGTGGGCTACTTCAATCACAGCAACCCCCACGGTAGATTTTCCCACGCCAAAGTGGTTCGCTACTGACCGGTAGCTGTCTGGCGTTGCAAGTTTCCAGAGGGCTATGGCCACTCGCTTCTGCACACTCAGGGCTGCTCGCATCCGTGTGTCCTGGCGCTTCAGGGCAGGGGCCAGCAAGTCACAGAGTTCAAGGAAAGTGCCCTTACGCATCCTGAAGTTTCGCAGCCACTGTGATTCATCCCAGACCTGCAGCACTATGCGGTCCCACCAGTCCGTGCTTGTTTCCCGGGCCCAGAATCGCCGTTCCACACCATGAACTTGACCCATTGCCACCATGATCTCCATGGCGCGGCGTACCCTGCTTTGTGAGAGGTCTGCACCACTCTGTGAATTCCTGTCCTCACCGCGCTGCCGGAGCCTCCTCGCCCGATTTCTCAGCAGCTGACTGTGGAAGAGGTGGACGATAAGGTGCGAGGAGTTGACAACGGCCATAAGTGCAGCGATGATCGCAGCGGGCTCCATGCTCGCAGTGCTGTGGCGTACGCGCTGTAACCTGACAAGAGAAGGGCGCGAACAGATTTCCCGCCGGAGCTTTCAGGGAGGGAGGGCGTGATTGACGGTTCAATGACAACAGTTACCCAAAAGCACCCTCGACACATTTTTCCCCCAGGAGGCATTGGGAGTTCTACCCAGCATTCCAATGGGCAGCGGGGACTGCGGGAACTGTGGGATAGCTTCCCACAGTGCACCGCTTCCAAAGTCGACGCCAGCCCCGTTACTGTGGACTCAGAAATTCGAATTAGTGTATTTACTGTGGATACACAAATTCGACTTCATAAGGTCGAATCCACAAATTCGACTTAAGTAGATTTGAAATAGTCTTGTAGTGTAGACAAGGCCTTAGAACTGAATATTATTAAGATATAAGGATCAGATGCTAACAAAAATGCTGCTATTGACTTCCTGTGTTTGTGAATTTACATGTGGGTAGCAAAAAGCATGGAGCGGAGAAGCAGAAAGTTAAAATAGGCAGGTGCCTTTTATTGGCTTACAACAGAATATGTTCAAACTAATATTTCTTCAGAGTTGTAAATGCTGTGTGCAATGACAGAGTCTTGAAGTGTGGCATTTTTTATTGTTGCCTCATTTTCAATTGTTTTAGTGTTACTTTTAGACTAGATTGAGGAAGTACCATTGGCTCTGGATCTGCACTAGGTTCAAATGGGTTTGGAAACAAGGCTAAATCAGAGCTCAGGTTCAGATTCAAATTCAGTGGCACTGAAAGCACCTGAGCTACTGTTCTGGGAATTTGGTCCCCAATAGCAGATTGTGTCATGGAGTCAGCTGACCATGAGAGATTTGTCACTTTGAATGATGGAAATATCACAAGATCAACTTTTCTCAGGAGTATGGTTCCCATTCAGATGCAAACAGACTATAAGCCCCTTCCAGATGTGGATCCAACCTGGAAGTAAAACCATGGGGGCCAGTGTGATTCAGAGTTGAACACTATCAAAATTTCAAGTGGTTCAGATGGGAAGTTCTCGTTTTGTCCCATCTTGTAAACCTTTCATTTGCACCATGTTTCAAAAAGCTCCAGTTGAGATTCAGAAAATTATGGGGAATTGATGCAACTTTGTACTCAGCAGCAGAGCATAAATGTCTAGTGGTTCTGCTAGCTTCTACCAACCATGCAATACTGCTGCACAAATTGCAGTTACACTAGTTTCCACTTCAAAGATCCCATTTGCCAACAGTTACCACACAAGCATCTGAGACACGGCAGTATTTTTTGTATACTTGCTGGTATGTTAGCACATACTTTCCACTGACCACTGCTTATGTGAAGAAACTGACAAAGCTGGGTACAACTGGAAATATTTCCTCCTTGTTATAGCAACTGTGAATTTGTACGCAGCCTTCATGCAAATTATGATGTTCTAAGGGTCAGATGGTAGCTTTTAAGCCATGCCCTGTCGTGGGAGCACACTGTAGTGGAATGCCCAAGAGGAAATCTAGCTGCCTCAGCCAGAATCCCACCTGGAGTCCCAGGGGAGCATATACCAGAAATACTTCTTTATGCATTTAAAGGGGAGCAGCATGCACTCTCCTCTGTACCCTGCCAGTCATTGCCCCATACCTGCCATACCCCTCCTATCCCCTTGAAGGTGGTTAGCAGCTCCAGCAGTGCTACCCTGGACCATTGCTAACAGTTCTCCACCAAGATTATGCTCAGCCACTGCATAAGGACACTAAAGCCCACTGAAGTCAATGGAAGTCTTGAAGAAAAGGCTTCTTGCACCCCTTCACTGCCTTTGTACATCTCTGCATGGCTACGCACAGTCAAGCCCCTATTTAGTGGGACAGGTATAGTATTCATAGTATATTAGAAGTGTGTTTTCTTCCTGCAAGCTGCAATAAGGGCTTAATTAGTTTGATTTTGCTTATTATGGTAGAATGAACTATGCCTAGGCTGTCATTGTGGTATTTATTTGGTATTTCCTTTGTATGTGTCATAAACAACAATAACATATATTTTGCAAATGAATTTTCCCAGTGCTATGATGCTATGAAACAACATTGTAGTGCTCAACATAACAGCAAAAATAACTTTACTTTTATAATACATTTAATCCCAACCGATCCCAGATTGCTTTACAAATTCTGTCACCCACTACAGAGAGGCATGGAAGTTATTTAACAGTGCACAGAAACATTAGACAACTGATCGGACCAGGAAGTGAAGAAGAATACTATATCAATCTGAAACTGCAAAGGGATTTGAAGTAGGCAGCATGTAATTAATCAAATTAGAAAGTGTCCTGGACATTAAAGCTAACATTCCACCTCATTCAAAAACTCTCTTGGGTCCTTTAATGAACACAAATGGCTAAGGAGCTGAGTTTTACATCTCATCCAAAAGACAATAAGTAGCCCAGAGGTTGTTACCGCTACTCGGGGCATTGGTTCAGGACTAACTGAAAGGGTGACAGAGTACTAGCTGTGGTACCCTGGTCACTGAGGTTGCTGCAGCATAGAGGAGTCTGCTGGCTTAATTGGTAGCAATTAACCAGTTTCTCTTGGGGATTACTGACATGTGTCTGGCAATTACTGGACTAATGAAGCAGTTGGGTCAGTAACTGGGGGCTATATAACTGGGAGGAACCTGTTTTCCTTGGAGGTCTCCCAGACAAGCATTGGTGAGGCCTGGTCTTGGTTACCTGATGGGATCAAACAAGGTCACAGACTAATGTGACAATAGAACCCTCTAAATCCTACCTTAATTTTTCTGCATGTTCATCAGTGTGAGCAGTTGTCATGGTTACTGGGTGAGCCATGATTTTTAGAGCCCTTTTAGGCCCCCTCAAATGAACCTCTCAGTCTTTCATGGATTCCCAGGCCAGAAGGGACCACTATGCTCACTTGTCTATAACACAGGCACTAGAACATACCCAAAATGATTCCTAGAATATATCTTTTAGAAAAACATTCAATCTTCACTTTAAAATTGTCAGTGATGGGGAATCCACCGTGGCCCTTGGTAAGTTGTTCCAATGGTTACTCTCTGTTAAAAACATATGCCTCATTTTCAGTCTGAATTTGTCTAGCTTCAACTTCCAGCCATTGGATCATGTTACACCTCTCTCTGCTAGATTGAAGAGTCTATTATTAAATATTTGTTCTCCCCCATAAGTACTTATAGACTGTAATCAAGTTACCCCTTAATCTTCTCTTGGTCACACTCAAAGAGCTCAATCTAATTAGATTATCACTATAAGGCAGGATTTCTAGTCCTTATTCATTCTCATGGCTCTTCTCTGTACCCTCTCCAATTTATCAACATCCTTCTTGAATTGTGGACACCACAACTGGACACAGTATTCCAGCAGCACTCACTCTAGTGCCAAATACAGAGGGGAAATAACCTCTCTACTCTTATTTGAGATTCCTCTGTTTATGCATCCCACGATCACATTAGTCTTTTTGGCTACATCATCATACTGGGAGTTTCTGGTCAGCTGATCATCCCCCATAATTTTTTTCAGAGTCACTGCTTCCCAGGATAAGTCTCTCTTCCTGTAGGTATGGCCTACGTTATTTGTTCCTAGATGTATAGATTTTACATTTAGTCTTATTAAAACAGTTTGCTGCACCCCACTTCCCAAGCAATCCAAGTTGCTCTGTATAAGTGACCTATCCTCTGCATTATGCACCATTCCCCTAAATTTGTGCCAGCTGTAAACTTTCAGTGATTTTATTTTCTTCCAGGTCATTAACAAAAATGTGAAATAGCATAGGGCCAAGAACCCCACTAGAAACACACCCGTGCAGTGATGATTCCCCATTTACGGTTTCATTTTGAGCTCTATTAGTTACCCAGCCGTAAATCTACTTAATATGTGCCATGTTCATTTTACATCATTCTAGTTTTGCAATCAAAATGTCATGTGGTACCAAGTTAAATGCCTTACAGGACGTCTAAATACATTACATCAACATGAATACTTTATCAACAAAACTTGTGATCTCATCAAAAAAAGATATAAAGTTAGCTTCATAGGATATTTTCTATAAACCCATATTGATTAGCATTTATTATATTACCTTCCTTTAGTAGTTTCATATCAGCAGCTCCATTATTTTGCCTGGATCTATGTCAGATTAATAGACCTATAATTACTAAGATCATCCCATTTATCCTTTTATCCAAAATTAGCTTTCTTCCAGTCTTCTGGAAATTCCCCAGTGTTCCAAGACTTATTGCTAATCAACATTAACGGTCCAGTGAGCTACTCCTTCTCTTTTAACACTCTTGGATGCAATTATCTGGAGCCGCTGACTTAAAAATGTCTAACTTTAGTAGCTGCTGTTTAACATCCTCCAGAGACACTAGTGGGATAGAGTGTTATCATATGGCTTATTGCACTTGACTCTGGGTGGAAACATGTGTTCCAACCACTTTTAGACTACTGCAGCACTCCATGTTTCCCAACTGTGTTAACCTGACAAGTCTAACTGAGTTTGGCACCTATTAGCATTTTCTTCCAGGAACTTGTGACAGTAGCTGATTAGTGACTCCAAACCAGTTTTTTCAAAACAAAGCATTCTTTATTCATCCACCTAAAGATATATAGCAGACAGAGCAATGGACGAAAACAATAAAGGACTAGATGCATACTGCCCTTTATCTAACAATTTATCTTTCCATGAAAACTTTTGTAAGTGCCCCTCTACCCAGCTAACCACTCTCTCTGAGCGGGTGGAACAGACTGCCATGCTTGCAGCATGCTTTCTCTGGGTAGGTCTACACTATGGCAGGGATCGACACTCTGAGATTGATCCACTGGCAGTCGATTTGGCGGGTCTAGTAAAGACCCGCCAAATTGACTGCAGATTGCTCTCCAGTTGATCTCTGTACTCTACCCTGACGAGAAGAGTAAGGTAAGTCAATGGGAGATTTTCTCCCATTGACTCCCCACGGTGTAGACCCCGCGGTAACACGACATATGGTACGTCGACTCCAGCTATGTTATTCACTTAGCTGGAGTTGCGTAGCGTAGGTCGACTTATCACGGTAGTGAAGACATAGCCTCTGTCTGTATGTCACCTTGCATGCCTCTCAACTCTCACTGACTGTCCTTGAGCAAGCAGCCTTCATCTTTAGGCCTTATCTTAAAGGTTTAATATTCCCTTTGACAGTGGATTTTTTGGTCTGGGAAGAATACCCCTTGCCAGACTAGCTGGATGCCTCATGTACACTGTCATAGTCCCTTATCTTTGCTGTTGTTTCATTTTGTCTTGGTTTCTCTTTTACAGCCTCCTTTGATTTAACTCTATTTATTGGGCAGGATAATATCACACAGGTAACCTGGGGGGGCGGTCACATGGTATTTAAGAAATACTATACATAACTCTCTCATTCTCCACAGAAGTAAAGATGCATTTTGATATTACAGTTCCATGTGTATAGGTTTGCCATCCAACAACGGGGTTACCCAGTATTCATGTGAGCCCACTGCCAAAGACAAAACATGCAGTGGCACTTCCTCTTGCGATGAGGTGTCACCTTGATCATCCTGGGTCTGCTCTAGGGTATGCAGGATTCCTCTTTTTGTCGGCCAGACCACAGGCCTCTTTTTCTTTTGTTTACAGGCACACTCAGTGTGTCCCTTTTTGCCACAGTGTCAACACACCAGGTCCTTACACCAGCATTCTGATGCCTGGTGACCTGGCTTACCACAGCGGTAACATTCTTGACTCTGCACCGTTTTGTGGGTCGGTTCTTGTGACACTTTTTGCACCCTAGGGGATGCACCGATGTATTGCGCCTCCCTTGTAGCCAGTTCCATGAAGACAGCAATATCAACAGCCTTCTGTAAAGTAAGCTGAGCCTCTGTCAGTAGGCGCTTCCATATAGCTTCACTGTACAGGCCACACACTAACCTGTCACGCAGGGCATCATTTAACATCTCTTTAAATTCACGGTGTTCTGCTAGCTTTTTTAAAATTGCTACAAATTGTACAACTGTTTCATCTTCCTTTTGGTCTCTTTTGTGGAACCTATATCTTTCAGCAATTACCAGTGGTTTTGGGGAAAAATGGGACCCCAGGATTTCCACAATGTCACTGTAAGATTTAGTCTCAGGCTTAACAGGGTGTAGTAAGCTGCGTAGCAGGGAGTAGGTTTTAGCCCCTACAACACTTAAGAATATTGGCACCTTCTTTGTTTCTGTAATGTCATTAGCAATAACAAAAAGCTCAAAACGCTCAGTATACACATGCCACTGCTCTATATTCTCATCAAAAGGTTCCAGTGGCCTGGTCAGAGTAGACATGATTTTTAGTTTCACTTTCACAGTCAGTGCAAACAAGCAGGTTTTTTTTGTTTGTTTGTTCTTTACCTTGACTTCTGCTTCCTTCTGTTACTGGAGCAGCACCGGAATCCCATCCATCGTCGCCACTTGTTATATCCTTGGGGGCAGCCGGTTTAGGAAGAAATCACTTGAGGCCAGACAGCAGACAGCTAACAAAACTACCATTTTATTTACAGACACAGAGCTCACCCAACCGGCCGAAGCTGGCTGGGCTATCCCCTAATAATCTAACTCAGTTGCCATAGGAACAAAAACCATGACAACCAAATACACAACAGGGGGCAAGTGGGACAATTTGCCTCAGGCCCCACAGGGGCCCCACAAGCCCTGGCCCGGCGGTGGTCTGGGTCTTCAGTGGCATTTCAATGGCCGGGGGGCCCTTCAGTGCTGCTGAAGATGTGGAGTGACTGAAGGGCTCTCTGCCGCCGAAATGCCGCCGAAGACCTGGACTGCCGCTGGGTGAGTACAAGCACCGCAGCTCCCCTGCTTTGCCCCAGGCCCCTTGAATCCTCTGGGCGGCCCTGATACTGTATGCAGATTAAACAATGGCAGATTATAAAATTAGGTGCCTGATTACAGCTGCCAGAAGGCCAGTCTCTGGAGACTCCACTGAATAAAATTCAGAACATGGGAAGAAAGGTCTGCTTTCCATGTTGTATATCCACTTAATTAACTCTGTTACTCAGCATTCAGGTTAATGTGATGTCTAGTACACAGTTGGAGAAACACTTGATACTGCATTGCAGACAAATGAGTAGAAATATATTTATTCTCTCACCAAAAATCTCACTATTGGGTCCAAAAATGGAGGGTTCCCTTCAGTTTGGTTGAATGCTGAGTTTAAATGTTATAGTTTCACCTATTTCTGCCGTACCTAAACCTTTTTATTATTGTCTCTCTTTGACCCACCCACTTCTTCCTTTCCCTATCTCTAGTTCTTACCTTTTCCACATGACAGCGTGAGTGGGGGTGTGGAGTAGGGACTCACGGAGAAAGATCATCTCCTCCACAGCACTTATCTTTAGGCTATTCTACTAGGGGCCTTGTCAAGGTGTCACTCCCACTCTGAACTTTAGGATACAGATGTGGGGACCTGCATGAGATAACCCCTAAGCTTATTTACCAGCTTAGATCTAGTTGCTGCCACCACCAAATAGTTTAAACAAACATTTATGGGAGAGTTATTTGGAAACTCTGTCTTTCCCCCAAATATTTCCCCACTCTTTATCCCCCTTTTTCTGGCAGGATTGAGACTTATTTACCTCCCACCAATTCCTGGTGAGCCCAGATCCAAAAAACCTTTGGATTTTAAAACAAGGAAAAATGAATCAGGTTCTTTAAAAGAAGACTTTTAATTAAAGAAAAAAAAGGGTGAAAGGAATACCTCTGTGAGATTAGCATGCAAGCTACTCTCACAGAAAACAGATTCAAAACACAGAGGATGTCCCTCTGGGCAAAAACCTTAGTTACACAAAGACACCCAATTTGATTTTCCCACTATGCAAATACTAAGTCACAAAAGAAAATAAACATAATCTAATACATTCCTTCTCTAAACACTTACTACTTTTAAGAAATATTAGATGGCTGATTTCTGAATCCTTCCCTCCAGCACAAACTTTTCCGAACAGACAAAAATTGATTTCCCTCCTCCCTCTTTAAAAACATCTTGCCCACACATTGGTTCCTCTGGTCAGGTGTCTTATGTGAACTTCTTAACCTTTTACAGGTAAAAGAGAAATTAACTCTTAACTGTTTGTTTATAACAGGGCTCTACTGGAGTTGTTCTGAATACCTAAACCCTGGAGCAATGTGAGGCACCATCTGCCTTTTGGGTTTCATCACAAACTCAAAACTTGGCAGAGGTTCATTGAAAGGTTTGTTAAGGCTCGGGAACCCTTTGAGAGAAATTTGTCCTGGTTTCACAAGAACCTAAGCCAATTTACAGTTCTATGTCAGGACTATTTGAACCAGGTGGCTTCATGTAGTTACAAAACTACACATAGCTGCAGGTTTTTGGCTTTGCTTAAACTCCAAACCCAAAACAAAACTCAAGGAGTGCAAATACATGCAAATCAAACATGTAAAATCGTTTTCACATAAACTTAAACACTGAGTTTTGCATATCTCTAGTCTCAGGTCTGTATTAGCTACAGTAATTTAATTTAAAGTTTATAACTAATGTATTTCCCTCTAATATTGCCACTTATGGGTTATCACTTTTACAGTACCAATGTTGTCACATGGTTTTATCTGCTGTGAGCACAGATTTTGCCATTTTTGGTGTTTCTTTCACAAACAGCATTTTCAACAACATTTTCTTTCACAAACAGTCTCACTTATTCCTGACTCATTTACCATGCAGACATCTCTGTTTCATTTGGTTTTGCTCTTAGTAAAGGATATTTTAGCAAAATGATAGAGCTAAGCAAATAATTCACATCAAACACTAACGTCTTTTTCTTCCCACAGAAAAATCCATGAGCAGATTGCAGTTACTTTGAACTTATTCATTATTCATACTTATTCAACAGAGAGCTATTCATTTTTTTAGTATATGGATTAATTACACACATTCTAAATTCAAATTGTGTTGCTTAGTTCTAATTAGTCAGCTAGGTCACCTGGTATTGTTTTGCACCCTGATCTGACAGGCAGACAATTGTTCTTGGCTTAGAAATTCATTTTCAGCAAGTATTGGTGCCAGGAAAGTGAGCTGCTCTTGAATGTTTGCAGAAAGCAAACAACAAAAGGGGAAATGAACCTGGTGAAAGTGAATTTGTTTTAAAATCCTAAAAGACTCATGGAAATGACTTTGCCTTATTTGCCCATCTCTACAAAAAAACATATTTTTACTAAAGTTACCAAATGCTGGGCATTCAGAGAGCCTTTGAGCCGCTGTTTTTACAGGCTGGTGGTTTGTGCTTTGTTTAACACTTTTAATCAGCATCTGTTTGGGTGGGAGCTGAGGATGCACACCATCTCTCAGTAGTGTTCAGTGACTTTCAGAAGTGAGGCCTCTCTTTGCATTTGTGTTTCTTAGGCCTGGTCTACACTAGGACTTTAATTCGAATTTAGCAGCGTTAATTCGAATTAACCGCGCACCCGTCCACACCAGGAAGCCATTTAATTCGACCTAGAGGGCTCTTTAGTTCGAATTCGGTACTCCACCCCGACGAGGGGAGTAGCGCTAAATTCGACATGGCTATGTTGAATTAGGCTAGGTGTGGATGCAAATCGAACTTACTAGCTCCGGGACCTATCCCACACTGCACCACTCTGTTGACGCTCTGGACAGCAGTCTGAGCTTGGATGCTCTGACCAGCCACACAGGAAAAGTCCCGGGAAAATTTGAATTCCTTTTCCTGTCTGGACAGTTAGAATCTCATTTCGTGGTTGGACATCAGGGCGAGCTCAGCGATGCAGAGCTCTCCAGCAGAGGAGTTCATGTAATCTATGAATAGAAAGAGGGACCCAGCATAGACTGACCGGGAACTCTTGGATCTGATCGGTGTGTGGGGCGAGGAGTCTGTGCTTTCGGAGCTGCGCTCCAAAAAACGGAATGCAAAGACCTACGAGAAGGTCTCCAAAGCCATGAGAGACAGAGGATACAGTCGGGATGCAACGCAGCGCCGTGTGAAAATCAAGGACCCCAGACAAGGCTACCAAAAAATCAAAGCGGCAAACGGACGCTACGGAGCCTGCCACCACTGCCCCACCAGTGACCATGGACTCTGACGATGGGACAGTGTCGACGGCCAGTTCCTCGGCGATGTTCGCGGACGGGGAAGATGAGGAAGGGTTTGTGGAGGACGAGGCAGGCGAGAGCGCTTACAACGCTGGTTTCCCCGACAGCCAGGATCTCTTCATCACCGTCACGGAGATCCCCTACCAACTGTCCCCGGCCATTAACCCGGATCCTGAATCAGGGGAAGGAGCAGTCGGTAAGTGCTTTAACCATGTTAACTTTTATTCTTAATATAACAGGAATCTGAAATATGTGAAAAGGAGGTCTCTCTATATATGGGGATAGAACAGAAATCCTCCTGGGAGATCTCCACGAAGCTCTCCTGGAGGTAATCGAAAAGCCTCTGCAGGAGGTTCCTGGGGAGAGCTGCCTTATTGGGTGCTCCGTGGTAGCACACTTTTCCGCGCGAGGCTTTCATGAGGTACTCAGGGAGCATTGCCTCCCCGAGCACGGCTGCATAGGGCCCTGGTTTGTGCTGGCTTTCACGCAGCATGCGCTCTCTATCTCCTTCAGTGACCGTCCTCAGGGTGATCTCGCTCGGAGACTCCTGCATCTAATTAGGGGAATTACTGTAATGTTACGCCTGGTCCAAAGTATTTTTAAAAAATCTCCGGACAGACGGCATAGCAGAGACTCAGCACGCTGCTGCGTGACGAGCGTAATGGAAACCCAAAGAATCAAATGGACGCTCATGGAGGGAGGGGGGAATGAGGACGCAAGGTATCCCACAGTTCCTGCTGTCTCCGAAAAGGATTTGCATTCTTGGCTGAGCTCCAAATGCTTCTAGGGTCAAAAACAGTGTCCGCGGTGGGTCAGGGCATAGCTCGGCAATTTACGCAGCCCCCCACCCACCCCCAGAAGTGAAAGGGAAAACAATCCTCTCTTGACTCTTTTACATGTCACCCTATCTTTACTGAATGCTGCAGATAGACGCGATGGTGCAGCACTCAACACCAACAGCCTTGCTCCCCCCACGCTATGGATGGCTGATGGTACAATAAGACTGATATCCATCGTCATCATCAGCCTATTGGCACATGCGGCAGTGCAAAAGGACTGGTAACCATGCTGACTAGCATCTGTTAGGTCGATCAAGGGCGCCTGGCCCTAATTTTTCCTGGTAGATGGTACAGTATGGCTGATAACCATCGTCATCATAGCAACAGGGGGCTGAGCTCCATCAGCCCCCACCCTTCATGTGTAAAGAAAAGATTCAATTGCCCCTGGACTAGCAGCAGGATGCTGGGCTCCTCTCCTCCACACTCCTTAATGTCCTATCTGGACTATCATAGCAACTGGAGGCTGCCTTCCACTCATTTCTCACTAACAAGTCACTGTGTCTTATTCCTGCATTCTTTATTACTTCATCACACAAGTGGGGGGACAATGCTATGGTAGCCCAGGAAGGCTGGGGAAGAATGGAATGAACAGGTGGGGTTGTTGCAGGAGCACCCCCTGTGAATAGCATACAGCATACAGATCTATGCAGGATCTGACACAGAGCAGCTGTGCTCTCTGGTTCTCTGATACAGTGGTTCTCTAGTACACTTGCCCATATTCTAGGCAGGACTGATTCTATTTTTAGATACCAAAAAGGAGGGATTGACTCAGGGAGTCATTCCCAATTTTGGCTTTTGCGCCCCTGGCTAAGAGCAGCCAAGGGCACTTATGACAGCAGCAAATGCTGCAGTGCAAAAGGACTGGTAACCATGCCCATCTTATTACCAATTTATGGTATGGTAGATGGTACAGTATGGCTGGTAACCATCTCTGCTGTCATGCAAAAGCAAAAGCATGCTGCTGTGTAGCGCTGCTGGACCGCCTCTGTCAGCGGCATCTAGTACACATACGGTGACAGGCACAAAAGGCTAAACAGGCTCCATGGTTTCCACGCTGTGGCGTCTGCCAGGGCAATCCAGGGAAAATGGGCTTGAAATGATTGTCTGCTGTAGCTTTCCCGGAGGAAGGGATGACTGACGACATTTACCCAGAACCACCCGCGAAAATGGTTTTTGCCCCATCAGGCACTGGGATCTCAACCCAGAATTCACAGAGACAGACTAGACTGTGTTTATTGTTCACAAAAATTTATCTTTGCAAGGAATTCACTCCCTTTTTCCCATCACACAGCTTCGACTGTCTCCAGACCTGCCACAGCATCCCCCTCACAGAGGCTGGCAAAGATTAGGCGGCGAAAGAAAAAGACACGGGGCGAGATGTTCGCTGAAGTTATGGGGTGCTCCCGAGACGAGGCGGACCAGCAGAGCCAGTGGAGGGAGACCCTCTCTCTGTACCAGCGCTCACACAGCGAACGGGAGGAGAGGTGGCGTGAGGAAGACAAGCAGGCGACTCAAACGCTGCTTGGACTAATGAGGGAGCAAACGGACATGCTCCTGCGCCTTGTGCATGTTCTGCAGGACCTCAGGCAGGAGGACAGAGCCCCCCTGCAGTGTATCTGCAACCGCCCTCCCCCGCCACAAAGTCCCATACCCCCCTCACCCAAAATAACCAGAAGGAGGGGCGCCAGAGGCCATTTAAACTGTCACTGCACCCCAGCAGAGTGCTCAAGTACCGAAAAGCTCTCATACCCTAAATTTTGAGAAGTCCTTTCCTTCCCGCCTCACCCAAGCCCCCATCCCAGTTTCATCCCCTAACTGTCTAGTTGATAATAAAAAATACTTTTCTGTTAATTACTGTTTCCGTCATGTTCTTTTAGAGGAGACTGTGTTTGAATGGGGGGAAGGGGGTTGGTAATTTGACAGGACAATCACCTTTACAGGGTACAGACATGGGGGCAGGATCAGCAGCAGGTCACACACACACTGCAGTCAGTACGCACCCTGGTTGGTATGGAAGGTGGTTTGCAGGTTCTGTGTGGGTGGGGGGGTACGTGACTTTGTAGCGGGGGAGGGGGGTTACAGATCTCATGCAACGGTCCCTGTCCTGGACCACAGAGCCACGCAGCAGAGGAATCTGTATCCGTCCTCCCCCGCCAAAAGGCCACATAGCCCCCGAACACAGAGTCCCAAAAAGGAGGGATGGCAGGCTCCGTTGAAACATCCAGTCCGGCACTGCAGACCGCTCTGGGAGCAGGAGCCTGTCATTCCTCGAGTTTACAGGCAGTCTTTACATCACTGCACACCCTACCCAGCACAGTCTGTGTCCCAGTTTCAAACCTGTAACACAAAGTCATCAATAAAGAAACCTTTGTAAAGTTACAGTGGAACATGTATTTTATTTTTAAACGTGTGTTGGAAGTTGGGGACGCGGGGTGGGCGGGGTATGTAACTGCAGATGATAGTCAACAGTCACTTGGTAAAGAAACAGGGGCAGGTTCAGCTTCTCTGTAAAGAAACTGAACAGTCACAGGTCATGCTGCTCACTGCTCGCTGGTACTTGAAGAGTTCCTTGTCGCTGTGCAAGGCGCCTGCACAGAGCTTCACGAGCCAGGGCATTAGCGGGTAGGCTGGGTCCCCGACGATCACTATAGGCATCTGCATATCCCCAAGACTTATTTTGTGGTCCGGGAAGAAACTACCTTCCTGCAGGCGTCTAAACAGACCACAGTTCCTGAAAACACGCACGTCATGAACTTTGCCTGGCCACCCGACGTTGATGTTGGTAAAACGTCCCCCATGGTCCACCAGTGCTCGCAGCACCATTGAAAAGTAGCCCTATTTCTCAGCAGCTGACTGTGGAAGAGGTGGACGATAAGGTGCGAGGAGTTGACAACGGCCATAACTGCAGCGGGATCCGTGCTCAAAGTGCTGTGGCGCCCGCGTTGTCACTGAGCAGAAAAGTGCACGAACAGATTGCCCGCAGGCGCTTTCAAGGAGGGAGGGAGGGAGGGCGTGATTGACGGTTCAATGATGACAGTTACCCAAAACCACCCTCGACACATTTTTCCCCCCAGCATGCATTGGGGGGAAATCTCAGAATTCCAATGGGCAGCGGGGAGTGCGGGAACTGTGGGATAGCTTCCCACAGTGCACCGCTTCCAAAGTCGACGCTGGCCCCGTTACTGTGGACTCACACAGTCGAACTAGTGTATTTAGTGTGGATACACAATTTCGACTTCATAAGGTCGATTCCACAAATTCGAATTAAGTTGATTCGAAATAGTCTTGTAGTGTAGACATACCCTTAGATTACATTTAAGATGTGCAGGCGATCTACATCACACAAGCATGGGAGCCAGCAGCTCTTGAGTTCTAGACTTAGCTCAGACACTGAAATCATTTTCTGCCAATCCTATAAATTTTGGCCAAACATCACAGAAGTTCAGTGGACCTGGGCTAATGCTGTTTGCCTACCAAACAAACTACCCACCCTGTCATTAGATTGTTTTCAGGTATGTGCATAACTGAGGGGTGGGAAGAATACTCAAAGAGCAGTTATCAATGCTCCACTGTCAAACTGGGAGGGTGCATCTAGTGGGGTCCCACAGGGGTCTCCGATGG
This sequence comes from Mauremys mutica, assembly GCF_020497125.1. Taxonomy (NCBI): domain Eukaryota; kingdom Metazoa; phylum Chordata; order Testudines; family Geoemydidae; genus Mauremys; species Mauremys mutica. The sequence goes on from NC_059073.1 coordinate 179,073,640, forward strand.
GTCTGTACTGGTCAATATTTTCATTAATGACTTGGATGATGGAGTGGAGGGTACACACAAAATCTGAAGATGGCACCAGGCAAGCACTTTGGAGGACAGGATTAGAACTCAAAATGACCTTCATAAATTGGAGACTTGGTCTGAAATTAATAAGATGAAGTTCAATAATGACCAGTGCAAAGTACTTCACTTAGGAAGGAGAAATCAAATGCACACGTACAACCTGGGGGTTAACTGGCGAGGTGGCAGTATTACTGAAAACAATTTGGGGGTTACAGTGGATCACAAATTGTTGCTTCATATTCAATGTGATGCAGATGCAAAAAAGGCAAATATCACCCCAGGGTGTATTAACAGAAGTATTGGATGGAAGACATTGGCAGTAATTGTTCTGCTCTGCTTGGCACTAGTGAGGTCTCAGCTAGAGCATTGTGTCCTGTTCTGGGCATCATACTTCAGGAAAGATGTGGACAAATTGGAGAGAGTCCAGAGGAAAGCAGCAAAAAATATAAAAGGTTTAGAAAACCTGGCTTATGAGGAACAGTTAAAAAAATGGGCATATTTAGTCTTTAGAAAAGAAGACTGAGGGGGTCCTGATAACAGTCTTCCAATAAAGATAGTTAAGCACTGGAACAGGTTACCTAAGGAGGTTATGAAATGGGAGGTTTTTAAGAACAACTTAGACAGGGATGATCTGGGTCTAGTTAATCCTGCCTCAGCTTGGGAGGATGGACTAAATGACCTCTTGGGGTCCCTGCCAATGCTATATTTCCATGATTCAGGAGAGGTCAACATCTGTTCCTCCAGGTCCATGGAGTCATTAGCTCATTTCAACCCCACTGCAGACCTTTGAGGCGGTCACTAGGAAAAACCACTCCCCCCAGTTCTCAGTACTTCCTGTGACGAGATGCAGGAAACACCCACTACCTCAGACAGGGCAGTGGGAGGCAGGATATAGTCTCTCTGATTGCAACAAGCTCTGTAATGTCAGAACTGGGTAGTTAGTGAACTCCACAGGATGTCTTAGCAATCATAAGTGGAGAATTAGGGGGTGTCACTTAGGGTGCATTATTCAGAATATTTCCTTGATCTGAGGTAATGCACCTTTGACAGGTTAAACCCTGGCAGTTGTCAGTTTTCATAATAATAAAGGGGAAGTTCCTTTGGTGGGGGAAAGGCTTTTTTGTGCTAAGAGAGGGGAAGGAGCTTGGCTTTGAGGCTCTTGTTCTGAGGGAAAACAACACATTTTAAAAATACATAGGCATAGTGAACAAATCCCATCAGGTGCTGAGCACCTCCTGTGAGTTGCTAAATAGCTTCAACTCCCAGTGAAGTGAATGGGAGTTTCGGATGCCAAGTCCAGGTGTTACAAAAAGGTTGTGAGAGGCAGTCTTTTTATTAATGGTATCTGTTCTTTATTATTGGACTAACCCAGGGCAATCTGTAATCTTTAAGAAGTGGAACAGGTGCTGGGTTTCTCAGAATTGTTCAAGGGAGAGGGTGGAAGGATTCCTTGTTAACGGCTCTTTCTCTAGCAGCTCTTTGGACAAGCCATCCTCTTGACTTGCTTGTCAGGCAGCAACACCCTGCCCTCCCCCCGCCCCGCCCCTCACCTCCTGAAAGACAAGTTTGATATCCAAGCTATAGTTGGCATAGAAACTAGCAGGAAACTCATGCCAGGGCCACTCTGCGGCGGGTTTCCACTCTTCAGTTAATGAGTTCTTAGCATTTCCAAGGAATGTAAAAGGAAATGAGAGTGAAGACAGAAATAAAGCCCTTGTCAACACAGAGTCAGGGACTGAAGTCTTAAAACTGGGGCTTAAGTCACTAGCTGGACTGGATTCTGTCTGGAGTTAGGACACAGTGGAGTTGTCAGCCCACAATCCACACTCTCCTGGGGGCATGGAGAAGATCAATGCAGCATGAATAATAGGAAAGTCCAAGCCAGGAAGGAATAAAGCTAGGCCATATTGGAAGACTGCCAGGGCTCCTATACAACCCCATCTAGCCTTTACAGCTGCTCTCTCCTGGTGGAACCCCCTGAGGTAGGGAGGCAGTGATCCTGCCCCCAATTGCCCTTGGGGATGTATCCCTCTCTGACTGATCTGTTCTTGCAGGGCAGTGGAGTGCAAATGGCACCCTCTTGCACCAGTGATATTGAATGTGAACTGAGGTTTCTAACACAGTTGCACTCGTTTGGGGTGGGGTTTTTTTTCTTTTCCATTTTTAAAAACTGCCCTGGAGCAGATTGGTCTCATCTGTGTGGGGTGATCGAAATGCATCCAAAACCAGTTTATCTGGAACTGTGGTGTTCGTTTAGATACGGATCCTTATCCTGGGTCTCCTTCCAGCATGGGGAGGGCCAATAGAATAGTTATTCTTTCTTCAACAATTTATTTTGGGGAAATGTTTTGAATGGAAACAATCAGCAGGAGATTTGTCTTCCTTATTCAGCAGCTATGTATCCTCTGCTCTGTGCAGAACGTGGTAATCTCCTGCGGTGATTCCCTCACAGTCAATTTATGAACATGCCGTATTCATTTGTTATAGCTGGAGCTGCTCTCTTTGGATCCCATCCAAAGCAGCCAAGTACCTACGTATGCTGAACTGGCCGCCTGGCCAACTACACTCATTCTAAATATGGCAGGGCTAGACATACTAGAAAATACCAACCCAGTCATCCCCTCCCTGGTTGTACACGCCTCATAGTAAAATCAATACGCATTATGCTCTGGGACTGGGGCTATTTTTAGGTGTTTTTTTTCCACTCATTCTGCAGCTGTTTTCAGTCACAAGCTTGTGGAACTAAAAAAAATACATAGTCCCTGGCCTAAAGGAGGGTGTAACGAGGACACAAGTATGCATGTGAATCTACCCTGCCTCCCAGAATTTTACAAATTATGGATCAGATGCCTCCCCAACCCCCAAGCTTCAGCGGACCGAGGAGAGGGCAGCAAAACATAGCATATTCCCTTGGGCAGTGGGGGGTCTTCCATGTTATGCTTCCACTTACCCTCCACCCCATGGATGTCCATTCACAAGTGATCCATGAAGGAGGTTCAAGCATCGCTCGGTGGAAGGGGGCAGGAGAATAGGGATGGGGAGGCACAGCCATCATTTGCCGCTTGCCCCCCACTAACTCAGGCCCAAAGGGTTTCTGGCTCTCAGTTATTTCTGAGCCTGCTGACATTAACTTATGCCAGTGCCCAAATATGATGTTCAATACCCCTGTCCTCTGGGGGGTGAGGAAGGGGCTTGAGGAAGGGCAACAGCCTACTGGGGAAGCTCTGGATGTTAAGTCTCTGTAGGATGCCATGGAGTCACCGGGTCTCTGCACCTTGACTTCTGGAGGCTCTCCCAAGAGCTATGGGTTTCAGAGCTAACCGTCCCTCCACTAGTGCAGGGAAAACCTGCTCTTTCCCCCCCACCCCCCAAGTAAGAAAGGGCATCCCATACATTCAGTGGGGCAGTTTCCCATGCTCTGTGCAGGACTAGCCCAGTAAGTGATGATTTGACCCTACTGGTAATTAGGAGAAGGAGCAGAGGAATCCAACAAGGATTGTTTTGCTTTTCTTTTTATGAAAAGTAAAACTTCATACTACAATATTTCATAAACCAAACCAGGAGCTGCTCCCACCAACTCCCTGCATTTAAACTGGATGTGAAGTGCCAGTGATGGAGAGGGAATGAAATAGAGCAAATGAGTCATTATATAGCCCAATCCTGCTCCCACTGCAATGGGAGCAGGATGGGGGCACCTGTCAATCATAGCACACCAGAGATTTTGCTCATCCTCCTCTTTATTGTTATATAAAATCCAGACGTTCATTTATAGATCCTGATTTTTATCTCATACTTGTTTATCGTGTTATACACCAGTGTAACTCTGTTGACTTCAGTGGAGTTATTCCTGACTTGCATAGGGGTAAAGGACAGGACAATTGGATAATATAAGGCAATTTTTATTTGGTTTATATCACTTAAAAGAGCTCTTTGAGGCAAGGGGTGGATCTTTCTATACATCTGTAGGCATCCAGCACATTTTGGATGGTACCGTAATAATAAATAATCTCTCTTGTGGTGACCAGCTGAGTTTTTGGTTCCTTGTAAGAGCTTTTATGAACACATTGCTAATAGATTTCAGAGTAGCAGCCGTGTTAGTCTGTATCAGCAAAAAGAACAGGAGTACTTGTGGCACCTTAGAGACTATACTCCTGTTCTTATTGCTAATAGAGTGAGGCAGAATTTTTCAACCAAACCTTTTTTCCCCAAATAAAAAATGCAGATTTGGCAACACTGAAACATTTTCAAATTCATGTTGCATCTGCTGGATTGTTTTGGTTGGAAGAGGGGAAAGCTTAACAATCATTCTGAAACTTTTTGCTGCTACATTTTTTATATGAAACATTTTGATTTTTCTATTCAAAATGAATTTGTGTTTTGAAATTTCCTTTAATTTTATTTTAGAAAATTAAAAATCTTGAGAACATTGAAATAAAATGTTTGATTGGGAAAAAACATTGTTTGGGGGCAAACTTTTTTGATTTGCCAACATGTTTGGAAAGCTTTTTGCTTTTGGGTGAACCCAAAATGATTCTTTTCCCTGCTTTTTTTTTAATTTTAATTTTAATTTTTTGAGGAAGTGCGGGGGATGGACAGCAACCCAAAAATGTCAATATTCTCTCACCTCTAAGCACTAGATCTCTATACATAACCATACCTGCTTTACTAGCAGACTTACTAAGAGGAACTTCAGCTGGCCCCTTTTGTGTGTGTGCAACACCCCCATTTGTGTGGCATGGATGGGCATTTGTGTAATTAGGTAGGTGTAAGTACAGTTACCCAAACTGTGTGTACAAATACTGAAAGCAAGTACTGTGCCAGTTCAGAGCAATTCCTGTGCAGCCTCTACCTGCAGGGCTCCTCTGATTCCCCGGTTGTATCTGCGCACACCTGGCAGAAATCCCTTTAGTGCAGCTACACTGGGGTTTTAGAAGTGCATGTTAATCTGAAGCCTCCTGATGCAAACCATATTTATTTAAATAGTCTGTGCTATATATGACTGCATCTGCCTCTGTGTAAAGATGATTTGGCAACATCCTTTGTACTGATGCACTGAAAAACAGTAAAGAAAAAAGATCTCCTTTCAGAAAATGGGACTCCATGCACTTAAGAAGAGCAGAACAGTGCAGGTATGAGAGAGCACAGGCACAGTCTATGCAGTGCAGGGAGAGGAATTTTGGTTCAACTGAGGTTAACAGATTTTTTCTTTATTCTCTAAATTTATGTGCTGTGGGCCAAATCCTGAAGGCCTCATATCTGTGCCTCTGTGTAGCTAAGCATTTATACTGGGTACATTTATAAATGTATTGATGATCATATGGTATCTGAGCTCCTATCACATATTGCGTGTTGTACCTATTGGGTTCCAGGAAGTGGGTGGGTGGAAGCACCCCAGAGAAAGGGGCACCGGGGTCCTGGGAGAGACATGGGGCCAGTGGTAAGGAGGAACACTGGCCTGCAGAGGGTGCGCCGGAGGCTGGATGAGCTAATTCCCAATGAGAGACCATCAGGAGGCGCTGCAGGGGTGAGTCCACACGCTTAAACATGTGTTGACAGTTTGCTTGAACCCTGCAGAAAATGCACATTGTTTTTGCCCGTATAAAGTTTTCCATTGCTCTGATACAACAGAATGAGCTCTGTACCTGGTAGCCCTGCAATTTCTCAGTGTTCATTACTATATCTGTGAACTCTAGACATCAAGTAAGTATAGAATTATAAGTCTGATTTCCTTTTTTTTTCTTTAAAGAAAGAAAAAGGAATTGAAATACTCACTGCAAATGGTTGACATGCACAGACAAGCCAAGTTTGACATGGAGGCATTCAGACTTCGAAATATATGAAGTGACATTTATTTTTAAAATAACCTATGCACAAAGGGTATACAGTATGCATTTAAATGATCAAGTTAAAACAAGAAACCATCAAATCAATGCTACCTTCCTCCCTACTCCTAAGGTTTAAAAACAGCAACACCAGCCACATACACGTAGGAGCTCTCATCTGGGGAGGGGACCGAGTGTAAATTAACCAGCCCTTCTCTAACATGACTGATAATGCAGACTTATGCTCACTTGGTCTTCTAGCTTATTTATTGTCTCGTATGTGTGAAATGTTTTGCATTAGGTAGAGACTGTAGGCCACTGTCTAACCACAGATAAAGGCATCTGCTTTACCCAGTGCCGGGGCACCAAAAATGAAGTTTGAAAATCAGGACTATACCATGCAAATGTCTGAATGTGAATGAAGTGAGAACAAAACAAAGCAGCTGGAGCTTTGGGTGCTAAGTCTGTGCCAGAGCCCCCACCAAAACCAATTCTTTAAATCTGTATTTTTAGTTGTAGTAAATAAGTAATGTGACCCAAAGGAATGAACTCAACTAAAATTAGTACTAGGCAGCAGCAGGCCCAGAGCCTAGAGCAACATACAGCAACTGGGTGACAATAGCAGCTGAATTCTCATGATCATACTGAATCCTGCCTACCAGATTCATTAGCAGTGCCATCAGTGTCATCAGCTGTAGCGATACTAGCAGTACTCTGCAGAGTGGCTGACTGAGAGGAGCTCTCCTGGTGGCGGCCTGGGTGCACGTGGAAAGGAAATGCTTATGTAATTCTGCATCTGCTCTGTGGCCTGAACTGCTGCCATCTCTGCACATACCCGAGGCATTGCCTCTGGCTCTTTGGGGGCAGCTTGCTTAATACTTCATACTGTCTCCTCTTTGTTCCTTGTTCGGCTCTACTCCTCATTAGCTCTTTTTCATGATGTCTCTCTTGGTTTCCTTTTGCACACTTTAAGGTTGAAAACAATTCCTGTCTAGCAGCCCCCACCCACCTTTGCTCCCACAATCACAACCACAAAAACGAAGACAAGAACAAAACACTTTTGCAGTTATAACCTTCTACACTGAACAGCAGCTAATGCTACAAATACCCTCTGACCCAGCAGCTTCAGCTGCAGAATCAGATTGTCAGCTGTGGCCTATTTTCAGCATTCTTTGGGAACTAAATGGCTAGATTGTGATTGTCCCTTCCACTGGTGTGTGAGGGCAAGGGGAGAGTGCAAAGAACTTCCCCTCCTCTTGCACCCTCTGTGCAAGAACCAGGAACAATCATTATCCCTGTGCATCCTCAGAGATGGTTCAGCATGTGCTCACCCCTTCATTGGCTGGAGCTAGCTCCAGGACAAATCACCCTGCTGCTCCCCTTGCAGCTGTGCCTGGCCTTGGGCAGTAAATAATCTAGTCTACAGCATTTGCTGCATTTAAACTTCTGCCTTTGTCTTCTAATCCCCCTCCAAGGATCTGATTCTGCTCCCTTTACTCACATCGAGTAGTAGCTTACTCATGTGAGTTGCTCAGTGGGACAAGTCACATGAGTAAGGTGCTGCTCAATCAAGGGTGGCAGAATCAGACCCCGAACCACAGTTCTTCATCTCGTCCTACAGACACACATGAGCAATTTGACTCATGTGAGTAACCTCGCTGGAATCAGCAGGAGTTCTGCACTACTGTCAGTAGCAAGTTTCCAGGATCAGGACCTTAGAGTGCAAGCTCCTGGGGGGGGGGGGAATGTTCATTTGCTCTGTGCTGTACAGCACCCAGAACACTGCTGGCACTCAAGGTATAACACCCCAGAATGCCTGCCAGGCCTCACTCCCTTCCAAGAGCTTTACTTGGAGACAGAGTTTTTCAGTACTGTATGAGGTTTAGAATGTGGTAGAATAACACTCACACAAGTAAGGGTATCTGTAGCCTTCCCCGCTCTGCTGTGCAGCACTGCTGTTGGTTCCACTACATAAAAGGCAAGCTAACTCATATGGCAATAATTTAAAAAAGATGCATGACCACAAGAATAGTTTTATGGTTTTCCTTTGCATCTAATGGGTGAAAAATCAGATTTTGGTAGACGTTGTTTTATATGGAAACTTCCTCACAACATTTTAGTATTGACCATTGATACGGGTGCTGCGATTCTCCACTTGCGCAGAGTAAAACACCGATGTACAAGCCCTTGCTGCAGGTTATTGTTTAATCAAGTTACTGGCTGTATTTTATATGAAAGGCAAACAAAGACTCCATTTCATGAGATCAAAATTGCGCAAATTAGATTTTATTATATTTCACATGTATGATTTTCCTTTTTTTATTAAAATTAAGTTTGCTCATTTGCCGTTTTCAAGCTAGTTTGAAATTAGGATCACCTTGTATCCTAGGAAACACAAGGAGAATTTTATATGTGATCAGATTTTTTTCCATGTTACGAAAAAAAGCAGCTGGTAATTAGGTGCATTATTCATAGGAAAATCTTGTTGAGCACACTGTCTCTGTGGTTCTGGCTTAGATTCTAACTTTTCTTAAAGAACTACTTTATACCCTTCAATTGCCCCTCATTAAGTATCATCATTATTCTTCTAGGGCCCACAGCACCTTCGTGCACGGAAAGCAACAGCTTACAACACTGATTGTAAAAGTAGTAAATTTCTAATGTCCCTAAAACGTTTGCTTTCGTACTGAAGGGTGACATCGAAGTGTCCTTTCTGCAACATTATTAGTATTATTTATGGCAGGCGAGATTGTGTCTTGCGGGAGCAGTTCTGCACGGGGGGCTGTGTGGCGCTCTGCTGGCCCAGGGAGAGCACCAGACCCATTCCGCAGGCTGCCTCCTTGCGTAACCTAGTGTGCTGGGTAGTGCAGTTGGGGGACAGGAGTCACCACTCCACTGACTCCAAGCGTTTCCATGTCCAGAGCAGCAGAAGCTAAACCAGGAAAAGGCACTCTTCTTCTGGAATAAGAGTTTGCACACTGGGAGTTACACAGGTATAACTACAGTGGTATAATTATACCAGTGTACATTTCCCCATGTTGACAATTCCTAAATCATGCCCAACAGAACTGTCAGACCTGTCAATCAGTTTGTCAGCCAGAAAGCTATTCCTTGACTCCAGACACCATCATCTTTTGCTGCGATGAACTGCCAGCCTGCTTCAAGGAAAAGGGAGCCAGAATCAGGGCAGCCTCTTGCGAGCCCAAGAATCAAAGGCAGGAACATCCGTTGCAGCAACCATAATGCCACCCATCTCCAAATTTGGTTTATTCACAGAACAGGAGTTTCTTAGAGCACTAGAAGAAATTGCTTTGTCTGGCTGGTGAAAGGCTTGGGCCTGCTGCAAACAAATCATCAGTGCCTCCTTTGAGGATAGGATTTGCAGCTCGCCCTAAAAGCAGGCAACATTCTGGCCTACATTCAAGAAAAAATTCGCGATGAACCAGACTTGCCTTCTGCCACCCAGTTGGCAATTTCCTAATCCTGAGACAGGAAAATGAAACGTTAAGAAATAGTTGATTCCAATTATCTCAGGCTGAGCACGTTAAAATTGAATTGCCTGCCAGGGCAATACATACAGCCACATGGCTGGTTACACCAGGAGATAATCTCTTCAAAAGGACAAGGGAAGATAGCCACAGTCATGCTATTGGATCTCTCAGCCCTGTTGATCATAAGGCAGCGGTTCTCAATCTATTTGTGAGCCACATATGGAGCTCTCTATGTGGGCCGTATCCACACGCCATACATACTACTTGTATGGCCCCTCAGGATGTCACATGGGCTGCAACTGTGTGCTGACTGGACCTCAAGAGGCCTGTGGGCCATGGGTTGAGAATTGTCATAAGGTGCCTAAAGACCTAGCAGGGCCAAGTGGAAATCCTCTGAGCTGGCTCAGATCCTCTTCTTGAACTAACCCCAAAGAACTGTGATCGGCAGATGCACTGTCACCTCTAGAGCTATCAGTAGGGTACCACAAAAACCTCATCACTCTCCCAGATGTTATCCAGCACTGAGGTAGAAGTGCCTGGGGAGACAGTGAGACATCCCAAGAGTAGACAGATGCCATTCAGTGGTAAATCTCTTTCACCTCAAATGCTAACAGCACCTTCTCCCAGCTCTTCCAGTACTTAATTAAAATCAGTATCTCAACAGACAGCAGCAGGTGGAAGCAAAACTAAAAGAAGACAGATGTGATGTTTGGGAAAAGAGGAAAATGGTTCAAAGTACTGGCAAGCAGCGTCTATTGGTAGGACAGTATGAAATCTTCAGGTCTTTACAGCCTCCTCCTAGCTTTTGGACTCTAATTGCTACAACAGCTAGACATGCCTTCTTCCGACTTCACCTCGCCATGAGGCTTTGCCCCATCCTAACTGACAAGGACATGGCAACAGTGAACCCATGTTCATGAACTCCAGGCTTGATTATTGTATACTTTAAACCAAACACAAGAGCTTTAAAGAAACTCCAGTGGGTGCAACATGCAGAGTTCTGCCTTACTAAGAAGCACAGGCCATAGTAAACATATCACATCTTTGCAATGTTCCAGTCATTGTACTGGCTTCCTACAGAATATGGGATCCAATTCTAAGTCTTGATTTTGATCTCCAGGTCTCTCCTGTGATGGCGCTGAGTGCTCTCAGGTGCTGCCTCTTCCTCTGTGGCCATGTCTTCCCACAATAACTGTGCTCAATCGGTATAATGGAACTGTCACCAACAAGGGTGAGCTGTGTCAGGGGGTAGGGATAGCTCTCTCAGCAGCAGGACTGTCATTTTAGAACTCCCTTCTAAAAGAGCAAAAAATGATCACCAATCTAAACACATTCAGATATGTAAGCGCCATGTTTTCAATGTGGCATCTTGTATTTAATATGCCCTGAAAAATACAATCTCCACTATCAAACTACCCAACAGCATGTACCTGAAGAAGGAAACCTCCCCCTAAGAGGTGACCTCATTTCTCATTTTAAAAATCTGGGCACCATAGCCCAGTCCTGCATTTCAGTGTCCTCTGGGGAGATCTCTCTAAACCAAACCCATGAATGCCACACAGATGACACTCAGGCCTCCAAATGGAAAATATTTTTGGAAAGATGAACAACTGTAACTGCATCAGACAAGAGAATTATCTCATCCTACTGGCTCTGAAAAGAAAGGTGGGTGAGGCTATTGTTTGCTTATTCTGTAGAGAGCCTCTTGTAACCCTTCCAGTGCTTGTTAAGATGGGCAGGAAGGAAGACCCATGAGCATATTAGAGCTATTAGAATATTAGGTGATAGAGCATATATCAGAAAGAGTATTCTCAAGGATATTTCAATGCTATCAGAGGGGTGGATATCCTCTCATTATTTTGGGGTCAGGGTATGAGCAATTTTCACTACATACCTGTTATGTTAGTTTTTTTTTAATACATTTATTTCAGTATTTCCCTAAAAGTTGTGACAAACTGATGGGAGTTTTTTGTTTTTGTTCCCCTTCAAAAGCCTATGATATGCTTAGGCAGTGCTCACTGCTTCCTGCTGAAATATATCAGTCTGAAGTCACCATCAATAAACAGATGATCATGTCCAAATAAACTCCAGTCAGACAAACGCTTCACTAAACAATTAATGAGAGAACCTGAGATTTGAGGGTGGGTTTTTTGCATTTGAAATGTTTGCAAAGCCACCAGCCAATAGAGTAGATAATGTGATCCTTAGGGATTCACCTCAGTCATCTTTAACATTGATCTCCTCAAGGAGCAGGACAGCACAAACCGACTATACAATCAATAGAAATATACCTTCTAATTCTGTGCTTTGCTAACCATAAAATTCAAGAAAACTTCACCCACGCTGCTCTCTACATTGGATCCCAGCTGCCTCCGGTGCGTTACTATTAAGGTCTGCTGGTTTTGCTGTTGCACACCCTGAAGATCAGGTTTTTATCATTATAAAAGGAATTGTGCTCTTTTAAGATTGTATGGGCTAAAGAGTTGGGGCCAGATTTTGGCTTGTCACATGTAGGTGCACGAGACAGAGTGGACACAGGCAACCTCCCTAGCTTTTTCTACCTGCATAGGTGATAGCCAGAATCCTGGACCTTGTGCTCCCTGAACACAGCATGTTTGTCACTGTTAGCCCTGTCATTGACACTAGATACCCCGAAGGAGTCGAGGCATGGCCAGGATCATGGCCTAACCCCTCTTCCCGCCTCCCCCTCCTCATTAGCTGCTGGTCATAGGTTGAACAAAAGAACACAAAAGAGGGCAGGCCCACTGACGGGGGATGGGGGGAGGGCAAAAGGAGAAATTGCCCAGGGTCCTGTATGATTTAAAAGGGCCTGGGGCCTCCCGTCCCTTTTAAATTGTGCGGGCGGGCTGCAGGGCTCCTAGGTGTGATGGCGAAGGCAGCCGAGCAGGCATGTGGAAGCCCTGGCTATGCCGGAAGAGTGCCCATTAACTGTTCTGGGGCCCGGAATTGCTATCAGCGAGCCTGACACAAGGCTTTTCTAATTGGCCTTAGAAACCTTCTTCATGTCTCCATCCTCCCCTGGTAGAACAGTTCCAGCCGAATGGAACAGACCATATACAGTACTCCTGGGGAAATTCTGTGCCACTGCATAATGCAGAATTTGTGCAGAAATTAATGTTGTGCAAGCAGAATTTCCTTCCCACCGCTCCACAGAAATGGGCTGCAGAGCTGCTGGCCATCACTAGGGGCCGCTGGACCTGGCAGAGCCCAGTGCACACATAGACACTGCTGGGAGGAAGCTAGAGGGTTCCAGTGCAGCTCTCAGCATACCCTGAAGGAAGGAGATGGTGCACAGGAAACTCCATACAAGCCTGAGACCCAGCATCAGGCTGTTTCTCCCTCTGAATCCCTGGGTGTCTGAGCTAGGAGGGACCCTGAGCAGCTGGGCGAAGGTGTGAGTGGCTGGGCCGGAGACCCCTAAGTTGCCCCCTCAAGGATTGAACTCACAACCCTGAGTTTAGCAGGCCAATGCTCAAACCACTGAGCTATCCCTCCCCCTTGAAATAAATTACTAAAATAATTGAAACTGGTGTGATTATGTAGTGTTATTTTGACAAATAAAATATGCAGAATTTTAAAATATTGTGCACAGAATTTTAATTTTTTTGGTGCAGAATTCCCCAGGAGTAATACTGGCACTCCATAAAGCAGCAAAGCACGCTCCCTGTCAACTGTGCCTTAATTACAGAGGTACTTGAAGCCTGACTGTTCCCCCAAGCTGCCATATATTGTATCCCTTTAGTAGTTGAAAGCCAGACACTCAAGGTTGTGTTCTCTCATGCACTAGATTGCAATCTTGCCCTGCAGCTGTGTGGGGAAACAGAGACCACCTGTACCCCAGCTAGTACAAAAAATCAGATGGTTGTTCCTATTTGTTAGTGGGTATATTGGTGCTCTTTCATAGACCGTGTTCACTGTTTTGGTGATGCTTGGCTAAAGAAAGTTACAAGCTGTGTGAGGGGGAGAGATGCAATATCTTTAGGGTCACACCTTGTTGCAGAACTGTTATAGAATCCAAGCTTTTGTTTTTAGAAATGATGTTGCTAGCCCTTATGGTGGCAAAGAAAACATTCTAAATGTGACCCGAGAGTCAGTGATGCCTGCCTGAGTCTTTAGACAGCCTGAAACAATTGCTCAGGTAAGTGTGGGCTCCACCATTCATCTCAACAGGGGATTAGCTATGAAGTCTAAAGATGTAAATTTCATGGAGACCTATATCATGGGTGATCATTTGAACATCCAGTTAATGGGCTTGTTCCACCAATCAAACTCTCCCCTTACCCCGTCCCCCGCTTCCATTTGCTAAATGCTCCAACTGTCTCCTGCCCAACTGCCAAAACCTCCAGCTTCCGTCGCCGACTTCTACAGAACACTTACACGTTTTCTATCCAAAATGCTGCAGCACATTGAAAATGATGCATTTAGAGTAAAATACAAAAAAACCCAGAATTTTATCTCCAACTAAAGAACAGCGGAGAGGTTCTAATGATCGTGCTATTCATTTTCACATCTTATTCAATCAAAGCCTCTTTTTTTTTTTAAATGAGCCTGAAGCTGCTACATAATCTCCGGTCTGCTGCACTGGAGCACCGCAGAATACGGGACTCTTGTTGCAGAATGAAGGTCAAGCTTGCAGTGGAGTACAAGAGATTGTCCACGGATTGGGGTTCTTGACATGGCATATCAGCAACGATTCGATGCTTTCATTTGTATTTCACAGCCACCACTGAGTGCTGTGATGTGTTTGGTAACTGCAGGGGTGGCAGAACTGTGTGTAAGGGGGGCGGCAAGGGGAGGTAGTGCTCCTTTAATGGAAATATTATGGGGGCTAATCTGTGCATTGTTCCCTGCAAACTGCATGCATGGACAGGAGGGAAGAGAGTGCAACCAGTGTGGCACCTGGGATCAAGGCAGGGAGCAGATAGGAACCCCCACCCCCCACTGACTCAGTAGTTCTCCTCACACCCCATGCACAGCATCCACCAGCTCCCCTTCTTATTCCTGATTCCCTGACTCCTCAGACAGAGCACCTCTGCTCCATCAACCCCATTCAAAGGGAGCATCCACAGCCTCTGGGTAACTCACTTCAAACCCCAGCAAAATAATGGAATAATTATAAAGAGAAGAATCTGTAACTATAGATTAGAGGATGGTGCCAAGAGCAATAAGCAGCACAGGATTGTAAAGAACAGCTCATGCCAAATAAGCTTTAGCACATTTTTTGACAGAAACCCAAAATGTATGGGTAAAGGAAAAGCAGTAGGGGCAACTTGGCCCTGGCTTTTATCTTGCCTGGGGTAAATCCATGGAAATCAGTGGGGTTACTCTGAATTACCCCCAGTGGTAAATGAGATTAGAACCTGGTCCAAGTGTATTACCCCAAAATAAAAACAGTGTGAGATGAGAATTAGGCTAAAGAGACCTGGGGTCCAGGCTTTTAATAAATAACTGGGTCTCAATTGTATTTGCAAAATTAATTCAAACTGGCTTGGGTAGGAGAACTGTGACATGGATCAAAACTGCCAGGAGGATGTAGTGCTAAAGGGGCAGTGTAACAAGTGAAAGGGAAGTGTCTAGTGAAGTGCTGCAGGCATTGTCCTATTTAACATCTTTATTGCTTACCTGGAAAGGGGTTTAACAATATTTTAAGAGCCTAATCTTGCAGCCCTTACTCACTTTAGTAGCACTTACTCAGGAGTCCCACCAATGACAATGAAATGTCTTGTGTGAGTGCAGACTACTCAACTGAATAAGAGTGGCAGGATTTGTCCATAAATTTGCAGCTATGTCATGGGCAGGAGAAACTGGCCCTAGTCACCGGATTCTAGTAAGGCCGATTGACAAGTAACTCCTTTAGAGACGTGTAAGGACAGCACTTCACAGAGGGATGGAAGGCCCACTGTATTGCAGTAGTGCTGAAACACAGCTGGACGTGACAGAGGACAGCACATTGTATTGTAAGATAAACGGCTTACAGAGGGAAACCTGCCACACTGACTGAAAAAGCTGTTCCTAGACTCCTCTGCCTGCCCAATGGGCCACGCCCACCCTCCAGCCACAGAACTCAGCTCACATTTTGAAGAAGGGGCTGGGTGTAGATCTGTTGTGGAGGGATGTGACCACTTCGCCACATTTCTCTTCTGCTTGAGTTTCCTGTGATCTCTGTGTGTTTGGCAACAGAGAATACATTTCTAGTGGAAAAGATTACAGAAGTGAAAAGCACCAGAGAGGTAATGCAAAAAAGATGTTCCTTATTAGTACTGGTACAGTAGCCCATTGAATGTGTCTCACTCTCCTGCCTTTCTCTGTTTGCTCGATACATATACAGTTAGACATAAGCAGGGACATTCAGGTGGGATCCTGAATACCATTTGATAGCTACAAAGATTTGGGGGATCTGTCCTCCTAGTAATAATATGTTCTATTTTCTATGTGGATATAGCATTGTGTATAAAGCGCTCCTGACTCTAATTTGTACAGTATTTGCAAACCTCCTGCCAAAAATTAAAAACGGAAAAAAATCAAGAGCCTTGGGGCAGCAATAAATTATTTAACATCAAGTTACACAGGTTTTACATGTTTATTTCTTCAAGTATTCAATTAAAAGCTGACTTCCCATGGCAGCTGCCACATCACATGGTGCATATGCTGCCTCTTAGATACAGAGCAGCTCTTTAGAAATGACTGCCAAAATGTTCGGAGGACTTTTATAATGTTGTCAGGGTGCAAGATGCAATGTAACAAGTCACACATTTGTGTGTGTTTTATTGATCATTTAGGTTCAAACTTGTATTTTTGTTGCTATGCAAAAAAGGGAGGCAAGGAGACCTTTATGGCTTTTTGGGACCGAGAAAGGGCAGAGATGTGGTGAAAGGGCAGTCGGAGTGAACATGGTGAGATAGATGTCCTTTGGACCACAATTTTGTTCCTTTACAAGGATTGCAAAGAGATGTTTCATCGCCACCAAGAAATATTTCAGCAAGTCACAATACACTTAGAGCATTTTATTTAATTGGAAAACGATTCATGTGAATTCCATTGTTGGCCATTTGGTTAGTTCTTCTGTGGGATGTTTTCCAAAATCCAGATTTGATTTCCATTCATAAATCTGTGTATGTTCTAAACTGATTTAGGCTGATTCAAATTTATATACATGTATTACATTTAAATCAGTTCATATTTGGATGGGATATCAACCCTCATGCTTCAGGACATAAAACACCCATTAGTGGCCTGGGATTAGGAAAAAGGTTTCTCTATCAGTGCAGTTGCCCATTATGGAAGTATTACATACTTCTCTGATATTGGCCACTGCTAAAGACAGGCTGCTGGAGTTGATGCAATAGTAGTTTGATCAGCTGTGGTAATTTCCATGTTCCTTTGTGTCCAAGAGCATTAAATATCTTCCTTTCAACTGGCTCATAAAAAAATCTATGGGCTATTACGCAAATTGCAAACCACCCATATGGAAAGTGTGGTGTAGAAGGATTCTGGAGGTGAGCCATCTCTGCCTGACTTTGATCCTTTGAGGACTGGGGCTTGCTTTCCCCTACATCTCTGGTCAACTCAGTTGGCTGATAGATGGAGGGGTGAAGAAAGTGAAAAGGTCCCTGGGAGGGCAATGTCTTGCCCTGTCCTGAAGGCATGTCTACACTAGGAATCAAGATGTGTTTTTACAGCATGATCACTAACACACAATAGCTAACATGTAAAATAGTAGTGCAGAAATGGCAAGTTGCAGTTGTAACTGGTCAAAGTGAATCCCCATGTCAAAATGTAATGCAAAGCCACCTGAACTAACAAACTCCTACTCCAGCTTCCATAAACAAAACTTTGTTGAATTGGGTCAATTCACTGTGTGACAGATATGGCAAATTCCTGCAATATTCTTGAAAAACCTTACTGAACTAAGTTGAAGTAGCTCTGGAGTCCATTGTATTAAATGCAAAGGTAATATGGAACTGTACGTAACTTCTCTGGCAGGGAGATGAGATGTGAACCCTGGGAAGTGTTATGAACTTCAAAGGACTGTACTGAACAGTGGGCCAGATAAAAATACTTCGGGGATAAACAGTGAGTGGTTTTCTTGGGAATCTTAGGGGGAGATGAATACAAATTTCCCACGTCTGGTAGTGCAAAAATGCAGCTTTTTAAAGCTATGCCCAGAGGAGAGGACCATTGTCCACTGATTGATCTTGAGACTCCAGGAACTGGTAAAGGCCCAAGGCCCAAACTGTATAAAAGAAAGACTAACCTATACAGGGGTGTGTGACTTCTGAACTAAGGCTCTTGTGAACTTGTAACCACAGAAAAGACCCTAAGTGGGGTTTGAAGGATTGACACCTACCAGAGCCCTTGTTGGAGTGAGGGGGGGCACTTCTAAGCTTATTAGTATGTGTGTAAGTTTTTATTTGTTTTTTTTCTCTCCAATGCTTTCACCTTTAATAAATGTGCTTGCTTAGAATGAGCTGTGTGGTACCTTATAGCTGTGAGAAATTATGCTGTTCGCAGCCTCTGTAGAGAAAGCAAAGTACAGACATTGGCTTGCTGAGGATGTTGCAGTGTAGGCAGGGTATCAAGCAGCCTGAAAAAAATCTGGTCATGAGAGAGATGTGGCTCTCTACCCAAGACAGGTGATGGCTGAGGAGCCAGGAGCCTAAAGTGGGTGCCCCTGGGGGATCACAGAGGGAAATACAGGTGCCGTTGCCCAGAATTGTGACACACTGTAGGTCAAAACAGCTCTAAGAATTCTCAGGGATTTTGAAAACAAAACAAAGAAACTATTACTTTAGATCAGTGGTTTTCAAACTGGGGTACGTGTTCTCCTACGGGTACATGAGCTCTCATCAGGGGGTTATGCGAGAAAAATCATGTAATGGCATGCAACACATTTTATTTACTAAGACTTGGCAATCTAATCATAGGTATATTATGTTCCTAGCTCAGATGGGGGTATGCAGTAGACTACATTATTTGGAAAGGTGTATGGATCCTAAAAAGTTTGCAAACCACTGCTTTAGATGTATTTGTGGCACTTACACTATGTAATACAATTATCTTATAAAGTAGTGAAAATCAGTGGTATTGATTACAAAAAAGCCACACAACTCTGATCCGTGCACTAGTTACACAATCTGTGAACTAATTTTGCCAGTCAAAGTAAACTGTTTTCCTCTTTCCCTGGCAATATAAACTAAGCTCCACTTAAGATGAGCATTGTGTGATTCTCCACACAACCAAATGCTGTGTTCCAAAATCAAACCAACTTTCTCTCTGACTTATCACTTAAAATGTGGAGATGTCCAATTTTTTACCCCCGCCAGGCTTCTGAAAAATTGGCAGGTCACAGAGTAAAACCTCAAGAGGTTTATTTTTCAGAAGTGTGAAACTAACATTTACTTTACAGATTCTTTTTGCTCCTTTCTAGCTCCTTGTTCGGAACCCAGTGTTGCCAACTCTCATGATTTTGTCACAAGTTTCATGATAATTATTGTTTTCCTTAAAGCCCCAGCTCCTGGAGTCAAGTGGATATGTGATGATTTCAGCCTTCATTCTTAAAGAATAAGTAAAATT
This sequence comes from Mauremys mutica, assembly GCF_020497125.1. Classification (NCBI taxonomy): domain Eukaryota; kingdom Metazoa; phylum Chordata; order Testudines; family Geoemydidae; genus Mauremys; species Mauremys mutica. Next base: position 179,092,610 of record NC_059073.1, read on the forward strand.
TCTAGCCCTTGTGGCTGTGGAGAAAGCTTCAAAATGTGGCTCCAGTGCACCGGAAAGGCTCAAAAAGCAGAAGGCAAATAAAAAGAACATCAAAACTATTATTTTTACATAATCTCATGGTTTTAAAGCCAATGTCATGATTTTTGATGAGCCTGACACATGATTTTTGAACATGTGGGGTTGGCAATACTGAGAATGTGACCTCAGTTACTGTTATGTCCTAGGGGCAGCCGGTGTAGGAAGCAATCACTTGAGGCCAGAGAGCAGACAGCTAACCAAAACCTCCATTTTATTTACAGAAACAGAGAGCTCACTCAGCCGGTTGAAACCAGCTGAGCTATCCCTTAATAGTCTAACTCAGTTGCCATAGTAACAAAACCCATGACAACCAAATACACAACATATTCCTCCCCCCCTAATAAGAACATCCCCAAAATAAAACACACACTAAACTAGAGAAGGAGGGTAGACTGCCTCCATTCCCGGCTAAACCCTGGGGATTATTTTGCCCCATAACCGTGGGTTCGCCCTAACTAAAGATCCAGCCGATGAGGAGGCCTTCTGTCTCTAGGTGGATTACGGCGAACTTCTGGTGTTGTTGCACCCGAAAGTACTAGGGGCTCAGGGTCCGCAGCACGAATAGGTGAGGAGGTGGTATCAGCTCATGCTGGGCAAAGGGGTATCTCAGCTGCCGGCGGTAATGGAGGAGAACAGTCAGGAACAGGTGACTCATGATTCGGTGTCTCACCAGGAGGGGTGAAGTCAGACCCCTCAACTGCAGATGGGTCCTGAAGACTGGCATGACCTGGCAACAGCTGATCTACATGTCACCGCCAGGTAAGATTCTCTGCAGTCCGGACTGTATAGGAAACAGGTCCTGTTTGAGTGATGACTGTAGCCGGGACCCATTTAGCTCTGGAAGTATAATTCCGAGCCAAAACTGGCTGTCCTGGGCTAAAGGTTCGGTCTTTTGCTCTGGGTGCCCGTCTGATGACTTGATATTGCTGCTGATGTTGCACAGTTTGTCTGGGTTCAGAAGGTTTCAGCAGATCAAAGCAAGTGCGCAGCTGTCGTCCCATCATTAGAAAGGCTGGGGAAGCCTGGGTCGTAGCATGAGGTGTGTTTCTATAGGAAAGTAAGAAGGTATCCAGACGCTTTTGAATGGAGTGTTGTCCCTTTGCTGATTTCAAAGCGTTTTTCATTGTCTGCACAAATCTTTCAGCTAATCCGTTGGTGGACGGATGATATGGTGCTGATGTGATGTGGTGTATCCCATTTGCCTTCATAAAATTTTGAAACTCCTGAGAGACGAACTGCGGTCCGTTGTCGCTCACAAGTTGTTCTGGCAGACCAAAACGACTAAAGAGTCCTTATAGTTTTTGAATAGTACTCTCTGCAGTAGTGGACTGCATTATAGAGACTTCTGGCAATTTAGAATGGGCATCTACTGCCACCAAGAACATGCTTCCTTCAAGGGGGCCAGCAAAGTCAACGTGAATACGTTGCCACGGGTTTTCAGGCCAGTCCCATGGGTGTAGGGGTGCCAACTGGGGTGCATTTCTTACACCCTGACATGACATACAAGCTTTTGCCTTCTCTTCAATAGCACTGTCCAATCTAGGCCACCAAAAATAGCTTCGTGCAATTTCCTTCATGCGCACTATTCCACAGTGACCGGAATGTAGCTGTTCTAACATCTGTGATCTCAGGGGTGGTGGAATAATGACACGCCTCCCCCACAACAAACAACCAGATTGGACCGATAACTCCGTCCACCTGGACATGTAGGGAACAAGGTCGGGTGAGACCGGAGAGGTTTGTCGAGATTTTCCATGCATCACCAGGTCCATAACTTGGGATAATACTGGGTCAACGCGGGTTGCCTTCTTTATCTGAGTAGCAGTGATGGGTGTATTCTCTACCTGTTCAAAGTAGAAGATTTCCTTTTGGGCACTATCTTGATGTTTGACCGGTAAAGGCAACCTTGAGAGGCCATCTGCATTGCCGTGCAGAGTGGATTTCCGATATTTGATTTCATATGTGTGTGCAGAAAGTATCAATGCCCAACGTTGCATACGACTAGCAGCTAATGGGGGAATGCCTGTGTAGGGTCCAAAAATTGATGTCAGAGGTCGATGGTCTGTAAGAAGAGTAAACTTTCGCCCAAACAGATACTGATGAAACTTCCTAATTCCAAAAACAATTCCTAATGCCTCACGTTCGATTTGAGCGTAGTTAGTTTCTGCTTTGCTTAGAGTGCGTGAAGCAAAAGCAATAGGTCTTTCTTCTCCCGAAGGCATAATGTGTGACACGACCGCTCCCACTCCATAAGGGAAAGCATCGCAGGCCAATTGCAGGGGTAAGGATGGATCAAAGTGCGTTAGAACTTCAGAATTTAACAATGCATCCTTAGCTTTGTTAAATGCAACATCACAGGCTTCAGTCCACTTCCAGACCTTGTTCTGCCCAAAATGCTCATGAAGTGGTTTTAGCAGTGTGGCTAACTGTGAGATGAACTTTCCATAATAGTTCAGTAGTCCTAGAAATGAGCGCAGCTGGCTTACATTTCGAGGTGGGGGAGCCTCCACAATAGCTTTAACTTTTGCAGGGGCCTTATGAAGACCTGCAGAATCGATGATGTGTCCCAAATATTCAACAGAGGGCTTGAAGAATTCACACTTGTCTTTGCGAACTCGTAGGCCATACTCTTCCAGTCTTTGTAGGGTAGCATCTAAATTCTTTAAGTGATCCTCTTCATTTCTTCCAGTGACCAGGATATCATCCAGATAGCACTGAACTCCTGACAAGCCACACAAGATCTGGTCCATAGCCCTCTGGAACAGGGCGGGAGCCGATGTGATTCCGAAGGGTAGGCGACAGTATCGATAAAGCCCCTTATGAGTCACAATAGTCAACAGCTCTTGGGACTTTTCATCGACGTGCATCTGTAAATATGCTTGACTCAGATCAATCTTACTGAACTTTTGTCCCCCAGCCAGGCCTGCGAAGAGGTCATCGATGCGGGGAAGCGGGTATTGCTCTGCACACAACACTGGGTTGACAGTGACTTTAAAATCACCGCAAATCCGGAGAGAGCCATCTTTCTTCACTATTGGAACGATAGGAGTGGCCCATGAGCTACGGGTAACTGGTATTAGGACTCCATTGGTGACCAGGCGCTCCAGGTCTGCTTCAACTTTTGGCCTGATGGCATATGGCACAGTTCGGGCTTTCAGATATTTTGGTGGACTGCCAGGTTTAATGTTCAATGTCACAGTGATTCCCTTCATACTTCCCAAATCATCTCCAAAAACAGCAGCATGTTTCCTTAGTATAGGGGTTAGACTGGTTTCTTCTTTAGTCATCCGGTGCACTTCTGCCCAGTTCAGCTGAATCTTCCCAAGCCAAGACCTACCCATTAAGGCTGGGTAGTTACCTCTCACCACAAACAGTGGCAATTTAGCCGCCCGTCCATTGAACTCCACCTTAACATCAATAGTGCCCAACATGGGCACAGCTTCACCTGTATACGTCTTCAGAACAGTTTTTGTTGCCTTAAGTGGAAGATGCTGTAGCTTTTCCTTATACACAGTCTCAGGAACCAGCGAGACAGCTGCACCGGTGTCTAGTTCCATGCGTATAGGTTTGCCCTCCAATAAGGGGGTTACCCAGTATTCATGTGAGCCCGCTGCCAAAGACAAAACATGCAGTGGCACTTCCTCTTGTGAGGCGGTGTCACCTTGATCATCCTGGGTCTGCTCTAGGGTATGCAAGGTTCCTCTTTTTGTCGGCCAGACCACAGGCCTCTTTTTCTTTTGTTTACAGGCACACTCAATGTGTCCCTTTTTGCCACAGTGTCGACACACCAGGTCCTTACACCAGCATTCTGATGCCTGGTGTCCTGGCTTACCACAGCGGTAACATTCTTGACTCTGCACCGTTTTGTGGGTCGGTTCTTGTGACACTTTTTGCACCCTAGGGGGTGCACCGATGTATTGTGCCTCCCTTGTAGCCAGTTCCATGGAGACAGCAATATCAACAGCCTTCTGTAATGTAAGCTGAGCCTCTGTCAGTAAGCGCTTCCGTATAGCTTCACTGTAGAGGCCACACACTAACCTGTCACGCAGGGCATCATTTAACATCTCTTTAAATTCACAGTGTTCTGCTAGCTTTTTTAAAATTGCTACAAATTGTACAACTGTTTCATCTTCCTTTTGGTCTCTTTTGTGGAACCTATATCTTTCAACAATTACCAGTGGTTTTGGGGAGAAATGAGACCCCAGGATTTCCACAATGTCACTGTAAGATTTAGTCTCAGGCTTAACAGGGTGTAGTAAGCTGCGTAGCAGAGAGTAGGTTTTAGCCCCTACAACAGTTAAGAATATTGGCACCTTCTTCGCTTCTGTAATGTCATTTGCAATACCAAAAAGCTCAAAACGCACAGTATACACATGCCACTGCTCTGTATTCTCATCAAAAGGCTCCAGGGGCCTGGTCAGAGTAGCCATGATTTTTAGTTTCACTTTCACAGTCAGTGCAAACAAGTAGCTTTTTTTCTTTGTTTGGTCTTTACCTTGACTTCTACTTCCTTCTGTTACTGGAGCAGCACCAGGATCCCACCCTCGTTGCCAGTGTTATGTCCTAGGGGCAGCCGGTGTAGGAAGCAATCACTTGAGGCCAGAGAGCAGACAGCTAACCAAAACCTCCATTTTATTTACAGAAACAGAGAGCTCACTCAGCCGGTTGAAACCGGCTGAGCTATCCCTTAATAGTCTAACTCAGTTGCCATAGTAACAAAACCCATGACAACCAAATACACAACAGTTACACAGGTGGAATTCTGGTGTAACTCTGTTCATTTAAATAGATCATTCAGGATTTATATTGGTGCAACGGACAGCAGCATTCCTCCTATTTCAGACCTATGTATTTGTGATGTTTTGGGGACTAACCACACCTGTAAGGGGTTCTGACACCACCTGCCCTGTAACCATGGAGGCCTTTGTGGTATGTCACTATGTTTCACATCCCTGCCACCAGCAGTCTGCCCACAAGTGTAGGGTCTCCCTCTGGCCTAGTTCTTTGCAGGGTGACAACCAACAGCCCTTCTAGTCTCAAGTCTCCCCAAATACATCCTCCTTGAGTACTTAATTGCCAGACATTTGGACCATTCCCTTCTGGTTTGTCACCCCTGAAGGCGTGAAACCAGCCCCAGGCCCACCCCCACACACACTGATCAGCTCACTTTGGCACATACTCGCCACACAGTTTGCCCACTAGAGACCTAGTTGGGATAAAAATAAACAAAAATGTGTATTTAATAGAAAAACCACAGATTCAAAGATGAAATAGTAAGGGGGAGCAACTGCACAAGTTACACACAAAGGTGCAGTTTCAGGCTTTACACTTTCATATTAGATAAAATCCATTTTCTAATAAGTTACCTCATGCCTTAAAACAGTTTCCAGGTGTACCCCCTAGCTACAGGAGGGATCCAGCATTCACAGACAGCCTTCCATCTAGACAGTGTCCCCAAATTCTGGATAAAAAAAATCTCAGTTCCAAGCCTGCTTATATTGCAGGGGTGGCCAACCTGAGCCTGAGAAGGGGCCAGAATTTACCAATGTACATTGCCAAAGAGCCACAGTAATACATCAGCAGCCCCCCATCAGCCCCCCTGCCCCGCTCCCAGCGCCTCCTACTCACCAGCAGCCCCTCTCTCCTTGCACCTCCCGGTCAGCTGTTTCATGGCGTGCAGGAGGTTCTGGGGGGAGGGGAGGAGCGAGGGCATGGCAGGCTCAGGGGTGGAGTGGGGGCAGGGCCTGTGGCAGAGCAGTGAGCACCCTCCGGCACACTGGAAAGTTGGAGCCTGTAGCTCCAGCCCCAGAGTCGGTGCCTATACAAGGAGCCGCATATTAACTTCTGAAGAGCCACATGTGGCTCCGGAGCCACATGTTGGCCACCCCTGTTATAAAGAGCTTTTTTGCCTTAGTCCCCAGTGACTCATATTTAGTCAAGGGGGGAAATTCCCTCCTGCCTTAATGTTTGAGAACAGGGATGTTCTTTTCAGTTTTGAGTTGTCTCAGTGTCTTCTCATTAACCCTAATGGTTCTCCATTGTCTTTTTCCTGGGCTGGACAATAGATAATTACTGGAAGCCAGTTTTGTGTAAACAACTGGCTGGGGAGGTGCCCCTCTCGGCCTGCTCACCGCCCTTCTGTGAGATGGAGCTGAAGTTGCAGCACAGATTATGAGCAGTTTTCTTTATACACAAATATATAGATTCATAACTGTGGTCTGTATATGTTTCATAATGACCATCAAGATCTGAACAATACAAGTTTTCATAAAAGATCGTGCTTGATATAACTCTATAGTACAATAATACAGTATGCAATCAGTTTGTTTAACTACTTGTTTGGAGGGGTTAAGCCTTCTGTTCTCCCCTTGGGGTGTCTGGACCCTGATTAGCGGTCCTGAATATACTATAACAAACATAGCAAGTGTGCACCAAAGAAGCTCCAGGGTCCTGGAATATAAGAAGCTTAAATTTGTTCCTGACTCTGAATTCTGCTTCCGCTATGCTACCATGGGACTTGTGTTATGTATTTTAACATACCTTTACAGGAAGTGGCTGCTCTAGAAACAAAATAAAAAAGGAGTATTGGAAGTAGAGAAGGGCGTGTTGTCATTTAATTTCAAGTTGAAGCAGAAATTACAATAGACAAATTCTTATCTCTGTAGATACAGCCGATATAGTATATTACAACTTGAGTCATTCAGGCCAGTTGGTAGAATGTCTCTAGAGATAGGATTAACTGAATGAGGACCCTTACAAGCTTAGGGGATAATATTCCACATGTGGAAATTCACCCATAACAATGTTACCTTGTCCATGTTTGACATTGCACAGAAACAAATCTAGAGGAATATTACAAGCCAAACACTACTTTGGACCTAACCAGGCAGATCTGGATGAAAACAAATAGGAACTACAACATGATGCTCTTATATCACACCAACCTAACACAATAGAAACTTACAGATTCTTTTCCAGGAAAAGAATTTGCTTCTTTGTCCTTTAAAGATACACAACAGAAATGGGGAAGATATATCAGGTCACCTTGTCCACCAAACCACTTCTCCCTGTCAGTACAGGATTGTTCCCTTCAGCATATTATCAACTACTGAAAGCAGTCTGGTTTTAAAATACTTACACATTGGGGTTTCTATCAGTTCCTCTGGGAGATAGTTATTACACAGCCCAATAGACTTCACTGTTAGGAAGTTTTTCAAGTTTCTTTTGCTCACCCTAATTATATTCCACTCCAGTAGCTATATCTGCTTGCATTGCTTTAAGCCACATATCTCCATCCTTGTGTTGTGTTTTGTAGTGCCAAGCCTTGGGTGCAAGGTCTGCAGTTCTGCCTGCTCCTAAGTCAGAGTTCACAAAGGTTAGGAAGGTTCCTTATGTCATCCCTCAATGACACAGAATCTGACCCTGAATAAATAGAGTCTCCTGAAGTGAGCTTCTTCATAGATGGTGTAACTCAGAATTATAACAAAACCCAACCTGCAGATCAGTTCTGGGAAGAGAAACAGCTGCTGGGACTTCTTGTACCTACCTACAATGATTCTTAAAAACTGTGTCAAGTATCAGAGAGGTAGCCATGTTAGTCTGGTTCTGTAAAAGCAGCAAAGAATCCTGTGGCACCTTATAGACTAACAGACGTTTTGCAGCATGAGCTTTCGTGGGTGAATACCCACTTCGTCGGATGCAAGAGTGGAAATTTCCAGGGGCAGGTAAATATAAGCAAGCAAGAAGCAAGCTAGAGATAACGAGGTTAGATCAATCAGGGAGGATGAGGCCCTGTTCTAGCAGTTGAGGTGTGAAAACCAAGGGAGGAGAAACTGGTTCTGTAGTTGGCAAGCCATTCACAGTCTTTGTTTAATCCTAAACTGATGGTGTCAAATTTGCAAATGAACTGAAGCTCAGCAGTTTCTCTTAGAAGTCTGGTCCTAAAGTTTTTTTGCTGGAGGATGGCCACCTTAAGATCTGCTATTGTGTGGCCAGGGAGGTTGAAGTGTTCTCCTACAGGTTTTTGTATATTGCCATTCCTAATATCTGATCTGTGTCAATTTATCCTTTTCCTTAGAGACTGTCCAGTTTGGCCGATGTACATAGCAGAAGGGCATTGCTGGCATATGATGGCATATATTACATTGGTGGATGTGCAGCTGAATGAACCGGTGATGGTGTGGCTGATCTGGTTAGGTCCTGTGATGGTGTTGCTGGTGTAGATATGTGGGCAGAGTTGGCATCGAGGTTTGTTGCATGAATTGGTTCCTGAGCTAGAGTTACTATGGTGCGGTGTGCAGTTACTGGTGAGAATATGCTTCAGGTTGGCAGGTTGTCTGCGGGCGAGGACTGGCCTGCCACCCAAGGCCTGTGAAAGTGTGGGATCATTGTCCAGGGTGGGTTGGAGGGATAGCTCAGTGGTTTGAGCATTGGCCTGTTAAACCCAGTGTTGTGAGTTCAATCCTTGAGGAGGCCACTTAGGGATCTGGGGCAAAAAATTGGTCCTGCTAGTGAAGGCAGGGGGCTGGACTCGATGACCTTTCAAGGTCCCTTCCAATTCTAGGAGATTGGTATATCTCCAATTATTACCTTTATGGGTTGTAGATCCCTGATGATGCATTGGAGGGGCTTTAGCTGGGGACTGTATGTGATGGCCAGTGGAGTCCTGTTGGTTTCTTTCTTGGGTTTGTCTTGCAGTAGGAGGCTTCTAGGTACACGTCTGGCTTTGTTGATCTGTTTCCTTATTTCCTCGTGCGGGTACTGTAGTTTTGAGAATGCTTGGTGGAGATTTTCTAGGTGTTGGTCTCTGTCTGTGGGGTTAGAGCAGATACGGTTGTACCTCAGTGCTTGGCTATAGACAATGGATCTTGTGGTGTGTCTGGGATGGAAGCTGGAGGCATGAAGGTAGGCATAGCGGTCGGTAGGTTTTCGGTATAGGGTGGTGTTAATGTGACCATCATTTAATAGCACCGTGGTGTCTAGGAAGTGGACCTCCCGTGTAGATTGGTCCAGGCTGAGGTTGATGGAGGGGTGGAAGCTGTTGAAATCATGGTGGAATTTTTCCAGAGTCTCCTTCCCATGGGTCCAGATGATGAAGATGTCATCAATGTAGTGTAGGTAGAGAAGGGGTGTGAGTGGACGGGAGCTGAGGAAGCGTTGTTCCAGGTCGGCCATAAAAATATTGGCATATTATGGGGCCATGCGGGTGCCCATAGCGGTGCCACTGATCTGGAGATATATATTGTCATCAAATTTGAAATAGTTGTGTGGGAGGATAAAGGCACAGAGCTCAGCAACCAGTTGTGCTGTGGCATCATCAGGGATACTGTTCCTGACAGCTTGTATTCCATCAGTGTGTGGGATGTTTGTGTAGAGAGCCTCTACATCCATGGTGGCTAGGATGGTGTTTTCTGGAAGGTCACCAATGCATTGTAGTTTCCTCAGGAAATCAGTAGTGTCACGGAGATAGCTGGGAGTGCTGGTAGCATAGGGTCTGAGCAGAGAGTCTACATATCCAGACAGTCCTTCAGTGAGAGTTCCAATGCCCGAGATGATGGGGCGTCCTTAGAGCCCTGACCAGGGTTAGTCTATCTACTACCCAAGATCCACAAACCCGGAAATCCTGGACGCCCCAGTTCCTGAGGAAACTACAATGCATTGGTGACCTTCCAGAAAACACCATCCAAATATGCCAATATTTTTATGGCTGACCTGGAACAATGCTTCCAGGCTGATGATGACAATGGATATCAGTCTTATTGCACCATCAGCCACCCATGGCGGGGGGGGAGCAAGGATGTTGGTGTTGAGTGCTGCAGCATCGTGTATATCTGCAGCATTCAGTAAAGATAGGGTGACATGTAAAAGAGTCAAGAGAGGATTGTTTTCCCTTGTTTTTCCCTCTCGTTAGGGAGGAGTACAGAAACCGGTTTAAAGAGTCCTTTATATCGATATAAAGGGCCTCTTAGTGTGGATGGGTGTGGTGTTAAATCGGTTTTACGCTCCTTAAACCGGTTTAAACACGTAGTGTAGACCAGGCCTAAATGTAATTTGCTCTATTTGTACATCTACACCAGTCCTGGAGCAGAGATGTTCACAAAGAACTTGCAGAACAATCTCTTCTTCCAGAAATCTAAGTCCAACACCAAATATCCACTTCTCCAAGAGCAACTCTGCTGCAAGAATGATTCTAGCAGAGAGCAAACTTTATTGCTGATTCTTGCATAATCAAACTAACACCACCTCTTCTCAAGACTGCATGTCTTCCCAAGACTGACCATTAGCTTGCACACTAGGGAAAACAAAAAAGCAAAAAAACTTGGAAGTCTGGGTGTAACAGCAACCTGGTGACACCTGCCACAAGGTAAATGTAATTAAGAATGGGCAAATTATATTGTCCTTGTGGCCACAGATCAAGTTTAAGACCTTATTGCAAATCTACATTAGGATTGGCTTATTGCATGACTTTCAACTCTGAATAGTTCAGAAGCAGTTACAATCATACATCCAGATTAGCAGATTATATTTATAGTATAACACATTCCTAGAAAGGAAAAGTAATTTTCACATTTTCTGGTGATTTATGAGTGATTATTAATAGTCTCTAAAGCTAGTTTGTTTTATAGTTGTTCAAGTTGTTGATTAGTTCTGTTAAGAGTTACTTGAGGTGCATTTTAAAGGGGAGGCAAAAGTCTCTAGGAATTGGGACAGTGTTATTGAAACAATTCAGAACACTTAACTAAATTTGATTACATAGGAATTGGGAAATTTAATCCTAGACTACTATATAGATGGGATTGTTTCAAATAACATTGTTTAGCTGGGTTACGGGTGTCTCGGGGCCTGTTATGCAGGGTAGTCACTATACATGGGTAGTAACTATACATGCTCCATTGGGGAAGTTTTTTTTTTAAAAGACTGTTCTTTGAAAAGACTTTGCCTTCCTGTCTCATTAATAATCCAAGAGGGTGTGCTCTGACCTGTCAAAGAAGCTTAAAAGGGCCATTTGAAGCAATCTGTTAAAATATGTATTTAAGGTTTTTAAGAGAAGTATTTAAATACATGTTTAAAAATATATGAAAACAACTTTAAAGTTATCAACTGGAATAGTGTCAGAGCAGATCTCTGGATGTCTTCAGTAAAGACACTAACCCACACTTCCAAGTGAAGTCACTGATCTTGACAGGGAGCAACATGAAATGGAATTTAATGGATGGGACACGATAACTCTTAGGCCTGGTCTACACTATGGGTTTAGGTCGAATTTAGCTGCATTAGGTCAATTTAAAAATGAATGCGTCCACACAACCAACCCTGTTCCATCGATCTAAAGAGCTCTTAAAATCGGCTTCTGTACTTGTCCCCGGCGAGGGGAGTAGTGCTAAAATTGACTTTACTAGGTCGAATTTGGGGTAGTGCAGATGCAAATCGACGGTATTGGCCTCTGGGAGCTATCCCAGACTGCTACATTGTGACTGCTCTGGACAGCACATTGAACTCCGATGCACTAGCAGGATGCACACAGGAAAAGCCCCGGGAACTTTTGAATTTCATTTCCTGTTTGGTCAGTGTGACGAACTCAGCAGCACAAGTGACCATGCAGTCCCCCCAGAATCGTAGAGCGTAGAATGTTTCTACGCTCTCCCTATCATCTCCGTCCCTGAGGTTATTGCAGATTAGAAGGTGAAACGCACTCGCAATGACATGTTTTCTGAGCTCATGCAGTCCTCCTGCACTGATAGGGCACAGCTTAATGCATGGAGACATTCAGTGTCAGAGGCCAGGAAAGAATAGTGAACACGAAGAGCGGAAGCAGGATGCGATGCTCAGGCTGATGGGGGAGCAAACAGTGCACATAACAAAATTCATTACATACATGGATGTAAAAAATTAGAGGGAACATTGCTGGCTACACTATGTTAATATTGGGCGGGGGGGGGAATAAAGACAATGCATGAAATTTTGGCTTCACTGAAGTCAATGGCAAAACTTCTATTGACTTCAATTGAGCCTGGATTTAACCCAATATGGCAGCCATCATGAGGAAATTACAGTTTATCAAGCTACTGTGAGCTAGTCCAATTTGAGCTGTGGACACGTGGCAGAATTGGTGAGGCTATTTGGGGTATAACTCCACTAACATCTTTTATTGTTTTCTCTTTTGAGGCATCCCTTACAATATTTTCCTTTAGGAGGAAGTCTCCAAAATGAGAAGTGTTCTGGTGCTGTTGGTAACATGAATTAAAAGTGCTCATTGGGATGATTTGAGTACTATATGTGAAGTATAATAGCTACAAGGAATATAACTGTAGACTTATCTGGTATAAATAGAATTAAGATCAGAAAACAGGTGGAACACAGAGGAAATTTTGCAAACAAACTAATTATCTGAGCAGCATGGTTTTCAGATTTATTGGAAATATTTTTACATTTTGCTTGCAATTATCTTAAATTCTTCTAGAGATGTCATGTCTCATGTTAGGTTTCAGTCCAGAAGTAATGTGGTTTAGAAAGTTTTAAAAAAGGAGGCTCAGTCTTTCAGAACTATTAAATTGTGAAATAAATGTGTCTAAAAAGAAGTATGATAGTGAAACATGAAGATCCAACAGAAAAATGTGAGTTAAAGTGAATAGTCAGGCATTTGGCACAAAACGGTGGATTAAATAAACTCTCAATGAATATTCGTAAGGATCCTAAGAAAATAAAGTGACAATGAAATTTGCTCAGAGTTAAGGAAAAACTAATTCGCTATAGTGTATCCCTGAGAAAAAACAGGTGAAAGACCATCCCTGCTCCTCCAACACCCTACCCAGAAGTGATTAATTATTGATATCCTTAACTGATCTTTTGTGCAGTGTCTCAGCTTGATACCAGCATTTCTCAACCAGAGTGAGAGGTTAATAGAGCCACATTGTATTTTCAAATGTTTGTTGTTTAGCCCACATAAAGGAAGATGTTGTTGTGTACATCAGCCCCTGTTTGGTAGCACTGTTTTCACTTTCTTTTTTGAATTCTAGTGTATATATTTTCAAGTCTTAATTCCTAGAATAACCCCACTTTGAGTCATGTTTAATTATATGTGGCAGAGCTCTGACCTTGCCCCCGTGGGTCCTGCGCTTCTAGGCGGTTTATGCTAGCTTCAGTGGCTCACTGTGACCCTCCACGTAGCCCTTCTCTCTCTAGGGCCAGGGTTACAGTCTACTGAGCCCTTTTCATCTTAGGCCAGCAAGGAGGTTGGTGAGAGAACTCCCACAGTCTCTGTTGTCCCTGGGGGCTTATTTCAGAACAGTTTAGCCTCCTGTCCTGACAGGGGCCTGACTTCCCCTCCCAGGAGATGTTCCTGTAGTGGTGGGTTGGGGGAAATCCGGGCCCACCCTCTACTCCGGGTTCCGGCCCAGGGACCCTAATGGCAGCAGCTGTTGGCAGCCAACCTTTCACTGCCAGAGTTGCTGCATTTCCCTGGGCCACTTCCCCTCAGCTCTCCTGCTTCTCCCTTCTTCACTCTTACCTTAGGGCTCCCTTACTGATGGTTTGAGGGTGTCTTCATTAACCAGCCCTTCAGCTGCAGGGGCGGCTCTAAGAATTTGGCTGCCCCAAGCAGGGCGGCACGCCGCAGGGGGCGCGCTGCCGGGCGCTGGTTCCACGGCTCCGGTGGACCTCCCGCAGGCATGACTGCGGAAGGTCCGCCGGACCCGCCTGCCGCCCTGCTGGCAAAATGCTGCCCCAAGCGCGTGCTTGGCGCGCTGGGGTCTAGAGCCGGCCCTGTTCAGCCGCATTTCCTCTCCTCTGGCTCCCTGGCTCTCCTCTGCCTGACTGGAGTGAGCCCTTTTTATATTATCAGCGGGGCCTTAATTAGAGTCAGGTGGTCACATTAGCTTAATGGCCTCACCTGACTCTTTGTAGGTTAATTAGAGTCAGGTGTTCTCATTAGCCTGGAGCAGCCCCTGCTCTGGTCAGTCAGGGAACAGAAACTGTTAATCCACTGGCCAGTATATCTGCCTTCTGCTATTCTGCTGTACCCAACTGGCCTGGGTCTATCACATATGATATTGGCAATGTTCTGTCTCTGTGGGATTATGGACCAGATTTTGTGCCTGCTGTTAATTAAATGCACAATTTTGTTGGCTACATTAAAAGTTAGAAGGTTTTCACACACAAATCCAATAGTTAGATATCTGCATTCTACACTTTGTGCTCACATTTGATTGCACCTGCAGAACTGCATTCACATTTATTTGCAAGAACAAAATTACTGGCTCAATATCCAGGTTGAGGCCCCTTTGAAAATTCAGTCCTGTATATTTTCATAGATGATCATTTGAGTCTCCTGATTTTGCATCCTTTCTTTTAGAGTACCGTCCCCAGTAGACACAGCCTACTTTTATTTTCTGTTTAGCATTTTAGAAATTCCATTACTACTTTAGTAGTGCCCTTAGCTGGTATCTTACTCCCGGTTAGCTCATGATCACTTACACCCCAGATTTATACCTCTTTTTCAATCAGGTATCATAATTTCTCACTGGGAAGTACCACATTTAAACTCACCTCCTGTTTGGCTTCATTTTCAATTCAGCATTGAACAGTCAATGTGTTTTGAATGTTTGTGCCTCTTTTTCTTCCTTTCTTGGCTGTAGCACTCATTTCGTATTGCAACTGCTTCATTTGAAGCCTTGTACATTGTAATGTTTCTACTGTAATGCTGTTTAATGTAGCAACACAAACCTGGCAAGTGACCTGAATTTCACAGATCAAACTGCAATCACACAGGAGACTTGGAGACCTGCAAGAAAAATGTTTGTTTAGCTCCTGCTGCTCTGTTCCCTGCCCATGATCCTGCTGCTCCCCCATCTGACCTTTCATGCAATTTTTACTGCTTATTCTTGGGTTAGCTTACTGGTTATCTAGGAGTACGGTATGTCGCCAGTTCCTGTTGGGATATGACATAGGCAGCCCCTGATTAGCTCTCTGTCTGGATAAGAGAGACACAGTTAATAAGTTGAGTAATTGAAAATAAGTTGCATGATGTTCCAGTATCCCATAGGCATCATTTGCCAACCAGACTCAGCATGACAAGGATCTGCTCCTCATCTAATGTTTTATATGGATCATATGAAAATTATAATATTTTAATAATTTGAAAGCAGCAGTAAGAAATACAAATAATACTTTATAAAAGACCAATCAGGTTGAAATATTGAAAAAAAGCCTGTGGCAGGAGACAGAGCTTTGAATATATTGGGAGAAAGTGACTTTCTTACATTGGCGATTTTGCTAGCACCATATAAAATACATAACATACAACTTAGAGAGGGTAGGTAATAGGTGTAGGGTATGTAGCTGAGAAACTGAGATGCCATTTGTTTTGGTGTACTGTAGCTTTTAAATGTCTAAGGCCTGGTCTACACTAGGACTTTAATTCGAATTTAGCAGCGTTAATTCGAACTAACCGCTCAACCGTCCACACCAGGAAGCCATTTAATTCGAACTAGAGGGCTCGTTAGTTCGAATTTGGTACTCCACCCCGGCAGGTGGAGTAACGCTAAATTCGACATGGCTAGCTCGAATTAGGCTAGGTGTGGATGCAAATCGAACTTAGTAGCTCCGGGAGCTATCCCACAGTGCACCACTCTGTTGACGCTCTGGACAGCAGTCCGAGCTTGGATTCTCTGACCAGCCACACAGGAAATGACCTGGGAAAATTTGAATTCATTTTCCTGTCTGGGCACTTTGAATCTGACGTCCTGGCTGGACATCGGGGCGAGCTCCGCAGCACCTGCAAAGATGCAGAGCTCTCCAGCAGAGGAGTTCATGTTATCTGTGAATAGAAAGAGGGACCCAGCATAGACTGACTGGGAACGCTTCGATCTGATCGGTGTGTGGGGCGAGGAGTCTGTGCTTTCGGAGCTGCGCTCCAAAACAGGGAATGCGAAGACCTACGAGAAGGTCTCCAAAGCCATGAGAGACAGAGGATACAGGCGGGATGCAACGCAGCGCCGCGTGAAAATCAAGGACCCCAGACAAGGCTACCAAAAAATCAAAGCGGCAAACGGACGCTACGGAGCCTGCCACCACTGCCCCACCAGTGACCGTGGACTCTGACGATGGGACAGTGTCGACGGCCAGTTCCTCAGTGATGTTCACGGACGGGGAAGATGAGGAAGGGTTTGTGGAGGACGAGGCAGGCGAGAGCGCTTACAACGCTGGTTTCCCCGACAGCCAGGATCTCTTCATCACCGTCACGGAGATCCCCCAACAACCCTCCCCGGCCATTAACCCGGACCCTGAATCAGGGGAAGGAGCAGTCGGTAAGTGCTTTAACCATGTTAACTTTTATTCTTAATATAACAGGAATCTTAACTGTGTGAAAAGGAGGTCTCTCTAGATATGGGGATAGAACAGAAATCATCCTTGGAGATCTCCACGAAGCTCTCCTTGCGTTAATCGAAAAGCATCAGCAGGAGGTTCCTGAGGAGAGCTGCCTTATTGGGTGCTCCGTGGTAGCACAGTTTTCCGCACAAGGCTTTCATGAGGTACTCAGGGAGCACTGCCTCCCCGAGCACGGCTGTATCAGGCCCTGGTTCGTGCTAGCTTTCACGCAGCATGCGCTCTCTATCTCCTTCAGTGACCCTCCTCAGGGTGATCTCGCTCGGAGACTCCTGCATCTAATTAGGGTAATTACTGTAATTTTACGCCTGGTCCAAAGTATTTTTAAAAAATCTACGGACAGACGGCTTAGCACAGACTCAGCACGCAGCTGCGTGACGAGCGTAACGGAAAGCCAAAGAATATAATGGACGCTCATGGAGGGAGGGGGGAATGAGGACGCAAGGTATCCCACAGTTCCTGCTGTCTCCGAAAAGTATTTGCATTCTTGGATGAGCTCCAAATGCTTCTAGGGTCAAACACAGTGTCTGCGGTGGGTCAGGGCATAGTTCGGCAATTTGCGCACACACCCCACCCACCACCAGAAGTGTAAACAATCCTCTGTTGACTCTTTTACATGTCACCCTATCTTTACTGAATGCTGCAGATAGACGCGATGGTGCAGCACTCAACACCAACATCCTTGCTCCCACACGCTATGGATGGCTGATGGTACAAAACGATGGAAATCCGTCCTCATCATCAGCCTATTGGCACATGGGGCAGTGCAAAAGGGCTGGTAACCATGCCGACTAGCATCAGTAAGGTCGATCAAGGGCGCCTGTCCCTAATTTTTCATGGCAGATGGTGCAATATGGCTGGTAACCGTCCTCATCATTGCAACAGGGAGCTCCATCAGCCCCCACCCTTCACTGTAAATAAAAGATTCGATTGCCCCTGGACTAGCAGAGGGATGATGGGCTCCTTCATCCACACTCCTTAATGTCCTGCCTGGACTATCATTGCAGCTGGAGGCTTCCTTCCAGTCATTTCTCACAAACAAGTCACTGTGTCTTATTCCTGCATTCTTTATTACTTCATCACACAAGTGGGGGGACAATGGTATGGTAGCCCAGGAAGGCTGGGGTAAGAACGGAATGAACAGGTGGTGTTGTTGGAGGAGCACCCCCCCTGAATAGCATACAGCTCATAATTTATGCAGGATCGGACACAGAGCAGCTGTGCTCTCTGGTTCTATGATACAGTGGTTCTCTAGTACACTTGCCCATAATCTAGGCAGGACTGATTCTATTTTTAGATACCGAAAAGGAGGGATTGACTCAGGGAGTCATTCCCAATTTTTGCTTTTGCGCCCCTGGCTGCTCAGCCAGGGGCACTTATGACAGCCCCAAATGGGGCAGTGCAAAAGGACAGGTAACCATGCCCATCTTATTACCATCTTATTACCAATTTATGGTATGGTTGATGGTACAATATGGCTGGTAACCATCTCTGCTGTCATGCAAAAGCAAAAGCATGCTGCTGTGTAGCGCTGCTGGCCCGCCTCTGTCAGCGGCATCTAGTACACATACGGTGACATACACAAAAGGCAAAACAGTGTCCATGGTTGCCACGCTATGGCGTATGCCAGGGCAATTCTGGGAAAACGGGCTTGAAATGATTGTCTGCCGTTGCTTTCCCGGAGGAAGAAATGACTGGCGACATTTACCCAGAATCCACCGTGAAAATTATTTCTGCCCCAGCAGGCACAGGGGTCTCAACCCAGAATTCACAGAGACAGCCTAGACTCAGTTAATTGTTCACAAAAATGTATCTTTGCAAGGAATTCACTCCCTGTTTCCCATCTCACAGCTTCCACTGTCTCCAGACCTGCCACAGCATCCCACTCGCAGAGGCTGGCAAAGATTAGGCGGCGAAAGAAAAAGACAAGGGACAAGATGTTCGAGGAACGTATGGGCTGCTACCTAGCAGAGGCGGACCAGCAGAGCCAGTGGAGGGAGACTGTCTCTCTGGGCCAGCGCTCACACAGCGAACGGGAGGAGAGGTGGCGTGAGGAAGACAAGCAGGCGACTGAAACAATGCTTGGACTAGTGAGGGAGCAAACGGACACGCTCAGGCGCCTTGTGGATGTTCTGCAGGACCGCAGGAGGACAGAGCCCCCCTGCAGTGTATCTGCAACCGCCCTCCCCCGCCACAAAGTCCCATACCCCTCTCACCGAAAATAATCAGGAGGAGGGGCGGCCGGGGACGTGAATACTGTCACTGCACCACAGCACAGTGCTCAAGTACCCAAAAGCTCTCATACCCTACATTTGCCGAAGTCCTTCACTTCCAGACTCACAGTAGTCCCAATCCCAGTCCCATCCCCTAACTGTCTACTTAATTAATAAAAATGATTTGCTGTTTCCGTTATGTTTTTTCAAAGAAGACTGTGTTCGAATGGGGGGCGTGGGGAAGGGGGTGGTTAATTGCATAGGACAGTCACCTTTCCCAGGGTACAGACACGGGGGCAGGATCAGCAGCGGGTCACACACACGGTGCAGTCAGTAGGCAACCTGGTCGGTTTTTGGAGGTGGTTTCCAGGATCTGTGTGGGCGGGGAGATGTGACTTTGCAGCGGGGGAGGGCGGTTACAGATCTTATACAGCGGTCCTTGTCCTGGACCGCTGAGTCACGCAGCTGAGGAATCTGTATCCGTCCTCCTCCACCACAAGGTCACATATCCGCCCGCACACAGAATTCCATAAAGAGGGATGGCAGGCTCCGTTGAAAGAAGCCTTCCGGCACTGCGGACCGCTCTAGGAGCAGGAGCCTGTCATTCCTTGAGTTTAGAGGCGGTCTTTACATCACCGCACACCCTACCCAGCACAGCCTGCGTCCCAGTTTCAACCCTTTCACGAAAAGTCATGAATAAAGAAACCTTTGTTAAGTAATAATGGGACATGTATTTTATTTTTACACGTGTGCTGGAAGTGGGGGTAACGGGGTGAACGGGGTATGTAACCGAAGAGGAGAGTCAACAGTAACTGGGTAAAGAAACAGGGGCAGGTTCAGCTTCTCTGTAAAGAAACTGAACAGTCACAGGTCACGCTGCTCGCTGCTCGCTGGTATTTGAAGAGTTCCTTGTCGCTGTCCCAGGCGCCTGTATAGGGCTTCATGAGCAAGTGCATTAGCGGGCAGGCTGGGTCCCCGAGGATGACTATAGGCATCTGCACATCCACAACAGTTATTTCGTGGTCCGGGAAGAAACTACCTTCCTGCAGGCGTCTGAGCAGCCCACAGTTCCTGAAAACACACGCATCATGAACCTTGCCCGGCCACCCGATGTTGATGTTTGTAAAACGTCCCCTATGGTCCCCCAGTGCTTGCAGCACCATTGAAAAGTAGCCCAATTTCTCAGCAGCTGACTGTGGAAGAGGTGGACGATAAAGTGCGAGGAGGAGAAAACGGCGATGATCGCAGCGGGCTCCGTGCTTGCAGTTCTGTGGCGTCCGCGCTGTCACTGACCAGAAAAGTGCACGAACAGATTGCCCGCAGGCGCTTTCACAGAGGGAGGGAGGGAGGGAGGTTGTGATTGACGGTTCAATGACGACACTTACCCAAAACCACCCTCGACACATTTCTCCCCCCAGCAGGCATTGGGGGCTCTACCCAGCATTCCAATGGGCAGCGGGGACTGCGGGAACTGTGGGATAGCTTCCCACAGTGCACCGCTTCCAAAGTCGACGCTGGCCCCGTGAATGTGGACTCAGAAATTCGAATTAGTGTATTTAGTATGGATACACAAATTCGACTTCATAAGGTCGAATCCACAAATTCGAACTAACTTGATTCGAAATAGTCTTGTAGTGTAGACAAGGCCTAAGCCATCTCCCTATGCTCAGCAGCCATTTTTGTTCTCAGAGCTGAGTGCAGACTGGCATCGGTGACGCACGCTGTGCACTCTCTCCTGGAAACGTTACTTTTGTCCCTTTTGGTATTGTTGTTCTCTTCATCTCAAATAAGTCTTTCCCACTGAAAGTTTTGTGATTGCTCTTTGTGTGGAACAACAGAACAGTAGGGCCAGATACTAATGACCTAAAGACATTGACACCTTGATTTATTCATACTGTACCTGTAGTTTATGCCATACTTTGACTTACAGGCCCCATTTGCCTTCTTGCCTAGTCCCTACTCAGAAATGGTGAACCTGAGTTCAGACAAAAATCAGGGCAGGCTAATACATGTTCAGTACATACCTGTGCATTACTGCATGTATTGTGAAACCTGGCCTTGGAAAGCACATTGCTCAGGTAACGTAGGTGAGGAATAAAACTGCTTCAGTGATCGCACAGTAGGTGCTGTGTAGCATTTTACTATTTTTTTTTAATCTTGTGAAGTGAACATCATCTTGCAATGTGAGAGCACCGATACAGTGACTCAAAATTGTCTGATTTGGGGCCCAAGGATTTGAGGATATACTTGTGCCTTTTGGGCTGTTGTTAACATGCCAATAACACTTTTTGAGATGTGACGGGTGATACTGTACGCTGTGGATTGATCTCCCTGGCTCAGTCAGATAGTGCTTCTTAACAGTGCTGGGGTGCAGGATTTTTCCTTCTCAGCATCCATCTACATTTACTGATATCCCCCATTTTCTTTTCATATCCTTAATCTCCCTGGCACAGAGGACTGCCCAGTGAAATGCCTGTAATGTTTGCCCACAGCTAGATCTGGGTGCTGTAGGGTTTATCCTTCCTGCTTGGAGGAGATATCAGCTTTTCCTTAAGCAGGATGAGTTGTTCCAGCTGGTGGATCTCTGAAACAGAGAAATTAGCCTTTCTTCTGGGACCTTGTATAGCTGGCTGTGCATTGTGCTATGGTTTGTTTTCCCTACCATGAAACACAGTTTTGAGCGTGAAATACACTGATATTTAGGTAAGCATTTAACACTTGCATAGAATCATAGAAGATCAGGGTTGGGAGAGACCTCATGAGGTCATCTAGTCCAACCCCCTGCTCAAAGCAGGACCGACCCCTACTAAATCATCCCAGCCAGGGTTTTGTCAAGCCAAACTTTAAACTCTAAGGATGGAGATTCCACTACCTCCCTAGGTAACCTATTCCAGTGCTTCACCATCCTCCTAGTGAAATAGTTTTTCCTAATATCCACCCTAGACCTCCCCCACTCCAACTTGAGACCATTGCTCCTTGTTCTTGCACATGAAAACCTGACAGGAATTTGTGATCCTAACATCACATTCAGTCATACGATTATGCCCAGTTTTCATAGGCCATGCCAAAATCACCTTTATCTCCTCTGAGTGAGTGACATGGCCTATTTGACATTGGGGTTTGATTTGGCACCTACAGCTATGTGCCCATCCATGCAGCCCTGCATATGTGAGGCTTCTCAGTCACTGGGATAACTCCACTGACAATCTGTCCCTAAATGGGATTCAGAAACAACAAGGATTCCACTGTATGGGTTAACGTGGGAGCTTGTAGCAGCCAGAAACGTGGCACAGTGCATCTGTGCAAGGATCCATGGAGCTGAATGCTAATGTAGTCACCTCCCGGTGTGCTTCTGTTTCCTAAGAGTGGCAGAGTCCACTCCTTCCTCCTCGGCTCGTTTTAGCACCAGTAGACCCAGGTTTTTTTGTGCACTTTCTTGCCTCCCCTCAGAGAGCAATTATGGGGCTGTGTCTCATCCTGCCACTGGAAGCTGATTCCCTGTAGCCAATGACTTCCCCTCTCCCGCTGTGCCGGGCCAGGCTCTGTGAGTATGTCTGGACAATTGCCAGACATATTAAGGCTCTCCAGGGCCTGCAGTTGGTTTTCCTGGAACACCAATCACTTCTCCTTCTCTTCCCTGGCCCACCCATAACAAGCTGTGTGTGTCTCTGGCACCCAACTTAGTCAGAGATTTGGAGCCCTGCAGGTTCTCCTCTTTTCTAAAGCCTCCTGACAGGCTCCCATTCAGGGTCACCAGGAAAACTTTTTACACTGCCATTTTCCCCAGCTGCTGTTTCTGGGAATCTGCTCTTTAGTAAGTCCCCAGAATGGCAAGGGGACTGCACTAATATGAAGAATGCTTGTTTAAATCCTCAGACGAGGCTGAAGAAAAGGAAAAATGTCAGCTGCTAGTTTGTACTTGCAAAGTTAGATGCTCACATGAGCGTCTGTCAACTGAGGTTTTCCAATAAGCATCTTCTAAGACGTACTCACTTGGGTTTTGCTTTCAAAGGCCACCATTTGGAATCAGTTCAGGACCTAAACTATTTTACTCAACAATGGGCAAGATATAGTAAGATGGGATGGATGGGTGGTATCACTGTGACTTTAGAGAGCTTTCTCGCATGCTTTTGTTGCTGCACTTTATTGGGCTATAAAGACCATGTCTACACTACAAACTTTGGTTGATCACAAGTTATGCTGAGATAAAGCTGCTGCCATTAGTATATCGCTTGTATGTATGCATACTTGACTTCTCAAATCAGTGCTGCACATATTCACCAGGAGTGTTTGTGTCGATACACAGTGAGGTGCACCATGATAGGTATCCCAGTGTGCTCCTTTTAATTAGGGCTGTCAAGCGATTAAAAAAATTAATTGCACTGTTAAATAATAATAGAATACCAATTATATAAATATTTTTGGATGTTTTCCACATTTTCAAATATATTGATTTCAATTACAACACAGAATACAAAGTGCACAGTGCTCACTTTAAATTTATTTTTATTATAAATATTTGCACTGTACAAATAAAATAGTATTTTTCAATTCACTTAATACAAGTACTGTACTGCTATCTCTATCATGAAGGTTGAATACATTTTACAAATGTAGAGTTATGTACAAACAATAACTGCATTCAAAAATAAAACAATTTAAAAAGTTAGAGCCTACAAGTCCACTCAGTCCTACTTCTTGTTCAGCCAGTCGCTCAGACAAACACATTTGTTAACATTGGCAGGAGATAATGCTGCCCACTTCTTGTGTACAATGTCACCTGAAAGTGAGAACAGGTGGTCACATGGCACTGTTGTAGCTGGCATCACAAGATATTTACATGCCAGATGCGCTAAAGACTCATATGTCCCTTCATGTTTCAACCACCATTTCAGAGGATATGTGTCCATGCTGATGGTGGGTTCTGCTCAATAACGATCCAAAGCAGTGCATGTTCATTTTCATCATCTGAGTCAGATGTCACTAGCAGAAGGTTGATTTTCTTTTTTGGTGGTTTGAGTTCTGCAGTTTCCTCATCAGAGTATTGCTCTTTTAAGACTTATGAAAGCATGCACCACACCTCATCCCTCTCAGATTTTGGAAGGCACTTCAGATTCTTAAATCTTGGGTTGAGTGCAGTAGCTATCTTTAAAAATCTCACATTGGTACTTTCTTTGTGTTTTATCAAATCTGTGTTCTTAAAATGAACATGTGCTGGGTCATCATCCAAGACTGCTATAACATGAAATATATGGCGGAATGCAGGTAAAACACAGTGCAGGAGACATATAATTCTCCCCCAAGGAGTTCAGTTACAAATTTAATTAACGCATTATTTTTTAAATGAGTGTAATCAGCATGGAAGCATGTCCTCTGGAATGGTGGCCAAAGCATGAAGGGGCATACGAATGCTTAGCATATCTGACATGTAAATACCTTGCAATGCCAGCTACAAAAGTGCTATGCAAACGTCCTTTCTCCTTCCTTGAAGTCTCACATTAAAATATTTCAATAGGTAGAGCTTACAGAGTTCCAAAATCACTACTGCACAGCTGACTATGGGACATATATTTGAAGTCATACAAATGTAGCAAGCAATAACTTAGTACTAGTTAGCTGCTAATGTCTATGTTATTAGTGCTAAGTAATATTATTATTAATACTGAGATGAATTAAATGCTAAAGAATAAAGTAACATTTCTTGATTCTAAACAGAGAAGTGTCCGTTCTTTGTAAGCAAAATGACCTTTTTAGGAGACACGTTATTCACTAAAACCAACAAGAAGAGAATTGCAGGCTGTGGGAAATACGTTCAGATTTACTAACCCAAATAAATACAAGAAAGTGTAATGTGAGCAGTTCCTAGGCAAATGCACACACAGGAAATACGTCCCTGCAGCCCTGAGTGTGCGAAGGCCTGAGAGCTAGCAGGGTGCTCACTTTGATGCTTTGTCACCAGAAGAGATACTGAGCTGTGACAAGGAAGGCAGAGAAGCTGCCTCTGAGTCAGGCATTCCAAGGCAATATGGGCCTGCTTCTTACAGGTGAACTTACACCTGGCAATTTAAGCATCAAGTAGGCCTAGGGAAGAAACAAGGAATGCAGGAGAAAAATGGGACCAGCACAGCATGGAAGCAATTGCCCATCAAGTAGGGGGGACGTTGTACTGTTGAAGAAAAGGGGTTCTTTTGCTCTGACTCCCTGCATCTAAACCTTTCAGTGTGCTCAGTCTCAGGGCAGGCTTGTTCCACACCTCCGTACTCCCTGCTTTAACTCTGAGACAGAGCAACCCACCTTGCCCTCATCCCCACTCCCCTTCCTTGAACAAACTGCCCACCTCTCTCTCGTGTCCCACTTCCCAGACAGATCCGCTCTTCCCCATACTTATTTCTTCCCAGACAAACTTGCTCCCTCTTCCCGATAGCCCTGCACTTCCTCCTCATCCTTACCTCCTCCCAGAAGGACCTACATCTGCCCATGCCCAGCTCCCTTACCTTTCCTTATCTTGTGCCCATCCCACTTTGCCTTCCCTCCCACTTACTGGCAGTCTTCTACCCAGGCTGTTGTCTTTCCTCCGACTCCTCGACAGATTCCTTCCTCCAGCCCCCTCCGCCCCCGCCCCCTGCTTGCTGCCTGGTTATGAGTTCTGTCTCACAACAGTGCATCTGGAATCCTAGAAAGATTTAACAAAATGTGATGTAGCCAGGGAGCAAAAAGGTGGGTGCAAAGGCCATGATGTAAACGGTCAGCATGGCAGAAGGGCTGGGGACAGCTTATCGCATGCACACTTAGAATTTCAGGGCCAAATTTCCTGTCAGCCTCCTTAACAGAGTCCACAAAATATGCAAGCAGAAAACCCATGCTTGCAAACCCAAACTGGTATCTATATGTGTTCAAAAAGTTCTTGAATGCACAAATGGGGGATTTTGCTTTTGCCCCCAGGTATATGGCTCCCCAAATATTGCACTCATAGTTTTGGAGGGTAGTGTGAAATGAGGATGAATTTCAAGCCCACCACAAAAATGCAAGATCAGCTCTGCCCTGTTTGGTTCTTCTCTGAAGGAGCCACTACACCTAAATTAGGGAAGAGGAGCTGTAGTGGATTAGTCCTTCATAAAAATGATGGGGGAAGCTGGGTGGGTGATTGACTCCTAAGGCCTCGATGGATGAGGACAGATGGGAAGAAAAGTGGTTGGTAGGGGAAAAGGAGAAGGTGATTGTGCTGCTCAGGAAAGGGCCAGAATATGGAAAGAAAAGGGAAGAGTTTTGAAAAAGTGTCACAGGAAGGCCCATTCTGAAGTTGTGCTAGGAAACCCGTCCATGAATGTTTATGGCACTGGGAAAATTCATATAGATGTGACAGCAAAGGCTGTGTTGCCCAAGACACTGTTACAAGGCATGGCCATAAGGGAACAGAACACAAGTATGAATGAATGAAACTGAAGTATGTTCTAATCAATTAACCAATGCCGATACTTTTTGATCCAGACAAAAAGATCTGGGTCTCTACTGATGCCACTAAGGATGGCCTTGGGGCAATGTTGCTTCAAGAGAACAGAAGACAGGCCCTGGCTTTCTGTTGCATATGTTGCAAGATTGATAACTGAGACTGAGCAAAAATATACATAGTTAAAAAAGAATGTTTAGGTGTGTCCCATGGATGTGTGAAATTTCACAGCCACACTTACACTTTGTATCCAGAACAGAAACAGATCACAAACTTTAACAGCAATATAAAAAAGAGTCTGAAGCTCATCTCCACATAAACAAAAATTCATAGTGAATCTCTAAAGATTTGGTTATCATTTGACCTACAAACAGTGAAACTATCTGACCAATGCAGCTGCATTCTCTTAAGTGGGCTTCATTATAGAAAAGTTAGCATGAACTTTCATAATGAGGACTGGTCAAGAATTTTCCATCAAACTGTGTTTGCAATGGACAATTGTTTGTTGTAAATGAACATTTTCACAGAAAATGAAAACCCATCTAAAAACATCTCCTCCCCTCAAAAAAGCCACTTTCTTTGCAGTTTTCATTTTTTTTGCAGTTTTTGTTGCCAAAAACTGAAATAAAAATTGTTGGGGGTGGGGGAGGTGTCTTTAAGTTTTCATAAACAGTAAAACATTTCCAAACAACTCTATCCATGATTATGTAAAAGCAGCAAAGAATCCTGTGGCACCTTATAGATTAACAGACGTTTTGGAGCATGAGATTTTGTGGGTGAATACCCACTTCATCGGATGCAAGTCAGACTAACACAGCTACCCCTTGTATCCATTATTATGTGAATCCTAGTCTCATGCTACATGAGGCATGTTGTGCATACACTAAAAAGAAGATGACACAGCATTATCTGTGTCCATAACACAGCTGGGTGGAATTGTGGTGTATATAAAAATCATTGCTAATGAGTATGACCTTAATTATGCAGCACTGGTGAATGTTTTATGCATACACCCACTGTCCAGTTTATTCCAGTGGACAGACTTAATATTCCTCAGTGTCTATGAAAAATGAGAGAGTTCATCAGGGACATCTAGGAACTGAAAAGCTTATGGACCTTGTGTCCTCTGACAGTGTTTGGTGGACACCAGAACTGTGTAACACTAATTTCTTCAGTCAGACATTCAACTGACTATTAATAGAACGAAGTAAGGAGTCCATTTTGCCAGACATGCCCCAGCTGCTAGGCAGACACATTTGAGTTGGACAGTGTGCAGAGAGAGCATATTTCTGGGAACCATGTTGGATGTTAGAGAGATTTCACTTCACAGATTCTCTAGAACTTGGAACTAATATTCAGAAAGTTTATGTCAGAGTGTTACAACAGGGACTTTTCTAACAGAGACCACGTGTAGTTTCCCTTTGCACTGCAAGCTTGCAGCTTAAAAACAGATCCTTTTTCCAAGGGGATTCTGTCTACCAGTTGTGAAATCTCGTGGCCCAATTACAATTTCAGATGTCTCAAACCATCTGGCTACTTTAATTTTAATTCCATATAAGAAAGTATTGCTGTACAAATATTGTCTTATGCAGATATTTTTATCAGTAATTAAAATAATTATGAGAGCCAGTGGTTAAGTACCAGATTGTTAAAGAAATCATTTCAGCTACTAACCACCATGGCTGTGTTAGTCCTACACATTTAGTAGACATAAATTTTTGTCTTGTTTTATGTGAACAGCAAGATTTATTAGATCAGACAGGTCATTAAGTCATTTTTTCTTTAATAATATCTTTGATTCAGTGAACTCAAATTTATGCTCCATGTTATAGTGTGCTAACAGCTATTTTTTGGCTAGGAAGTCAGCAATAAATCTGAATTTAATAAACTGACAATAGATCTCAATGTGAAAGAGATTCAGGGCACAAATTCCTTTCCCCCTCTGTTGTGTAAGAGCAATGACTCCTTATATAATTTGCAGGCCAATTGCAACATAAAAATATACTTAGTCTGAAAATCTCATTTGCAACAGCACACATTGTTTAATATAAAAATTATTTAAATATTATCTAATAATAATCCTGTTAACCAACTCCGGTATGCTTTTCTCACCCACAAAACAGGTATTCTTTTCCAGCAAACAAAAGAGAACAGGACTCTGCATACCAACAAGCACATCCAAGCCTTTTCATGAGATCCCTGGGCTTAGCCCCCAGCACTGTTATGAAATGGCTGCGAGCTGGAGGAGCACTCTGGGTATTGATGTTGGTGGCACCAGGCATGGCCCAGTGTTAACAGAGGGGTGGAAAATGACAGTGCCAATGAAGGCTCCCTGTATTAGGCCTCTGCTTGTCCTAACCGCTTCCATGTTTAGACTTTAATTAACTCCACAGGCTAGATGGAAAGAATGGAATGTGTGGCAACTAGTTATCAGTACCAGGAGGCAATTATACAGCCTGCTTGCACCTGGCTAAAGGGAGTGAAACAGAATGACCGGTCAAGAAAAGTTACTAACGAGATAATATGTCTTTTGCCAAGTATGATCTAACCTGTTTAGAGAAATTGCTACTTTATAATGTATTTGCTGTATGGGAACTAGAAGGGAGGGAAGAAGAGGGGGGGAAGGGGGAGCTGGGCATTGGGGGTAATAGACATGCTTAGCTAAAATCATGTATAAAGACAGAGAGCTGCTTGTATGGTGTGTGCTTGATCTGAGACCTGACTGTGTCTCCGAGCACGTGCTTTGAGATCTCAAATAAACTTTTTTTGCTTCTCCACCCTGGTGTGTCTAATTGGAGCGAGGCACTCCGGGCAACGAACCACTGTTGCTGTCGCCTCAGGCCTTTTGTGCCGGCAACAGTTTCATGACAAGGGACACATTAAACAACCCACTTCATTCTTTCAGTCCTTTGCAACTGAAAATTGTGGGTGGCTCCCCCTGACACCCATACAGTGGGAGAATAAACACTCGGGCTGGTCTCCATGAGGACAATTACTGGCTGAACTCTACTGGTATCATTACACAGCTGTAGTTATGTCATTTTGGAATCAAAGCACCTTTTCTGGTTTAGCTTATGTCAAACTGTAAGCGGTACAAAAATGGCCCTCTTATCCCAGAATAAAAGCATCCGCATGGGGAGTTGTACTGGTATAACTACTGCAGTATAATTTTGCCACTATCATTCTGCTGCTAAATTGCCCCATATAGACAAAGATGCCAGAGGCTCTGGGCATTGAAAGACTTGCTTTACTGTTGTTTAGTTGTAATCCTCATCCTAGCGCAGACACCTAAAGAAGTTATATAATTTCCCTGAATGTTAACCCTAATACATTTTAATTGCTTCCTTCTAGAGATCGGGAAAACTACATTTTTTTTCACAACTATATCATATGGATAGAAGGTTCAGACTTCTGAACTGGCCCTGGGATGGGGGTATTAATCTGATGCCAATTCAAAAGTTCATGGCCCTATTTTGGGATTCTGCTTCAGAGGGGGGGGAACCATGAGAGTGGAACATTTAGGACTCCTGTCATGCCCCACACTGACCTCCAAATGTTTAGCTCTCATTGAAAACAAGAATTACTTCTTATAGTATGAATTAATGAAATACTTTCTGAGGCTAAACATCTTAACTATTGGTACATTTGAATTTTTTGTAAAAAGTCTGACATTTCTTTGTGCCTCTCTGTCAACACAATATATTTACATTCACTCACAAAACTCAAAACAGCGGTAGATTTTACTGGCAGCTTCCCTGATGTTTTTTTTAATTCCTGTACAATGCTTTGGTACACTACCACGGTGATTAGTGCTTCATACCTGCCCATAAAGTAGATAAATACATTGTTACATAGGTTTGTGGAAGAGGTGGTTTTCAAAGGGCAGAAATTGTAATGTTTTTTTTAAAAGGCCATTATTTTGAAAACTAGATGAAGGGGAGAGACAAAAAGCCAACTGAGAATATATGAAGAAAAGCCAATGGCCCATACCAAAAGATGAGTTACTGGGGTGGTATGTTGCTTACACATAGTCTCGTCAATGAGTGCTTTCCACAGCACTTACATACACCATACTGGGGCAATATTACTTGTAAATACTGCACAACAATTTCAAAGCTGGTTGGAGAATATGTATGCTTGTTTCAAAACATTCATGACTTGCCAAGCACCACTCACTGCTCTGATTTAATAATCTTAATGTCCATTCCTTATCCCGTTTAAAATTAAATACATTGCAAATGAAATGATAGGTAAATGGCCTTGAGTGGTTTTTTAAATGATTTTATTTTACTTTTGGAATGACCTTTATCTAGGCACTTACATGACTTTCATCGTCATAGTATCTGAGCTCTGTGCCATGTCCATTAGTTCTGGCCTCAAGCAGATCCTCAGGTTTAATTTCATAATAGGCTGTAGCTAGTGTAAGTACTTCACACATGTCAAAATGTTATTTGTGATTTCAGAAACACTGTATGTCAGCATGTATCTGTAAATATATTTAATCTCTCAAATAAGTGTGTGCGCAATCTTGTTTTCTCTCTTTGGATGTTTGAAGAGAGAGTCACTGGGGTTGTGTGATCAACACAAACCATCTTCACTTTGCAGTTTCATGTGTGAAAATGGACATTGGCATGAGTATTTACAAACTGGATCCAAGATGAAATATTGCCATTTCTCCCATCAGCCACAGCTTCTACTGTCAGAATCATATGTTTGTGCCCTTCAATAAGTTATCTATATGGCTTTGAGGGGAGGGGACATGGCTGCAGGCTGCTCTAACTTACTTGCTGAACCAGAGGGGGGGCAAAGCAGCTGGATCAGAACAGAGAATCAGGGCACTGGTCTTTTTTCATTGTCAGGAGGAGATAATCAGACAACATGCAGGGCTGGTGCAAGGATGTTTCACGCCTTAGGCGAAACTTCCACCTTGTGCCCTCCCCCCGCACGCCTCCTCCCCGCAGCAGCTCCCCCCCTCCACCCTGAGGTGCCCCCCCCCGCAGCAGCTTCCCCCCCCCGCCCTGAGGCACCCTCTTTGCGGCAGCTCACCCCTGTTCCGCGCATGAGCACGAGCACGCTGTTGCCGCTTCATTTCTCCCGCCTCCCAGGCTTGCGGCGCCAATCAATTTAGGCGTGCTCGGGGAGGAGGCGGGGCAGGGGGTGAGCTGGGGCAGGGAGTTCCCCTGCGTGCCGCCCCCCCCCCTTACTTGCTGCAGGCGGCCCTCCCCGTGCTCCCCTGCCCAGCTCCCTCTGCCTAAATGCTGGGGGCAGCTGAAGATCCAGCCACCGCAGTGGCTGCCGAAGAAAATGGCACCCCCCAAATGCCAGCGCCCTAGGCAACCGCCTAGGTCACCTAAATGGTTGCACCGGCCCTGACAACATGACAAGTCTGTGTGTCACACCCAGACTTGACCCCAATTGAGAAGGGTCAAGGAAAGCAGGGGCATCCACAGTTGCTTTGCCATAACTTTAACCAACAATGGAAGATTAGATACTGGTCAGCAGTTAGCTTGTCAGCATTGAGAGAGTTATTTAAACAGAGACTGAATGCAAGCTTCCTGTAAAGCAGTCAGCATCCCTTTCCTTATGGAGGTATTGACAATCTGCACCAGCAAAGGACCCAGTACTTCCCCACTGGCCCTTATCCACCAGAAAGAACAGTATCCAAAGCAAAGGTTGTGGCAGACAATTTGACTAACACAACCAGATCCATTACAAGTGTTGCTGGCTGAAAGAAAGAAAGAAAGAAAGAAAGAAAGAAAGAAAGAAAGAAAGAAAGAAAGAAAGAAAGAAAGAAAGAAAGAGCATTAGACTCCTCCAGATATTGCCCTGCCTTCCCTGACACAGACAACTTAGTCCAAATCTGATTGTTTTTTGTTTGCAACATACTCAGAAATTTCCTTGCACTGGGAGGGACCAAGTGGAGACAGTCCGAATTAACCAGGTTATTCACCATGCAGAAGAAATCTGCTGATCAAGACTGTGCAGATGCTATGTTGGAGGTAAAGAAACATGGCATCGCCTCCTGCACAGCCATGCCATAAGAATTCAAAAAACCTTTATTATACAGCTGATCAACTTCAGCATGCGACTTGTGGCATCAGTGTGTTAACTGTCTCAGTTATTGCTTTGCCTGTAAACCACGGCGACCTGTGGGACAAGAGTGCTTAAGGCCACTCTCTCAATGCTGAGTTTTATGTGTTTCCTCTTCACACCACTCCTACTTTCATGAAGAACCCTGGTGAATCATACAGTCTGGCTGTGAAAAGAGAGACTGGAAAAAAAAGAAAAGAAAAAAAGTAAAATGTCACTGTGGCTTTGTCACATTATCCTTCTGCTCCTCAGACAGGAAACATGAATGCTTCCTACACAAAGTGTAATGGGTGTGCATGGGTGTGCAGCTGCCTTCAGAGTCCCTTCAGCAGACGGGACTGTCCCTTTCAGAGAACCACAACTTTTTTCTGAACCACTTGGCTTTTGTTTTCTGACCTTGTTCTGTGCATATAATTCATCATCTATCGCTTTCAAAAGGGTTCAAGAAGTGGAGGCCATTTCAAGGTGTGCAATCTGGTGAGATTTCCAGTTTAATCCAGTTTGTGAATCACATTAATCTAATCTCAATCTTCAGCAAATGGTTACACAGAAAAATATTTGATTTTGTAGTCAAAGGCCTGATTCTCCTCTCACTTACAGAACTGTAGGTCAGGTGTAGCTTCACTAAGCCAGTGCAGATATGCTGGTATGAAAGCAGTCTGTCTCAGTTCAATTGTAAACTGCGGGCTTGTGTCGCTTTGACTGAGGGCTTGCCTATGCCAAAAGATAGTGTATGGCAAACCAGGGTGTGAATCTACAGCACGCTAGCTTGCCATGCGCTAACTGGTCATGTGCACCCTGCTACAGAGCTCTAGACATTCTGTAGTGCACTTAACATACTCCCATTTCAATTTGAACTTTTAGTGTACTGGTGCAGGGTCCATCTGGCCAGTTAGTGCACAGCAAGGTAGTGCGCTCTCTATTTACACCCTGGCTTGCTCTGCACTAATTCGCTGTGTAGACACACCCTCAGTGTAAGAGAAACAGGCCCAGAGTTTACAAATACACTGAGGTTTAAAGTGCAGAAATAAAGAAGTATCTTTCAGCCATGGTGAGTGCTCTTTTCCTTTCTGCCAGGATAATTAGCCTGCAAACCTTGCACCCACATTTTTATACCAGCAAAAACCAATTGCAGGTGTAAATCTGAATATTTGATTTGTGCCGCAAATGAATGACAGGTGCAAAAATACAGGTATACATTTTGCAGACCTCAGAAGGGAGATGACCTCACTGATACCATTCACCCAATTTCCTACATTTCAGTCACAGAAATGTACCTACCAAATAAACACAAAGCCACCAGAGTCAAATTCTGGCTTTTCCCAGGGGAGGAGAACAGAGAGTAAGAATGGAGATTTACCAGCCAAGCAGAGATTCCCCAAGTCATTTACATATGCAGATGATTGGCAGCTATTATTGATGCCTCACTTAAAGTCAGGATGATGCCAGCCACCCTGAGACATGCAGAGGTATTCTGTCTCCGCATGGACTGTTTGACAATTACAGCCCAGTCCACATCTTTCCCCTTTCGGGGAGCATGATTAAGAAAGCAATGACTATTCAGTTATTAGACCAGTGATACCTTGGGCAGGTTCCATTCTGGGTTCTGGCCTTTCTCTGAAATTGAGAATGCATTTGTCAAGGCCATAAAGGATTTCATGCTGGATTGAAAGCAGTGTCAACCAACTATTTTGGTCACAATGGCTTTCCCAGCAGTTTTTTACATTACCAACCATGAGTTGGTGCTTTGGTAGCTAAGGGATGTTGCTAGTGTATCTAGCACTGGCCTTCAGTGGTTCAGGTCATATAAAGATAATAAGGTTCAACTGGTGGTATCATCATTAAGGAGTCTGACCTGAGGCATCCCTTAAAGATGTATTCTAGTGCTCACGTTTTCAGTTTATATATGAGACCTCCTGGTGAGATCACTTCTAAGCATGGGATAGAAAGTCATGAATATGCTGAAGTGCAAGCAAAGAGAGGAGGAGATAGAGACCAAAGGATGAATGTGCCAATATGGGAGGGTTTTGGATTCATGAAGCTTAAAATGCCTTTTGTAATGAGAGCTGTTTGGATTAAATGGCCTCCACATAAGCAAAAGAATTATCAGCCTTCCAATTTCAAAACTGGAAAGGGCTTCTTACATAGGTTTCAAACTATACATAGGGGAATAGGGGATTTTTTTGTTTAATTCAAATGATGTGGTGTGTATTTCTAACATACGAAGTTAGACAGGAAATGAAGTGTGTCTGAAAGAAAAGATTTTGAAGAAAAAGGAAAGTATGAATGTATGAAATTGTCTATACAAAGACAAGAACTAGCAGTTTTACTCAATGATAGCCTAATTTAGTGGGTATACCTGAAATGTGGTGAGATGAGTCTCATAATTAAAATATAATATTTGCTATGCCAAAAAGCTCCAGTTCAACAACTTTGGGAAGATCCCACACTTGGGAAGATTGCCAGACTTCACTGAGGACCTAGTGAGATTAAAAACATGGCCAGAAAATGACAACAGGAGATTCTACTTGGAGAAATGCAAACCTATACACCTAATAAAAAATCATCCTGAACATAGATATCAAGCACTAATAAGAACATGGGAACTGACTTACTGGATCAGATCAATGGTCCATTTAGACCAATATCTTGTTTCTAGCAGTGATCAGTACCACATGCTTCAAAGGAAGTTACAAAACCATCATTATGGAGAATTGTGCAATAACACTGATATGGGGAATGTGTCCTCCTTCCCCCAGGTAATCGAAGGTTGGCTTATAACCTGAAGCATAAGGGTTGATAGATCCCTTATAAATATCTTAGCTAGTGTAATTGTGGATGTTATTCATATAATTGTGTAATCCCTTTTTACAATTATACTAAGCTCCTTGCCTCCATGATGTCTTGTACCAATGAGTACTTCCTTAAGCTGTAGAATTTGCAAAGTTGGTCTCTGCTCTGGAGGAACGGTTAGACAATATTGCCTGCTGAATGCGACAGCACTACCACAGCCTCAACAATGTGGAAACAGAAGCCTTGCAGGAGGATAAAGGCTATTGTTATGAGGATTCTCTCTTTTCCTCTTGTCCCTGTTTATTATGGAGTCGGTCCATTCAAGGTTAGCAATTTTGGCATCAATCTTGCTCCACTAGAAATCCATGTATTGGACATGTGATCCAAAAGTTTTTTATTTCAGTTCGGCAGTGTACATGGGTTTGCCCTTATTTATCTTGTGATGGCTTGACAACAGCAACATCTGATCTTGAGCACATGAGGTTTAATGATTTGTAATTCCATTTCAGTGAAGCTGAGAGCAGTGGATCTTCATTGCATACTGTGAGTTCAGAGAGCAGCAGCAAGTGAACATAATATGCCGGTGATGCTTTCTTCATATACAGTGACAGGTTGACTTTAATTTGGCCATTTGGGTTTTTAAAGCCTTAAATGGTGTTGGCTGTAGTCGCATTTGAGAACTCTTCCTTACAACTTGTCCCATGGGGCATCTATACTCAGATTTATTGTCTGTATGGAATCCAATCCTTGTATGTGGTGTGAACAAGTGATCAACTGATCATACCTTTTTTTTCTGGGTCATAAACTTCTTTCCCCTTGACATCCATTTCTGTCCATTTCTCTCTATTTTGTTAAAAGATACCTCTGAAACAGAAAAGTCATAAGTGGGTTTTTTTCTTAGCATGAGCACTACTTACCATGTATTTACCTCCCCAACCATCCATTTTTATTGTATTCTTGGGTTTATTTTATAAGTTGCACTGAATCATCTGTTGGAAAGAAGCAATTTAAACTCCAAACTAATAATAATAATAATAAAAACCATATATTGTAATTCCTGTTCTACATTCCATACCATGTATTTGCATGTCAAGGATCTCTTATCTTTCTAGTACTGGGATATGGCCATACCTCAGTTTACCATGGCTGGTAGCCAAAGCCCCATGTACTCCACCACAAACTGGTTTTAAATTCTATTGGCAGAGTTCCTGGACTCTGCGGCAATATGGTACAGCAGAATGCAAATTCTGCTGCAGTTCCATTTAAATTTTAAAAAGATATTTAAATAAATATCAGAATGAATAATGTAGAGCAGACAATACAATAGCCCTTGTGCTGTGTACTTTACTATCAAATTCAATTTATTTTATGCTGTCCCCTCATTGTCAATTTTCAGTATGCCAAAGTTTCTTACACTGACAATTCTTACCTTCATTGTACAATTTGCCAGAACTCTCCTCTGGGCAAAGACTACACATGGGAAGTACTGTACAGAAAGTTTTAAAAGTAGGGAAAGAGGGCAAAATCAGGCTTATAATGAAAAACATCTCACAGCTTTATTATGAAGTCACTATAGTAACTCCTTTTTAAAATAGAATTGATAAGCTCTTAGCTGATTAGCATATCGCTGTAAGTA
Organism: Mauremys mutica; assembly: GCF_020497125.1. Classification (NCBI taxonomy): domain Eukaryota; kingdom Metazoa; phylum Chordata; order Testudines; family Geoemydidae; genus Mauremys; species Mauremys mutica. Next base: position 179,129,250 of record NC_059073.1, read on the forward strand.
CTGCTAGAATATAACAGAATTCTTCTATGGAATTGTATGGCCTTCATATCTACGAGATTGAAATGCCACCCAAGTTTTTAAGAATAGAAATAACAACAGATTTATGCAAAGAAAACCACAGATAACTTTGCTTTGAGTTAAACACCAGCCTACTGGTGGTTGGTGAACATGTTTATAAGTCTGCATCTCCAAATGAATCAAGCAGTTTCATATGTTGGTAGCTCATGCTACTGAGAATTTTGATGCAATTTCCTTGGAAAGAATAACTGACTGCGCTAAGACTTTGCTTTCTTTGGACTGTCCTTACAGCTAATATAGTGCCAACATTTTAAATGGGTTTTTTTCCTGAAGGACCAGTCCCCAGAGAAATAGGGACCTGAGGCAATCATGTGCAAGTTGTTTTGGGGGGGGCACAGGTGAATGTTTAGTTACTGTCACACTGTCTGGAGTGGTTCACAACTGGGAGCGCCTACCTCAGGGCAGACTGTCAGAAACAGGGCAGACACCCCAGCCTGGTGGTGTGTTCTATTATTAGATTTCACCAAGTCAGTAACAAATGGATCATTATAGCAGTCTTACCATGGAGTCACAGACAGTCCCCTGAGACCAGGGGTGGGCAAACTTTTTGACCCAAGGGCCACATCTGGGTATGGAAACTGTATGGCGGACCATAAATGCTCACAAAATTGGGGGTTGGGATGTGGGAAGAGGTGAGGTCATCGGCTGGGGATGGGGGCTCTGGTGTAGGGCCAAAAACGAGGAGTTCAGAGTGTGGGAGGGGGCTCTGAGCTGGGGCAGGGGGTTGGAGTGCAGGAGGGGTGAGAGCTCTGGGAGCCCTGGAGACGAGGTATTGGGGGTGCAGAAGGGTGCTCCAGGCTGGGACTGAGGGGTTCGGAGGGTGGGAGGGAGATCAGGGCTGGGGCAGGGGGTTTGGGCGCAGGAGGGGGTCAGCGGTGCAGGATCCAGGCAGCGCTTACCTCAAACATCTCCTAGAAACAGCAGCATGTTCCCCCTCCAGCTCCTACGCAGAGGGGCAGCCAGGCAGCTCAGCGCACCACCCCGTCTACAGGCGCTGCCCCTGCAGCTCCCATTGGCCATGGTTCCAGGCCAATGGGAGCTGCAGGGGCGGTACCTGGGGCAGGGGCAGCATGCAGAGCCCCCTGGCTGTCCCTACACGTAGGAGCTGGAGGGGGGACATGCTGCTGCTTCCAGGAGCTGTGCGGCGCCATGGCACATACAGAGAAGAGAAAGCCTCCAACCCTGCTACTCAGCTGGAGTGCCAGAGCGGGGCAAGCCCCAGACCCTGCTCCCTGGTGGGAGCTCAAGGGCCGGATTAAAACGTATGAAGGGTCGGATGCCACCCCCGGCCCATAGTTTGCCCACCCCTGCCTTAGACTCTCCAGTCACCCAGCCAAGCTGGACTTAGTTATCACTGGTCACTTACACCAACAATCACAAAATATTCAGGTTGCTTCCAGTCCTAAGATACCAGTCTTTTACCCCAAATCAATTGATACCCTAAGCTCTAACACCAAAGACAATGCCTATAGCCAATCCTGCAATAAACTATCTAAAGGCTTATTAACTAGGAAAGAGAAATAAGAGAGTTATTTACAGGTTAAGAAAGCAAACATACCCACAAATGAATAGTGATCTGTCGATTCAAAGTGTCTTTCAGGGCAGACCCAGGTGTAACCCATGGGGATCTCTGCCTTAGTTTAATGTGTCTGGCCCTGTTCAAATGGATGAAAAATCTTCATGTCCACCATTTTTATTTCCCTCTTTCAGGATTCAAACCAATGAAATGAGGCTGTCTGCACATACTTCTCCATGGGTGGATGGGGCAATTAACAAAGCTCTCATTTACTGGCCCACTTAATTTTTGATAGTCCTCCTGGATGGGTGAGGGGAATGATTCCTGTGCCTGGGTTCACAAGTTCACAGCAAACATTTTCAAAGTTATAAAGCAAAATGTACACATAGCATGGAATACTGACTTTACAAGTGAGATATATGCATGGAGCAATTTACAAGTATTTCATAGAGTCCAAACACTAAATGCATTCTTAGAATGCTAATACCTATTTTGAACAAAACTAACATACAGGTGAGCTAGTTTGTCAGTTCTTAATTAACGCCTACAGCCTTGGCCAGAACTTGCACTTGGTTTACCAGCATCACAGTTACATCTTAGAGGTGTGATAGAAGAATGCAAAGAAAATAACCTAAAAATCACAAGAATGCATATCTGCTCCCTTTCAGCTTTCATTTCTCCAGCTTATTTGAAAAATAACTGTTCTTTGTCTGTCTCAAACCCACATCTTCCCCATGCCCCCCCACCTTTTACCATTCTGCTGTAATTTCTCCTTCTTCCAGCACCCCACACTGCCCTAATACTCCCCTCATGGCTCCCTCACAAACAGACTGACCTCCTCTTGCCCTGGACTGCAGTTTTCTGGGATGGATGGATAGGTAAAGCCTAGGACAGCCGAAGACAAAAAGTGTCTGTGAGCAGCTTTGGGAACAGTATACGTTATATTTGCCAGCTGTTCTACACATTACTGAGCATGCTTTTCAAAATAAATGTTCTCTTGTTTTTATTATTGCCTCAAAGTTTGGAGCAAAAAGTGATATGGCTTGATAGGCCTCATGTAGCTCCTATAGCTTGTTAGAGATTTACACTAGCTTTTCCACACCCCTACGTGGCATAGTTATACTGACATAAGTTGGTAGTGTAGACAGTGAAAGTCTGTGTGTGCACAGCACCTAATACAATGGAGTCCTGGTCCATGACTGATGCTCCTAGATGCTATTGCAATTACCCTAATAAATATACTTAGAATAACATCAAATTAGAGAAGTTGGGCCCTTATCTTTGCTGCATCCTTTCAGGGAAAGTTTTGGTACATTGGCTTCCACTACCTTATTAACTTTTTTTTTAAGTTTGCCTGTTTTTAACCAAATTCCAGGTGTTACCTTTTGGGATTTAGTATATGTTCCTGCTACAACATCTTCTTCCAATTTCACAACAGGATTCTTGGGCTGGGCTATTTTTCCTAATGGGTCTAATAAGTACTCAGTAAATAGGTTCTTCTCCCTGTAATTGTGAAGTCTAGTATATAATTCCTAATTCTAAAATTGTGCTATTAGAAGATGCTATAAAAGTTCTCATTAATTTAGGTCAAAGTTTTTAAGCATAGGTGCTAACCTTAGGCCCCAGTGTCCATATGTCCACATTTAAGCACCTAAATGAAAGTGGCTGGCTAGCCAGAGGTGCTGAGCATTTGCAATTCCCATTAGTGTTAATAGGAAACTGAAAAAAGAGAGAATCAATTAAGTGAAAAGTAGAAAAAGTATTTATTGGGGAAAAATGCCTGGAAACTAGATTGAAGAAAAGCAGACACTGAAACATATGAAGGGAAATATTCACTAAGATATGTGCTACAGGGGGAAAAAGGAGTAGAGGAAGAGAGAAAAGGAATACGAAAGACAAACGGCTGTAAATAAAATCAAACCATACGTTTGATATAAAAATGTTGTGATAAAGTGTACACATCACTTTAACCAAAATCTTTTAAGTAAAGACATTGAGAAAAGATGGCTGAGGCGAGGGCAAGGGAGGAGGAACACCTGATGCTGGTGGATGTCGACCCTTAGGCTGAGTGAGGGCTTCTGTCAATATTGTGAAGAGAAGGGAATAATTCTGTCTGAATTATGTCGGGCGGTGGAATAAGAATAAACTGCCAAAATCCACCTTGTCTGGACCAGCTCTGTAGGATGTGGAGAAATCACTGGCGGCTCAAATACACTTGGGGAATAGGGCAACAGAAGCAAAAGCCCTTAATCCACTAACAGCTAAAAAGAAAGGGCAGTAGTAACCTATGCTAAAAGATATAGAGGGAAAGTAAAACCTTGTATCCTCTTTCCAGAAACCAGGGGAGGGGAAGTAAGGCTCGTGTGTGGAACCAGAGTAACAAAAGGGCTCGGTGGAAGCCCCATTTTCATGTTCTCGGGGAATTCCTCATAGTCTCAGATTGTCCTGCAGTCATATTAAAGCAGCAAGGAAGAACATGAGGATACTCTAGCTCCATCTAGCTAACTTCCAAGGTAACTCTAGCATCACATACTTCTAACTCTGTGAAATTCAGAAGATAGATGATTGTCATGGTCCTGTTGGGTTTTGTGGGTGTAAATCCAGACCTGTGAGGGTTGTGTCACCATTTGCCATGTAACCCCAGTGCCTCACAATGCTTTGTTTCTATAGCTTCTGAACTGGGCCGCTCGCAACCAGCCTACTACCATGCAGGTCAAACCCTGAGTGTCTGTGTATAGCTGCAGCCCTGGTCCAGCAGCTCTGACCTCAACAGCCTGCCAGCAACACATGAGTCACACTCTGGCTTCCACCAGCCTCAGTTACAACCAGAAAGATGATCCCAACACACTCCCAGTCCTGAAATTTCCCCAACACCTTGTGCACTAAAGTGTCCAGCCCTCTCCTGGACAGCTCAGGGAATTCATAAGATTTGTTGCTCCTGTAAAAAGACAAAACCAGCACTGAGTTGGTTTATGATAAAAATGAAATACATTTATTAATAAAACAGATGTGCGATTAAATGAGTTCAAGTATAAGGAATGAAGACAGAAATAATTACAAGTAAAACAAAACAAAATATGATTCTAAGAGTCTAAAACTTAATCTATTAAAGTACAATCTTTGCAGGGAGGCCATGGTGGCCAGAGGGTATGTGTGGGGGGTGAGCCTGGGGCCGGAGCCCACCCCTGCGTGGATGGGGCCCCACAGCCAGAGGAAGCAGCAGAGTTCAGGGGCGATGGGGGTGGAGGGGTTAGTTCAGGGCCAGCGGCCAGAGTTCAGGGCCTGCCCCAAGACTGGAGCCTGCCACCCGCCATCCCAAGGCTGAAGCCCAAGCCTGAGCCTCACTATGCCTGGGAAAGTGAGGAACTCACTGGCTGCCTGCTCCTCCAGAATTTGTGGCTCCAGAGGGGGCCCAACCCCTGCTGGTGGCCCGGGGCGGGGTCACTGCTTTGCCGCCACCCCTCGTCACTGCCCGGGAGGCTATGGCCACAAGAAAAGCCCCTGGTTTAGACCCTCCTTTGTTTTATAGTTCAGATAAAGTCTCCCTGCCCTGCTGCGGGGTAGCCACTCTGTCTCTTTCTGCCACCTGATAGCTTGATAGCTTTGTTTATCTGATATATAAATAAATTCTCATAGTCTTTCAAAGTACTTTGGAAGTAACTACCTGGTGGAGAAACTGCATACTTTGTTTGGGGTGTGGTAATTCCTGTTTGACTGGCAAACTCATTTTAAGAATTATAATTTCAGTTAATGTCCATAACTTTGCATCCAGTGCTTGCACCTACATTACACAATGATATTAATAACCAGTGAATTATGAGCTTTCCAATGACACCTTTTAGATACTGATTATAACAATAATGAGTTGGGGTACACAGGCCAGCTGAAACTTACAGCTAGATACTATGGACACCCTCCTCTGACTGTTTTAGTGTCACAATGATCTCTTGGCAGAAATAACAGCGCTATCATAACCCAGCAATCACTGTGAGACTAAAGCCACCAAAGAATTCCTAATCATTTTATGGTTTCTTGTGTCATAGCTGAACATCTATTCCACACAGGCGCCCTTCATGTTGAAATGCTGTGGTACACTGATACAATTCAATCATAATGGGAACCCTTGTGGGTGATGAGAATGAACTGTAAGGTGGTTACATAACAGTTGGTAACTGTGAGTGAGACAAGCAATCTGCAGAAATATTTTCATATCCTGATTGATAGTGCAAATCCAGGGCCAGATTAAGGACAAGTTCATGTATCTGGGCCCTGGGATGGGAAGAGGCTCACCAGATCAAAAGGCATGGACCACCTTTCCATGGGGATCCACCAACTCTATCATGAAAGAGCAGGAGGGAAAGAGGGGAGAAGTATCGGCTAGTGCTGGCCTCGCATCTCTCTCTATGTTTAGCTATCTAAATCTTTTATCTTCACTTTCATACTCCTTTCATCTCCAGGCTGAGTTCAACTACCTCAGATCTGATTCCTCTGCTCCATGCAGCCAATCATAGACACTGCACTACTGTGCAGATTTAGTGCGCTGTTAATCTACATGCTGGCAGTGCTGCCCAACCAACCTTATTTGCTGCTCAGAGGCCCATCCGTGTCTTAGGCACCACTCCTCCTCTCTGCCTACAGACATTCTTCCCTCCTCAAGGCACTGTTCCTTTGACTTCCCAGACCCCTCCTCTGCTTCAGGCCTCCTGCTTCCTACTCTGGCTTAAGTTTATTCAGGTAGATCAAAGGAGAAGAATGTGAGCCTCAGGAATCAAGAGGGAGAGAAGGATGGGAAAAAAGGGAGGCTGAGGAGAGAAGAGGCTGAGGGGACTCCCAAGCTTGGGAAGGCTGATTGAAAGGAAGTATTTTTCTGAACTTGAAGTGTGTTTCCCTTAAACTGCCCTTTTGATATATTATGGACAGCAGCTGGACTCACCATAATCAAACAGGCACTCCAGCTCACCTGAGTCTATTTCTGAGCAGTAATGTTATGTAGCTGGTAATCTGTCCATATATTAAACATAAATCCCTAAGTGCAAGAATATTAATTCAGGCAAGGGCGTCTGTTCAACCAGGGCCGTCCCTAGGCATACGCCGCATATGCAGTTGTGTAGGGCACCGGAAAATTTGGGAAAACATTCCCCTCGCTGACCACGGCTGGAATCCTCTTCTCCGGCCCCTCCCCCACGCTGGGCTGGCAGGCTTTGCCCTACCCCCACGCTCCCTTTCTCCCTCCCTCCCTCCTCAGCTGGCCAGCTGAGGGCTCCAGCCTCCGGCTCTGCCGCCCCAGCCCCAGGGAGCCCAGAGCGGCGCAGTCGGTCACTGGTGGCGTGGTGGCCTGGCCCACCACCACCCGGAGGGGAGTCCCTCCCTAGACCCTGCCTGCCTGCACCACTCGGTCTCCGGCGGGGGCCACACCGGGGCCAGGCCAGGACATGAGGAGGGAAACTTCCACATGAGTCAGCAGGGGAGGGGGGGAAGTGAAAGAGGGGGGGACTTAAAGTGACAGTTCACTCACTGTCTCTCACACTTCCCTAGCACACACACAGTGGCTCTCACACCCACATACACTCTGTCTCTCACGAGTCACAGCCCCCAATACAGCTTGTCACACACACACACAGTCTTACATTCCCCAACACACACTCTGTTACACACTCCCCCAACACACAGTCTCACACACACACACATGTACACTGGCTCTCTGGCTCTCTCACACGCACTGGCTCTGTCTCTCTCTCTCTCACACACACACGTATTATTATTGTTGTTATTACTGCTTCGTACTCCCTCGTGGTGAGCCAGGAGTGGCGAGGGGCTGCAGGAGGGCTGTGGGCTCTGGCAAGATGCAGCCTCCATGTGACAGCGCAAAGCCTGCCTGGAGCCACTGCCGCAGCATCTTCTGCGTACGAAGCTCAGTGGGTGCCAGCAATTGGGGGGGGCTCTGGGAGGTCCACGGGTGAGGGTGGTGGCTGTGCCCCTTCGACACACTGGGGTCAGCGGCGCCGGCTGGGGACCGCCTTCAGTGAAGCATAGGGGCACCAGTTTAATAATACTGCGTAGGGCCCCATAAACCCTAAAGACGGGCCTCATTTCAACCACACAATATTTTTGTTTGGATCTTGTTAGTGTTCTGAATATACCTCGATATAACGCGACCCGATATAACACGAATTCGGATATAACGCAGTAAAGCAATGCTCCGGGGGGGGTGGAGGGGGCTGTGCACTCCGGTGGATCAAAGCAAGTTCAGTATAATGTGGTTTCACCTATAACGCGGTAAGATTTTTTGGCTCCCGAGGACAGCGTTATACCGAGGTAGAGGTGTACAACTGTTCTTTCTCATATATTTTCATGGATCTGAGAGCGCGCTACAGCCAGGCATCTGAAGCAGCTGTGGTTATGACTGTATAGCAGGCACGGTAAGATCAAACAAGGTAGGCTCTGGGCTTTATACAATTACATTTTTTAACTTTTTCAAAACTACACTATGCAGCATTAATCCGGAAAAAAACTAGTTACCATGTAATAATGCCTGCAGGGGTCCACAACTGCTGCATAATTTACAGCAAGCTTGGCACACAGTGCTATGAAGTAAATTCCAGAAAAGAGTACAAAGTGATCACATCTGGTTGTTGGCCTATAGCATAGTCTGAGCTAGGGTGACCAGATGTCCCAATTTGATAGGGACAGGTCTGATATCTGGGGATTTGTCTTATATAGGCTCCTATTACCCCCCACTTGCTATCTGGTCACCCTAGTCTGAGTTAGGGCTTATGGTTCTCCTTGAGTTGATACCCCTCCCTTTCCCCCTTCCCCCCACCCCAAAGTCGGTGGCAGATTGTCTGTCTAAAGAGCCACTTAGCAAAACTCAATTTCAATCACAACTTAGCTGTACTTTCCAGTACAGTGCTCAGATTTTCTTCATGCTGTGCAGACGTCTCTCTCATACACTATGAGATTGTTCAAATAACACTAGATCCCTGACTGCCTTTTCAGTATCACTGAAAACTCCTCTTCTGAGCACTAGGGGACAGGTTTTCGAAGGTATTTAGGTGCCTAAAGATGCAGATAGTCTCCTAGAGGCAGGGCCGCCCAGAGGATTCCGGGGGCCTGGGGTCTTTGGCGGCGGGGGGCCCTTCCGTTCCAGGACCCGTCGCCGAAGTGCCCCGAAGATCCGCGGCAGGGGCCCCCCGCTGCCGAATTACCGCCGAAGCGGGACCTGCCGCCAAAGTGCAGCTGGGTATTCGGTGGTAATTCGGTGGCTGGGGCCCCCGCTGTGGGTCTTCGGGGCACTTTGGCGGCGGGTCCCGGAAAGGAAGGGCTCCCCGCCGCCAAATTACCACCAAATACCCAGCTGCACTTCAGCAGCGGGTCCCGCTTTGGCGATAATTCGCCGGCGGGGGGTCCTTCCACCCCGGAGCAGAAGGACCCCTGGCCGGCGAAGACCAGGAGTGGAAGAGTTTTCTGGGCCCCCCAGAGCGAGTGAAGGACCCCGCTCCAGGGGCCCCAAAAACTCTCGTGGGGGCACCTGTGGGGCCCGGGGCCTGGGGCAAATTGCCCCTCTTGCCCCCCCTCTGGGCGGCCCTGCCTAGAGGGATTTTCTGGGAGCCTATCTACATTTTTAGGCATCTAAATACCTTCAAAAATCTGGTGCTGTGTTCAGATGTGAGGTCAAAAGGCACAAAGTGAAGAAAAAAAAAAGTCCATCCTAGGACATAAAACTGGCTATATCCTCATGTAATGGTACCTGCTGGTGCCTGGAGTACATGATTGCCTCACTCCAGAAAGTTACTACTTTTAGTTTTAATTCTGTATACTTTGCACTCTGGAAACAGAGCAGGTAACTAGATTCAAGCAGAAATGGCATAGTATTAGTTCAGTGAAGTGTGGCCATCTGAAGGTACCTAAATGATAACATAGCAACAGTTTATGAAGCCAGTGAGGTGCACTGTAATTACCTATGCTTTGAACAGCAATATCAGTGACAGTGGTTTCATGTACTTGACTTCTGGAAAGCGAAATGCAGCATACTTTAACAAAATGTCCTCTTTCCACACTGCTGACCTTGAATATTTTCTGCAAGGCGTTCTGTGTGTTTGGGGGCATGAAGCATAGATCAAAGGAGAAGCTTGCAATGCTTAATAGATGGGTGAATTGTACCCTGTTCACCACCATTTTGTCTGCCACTCCTATGCCAATCAAGAGACTGCACTTAGTAAATGAACTGAGCGAGAATTTCAGCCTCTGACATAGCAGACTCCATATGACTACCAAGAAATGCAGCTCTCAAAAAGTAATGGCTCACATATTACGTGGATGCCAGTCTTCTCCAAGAGGTTTTCATTTACTCAAATTCATGTGGTAAAATAAACAAGGACTCCTTTTGTACGTTTTTAATGTATTTCAGGCTGCTTTAAAAATTAGAATTCACCACTGAGCTCATCATTGGGGTGCAAGAAATAAATCAGGAAGCCACAAAATTTAAGCCCAGTGCAACCCAGAATACATATGGCTAGAGCTGAGTTTGTTCATTACAGCTACACAGGGCAAGACCTACCACGTTTGGACTTCCCATCATTTTTGGCGCACATGGCCAAAACAATCCACATCAATCTAGCTAAAAATTGCTGCCTTTTTGTTGCATGTTCATGTTTATATTCAGACTCAGAAACAAACATGCACCAGCACTCGTATTCATTTTCTGATCATTCACAGCCAAACTCCCGTTTTCAGATGTATTTGCATTCAGACTGGAATATGAAGCCCAGTTCTAGCAGTGAGCTTTGTGTGAAGCTCCATATTTACAATCCTTTCCTCAGACTAAATCAAATGGTATGTGGTCCATAATGCTGTCAAGAAGGTAGGCTATGCCATTCTGCATCTGATTAAGAGTGATATATTTAGTCAACCCACATAATAATGTTGCTATAAGACTAAAACTCCAACTGAAAGGATAATTTCTCTTCTTCAAAAAGGAGAGAGATGTGCACATACACAAGAGTGCATGAGAGATCAGTGATCTTAAAGACACACCGATACCTGAATCAGAACTGGGATGATTTGCAGTCTGTATGCTGTGTGCCTGCCACTGTGCCTTTTAGCATCTTCTTGTTGCTTGGGCTAAGAAATAGAGCTGTAGAGGACAGAATATTTAGGATCTGTCACCAGAAGCGTGACGTATGGCTAGTGCCTGGATAGTGGCATCTTTATAGCTGTGTGACTTCTAATCCAAGCGTATGCAGATTAACACCGGGTTCAGTCGTGCTGAAAGCATCCAGTGCTTTTTTTAAGCACTGAGCTTCCTCTGAGTGGTCGTGATGTGACTGTCAGATACAGTTCCCTGATGTCTCTCTCACATGACTTCTGAATGCCATGATACACCACATTCATATAGCTATCCAATTTCCAGTCAGTGTACAGCAGCTCTGGACAGTACAAGGGTTTCTGTTACTGGCCATGTTCCACAGTGTACTTGGAGACACATTTGCTGCTTGCATGTGGGTTTTGGAATCCCCTTTACAATCAGGAGGTCTATGGAAAAAGAAATCCCTACCACAGCATGAATATAATACTGGCTGTATTTGATGCCAAGAGCATTAGTCTCATCAAATGCCTGGCTTTAAGGTAGTGTGCCTATGTTCTTCAAATGTTCGAGTTCACTCAGCACATTTCCCTTGGCATTGTGGGTGATTTCTGATAATTAGAACATCACATGATAACACACAACGCAGTGTGTGAGTTATAAAATTTAAACTTCACGTCTCTGGAAAAATCCACATGATTGTCTGTCCCTTCGTAAATCACACAGGGAAGAATGGAAAAGTCATTATTTTAAATTACAAACCTGATAAAATACTAGCTTCCAAAAACCTGGGGATTAGTAGCGTCTAAATCAGACAAATGACCACTAGAGTACATAAAGTTCTTTCAAATTAATTGTATTCAAATGACCATGGATTTAAGAAGTTCTGCTCCTAGCACCCATTGGTTGCTGTCAAAAGAGAACCAACAGCTACTCCCCAGTAATCCTCCAACCTGTAGGAAATGTATAGGGTGAAATTCGAGGCCCATCAAAGTCAATGAGAAGACTCCCATTGTCTTCAGTGGGGCCAGGATTTCATCCATAATGTTTATAATTAAATAACCAGTGCCTAAAGACTATGCTGAGAGGCACATTAGAAATGCTTATGACAGACACACACATTTTTTACAAAGATGTGTTTTGTTCCAAATGCTCATTAAGCTAATTTGGATTTAAATAGATGTTCACAAAAATAAATAGGAAAGAGTTGTACACAGTCTAACTAAAATTCCTTTCCCTTCACAAGTGTTAAGCTTTCAGTCTTTATACTCTTCTGATGTCATGATTTCATTAGTTCTCTAGTCACCATAGACCCTGTCTAGACTAGGAAAAAGGTGAACCTGTTTAACTTACCCTAGGGCTCGTTTCAGCCACCTAACACATTAAAATACCACCTGCCCTTTCTATATTAAGGTTTTTTTTAATGTGTTAGTTAAAACGTGTTAGGTAATGTTTTTTTTTTTTTTAAACACCTTTGATCCTAGTCTAAACATACCCTTTCAGGGGAGACAAGACATGATCTTCTAATGTAAAAATAAGAAGAAAACAAAACTTTTTTCCCTTTCTTTTATTAGCATAAGCCTTTCAGGCCTTCTTTATACATTTTATACTGGTAAAGAGGGGAAAAAGGTCTTTTTTTTTCTTTTGTCAGTCCCCTTTAGCATCATTTACAATGTAATTTATACTCAGATAATATTAAATAAGCAAAAGGCAAAAAAGTAAAGGTTCTCATGGAGATTACATTAGAAATTCTGGAACCAGGCTAGAGAAGAGCTACTATATTAAACAGATCAGTGCATATAAGATTTTAGTTGCTGTGATAATTTAGGTTTACACCTATGTAGTGTGAAAAAGAGGAGATTATTGGAGCTAGAGGGAAATGGAATTTTACTGCAATTTATAAACACTTAAGAAAGGATCACAAAGGCTTGGGTTAGAATATATTTGAACTAAGCAGCTACAGAAAAGAAACCTAGATTCTCACAGATATGACAAAGCTGGGTTTTATACACAGAGGGAGATATTTCCTTTGAAGATGACCAATCTATGGAAATCTATCCTCAAAAAAAGAATCTCCTTTTCTAGGATTTAAAAAACAAATGGACATTTACTGGGAACCTAATAATATCTCAGACTGCAAAAGTGCTTAACCATAGAGATTTTATTCCCACACTCACAGGTTAACTGGCCCTAAAGACCCAGCAAATTTGCCTTTTTGAGAAAGTCTTATAGAACTGAATAGGAATGAGAACAATATAGCTCTATAGAAATTACTCCAAACTCCTACAGAATTTAATTTAATAGAGAGTGATCTCTCTCTATATAATTTATAATATAACCTAGACATTTTCATAGCAGATAGGTAAAGTTCTATTAAATTTAGTGATATCATTTAAAAAACCACTAGCAAGGTTACTGTTTTCTGTTAAATTCCACAAGAGTGGGCTTAGGAAGTTCCCTTGTGACTTCCTGGCATGGACCTTGGGGTTTTTTCACTTTCCTTGGCATCACTGATGGCTCTTACGTCAGGATCAGGTGGGCATATGTCACAAGAACAATTTTCTGTGGCTGCTGGGTGCACATCAGACCTTCCTGTTGTTTTCTGCTATTCTTAGATCTGTCACAAGTGGCCAGCATAGGTGTCACCAGTTAAAAAAAAAATCACAGCAAGTGGGTAGGGAAGTGGCTGTGTGTTGGAGGCATGAGACTGGTCTAAGAAAGGGTGAGTAATGGCAATAGAATTTCATAGACTGGCTCCCAGTTAGCCAGAACCTTAACCTACAGGCTTAATACATTGACTCACTAACAGCTTCCTCACACTCATAATTAACCCAATTCCTATCCACAAAACAGGAATAGTAAGCTGCTTAACCTTACTAACAAAATGGCCCAGGAGAATTGAATTTCATACACAGAGGGAGGTATTTCTGTACACAGGAATCGGACAAATATCCTTGGATGCTTGTCAGACATACCAGATTCTGGACTTTATTATTTCAGATAGTTTTCTGCAGCTTCCTCAGGTGGAAGTTAAGGCTCTGTTTTCTGGTGATCCTGCCAGGTCAAGGCTGAGACATATTAATGAGGAACTGAGAGAAACCTTGTGTTCTCACAGCCTGAGCTGTATCAGTCCCGTGGATAGCTGGAGTTGCTCTTTCTTCAGGACTATATGTCTGGGTACCTTTAGAAACCCCCATTGACATTTTTCTTTTACGCAGTAGAAATGTTATTGGGAAGTGAGAACAGAATGTTTCAGTCATAACTTATGCCAACCCTTATTTCCTCTTTCCTTGTGTCTGACATCAAAGCCATTCCATTTGAGGAAGCTAGAATTACAGCAATTGTCAGGCTTTTTCTAACTATTTCTCCCTTCTATTTTAGGTAATGTTGTGTTACACGTATGTTTTCCTTGACATTCCTTTCTCAGTGCACTCTGTGCTGATTTGGCTAAACATGCTTATATTAGAAACCCCCACTCCCCATAATATTATTTGAGAGGAGAAAATGAAAGGGTGAAAGGGTTTAAAGAGAAAGTGTGGCTCTGTGTACTTTGGTATTGATTTTAAATGCTTGAACAACCTCAGCACGTTGATTGCGCAATACAAGGGAGTCACAATAGACAGCGGGGAAATGAATGTTCCTTTGAACTTTAGAGAGAGTTGATTCAAGTCCCCAGTGCCTTTCGCTTGGCCAGTAATTTACACCTGTGCAAAGCAAAAAGTGGGTGCAAATGCTTATCAGAATGGTAGTGTTTTACCCACAATTTGCACAGGTGTAAATTACTACACAAGGAGCAGGGTAGTCGGCAATCAGGCTCAGAGCTTCCTCTCACAAGTCCTCAAATAGAGGCTCTTTAACACTAAGGCCAGGTCAACACTACAGACCTATATTGGTATAGCTACATAGCTTAGGGGTATGAAAAATCCACACCCTTGAGCAATGTAGTTATACCAGCCTAACCCCTGGCATAGAAAGTGCTATGTCGGTGGGAGAGCTTCTCCTGTCAACATAGCCACCGCCTCTTGGAGAGGTGGATTAACTACGCTGATGGGAGAAGCTGTCCCGTTGGCACAGGAGTGTCTTCACTAGAGCGTTACAGTGGTGCAGCTGCACTGATGCAGCATTTTAAGTGTAGACCCACCCTTAGGCCATGTCTACACTACAAAATTATGTCCACCTAACTTAGGTCAGCAAACAGCCACTGCAGTTATTAAATTGCTTGTGTGTGTGCACACTTGGCCCCTTGTGTCGGCGGTGCCTGTTCTCAGCAGGAGCACTTTTATCGATTGTATTGTCAGTTCGGGGCATTGTGGGATGGCTCGCGAAAGCCTGTAGCAGTCGACCTAATTACATCGGCCATGACACTATGCCACCCGGGGAGGGGGTGTTATTAAAGCAGTGTAGAGAGGACTTACGTTGGAGGGAGCCAAATATAAGTGAAGACACTTCCACAGCTAGGTTGATGCAATGCAGCTTACGTCAACCTAACCCTATAGTGTAGACCAGGGGTCGGCAACCTCTGGCACGCGGCTCGCCAGGCTGGACCAGTTTCCTGCATCGGCAGGTTCAGCTGATTGCGGCTCCCACTGGCCAGTTCACTGTCCCAGGCCAATGGGGGCAGCGGGAAGTGGCGCAGGCTGAGGGATGTGCTGGCTGCGGCTTCCTGCCGCCCCCATTGGCCAGGAGCGGCGAACCGCGGCCAGTGGGAGCTGCGATCGGCCGAACCTGCAGAAGCGGCAGGTAAACAAACTGGCCTGGCCCGCCAGGGTGCTTACCCTGGCAAGCCACTTGCCAGAGGTTGCCAACCCCTGATGTAGACCATGCCTCAGACAATGACAAAGCCCTAAAGGCCCATCAAATGGACACAATTGTTCACATATCAGGAAGGGAATACAGAGTGGTGTACGTCAGCCTGCCATGAAAAAACAAAGGCATTGTGAACTAAGCAAACTGCTGCTCCCCACTTCAGTATCCCAGAGCCTGAGCCCAGACTTCAGTTTTCTATCCCCACAGTCTGAGCTCTGCAAGCCTGAATCAGTTGATGTGGGCCAGCCATGGATGTTTAATTGCAGACAGGGGCGGCTCCAGGCACCAGCACACCAAGTGCGTGCCTGGGGCGGCAAGCCACGGGGGGCGCTCTGCCGGTCGCCGCGATGGCAGCAGGCAGGCTGCCTTCGGCAGGCAGGCAGGCAGGCAGGCTGCCTTCGGCGGCATGCCTACAGAGGGTCCGCTGGTCCCGCGGCTTCGGTGGACCTCCCGCAGGCCACTGCCGAATTCGCGGAACCGGGGACCTCCCGCAGGCAAGCCGCCGAAGGCAGCCTGCCTGCCATGCTTGGGGCGGCAAAATGCTTAGAGCCGCCCCGGATTGCAGAGTAGACACACAGGTTGTTATGGGCATGAAAAAAGGTATAAAATGAAAGAAAAAGAGAAACTGGAGAAGGGATCAGAGAGCATATGGAGTTGAAATGATAATTTAGTTATCAAACAAAATGACAGTGATGTGCCAGAGGGGCTTCTTTATAAAATTCTCCCACCAAACTGAAGGGAGGGTCGGAGAATTACCCTGCCTCTGGTGGAATTCCTCCCTCTCTGGACACTGCTAACCTAGCACTAGAGATGATCTTTGGGCATCAGAACAATACTTCTGAAGGGCAAAAATTTTGCCTTTGGAAATCACCATATTTTCAGTTATCTTCAGAAATATTGCTTGAAAGAAAACTCCCAGACTTCCCTGCAAGGTCTCTGGCACCACCAGATTCAGCTGACCCCATTACACCCTCTGTTTATAGAGATATTGCTCGGAGCTGGAGCAGCAGTTCTCTGAGGCAGACAGGCATCCCTGCCTGAGGCTGCCTCACAGTGTTGCTCTAGTGAGGGCCATTGGCATGTCCCCAGGAGTGACAGCAGGTAAAGCTTCCTGACTGTAAGACCCATTAGGGTGTGGCTTGATCTCCAAAGAGAAGAGTTGGTAACCCCATTCCTTGGGACAGTTGAAAGGAGGCTAGACCAAAAAATCTAGTATATTTACTATAGGGAACAATTCTGAATTGGCAGTGAGGTAGGCTCGCTGGTCTAACAGGTCTTTTCCAGCTATAATTTCTCTGCTTCTGTGGTCTGCCACTGGCTACATAATATGAGCCTAGAATTGTACTTTAAGTGCTCATTGACTGGGTTCAGTTATATATCCTCATGGTGTGCCTTAGATGTGTATTTAAGTGAAGGGAAATAACTATGGAGGACAAGGAAAGGAAGCAGCTCAAGGAAGCAGAAATGTAGCAGGCTAACAGGTTAATTAGTGTAATGAAAAGGGCTCACATTCTGAGAAGCATTATTTTTAGTAACGGCATGTCAGTAGCCTTGAAGTAAAAAACACTGACTGGAAGCAAGCAACTGACAGACATAGTAAGAATACTGAGAGACTGCACTGCGTATCAGATGCAATGGTTTGACTTAGACAGCTTCTGTTCAAAATGAATATGCATGCACATGAGCAGCAGGAAACAGAGAATGCACCCTGTATCCCAGTGGCTGAGCATAGACCTTGGTTAACTATACCCTATAGGTATTTAGTAGTCATTGGGTGAAATCCTAGCCTCACTGAAGTCAATGGCAAAACTTCCATTGACTTCAGTGGGGCCAGGATTTTACCCACTATTGCACCTGGTGAAGATGATTGACATTAACATAGTATAGGGCAGGTTTTAGTAATCCATTAAAATGTTTTATGTGTGAGGAGGTGATCTGGGCTCATCAATCTATTCCGGAATACGGGGATCAGCCCGACTATATGGCACATGCATCACTCGAAAGGGGTTGGAGAAGGGTGGTGTTAGGCCATCAATTGTGCCTTCACACAGGTCCACAGAGTGGGCTTAATGCAACAGAATGTAGCAGCAGATACATTGCCCTGCATTTCATAGAGCTCCAGGAGGAATTCTGTCTCCGTGAGGCAGAATCCCTCTCAAAGCGCCCCCTAGGGTGCTTGAGGCTCTGTACCACACACATTGCAGGGCCATGCATATGATGTACAGATGAGGCTCCTCCTGTAAGTGCATCAGAGCCAATGCCGCTGTGGAGGTTGGAGCAGGGTTCTATTTTGGCTTGCACATTATTACCAGGATTGTTAACTGAGGCGAAATTGCAGAGCCAAAGTCTATGAGATTGCAGAAATGTGACTGAGAACAGAATCTTTATCATAGGAAGTGAGGCACAAACTAGAGGAAGTGGGAGGAGACAGCTAGACTTTTGTATCCCAGGTTGTTTGTCAGGATTTCAGCTAGAAAAATTGTTTTGTTTTTGTTCCTAAACTATCAGTGTGAGACAGTAAACATGGAAGCCCACAATACCTTTCCTACAGGGGTGGTTTTCAAAACAGCTATTTGCCCCTGTAAATTCCCCATGGTGAGTCATGTAACCCTCTCAGGGAATCTTATATGAGGACTGTGTCCCTCTTTTCCTCCTGGATGAATGGCTATTTGAAAGTGGAGTTGGGGGTGACTGACAAAGAGAATGAATCCAGAAAAACAAAAGCCAACAACATATTACCAAAAAACAATGGGTAAAATCCTGACTCCATTAAAGTTAATAGCAAAACTCCCATTGGCTTGGGGCCACATTTTGTCCAGCGTATCTATTGTAATTATGGAAGAGGAAATATTTTGGACTTGTTTTTTCCTAGCTACATATAAGCTAAATATGATTCCAAATAACATGGTACCATAATAATTAGACAACTAGCGTTGTCAGTGATTTCCCTGTGCAGTGGGTGAGCAAGAATTTTTAATTTTAGAGTTCACTTAAAACTCACTGCAGAGCTTCCACAACATCGGTAAGCTTTAAAATGTTAATGAGAAAGGAAAACGCTCTTTTATTTATGTTCAGTTATATTTTATTGCAAGTGACACAAACCATAAAAAGGCATATCAGGTGAACAGTGTTCTGCTACATATAAAACATACAGATTAACAAGGTGAGCAGTATTCTGCACCACATCAGACCTACAAACTGACCCTTGCCAGTTTACGCTTACCACATTTATTTCTGCATTTTTGCATCTTCACCTGATTAGAATGAGCTGAGGATTGCAAAATGATTCATTTACAGTTCTTAGCTCTTCACATCCAAATCCTGAAGTTCTTCACAAAGAGTTGTGAGAATTTGCAAATATGATTCAGGCTGAAATTTATAATTTCTGAAGGTGACCACAGGTCTTTACTGCAATCATGTAAACTCTTCGCTATTTTTGCAGCAAAGCACACTGTTTGGGAAACTGCACTTGGATACTTCAGTGATACGGACTTTGGATTTATAGATTTAATTTTTGTTACATTCAGGGTTACAATAACAATCCTTTCTCCTACTGTAGATATTGCCCATAGCTGCATACATGACTTGATCACAAACACTCTTTCTCTATACTTAATCACCCAAACCCATCCTGCTAATTTGGCTACTGGCTGATTAGCTAACAAATAATCACCTGTGTGCCAGATATGGACAGCTGCACTGTATGTGTATCACTGGTGATCCATCTGCAGAACACATCAAATGCCAGATGCTTGTCTTAGGGTGAGTTTGGAAGGGGATCACTGGAAAGAGAAAGCAGGCCGCATTCATGCCTGCATATGTATATGTATATGTATATGTATATATGTGTGTGTGTGTGTGTGTGTGTGTGTGTGTGTGTGTGTGTGTGCATGCGCTATAGAGAGAACAGACAACACTGCAGACAAGAAGCTTTTTTTAATATTCTTTTTTTAATTACACCTTTTGTTTCTTATTCTTTTCTGAGTCATACTACTGCACTGTGGTCTGCTGAAGAGAAAAACTTGGTGCAGTCCCAGGTAGTCAAACAATGAGGTGGTTGATCATGTAAGATATGGAATTAAGAGAGGATTTTATAATTGACCATTAATAATGCATTGTGCATGTTTCATTAGTCTTGTTTTGCTTATTACAAATACAAATATTGTAAATGGCAGTCAATTACAAATAATACCATATTTGGCAAAGACTACCAAAATATATTGACTAAACCCAAGTTTTTAACTTGGTTCATACATTAAGTGACTACATCTAATTTAGCAGGGGGGGATTTTGTCAGAATTGTTGACATTTATTCATGCAAAAATATTAATATTTTAATATTATTTGTATCACCTTTAAAAAAGTGTAAAGACGTAATATCATCTTAATCTAGCATTCACTGACACACTTCCAAAGCACATTTGAGCATTTCAGTTGTTACCACATAATATTTTATTTAAAAATACATATTTCGTTCTTCGGCTATTATTCAGTTAGAGCCTAATCCACAGCCCATTCATGTCAAAGGACGTCTTTCCATTGACTTCAGTGAGCTTTGTATCAGGCCCTTATATTCGAATCTCACTAGCAAAATATCACAGCTGAGGGCAGGTCTACACTTAAAATGCTGCACCAATGCAGCTGCACTGCTATAGCAGTTTCATGAAGATGCTCCATGTTGATGGGAGAGAGCTTGCCCATCAGCGTAGTTAATCCACCTTCCACACCCCCACACTAGGAAGATATGCCCATGTAAGTGTGTAGTGTAGACCACACCTAATACAGTAGCACCTAGGAACTCAGTGAAGAATCAGGGTTCCATTGTCCAAGGTGCTGTGCAAACAACTAACAAAAGTCAAGCCAT
Organism: Mauremys mutica; assembly: GCF_020497125.1. Lineage (NCBI taxonomy): Eukaryota > Metazoa > Chordata > Testudines > Geoemydidae > Mauremys > Mauremys mutica. Next base: position 179,149,596 of record NC_059073.1, read on the forward strand.
GACCCAAAGAGTTAATGGGCTAGGGGCATGCCTACGTTACAAAAAAGGTCAAGATTAGGTCAGGGTTAACTAATCCATTTTATCTAACTCTGTGTTAACCTCAAGCTTTTCCCTAGTATAGATGCAAGCTAACACCTTTTGCCTCAATTTAGCTGGAAGGCTGACCATAGCAAGGAGCCAGCAAAACTGAGGTAAAAGGTGTTAACCTCAATCTCATTTCTTAATATGACGTACCCTAGGTGTCAGACAGGATGTAACTGATGGTCAAAACAGACAAATGGATGTGACAGGGTGAGAGGTTAAAGTAACAAAAAAACAAATGCAACCTAGCAGAGAAGCTGAAGACTCAGCTCTATCTAATCTAGCCAGTGCCACGTGGTGATTTGTAGGTATCATGGCACAGATACATCTCTTTCCTATGCAGCAAAAGGTACCCGGGAAAAAGAAAGAAACACTCACTAAACTCCATGTGACAGAAATCTCTACTCTTGGGGGACAAGGCTTCAGAGCCTAACCCACTTATTTTAATAGTAATCCATCCACTTCTCGTCCCCTAGGCGAGGACATTCACAGCCCTGTCTGTCCAAGGAGACGCACAAACTCCTTTAAATACCACCTCTCAAACAAATACTTACTATCACTACAGAATCTCCTATGCCATGAGAACATGGGAAGAAATACAAGAAGCCTTTGGAACGGACAAGCTCACGCGACTGTCTCCCTGGTGGGATAGCTACAATATGCCAGAGGCATTTTCTGCTTCTGCATCAAAACTTGGCTGCAAATAAGAGTGAACCTTCTAAAAGACACAATCTTAAAAAATACAACTAAGCTATTTGATTGCTGGAAAGCTGAATTCAACCACACAAATAAACAGTTATCTCAATCTCACAGCTTTGTTCCTTGGACAAAACTTTGATAACTCCCATTTTCCCTTCAGACGCTGGAATACAATCAATTAACTTATATGGAATCAACAATAAAATTTATCACGTTTACTTGCAAGCAACTTCCTTTGTAATGGCCCAATCTGATTCCCATTTAACTCAATGAAACTATACCAGCAGGATTTAACCTTAGATGTTTTGCTTTTGAATGAGGGATTATTCATGTTTTCTGGGATCGCCCCAGGCTAAGAGGGTTTTAGCAGAAAGTTACAGGCTGTGTTTGTGATAGGCTAGGTGAAAGCATGGAGAATTACCCTTTCCTAGGACTAGTAGGCATTAATTGTCAGGAAATACAGGAGATTAAAGACAAAGAGAGCTAGGTGTGTGAATGAGCAAGGAGGAATAGGAAAGAGCACAAACAGCTGACTTTCTGAACGCCTGAACAGGCCAGCAAGAATCTTAGGATTTGCACTTCCTGATACCCACAATCCAAGGTGTTTGAGGACCACCAGCAGTACTGGATGGCAGGAACTCATGAGCCTACTGGCTACATACCACAATTCTAAAAGGAGTTGTTAGAATACACTGGAGGCCTTCTGCCTTCCTATGTCCTCCATCCCTTGCAACTGGTGAGTTATTACTACTTATTAAGGGAGTTACTTTAAAAAACATGCTAGATGCCACACAATTAATTCAGATCTTGCCTACACAAAATAACAGTATATGAAAGTGGAGCATTCTCAAACCTCCAGTGAGAGGAATTGCACAAAGAAATACCATACTGTCATTGGATGGAGCAATATTCAATCCAGAATCACAGACTATATATTTCATTGCTTACAATAAGAAGAGTAAAACAAGGGCTGAAAGAGAGTTATTCTGCTAGACACTAACAATCATAGACTGAACAGAAACACTGGATTTATGGCTTATTACAACAATTTGAAACCCACTAACCTCCTCTTTTTTCCTATGACTGCAGAGGTGTTAGTAGGCCACTCTACCTTGAATAGTTCCTTAGAATATGTGCTAACTACTTAGGCTAAACAATTGCATTTAGTTGTGATGTTTGGAGTACTTGTCCCAGATCTGAAGAAGAACTCTATGGGTATGTCTACACTGCAACATACGCCCATGCTTTAGCCCACGTTCAAGCCTAACCCCTCTTGTGTCTACACAGCAATTGTGCTAACCCAGGGCTCGGACCCAGAGTCCCAGGACCCTGCAGGGTTGGATGGTCCGAGCTTAAATTAAACTGGGACCCAAGGTTTGAGCCCTATTGCTTTGCAGTATAGACACAGCCCTCCTTGATTCAGGTCCCACAATTCCATGGGACAACTTCCTTAGTCCTCCCTATCCCAACAATCTGCAATCCACTCTGTAGATAGCAGAACTCACCCCCTTTTGCAAATGGCAGCAGCTCAGGTCAGCATTAACCCATTCTTTCCTGATCACAGATCTGCAAGCACACTATCAGATAGCCTCCTGGGTTTACAATGGAGAGTAACCCGATTAAGCCTTTTGCAAAACAAGCTGCTACCTGGCAATGTGCAGGGTGGCTAGTGAAGTTTTCCCACAGTGCACCACAGTCCTAGGGGTAGAGCAGCCACATTTTGGGGATGGGGGTAGGGTTCTAGGAACTCTGGGATATGGTTACTTTGACTAAGGTCTGTGCACTACATTGTAGATGTCAGAGCCCTAGGTTTGAGCGTAGGTTAGAAAAGTCATAACATTAGGGTTAAGCCCAGGGTTCTCTAACATAAGTCAGCTGATTCGAGTCCCACTAACCCTGGACTTACATTGCAGTGTAGACATACCCTGTGTGGCTCAAAAGCTCGTCTTTCTCATCAACAGAAGTTGGTCCAATAAAAGCTATTATTTCACCCACCTTGTCTCTCTAATATCTGGGGACAGCTACAACTACACTGAATCACTCTTTTCTGAGCCCTATCCAATTTTTCAATTCTTTTAGTAGTGCATACACCAGAACTGGACAAAGTATTCCAGTAATGGTCTTACCAACGCTTTGTACAGAAGTAATACCATCTCCTGAATCATAGAACTGGAAGGGACCTCGAGAGGTCATCTACTCCAGTCCCCTGCACTTGTGGAAGGACTAAGTATTATCTTCTAGACCATTCCTAACAGGTGTTTGTCTAACCTGCTTTTAAAAATCTCCAATGATGGAGATTCCACAACCTCCCCAGGCAATTTATTCCAGTGCTTAATCACCCTGACAGTTAGGAAGTTTTTCCTAATGTCCAACCTAAGCCGCCCTTGCTGCAATTTAAGCCCTTTGCTTCTTGTCCTATTCAATATTCAATATTCTTTTCCTTTAAACACCGAAGGACTGCATTAGCCCTCTTATCCACAGCATTGCACTGGGAGACCATATTTAATTGGTTATTCACAATGACCCTCCAAGTCCTTTTCAGAGTCATTACTTTCCAGGATTCTAATCCTGCCCCGTCCCCCTTTTCCCCCTCACCCATCCTGTAAATATCTCCTGTATTTTTGTTCCTGGATGTCTGACTTTGCATTTGGCTGTATTAAAGCCCATGTTCAAATGAGTCCAGTTTACTGAGTGAACCAGATTCCTTTATAGAACTGACCTGTCATTTTCATTATTTACCACTCCACCCATTTGTGTCAGCTGCAAACTTGCAAACTTTACTACCAATGATTTTATATTTTCTTCCAGATCATTGATAAAGATATTGAATAGCACGGGGCCAAGAACAAATCCCTACAGGCCGCAACAGGATGATAATACCCAATTTACAATTACTTTTCTAGCTTTATTGGTTAGCCAGTTTTAAATCCATTTCATATGGGCTACATCGGTTTTGTATAGAGCTAATTTTTTTTAATCAGAATGTCATGTGGTACTAAATCAAGTGCTTTGTGGAAGTCTAAGTAGATTATGTCACCACAATTATCTTTCTCAACCAAGCTTGTAACCTCAGCAGAACAACAATATCATATTTGTTTAATAAGACATATTTTCCATAAAACTCTGATGATTGGCATTATTTATGCAACCATATTTTAATGTTTGTTGATTGCATCCCATCAATTTTTCCATGATTTTGCCTGGAATCAATGTCAAGCTAAGCAACCTGTAGTTGCCGAGGTCAACCCATTTACCCTTTTTAAGTATTGGTACAACAGCTTTTTTTCCACTCTGCTAAGACTTGTTGATATTGAACAAATCTTAGAACACTGTACATCAAGGGTGCAGAGAAATCCTCTGCCAATTCTCTTGGATACAATTTATTTGACAGGATGGAGGGAAAGTACCAAGTATATTACCTAGAAAACAGTAATCATAAAATGTGCGGTTTCAAGTTAAGGACAAGGCAAGTCCCAGGAAGGGAACTACAATGGTGTACAACTTTTGGAAAAGAAATTCTGAGAAAGTGTGTGTAATTATTACACAAAAACACCCTAGGAAACTGAAACAAGTGGGAAGACAATTGACGAGCTGAGACTTCTGCTTTCCTCCTAACCTCTGTTAATTTTGTTACCTCATCCTCCCAACCCACCATGTGTCTGTTTCTTCCACATACTGAATCTTCTTTGATTCTGAGCTGTTTGGAGGCACGTACTGTGTTCTTTGTTACTTGTCTGTACAGTGCTTAGCGCAATGGGGCCTGATTTTGGTATATAATAATATAACAACAAACACTCAGAAGAAATGGGAAGTACAATACTCATAAGTAACTTGCAGGAAATCCAACAAAAATGTGCATATTTGAGAAAAGCCTATATTAGAAGGTTAAACACACCTGGGATTATATACTCTCCATCTGCAGAAATACCCACTAGAGGGGAAAAGTGCTTGATAAACTCTGTGGAACTGATGGAGTTTTCCAGTCTTAATTTGAAGATATCAAGGGATGGAGAATCCACCACTTCCTTGATAGTTTATGTGTGACAAATCAGGAAAACGTCCAGATTATTTCTTATTAGTATTATTTATGACCTCGTTTGCCTTTTCAGTTTGGTGTTGTTACCTACCTGAATGCATTTAGTCACATCAAAGGGGGCTGTAAAAGAGGGGCTTTTAAGGAATCCAGGAAGGGTAACACAGTGACACAGAGGATAAAGAAGCCTATCAAGTATCCAGCTGCAAAGGAGGTAAAACAACAATGGCTGGGCCTTCAACTGAGAGAGGGAACTACATAGTTGGCACCATCCAGATTAAGATTTTTTTCCTCCCAAGGCTAAGCCTGAGGTCAAAAGAGCCTGACCAATTAAAAAGATGGCCCTGGTGCTAAGGGAGGGGGGAAGTGTCAGCTGGCCATGACGTTGACAAACAGACAGACTGATTGAGAGTCAGGGTCAGCAGCAAACAAGATGTAACTTGGTGCCAGAGAGAGGAGGAGACACCAAGGCTAAATCATGTCTCCTTAGGGGTTTCAAGGGAATGCCCAGCACAGGAAAGACAATATGCATATAGGTCTCTGTTATGTTTAAACCTACTTCTCTATGTACCATTTAGGCAAAATCATACTTTGTTTTAGAGAAACTGTTTCTGTGTCACTGCACATTATTAATGGCCACAGGCTCCCAAAGGAGAACTCTGGCAGGATCCAGGCCCACTTGTACCAGCTAGGTAACATGTCTGGCAGCCAGGGAGGTATAACCTGGAGAGCCAGTCAGAAAGCAGTTGAGTTGTGGGATACCATCCCAAAGTGAAATGGAGGTGTGGGCCTGTCACTTAACAGGGATATGCTTGGGGGATCAGAAAAGGATCTCAGAAGGGACAACCTACTCAAGGACATGACAATTTCTTCAAGTGGTTAATCACCCTCACTGTTAAAAATTAATGCCTTATTTCTAATTTGAATTTAGCCATTGGTTATGGTTGTGCCCTTATCCAGTAGATTAAAAAAATTCCTGGTATTTTCTTCTTGTGTAAGCAGTTATACACCATAATCTAATCATCCCTTGATCTTCTTCGACACTAAACAGATTGAGCTCTTAATATCTCTCACTGTAAAATATTTTTTTCCAACCTTTGAATCGTTTTTGTGGCTTTTCTCTGTACTCTCTCCAATTTATCAACATCCTTTTTAAAATGTGACCACCCGTCGGGACACTCTTATTAGACAGAAGGCACAAAGGGAGAGATAGGAAAGAGAAGAAATAATGTGGGGAAGGAAAATGAGACATAAGGGAGGGGGTGACAGCAGGAACCCAGTATTACATCCTGGTTATCATTCAAGATTTGGCTGAAGCTGATGGAGGTGGTGATGTCATCTGGTTCCCTCTCTTTGGCCTGGTCAGGTCAGTCTACCTTTCAGGATCAGGGTAATGAAGGGTCAATTGTGTTATTGTGAATTCTGGGGTTCCAGGAGATGGTAGGGGTAGCAGACATGGTGGTAAAGCTCTTGCCTTTCAGTCCACGTGTGTACTGTCCCACCCTTCCAGGACCTGTTTAGTGACCTCCAGATGAACAATGTCCAAAAAGGAATGGCAACTTCCTCCCATTGACATTAACAAATCAAAACACATTTTGGTAATTTTGACTTTAAACATTTCCTCTCATTTCTGGAATCTTTCAGTCATGCCAAGTCTTGACTTTACCAGGTGCCTTGCAGACCCTTGTCACAGTTCTTTTAACTTAAACAACCCAATTTGTACCAATCTATTTCTCTCCAACTTTTGCTGATTTTCAGAAACAATTTTTAGTCACAGGCTAAGTTGGATTTTTGTTACTTTGGACAACTTACATTGCAGGCCCCAGCACACCAAACCAGTGGGCTCTCCCTCCAAAAGGAGGATGGTGTAAGATCCACCTGGCCTGACCGAAAAAGTGGCTGCACACTGGGGACCAGGAGAGACCCTGAAAAGCCCAGTTCTGCTGTCCACACAAGATGCAGAACCTCTGCTCAAGCTTCCCAATCCCATCCATTCACCTCTGCAGTCGAACCACACTGATCAAAGACTTTCTGTAACCATGGCAGTGCAGGGGAAGGGACAGCCATGCACAGACTGAACCTTCCAAAGTTGGAGGTGGTTTCATTTAGGTTTTTCTGCTTCCAATATCCTTACCATGTTCTCCAGAGATAAGGTGGCCAGGAACCATGTATTTCCAAAATGCTTTGGTTTTGAGCAGGTGTTTTGATGTTCTATGTTTCTATTTTGTCATGTTTCTATATAATTGCCCAGTCCCTCTCCACCTCAACTCCCACCCTCAATACACACATGCTGCCAGGTCACTATCATCACCCCAAAACCACCCCCAGCCTATAGAAATTCACACGCAGCCCCCTGCCAGGATGAACTCAGAGCCCAGTTATATCTTGTTGGGCCCTACTACATGAAGTGCTTGCCCTTTGAATTGATACATAAAATCTTGGGAGCATCATCTCTTGGTTTGTTTGGTCTGATGCATTCAGGGGGTTTCAGCTGAATAATTTACAGGGGGATACTACAGTGCTAACTAGTACAGAGCAGGGCTCAAAGCTCATCTTACTTTGAAGGAGGATAGCATGGGGCTCCTATGGCAAGGAAAGGCATAGTGAGCAGGAGAAGGAAGGATGCAAAACCTTTTCTTGTTTGTTTGGCTTCATAATCAGGGACAGCCTGTGAAGGGTTAACTTTCAACTCTAATCTCTCTGATCACTTTCAATTTGACTTTTCTGTTCCAAAACAGGGTCGCTGCATCCTTGCTGCATGGAGCTGCCAAGCATAGGCCTGGATGAAGCTTTTAGACACCAGTTTCTCCCCACCCCCTCCAAGCGCCCATCTACTCACATAGAGTTGACAGTATGGTGCCGAGAATGCTGACAATATACAGACCAATTACACATAGCAAGCTTTTAAATAGTGACTCAACTCCTTTGTGTTAAGGATTTAGTGAAAAATATCCTGGGTTTTGCATCACAATCATAGCACATTATAAAGCGGTACATTTTAGAACACGAGAGTGATTTTTGAAAAATTATTCATGAAGAGCAAAGCACCTTCATTGACAAGTACACTGAAGACCAGGAAAGCAGAAAGAAACTAGACCTTTAAAACAGTGTTTCCGCTCCCTTTGAGGCAACAGCCTGTGGTTTCAGTTGAGATACCTGTTGTGGCAAGATATTCAAATGAAATTACAAACAGCCTCATGTGTTGAAAGCTAAGTGAAGGGAAGAGGAATTTCCAGTGGAAAATATGATTGAATGGAGATATGTTCACTTGGAGAAGTCTTTTCATAAGGTACAGCAAATGATTAGGGGTATATGTCCGGCTTATTTTCCATGCCATGAGCCACAGTCTGCACTATTGTTCATGCCAAGTAAATCTCATAAAGTGAATGTTGGGCACATAAAAGGAGCTTGCCTTCTTCTAGAGAAACTCACCAACCTGCCTACTCATATTGTGGTCGGCAAGCATCTCTGAATCTCCCAGCACTTTGCAGTGTGACTCATGCCAGAGCTCTGGGTGCTGTATAATAGACTTCAGGCTATATCTGCATAAACACCAATGCATACCACTCCTCAGCAACACTAATGAATCAGCCATACATTATTTAAAAGAATATCCTGTGACCAAGGATTACTTTTAAAATGTATTATTTTACAACGGTCTGACAAATTTGGAATTAAAACATAGAAGCCTAGCTCCTGATAGGATTTTTTAAAACTTAGGAGATGGTATGTACAGTAAATATAACACTGGTGTGAAGCCAACCCCCTTCAAACACTGGGAGTGGGACTTTGGTGGAATAGGGAAGCAAGAATTTGCATATTCATTTATTAGAATGTCAAGAATTTTCATATCTGAGAGTTTCTTTTCCAGCAACAGTCACGAAATATTTTGATCAAGAACTTGTCAATCTGTCCATAGATTTTTTAAAACCTGAATAATCTGAGACTGGTGGTTAGCATGGCATCTTGAAGGAAATATTATGGGAGGTGGGGATGATCAGGAAAAGGGCAAAGGTAACAGATAGGTAATTTTTTTTAAGTCAATTGTCATAACACTGTTCTTTGTCACAAATAACATTTTAATGCAAATAGCTAGAGCTGTGTTTGTGGTAAGATAGCAAGGGACTGATTGGAAGACTGTAGGTGCTGTGTCAGATATGACCTTTGTTAACCCAACCTCTCACTCCAAGACACGTTAGTTTTTCTTTCACCTTGCAGGAGTAGGTATTATCTTCATCCCCAGGGAAATTTAAGTTCTTGGGAGGGGGTTCACTGATCTGATCCTCTGTGCCATGGCAGTTTTGTTGCTGAGTGCCTGCTCTTTAGCCTTGTATGCAGCCCTAACTTTAATTTGTCAACTCGTGGCAAAAATGGTGTAACTGTTAATCATCACAGCTATCTACGGGTGTCAGAAATGGAACACAAAAAGCCTATGGCAGCCATGACAAACACATTTTTAATCATCTCTTAAATGTGTAGCCAATACAACTGAAAATTGCCCATACGCAGCTGGAGGTATTTGAATCAGTTATACAGTTGAGTCCCTCTGGTTTTTGGAATGGCCTTCTGGAGAACACTGAACAGCTGCAGATCCAGAGCAGCAATGCCCTGGTAGGACAGTACTATCAAATGCTGTCCACAACCATTGATGAGTTGGCCCCTCCTCCCCAACACAATCCTATTAGGTCACCGTGGGTCATCAATATCCTGTAGTAGATAAAATTAGGAGGCAAAAGAGCAGAATGCTTCTGGTAAAAAATTAAATCAGAATGCCTTTGGCTGTGGGGAAGGAGTTTGTACAATTCTGTCACTGACGTGAGAAAAACTATAAGAAAGGTTTCTCCTCCTTTGCAATATAAACGGCTATATCATGAAGAGCAGATTTTCTCCAGATTTAACCAAGTCAGACTGTCTTCACAGTTTCAGATTTCGGTACTTCATCTGCTACAAAGCACTATCATTAGGGTGACCAAACATCCTGTTTTGGCTGGGACAGTCCCTCTTTTAACCCTGTTCCAGCCGTTCCAACTTTTTTTTTTGACAAAAGTGAGCATCTGTCCTGTTTGCTCTTGCCAAGTTGATCAGCTGGCAAGAGCAAATGGGACAAATGCCCATTTTTGTCAAAAAAGTCGGATGTGGAGGAACATGTGGTGGGATGAGCAGCAATGCCAGCCTCACGTAGGGGGGAAGGCCGGGCTCATGCGGTGGGCAGGCAGGGTTCGAGTGAGCAGCAACTTCAGCCCCAGCCTAGCGTGGGGTTGGGGGGCAGGGCTCGGGCAAGAAGCTTGAGCCAGCCCTGCATGGGGGAGCGGTGGGGGGTGGTGCTGAAAGGGGGATTGGGCTAGCCCCAGGCAGTGTCCCGTTTCCCTTTGGGTAACATGGTCACCCTAACTATCATTCTACCTTGCAGAAAGATGAAAGGTATTTAAGATCATCTCTCCAACTGCCTGGAGCCAAAGGGGAGAAAACCATTTCAATTTCTCTTAAGTGGGCTCTGATCTTGCAAATAGATCTTGTGCCTTCGCAGAGTCCCATTTTCATGGGTCTGACTGCAGAACCGGGACTCTAGTTTATCCTAGTCTCACAAGGTGAAGTGTTGAAATCCCTACAAGAAAGCCTAAGGCACTCTATAGAAATTGGCTCCTTGCTCCCTAGTACCTGTGAGGCCATCAGAGAACACATATGATCACAATTAAAAAAAACAACAGCAATCTCAAACCATGGACAAGAACAGCTCAAATGAATTTATTTCAAATCTAATCATACTACAGAATTGTTTTGAGGTATTTGCCTAGCTTTGTATATTACTTTACTTTCTCTCATGATCTGATGCACTGAAAGAACAGCTGACCTGATCATACAGATGGTCTTTGTATTTTAAACCAAAGGATGGAAGGCAAGACACTTGTCACAAAGGTCTTAAAAGCAGCAATAATGACTGTAGGGTCTTATAATGGGCTCTAGAGTGTCTGCAGAGCTTCAAAGTCTCTAGGTAAATATGGTAACTATTAGGCTCATAGATTTACTGGAGAATGGAGAGGAAAGTGATATTAGAGGTCTTTTTGATCATTGTAACATAAAATTTGATGATAATAAAGTGAGATAATGATTCACTTTCTATTGGAAATGCTTTTACAGTTCCACAAAGATGGATAAAACAATGGGGGCAGACAGAAAATAATATTCTAACTAGCATATTTGAGGAAAAGATTTGGAGAGGTACAACAGGAATGGAGGAATTGTTCTAACTATAAGGGTAGTTAAGTACCGGAACAGGTTACCAAGGGATGTTGCAGAATCTCCATCACTGGTGGTTTTTAAGAATAGATAACACAAACACCTGTCAGGGGTGCTCTAGGTATATCTAGTCCTGCCTCTCAAGGTCTCTTCCAGCCCTACACTTCTATGATTCTGCATATAATCCCATGGAGTACTTTTCTTCCCTGTTTGCTCAGGACAAAACTTAGGCTCTTGTCCCACTTAAAAGAAATGTATTTGATATTCAGTTGGAAGTAGTGATTTGTGCTCCACTAATCTTTGAGTGAAGTGCAGTGGGAAATATATCACTTTGGAGGAAACAAAGCAGAAGTGCATTTATTGGAAAGTATCAACAAAATCTGAAAAAACACTTCAGACTGTGATTTAATTGAATTTGGGATGTAGCTGAAGGAAAAATCTCTACCACATACTCTTGAAGAGCAGTTCTCAAAATTGTGGTCCATTGACCACTGGCAGTCCACATAAAGCTGCCTGGTCCTTGTTTCCTTCTATTAAATTGCGCTGAAGTCATCTTAAAACTAATTAAATATTTTCCTATTGTTACATTTCCACATAAGCAGCTGCAGTTGCCACAGAGATACTGTGTGGTGGTGACAAGAACGGGAGGAGGTCTTCTTAAAAATGAATGGGAAAGGAGTGCTGCTTCACACTCTGAAAAAGTTTAAGAACCCACATCTTAGAACTCAGTAACAGTTGGGAAGATGAAAACAGTGTGCATATAGTATAACTTTGCAGATTCAAGTCTCGAGTATTTGAAGAGTAACACACTGTAGCAGCCCTGGCTTTACCTTAATATTGAAAATGTAGCTCATGTTTTGTATGTCAATTATGTATGGAATCTGAACCTGTCAGAGACATCCTTTTTTGACACTTTAATTGCAATGACACTGTCCTAGTGTTGCTTATAATTACTGATAAATTCAAACACTGTCATTAATTTGCTATTACCAATCACTTTTGAAAGCCTTTTAGGCTTTCTCCTGTATATAATGAAGCTGAAGTTAATAGGCTTTCTACCCGCCCTTGTTGGAAGAATTTGCTTTAACTTTGATTTCTTTAAAAGAGCTTGAACTATTGCTTTTGTGAAAATCAAAGTTGTTAGCATTTTTTTTCACTTTCTTTCTTCTCCATCATACAAATAAAGAAAAATCTTTTAGCGGATAGCTAGTAAGTGTTACTCTTTTAAACGTAATTATTTCTTGCTGCAAGGCCTTTCTATTAGAATTCCAGCTGTGCAAATAATTGATTTTTTGATTTGCTGGCTGTTCCAAAAAATGTTTAAAAAAAATTAAAGGGGAAAACCAAAAAGTTTAAAAAAATCCTCATTTCAGGTTGAGCTAAACATTTGGTTCAACTCAAAATAAAATGTTTTGTTTCATTCTTGAGCTTTATTAAAAAATTATTTTTTTAAATGAAATTGAAGTAAATTTCTAAATGAAAGCAAAACTTTTTGTTTTGAAAAATGTCAAATCGAAACATTTCAATATTGTTGGAAGTTTTTGTTGTTCAGGGTTTTTTTTAACGACTGAAACAATTTGGTGAATTTGATATGAATTTGTGAAATGTTTTGGTTGACCTGAATCTGCATTTTTCAGCAAAAAAAGGTTTGGATGAACAATTTCACCCATCTCTACTTAGGATGTTTTCTCCTGTTCTTATGGAGTCATGGCTATTTAACATACTGAATAATGGACTTCATGAATGCAGAGAAACCAAGTGTCCATTGATTCAATTAATGCTGCTAGTTGCTCATCACTTTTGAAAATCTGGTCAATAGAACCAAATCCTGCATGTCCCTCTCAAGAAAATCTTAATGAAGTCAATGGGAAGTTTCTCTGCAGTAGGATGCACAGGATTGGATTCTGAGCTCTCCCTGAAATGTACTACTTGGAGGTTTTTGACCTTAGAAGGGAGATCCCCTTCTCATACAGATCTGGTGGGACAGTCCAGCCCCTGTGGTTCCAAGCCCCCAGGTTAGCTGATGTATACACTGTCTTTTTGTTCCTAAATTCATCTTTCCAAGAAGGTTACAAATTTTTAAATCTTATGTTTGAATTCTGGCCTTTAATCATGCACCCCATGATGCATGACTGAATTACTGTATACAAAATAAACATTGTTCTGTTGTCATGACAGAAATGCCAGCTGTAGCCCAGTATTAAATGCTGACTTCCAATTAGGTGCTTTGAAGAAAATACCATTCACAAGGCTAATTAATTCACTTCCTCTTTAACTATCTACAGGTAGGAAAAGCATATTTGGAAGTCTTTATCAACCCCTGATCATTGACAGATTTTAAAAGCAAGGATAAAGTTTTTACTGAAGAGCAGATTTTTCCCAAATAATTTTTGATAACCTCAGGCATAGTCTACACTACAAAGTTTTGCCAGCATAGCTATGTCAGCTAGGATCATGGAAAATATCACACTCGCAAGCCAACATAGCTCTTCCCACTTAACTTCTGCTGTAGACACAATCATGTCAACAGAAGATTCCATGCGGCTTAGCTAATGTCATCTGGGGAGGTGATGTAGATATGGGATCTGAAGAACTCCTGTTGGCTTATGCATTATTTCTAATAGGGAACTCTGCTGGCATAGCTATCCCAACAAAAGCTCTGTAGGGCAAACAAGCCCTGTGAGAAGTCTAACCAAGAGATTTTTTGACAAAATAAGACCTGAAGGAGAAAAGAAGTCTTTTTCCTGTGCTATCCTGACTTTTAACAACCATTTACCATCTCCCTAACAAAGGCATTGTTCGCAGCACGCTACGAATGCACACACACACTTCTTTAGAGTTATGACACCAATACTCAGAGTTCTTTAAAAGATTAAATGCAATAACATTAAAATATTGCAGGTCAGAACATAAATGCATGGAGGCCAGGAAGTGGTGCCTAGGAATTGAAGCATATAAGGTATGGGGAAGGCCCAGTGTGCTTTGATACCTGAGCTGAATGAAGAAGCACCAAGTGTCCGATCCTGCTTTGTACACACAACTTACATTGAATCAGTGGCAGTTCTATGCTAGGAATGGCTATAGGACTGGGCCTCCTATGTGTTGCAGTCATGTGTACAAAGCCACTTAGGCACATGCTGTGCTATCTGTAATATTCAGCTCTGCCCTAGGCTGGTTCAGTGGTGCTCTTGCAGCATGAAAGTCTGAAACTCCTTGTATTTAGGAATAATTTTTATAGTGGGTGTGCTGGAAGCCAATCAAATTTGGCCTGTCCACACCTCTGTCTGTATCTACAGAGAGCAGATGGGTCAAACCTGAGGGGTGCTGCGATGCTGTGTAACAGGTTGCGGTGCCTGGAGTGGGAAGCCAGGTGGGTCACAGAACCCTTGTGCTTCAAGCTGGTGGGGTATTGCCACACCTCCTGCACCCCTAGATCCTGTGCTACTCTTTATGTTTGCTGATTTCCTGTATTTCAGAGCAAGAGAGATACCACTTGAGTCTGTTATTACAGGCATTTACAGAAAAAATGGTGAGACTGCATTGAGTCCCAGTGGCTGCTGGGAGATGTAGTTCATTCAACTGGAGGAATCCCAGACTTCCTCTTCAAAATATTTACTGTTTATAGACGCAACTATTTTCTATTTGTTAGAGCTGCAGACCGGGAGAGAGGAGACACTGCACTGACGCTATGTGACCAGAAGTTAGTCAGCCTTCCTAGATGGAGCTCTTCTGCCCCCTTTAGATAGGCAAGTGGGACTGCCCTTGAACCAGTCTCCAGCACATAAGAAAATCAGTATCTCATTTCAAGACAAGGATATAAGCTGGACTGGTGTCTATAAATTCATATTCTGTCACGATGGCTAGCTCTGTAAAGACATCTGGGAGGAAAGCCTGTAACAAACTGGTGCCTGCAGTGTAATAGAGGAGACCTCCGAAATAAGTTCTCCCAGAAAGGAAGAAGCTGCGGAAGTGAAAGCTGATGTTTTATTATATTATCTGGAAGTTTTAATTTGAGGCATTAATCAACAATGATGAGGAAGAGCCGGTAGCTGTTGGGAGGGAGGATTCAATTCACGCCTAGGGGCAGCCGAGTATACGCTGTACTTGGAAAAGGTGCCACCAGGCAGGGTCTTTGACTCACCCATGGGGCAAAGGCCAGGGGCTTAATGGGTAACACCAAGTGCCAGAAATAGCAAAGCCATAAAGCAGAGAGGGTGGAGGCGCATGATGGGGCAGCCTATCCGGTTCTATCGAGATAGGTAGGCAGCAGTGGAGGTTCCTTTGCAGGTGGAGGGAGACCAGCAAGAGAAGAGGTAGCACAAGAAAAAGAGCTGTGGCAGCCCCAGCTGGAGCCAGAGCAGTTGTGTCAGCGTGCAGCCCTGGGGAGCTAAGCAGAGGTACAACTAAGTTCTAATCATTCCTTCCGGCGTGGGAAGAGGATCATGGCTATTTCCTGATTACCTTTGAACAAATATATAGAATTATTGTGTGGGAAGTGGCATCTGCTTCTCACACCATATGCTGCTCCTTTTGGAGAAGGCCTTACAAGTGTGTATCTGCCTAAATGCAGCACGTGATGAGAGTGAAAGTGGCCTTGTTGAAAAAATGTTAACAGACACCATATGATGATAATAATAATAAAATATTCATAAAAAATAAAACTTTGCACTTATATAATAACTTCTATCATAGGATCTTTACAAATATACATTGACTTAAGCAATCTCTTCAGATTTATATTAAGCTGAATATTATTATGACAGAGTGGTGCTATAAATAGACAGGAAGGGTGGATGCTGTCATTTTTCAGGATATGGTTGAGGTGCTTGGTTACAGCAATGTCACACAGTTCACTTCACTCTGAGACCCTGGATAATATTCAGTTTCCCCATCACTGCTGTCAAAGGCACCATGTTAATTGACAGAAGGTCAAATCCTGCTTTCAGTTACATCCATTCAATCCCATTGAAATCACTCAGTGGGACTACACTGGTGAAAGCAAGGGCATGTTTATCAATCCTATCAATACTAGACCTCTACCCAGAAGGAATGTGACCAGAGCCAGCAAGGCAACCCACACTCAGGAGTGGGTGGATACTGCCCCTGAACACAAAAGAAGCCACGCCCTAAGAAATAAGATCAAGAAATAAGAACCTAGGATGGAATGAAAACAATTATCGTGCAAGTCCCCTTCGGGATGCTAATCTTCAGGGTCTTCAGCCTTCTAGAAGACTCAGCCCAGGGTTCTCCTGTAGTTAATGCCATAATTAATGTGTTTTTGACTGTGCACAGGTGCTAAGAGATCATGACATAGGTATTTTTTTTTAAAAACTTTAAAAATAAATCAATAAGAATGACTTTGCAATTGGTAGATACTAAGGGTGAGATTCACAAAGGTACTTAGGCACCTAAACCCAAGATTTAGGCACCTGAGTCTCCAGTTGAGGTGTGTAAATCCCAGATTGGCTCCACTTCAATCTAAAAAAATCCTGCCAAACTCTTTAGGCACCTAAACTCACTCGGTGCCTAAGTTGCTGCCTCTGCGCATAAGTGCTATTAACTGGAATTTGTGCTGAAAGTACTTCTGTCAAGATCCTCAAAAACAGACAATTCAGAAGGAGGCAGGAGGTGTGCCACAAAGTGGTTTTCCAAATCTCAGACCACAAACTTCATAAATTGAGGCGTGAGAAGAACATATATACATTGTTTCTGGTTGTTGATGGTACCTCCAGAATACAGTGTCCTGGCTGAGCCCCATCCTATGCTATCTCCCTGGGCTTTAAAAACTGTTAAAATTAATGTTTTTGTGGAAGAAGCTTAATGA
This sequence comes from Mauremys mutica, assembly GCF_020497125.1. Classification (NCBI taxonomy): domain Eukaryota; kingdom Metazoa; phylum Chordata; order Testudines; family Geoemydidae; genus Mauremys; species Mauremys mutica. The sequence continues at coordinate 179,166,470 of NC_059073.1, forward strand.
AGGAGAGCTTGAGGTGTTTTTGATGTTTATCCAAGCTACCCCTTATTCCTCTTTAGACAAGTTTTTATTCCCACTTAGCTTTAATATTTATAGTACAAGTACTGTATATGAAAAGGAATTGAGCCACTGTACATGTTACCTGCAAGATGGTTTTCTCAAAAAGAAATTTTGAAGAAAGCCTTCCAGCAGAGAAAGACTGGGCACTTGCCAAACATGGCCCAAACATACAAACAGCACAGATTGCTGTTGTGTAGAAAAGGGGAGATGTGAGGGTCTATTGCTAGACAATGGCCATCTAAAAGTTTAATTACTAACCAGCAGGTTTTCAAGTCTGTTCCTAATGATCCCTTAGAATATGCGCTAACTACCCATGTTAAAGAATCTGTTCCATCTTGCACTTAGCTGTGATGCTCAGGGTACCTTTCCCAGACCTGAAGAAGAGCTCTATGCAGCTCTAAAGTTTGTCTCTCTCACCAGCAGAAGTTGGTCCAGTAAAATATATTATGTTACTCACCTTGTCACTCTAATATCCTGGGAGCAACAGGGCTAGAACAACACTGCATATAGCTTCCATTCAGTCAGTCTTACATTTCAGAGTATTACACAGAAAAACAGGACAACACTCCCTGGCTTGAAGTGGTTTCCATTATGTATGGGGTTTGCAGTTGGTTCAATGGCTTTCTCAGCACCTCCACCATACAAATTGTTCCAACTCCCCTGAACATTGGTCCATATCAGATTTAGTAAGTGAATAAATATATTACGTATACATATATATATATATATATATATTGCAGCCCAATATATCAAATAGGCTTTCAGCAAACTCTCAATGAATGTTGAGACTGTAGAAATGTTTCAGTATTTCCTTTCAGCCATCACAAGGAAGGAGGAGGGGATCTGGATTGCACCATCTGCTTTTATACATGTAACAGATCGCCTCTAATCTGCCAGTAATTCATAGCTGATGTAAACTAGATTAATGTTAAGAGAGAATTATAAGAATATATGAGTCCTCTGTCTTCAAAGTCAGGGGCTTGACAGACAGAGAACTGGATTGAAGATGTTGCCTCCTGCCAAGACAATTAACGTTCAAAAGCCTGGCTGTTAAGGTAGACTAAAGAGCAGGCCCTTCTAGGAGTGAGGAACACTTATCTGGTCATAAGACATGGAGGAGGCCTGGGAGACAACTATTGTGTGACTATGCCTTCAAAATAACACTTTAATTTGTAAAGGTGGCGCAGGAAAAACAGGAACCAAGACTGTGAATAGAATCCTGGGTTTGGGAAACATGCAATGACTGTCATGTCATCCTCCTCAAAGAGTACACTGTGGAAATTCCCTTGAGGGGGAAGGTCACATGGGGGGAGGTGCCTGAAAAGTATAAGTGAGTGACACTGGGGAGACCAAGAGGGTGACAAAACAACACCTTGGATGAAATCCTGACTTCACTGAAATCAGTGGGAGTTTTGTCATTGACTTCAATGAAGCCAGGATTCTACCTTACTACCCAAGGCTAGGTTTTCTTCTGACAAGCTGGCCTGACGATGAGCCAGGGAGAAAGGGACCTGAGAGAGGCATTCTCTAGGGGTGCAAGGTTGTGCTTGCTGTGATTTCACAGACCCTGATATATATAAGGTTTCCAGTGACTAAGACTGACCAAAACATGCGGAGAGGGTGAGGGAGAGGGGATGTAGCAAAAAGAAATAGCTTTTTTTCCTATTTTTCATTTTTCATAGAAATGTCCAACTTTTTCAAATATTCCAAGTAGCTGGGCTAGAGAAAAGGGAACCCAGGAATCCCGCTCCGTTCTGTATCTCTAGTACCTCCTATGGACATATGGGTTTAATTTTCTGGTGAATTAGGTGGAAATGGGGAATCACTGAAGGTTTCTTTATATTGTGTCCAATTTTATTTCACCATTGTGCAGTCAAGGGACTCTTTGAGTCTTGGATCCATTTATTTTGAAACCTCGCTACATTTTTTTTCTATGGCCTTCATTAAATAAGTACATATTCACATAGTAGGTCTGGCATACTTCCCAATTCTTCTTACCCATTTTAGCAAATCTGGCAATTCCAGGGCTACTATTACACTGGGACCAAACCGTGTCATGAGTAAGTGTCTAATTTATGGGTATTGGCAAAATTGATATTTTTGGAGGCAAAATTGTTGTTGCAATTCCTCAAATAATTAATAATAATAATACTTAACTCTTATACTGGGCTTTTCATCAGTAGATCTCAAAGTTCTTCACATTCTTCAATGTATTCATCCTCACAACACCCCTGCGACATAAGGAAGTGCTATGATCCCCATTTCATAAGCAGGGAGCCGAGGCACAAAGAAGCTAGTGACTTGCCCAACGCTATACAGGAGCTCTGTAGTGAGCGAGGAGTCAAACCTGAGTCTCCCACTTTTTAGGCTAATGCCCTAACATTGGCAATATCACATTAGGGGTTAGAGGTGATGGAATAGTCTCTTCTATCCACTGTTTCTATATTGTATGCAAGTCTCTGACTTTCCCCACAGCATGGAATTCTCACATAACAATGATGAAATTTACATTTTGCAATGGAAGCCAAAGTCCTAATACTACAATAGTGAAAATCACCTCCTTCTCCCAAGATAGAGAACCAGGCAGTGGATTAAGTGCTATGGCAGCTCTTGCATGAGTAGCATAAAAAGGAAGGGAAGAACCCCAGAAATTTAGAACATTTGGTCATCATCTTCAGAATCATTTGACAGGTGACTCTGGAATGGTGGGGTGTATGGGGAGCTCTGTTGACAGGCTGGGTGAACCAATGTCTGATGTCATTGCTGTATGATGACAATTTTTGGCTCTGCAGGTATTTCTTCCATCAGACCTGCTGAGTTCTTAGTGCCGTCTCCCCCTCATTTCATATGTCTGGTTTCTATTTTCTTTGTTGTTGTTGTTTTCTTTGAGATTTCTTACAATATAAAAACAAGAACAAAAGTAAAATATTATATGCTATGCTAAATCTGGCTTGATATTATACTTCCCTTTGTACATTCATTTCATTGTAATTCTTATCTTTCTTTCTGATTGCCTTCACACACCTAAAACATGTCACGAAGCAATCATTTTACTATAACCCTGGTAAGAGGTGTGGCCTAGTGACTAGACAACTGGTCCAAGACTCAGGAGACTAGAATTCTATTGCCAGCTCTGCCACTGACCTACTGGGTAACCTTGGGCACATCACCTCTCCATGCCTCAGTTTCCCCATATGTGAAATGGGGGTAATTATACTGACCACCTTTCTAAAGTTCTTGAAGATGTACTGATGAAAAGCGCTATATAAGAGCTGGATATTCTTTATTATTAATTATTATTATTATTATTTAACTGTTACTCAGGAAATTTCCCACAGATTGTTGCAAATACATGAAACAACCTTCAACCTGTAAGAGGAAGCAGTGTAGGAAGGGCAACTTAGTCCTTCCCCTCGGAATTCTCAGTCAATAAAGGCACAGCCTAAGGAGTCCTCTCCCCTAAGTTGTATTCCTTTCAAGGCTTTGGTCCTTCAGATATGTGTAAAATGGCTGGTGACCGCAGATGAGAAATGAATTTAAGACGTGGAAGGTGACATCAGACCACTTTTATCTTGTCAATAGTATTGAAAGTTTAAACTAAGGAAATCTACATATAGTGGCATAATAAATAGGCTTAAACTTTGTGTGCCCAAAGCCAAACCTGCTTAACTTACTGATTTGTATTATGAAAAGGAAAAAAATGGAAAGACATCATCAATGTAGCTGCTTAATGTTTTATTCCTGGCTGGGTAGTTGGACCAGAAAAATAACAGCTTTACTTTTGGCTGTTAGCATTTAATGATTCAATGTTAGCAGCCAAGAAGTAAGCTGCTAACCGTCCTCCTCTTCTTCACAGCGTTTTCTTCTTTATTTGATCTAAATCTGTCCTTCACATATGGGAAGAGCAGTCAGAATCACAGGGATCAAATTCTGACTTCACAGGAAATACCATCAGAATGACTTACAAGATTTTTTTTTTAAATGTGGTGGTTGTGCTGTTCCCCATTCTTCTCGACAGCTTGGTTTCCTCTTCTTTTCATACACCTTTATATTACTAACGTCTCCCTGATTTCAACAAGTCACAGCTCTTTCTTCTTCATGAAACTTCCCCCAAAGACAAGCACTTTCAGAGCTGTGCTGCAGTGTACTAGCTGCTCTGTGTGTCACCACTGCCCTCTGCTAGGCAGAATATACTTGCTTTAGAGTTTGTGATTTTCTGATCCTCAAATGTCCTTCCTGGAAAGCCCCAACCAAACTAACACCATATGAACAGTTTGTCTCAAGTTAAAAATATTTTATTAATGTCGCTTTCCCATAGATCTTCTAGAATTTCCCTTAAACATGGCAGATCCTAATAACGAAAAAATCAGATTTAAGCGGTGTAGGAACTTCTCCTACAAAATATCTCATGTAATAAACTAAGCATGTGCTGTGCCTGCTGTATTTGGGACAAGTACATGAAGCTCTATCAGTTCATGTCCTCTTTTAGCACCATGTGTTTTCTGCGCAGAGTAAAAAAAAATTCTTGTGTCTTTCCTCTCCAGGGTGAGACAGTCACGACATTGAAGGAACTGCCTGCTATTCAAATTCACCAACCAGTGTACAGTACAGTACAGTGTGTTATTTATCTAGAGTTTTCTCTATGGCCAAATGTGGAGATTAGCCTTAGTCCCTTATTTTTTTTAATGCCACTGGCTGATGTGCAATTACCCATGACTGCTCCTTAATCTTATCATCTTGAATGGGGGCCTCAACATCAAAGTCTCCTGCAAAGCCTATGGCAGAAGAGACTCTAGTCAATTTCCAGCTCTTCTGAATAGGAACTCAAAAGAATCAATGTGGTTCCAAGGTTCTCTATCAGAACTGGAGTTGGAGGAAGAAATTGAGGGGGTCTTCTATTTCCTCAGTAGAAATAATACCTGTTCCTGGTCCTTCTCTTCCTAACGATTTGGCTCTATCAGAATACTCTTTTCAAGAGACTGGATCACTCAGAGGATTGGGAATAGGATAAATAACCTCTCTCTTCTGAGTCAAAGATTTCAATGGGCACTGGGTTGCAAGTGATCAAATCTTGTTACAACCTGATAACACTTTTGTTGTCTGTGGGAATTGAGTTGGTGATCTCACTCCTATTAGACAACTGGCCACAACCAGATATTAAACCGATGACTGGCATCTTCATTGGCAGTGTCAGCTGCGAGGCTGAGGACATGGAAACCAAACTGCCCCCGAGCGTGTTGAGCTGGTTGCTCTAGGTCAGAGTACAGGCCTACTCTTAGGTCCATGTGAGATGCTTGCACGGCCATTTTGCTTTCTGTTCTTCATTCTCCCAGAGAGTCAGTCTCAATGTACTGCTTCAATGCTGTTTTCAGATTCAGCAATGAAGCACAGAACCAGTTTGGTACCATGCCCTGTGCCCTACACTGCCCATGTTCTCCAGTTTGGAGTGGCATCATTTGGCACTATTGGTTGCTAATGTTTATACAAAAAAATTACACCTTCAATTCAACCCCCTAGATTCAATTCTTTAAAGAGATTCTTCTCATGAAATTCTCTTACCACAGAGGTATATTAATTTCCCTTACCAGGGGATACTGAACCTGTACTTCCATGCCAGAGGTAACAGGGGCTGCATTTCCATTTTCTGGTGCCAAAATGGATAGGCAGGTGTCAAGCATAATCTGAATCACAGAAATCTGAACAACTCTGCACAAATATTTACTTCCAGGTGGCAACTCTCAGCACCACCATTGTGTCCCTTCACAAAGACTTCTTCTGCATTCTAATGGCATCGATGCTGATGAAAGTATCTACGGAAGCCCCAATCAGGACCCCTTTGTGGTAGGTGCTATACAAACAAGTAGAATAAATATAGTCCCAGTCCATGCCCGAGAGAGCTCACAAACTCTTGACTTAAAAAAAAATCTACTCTTGACTTAAAAAAAAAAATCTACCTTTTCCAGAGGTATACTAACAAACCCAGAGGACCCATTCTAGACATTGTTCAGACTCCTTGACAGGAAGGAGAGAGCAAGAAGGGTCATTTTTAAGGATTGTGTCTCTCTTATGGAACACAGGAACTCATTATTCAATACCACACTGATTAAGAAAAGGTGTGGGCACAGTCATGGGTGCCCATCTTGAAAAATGACGAGAGAGAGGAAAGAATGAATTATACCTACAACATTTTTTAAAACCAAAAATCCTCAAACAAGACAAATTTCTTATCAGTCCTGTGCACTTAGTGAAAGTATCACAAGACTAAAAATATTGCTCAGTGCTGCAAAGTACAGCCACTTCAGCTTCAGAAGCCACTCCCTCATAGCCAAGAAATATCTGTGTCTTTAAAAGTTGTTATTGATTTCCCCACAAGATGGAGTAGCATGTACAGTTTAACAGATTCCTGCAGATGAAAGTTTTGCATGGAATGGGTACTGTATTCTTAGTAGGTCTGAGCAAATTAAGCAAGTTAATATTAACAACCATCTCAACTCTTCATCAGTCCCTTAAATCAATCATTGATGTTCCAAACATTGTGGTTAATAACTGCAGTTACCAGATAGCAACTGTGAAAAAAACAGGACAGGGGGTGGGGGGTAATAGGCACCTATATAAGAAAAAGGCCCAAAAATGTGATTGTCCCTTTAAAACAGGATATCTGGTCACCCTATTAATAACAGATCCATGATCCCTTTCCTTCTCTTCTAATCCTCCAGTAGGCTCTCTTCACCATGGCTTACTTGGTGTAGGTTTGCTGGAGGCTTCACACTTTGGCAGCCTCTCTTCTTGACCTATTCCTGTTACCACTAAACTGAAATGATACATGTTCTGAATCTGAGGGATGCAAACTTGCAATTCAGTGGCAAGAAGGACCAGCAGGAAGGCTGTTAGAGATACTGGTGCCTGCCACTATCAGTGGTAACACTGGTAGAGACCAGGTACTTTTCCTAGTTATCTTGTTTTTCTAATACCTGCAGCTCAGGCTCAATCAGTTTTATAAAATGAAATGGGGAGGTGTAGTGCTGCAGACTCACCCCTGCAGCACCTCCTGCTGGTTGTCCTCAGGAATTAGCTCTTCCAGCATCCAGAGGCCAATTAAGATCCTTCCAGAAAGCAGTGGAGACAGCTGGATTGATTGGGACACCTGAAGCCAATCAGGGGCTGGCTGAAACTAGTTAAAAGCCTCCCAGTTAGTCAGAGGGGTGTGCATGTTGGGAGCTATGGGAGGAAGCTGTGCTGTTGGAGAGACTGAGCAGTACATGCCATATGAGGCACAAGGAAGGAGGCCCTGAGGTAAGGGTGAAATAGAGCTTGAGGAAGTGGGGGCTGCTGTGGGGAAGTAGTCCAGGGAATTGTACATGTCCTGTTTTTAAAAGATCAGCTACCATAGCTGATACTATTAGGGTCCCTAGTCTGGAGTAGAGGGTGGGCCTGGGTTCTCCTCTTTGCCCCCTTGATTAATTGCTGAGACTGAGAGACAACAGAGACTGTGCAAGGGAGGATAGCTTCTCCTCACCTCCCTTGCTGGCTTATGAAAATGGCTCAGTAGGCTTAGCCCTTCTCTCTCTAAAGAGAGAGGTCAATGTGAAGGGTCACAGTGAGCCTCCGAGGCTAGCAAAATCTGCCAGGAAATGTGGGACCCATGGAGACAAGGACAGAACTCTGTCACATTGTGTTCACATTGTTTTCAAAACCCAAATACATAAAGAATGAGGTAAGGACATCATAAATCTTATGGTCACAGTGCATCACAACACAGTAACTCTGATTCAAAGTAACTACTATTCTTCATTGCTGTGACAAAGATTCATCCCCTGAGTACACTGGCCTAGCTTCACAGGTCCTGCAGAGGTCCAAAATTTCCCAGCCCTTCCTTTCAAATAACTTTTTCACAGAAAAAAGCAAGAGTCAAGCGGTCCCTCTTCAGAAGGAGCCTGATTATCTTCTAGCATGTAACTTGTGCAGTCACTTACACCAGTTCAAAGAAGGTAGAAATGCTACTGAATCAGATAATGGTAGTGCAAAGTGAATGTAAAATACTGACTTTGATCAGAGGTTTCTGACTTCAAAAGGTGCTGGGCCCAGGGAAAGAAACTGTGATTATTCCTTCTGTGGGCTTCTTGTGTGCCCCTATACTCCCATGCAAGGGCAGATCACATTCAGTCATAAAGTGTATTCAAATGATTTGCCCTGTATATGTGCATGGTTAATTTAGCTGCACAGTGGAAAAAGTCTCCTCAAAAACAATGATGGTCAATATCATGCTCCTGTGCCAGATATGGACTGGCTACAGAACTTCCATCTGAGCAAGATACATACCAGATGTGCTCACTATAAAATTATTTAATGCTCTGCTAGGTATGGTTGAGGTTAGCTTAAATAAGGTGTTTTACACATCCCCAGAACATGGGGGAGGGATAGCTCAGTGGTTTGAGCATTGAACTTACAACCCTGGGTTTAGTAGGCCAATCCTTGATAGGAAGCCACTTAGGGATCTGGGGCAAAATGAGTACTTGGTCCTCCTAGTGAAGTGAAGGCAGGGGGCTGGAATCAATGACCTTTCAAGGTCCTTTCCAGCTCTGAGGTATGCGCGTGTGTGTGTGTGTGTATATATATATATATATATAATCATAATACAGTTTAGCAGTCAATTACATTTCCCTCTTTAAAGTTCTACATTCCTACTGTGACACTGCACCCCATATTCTTCATAGAGATATTATTATGATATGATTATGGCAAGACAGGTCATGTAAGATATCATTGAAAAGATATAATTGATTTACTGAATATGATTATCCTATTTGTATGCATATATCATTTTTGTATCTGAAGTTAGGAATATTGACTATATAGCTGTATTACAAATGTGTTTACACCTGGGGAAAGCCCACGGGACAGAGTGTAATCAGTCTAGATGGCTGGCTGGGAAGGGCCATTAGAGAAAACAATAGGCTTTAGAAGTTTATCTCCCACAGGGGGCCTTTCTGAGGGCACTACCAACAACCTCTAACACACAGCTGCTATGACACTACAGGCACATGTCACCTGGTGCTGGACTCCATCTTGGAATACCAGTGTTTTTCAACTGACTGGTGTGGGAACCAAGCTTTGAAACAAAGCGTTCCCACCATATGCAAAAGCTATTTAAGGCAGGGGATTGACATCACTGTGGTTCTTCACTGACTCCCCACTGAAAGAGACTCTTGAAAAGGGTTGTGAGATTTGGTGTGAGGCTGGGGATGAGAGGTTTGAGGTACAGGAGGGAGCTCAGGTCTGGGACCAAGGGGTTCAGAGTATGGGAGGGGGCTCAGGGCTGGGGCAGGGAGCTGGGGTGCGGGAGAGAGTGCAGGGTGCGGGCTCTGGGTGGTGGTTACCTTAGCTGGCTCCCAGAAGCAGCCAGTATGTCCCTCTGACTCGTAGGCATAGGGGTGGCCGGGGGCTTTGCACGCTGCCCCTATCCGCAGGCACCGTCCCCACAGCTACCACTGGCTGCAGTTCCTGGCCAATGGGAGCTGTGGAGCCTGTGCTCGGGGCAGGGACAGCATGTGGAGCCTCCCTAGCGATCCCTGCACCTAGGGGCCACAGGGACATGCCGGCCACTTCCAGAAGTCGCAGGGAGCCTGCCTTAGCCCTGCTATGCCACCGACTGGACTTTTAACAGCCTGGTTAGCAGTGCCAGGGACCATTCCAGTCAAAACCTGGACTCCTGGCAACCCTATAGCTCAAACCCCTTTGAGCCTTACTTTGGTTCACTAGTTACTTTCCAAGCTCTCTCCTACCCATTGTAGTTGGAGGGAAGGGATTTTATGTCCTATTTTTAACTCCACTTATGTTAATAGATATATTAACTGTATGACAGCAATATTAAAAGGAATAGTTGGTAATTGGTCACTGAGTGAGCCAATTTTGCTTATTCACTGACTAGTTCTATAGTGGAGGAAAAGATGTATGGACTGGTGTACTTTTGACAGTAAGAATAGCAACTTTGTAGGACATAGTGCACAGGTGTGCATGGTGTCATACCAGTGAAAAAAAGAGAAGCTTCTAAAATCAAGGAGCCTGAACAATTACTTGAATGTGATTTCCACACCACCCCCCTTCCCCTTAAGATTAAGTTTCAATTTCCGTTAGTGTTCTGGCTTTCCAGTGTCTGGGTTATTTCTTTTGTTTTGCTTTTTAATGCAAATTTCTAATTTTCCCCCCTTAAATTATTGATATATTTGTAAAAACTTAAATTCTGTATTGAACTGAAATTATCTAGAAAGGTCTCTTTACTTCTGAAATATGCAAGAATAACAAGAGTGTTTGTAGAGCTGTGACATAACAGGGAACATTATTAGCTGGATGTTTCCATTTTTCTCTGTATTTATGTTCAGCAACCGCCAAAAGACTGGCAGGTCTGGGGAAAATGGAGAGGATACAGGCATCGTTATTATTTTCAAGTATAATTCTTTCCTTCATAGCTCATTTTAAGGCAAAATTTAAGTTGCTTTTTATTTGACAATAAAAGCCTGTTTGAAATGGTAAACTTGTCTTTCAGTGTATCCCATTGATGTTGCATTGAGACTTTGCAATAACAGTTTTACCTAACAGCATCAAGTGTGAACTCTGAGGGCGTGAAGTGGAAAGTAAGAAGTGAGTCTCCTTGCATGAAAGCTCTTCTGTCACACCAGGTGTTGGAAACATTTGGTATAGGCATATTAATTAGGTGCTACACTAGCACTACTAAGTCTGAAGTCTGATAGTGTTAAATACAAAGTGAAAAATGAGCCATTCCACGTAAAAACTCAACTTTCATTCCATGAATTTTCCAGTTTACAATAAAGCCAATGAGAGAGACACTACCTCACCCACCTTGTATCTTATTGGATCAACTTCTGTTGGTGAGAAAGACAAGCTTTCGAGCTAGCACAGAGCTCTTCTTCAGGTCTGGGAAAGGTACTCAGGGCTTGGCTACACTTGCAGATGTGCAGCGCTGGGAGTTACAGCTGTCTTCGTACAGCTGTGTAGGGAAAGCGCTGGAGTGTGGCCACACTGACAGCTACCAGCGCTGCAGTGTGGCCACATTTGCAGCGCTGTTGGGAGTGGTGCATTATGGGCAGCTATCCCACAGAGCACCTCGTTCCATTTTGGCGCCATGGGTTGTGGGAAGGGGACGGAAGGGTGCGGGTCATTCCGCTTCCTGTCCCAACGCCCCGTGATGCATCGCTTCACATCCCAGCAGTCAATGTTTTTTCCGTCCACGTTTGGCGCCATTGTGACTCTCCCAACGGTTTCTGTGCAGCGCGATTTCTGTGGGAAATGGAGCCCGAGCTGCTGAGGAATATGCTGATGAGTCTCGCCAGCACATCACGTTTGGCAGTTGAGCTATTCCTTCAGCTCCAAAGTGACAGTGAGGAGTCCGACGATGATGATATCGAGTCGCCTGACACATATGACACTAAATTGCTTGTGGCATTCACGGAAATGCTCAGCACCGTGGAACGCTGCTTTTGGGCTCGGGAAACAAGCACTGAGTGGTGGGATCACATCGTCATGGAAGTTTGGGATGACGAGCAGTGGCTGCAGAACTTTCAGATGAGAAAAGGCACTTTCATGGGACTGTGTGCTGAGCTCGCCCCCACCCTGCAGTGCAAGGACATGAGATTGAGAGCTGCCCTGCCAGTGGAGAAGTGGGTGGCTATTGCAAACTGGAAGCTGGCAACTCCAGACAGCTACCGATCGGTAGGGAACCAGTTTGGAGTGGGAAAGTCGACCGTTGGAATCGTGTTGATGCAAGTTTGCAGGGCCATTAATCGCATCCTGCTAAGAAGAACCGTGACTCTGGGGAACATGCGGGACATTGTGGATGGCTTTGCACAAATGGGTTTCCCTAACTGTTGAGGGGCGATAGATGGGACGCATATTCCTATTCTGGCACCACCCCACCTAGCATCCGAGTACGTTAATCGGAAGGGGTATTGCTCTATGGTTCTCCAGGCGCTTGTGGATCACCGTGGGCGTTTCATTGACATTAACACAGGCTGGCCTGGAAAGGTGCATGATGCACACATCTTTCGGAACAGTGGCCTGTTCAGGAAAATGCAGGCCGGGACTTTTTTCCCACACCAGAAGATCACAGTAGGGGACGTCGAAATGCCCATTGTGATCCTTGGAGACCCCGCTTACCCGTTACTGCCTTGGCTCATGAAACCGTATACAGGGACGCTTAACAGGAGCAAGGACCGGTTCAACTACAGGCTGAGCTGGTGCCAAATGACTGTGGAGTGTGCTTTTGGCCATTTAAAAGGGCGCTGGCGATCTCTGTATGGGAAGCTAGACTTGGGGGAAAGCAGCGTCCCTGCAGTTATATCCACGTGCTGTACCCTCCATAATATTTGGGAAGGGAAGGGTGAAACATTCAGTCAGGCATGGACCGCTGAGATTCAATGCCTGGAGGCTGAATTTGCAGAGCCAGAGAGCAGGGCTACTAGAGAGGCCCAGCACAGGGCTACAAGGATTAGGGAGGAATTTGAGGCTGAAAGCCAACAGTAATGTTTGTTGCCTTGCACGGGAGTGAAGTGCAGTGGTTACAATGTTAGTAGGAATCTGTTTTTCCTAAGCTGATTTGCAATGCCTGTTTCTTTCCTGGGCTACGGTATCTTTCAATTTCTGCAATAATAAAGACTGTTTTCAAAGCCAAGAATTCATTTATTGAAAAGAAAATAACTTTCTTGACAGACACACAACATCTTGGGAACCTAAAAGAGTAGGGGGGTGGGGAACTGTGCAGTCACAGGTTTGAATATGTCCTGTCTGGAGTGCTGTGCAACGAGTGCTGCACTTCAGGATGAAAATACTGCATGGTGATGGGGGTTGAGTGCAGAGGGTAAGGGTCGTAGTTCTCAGGGCTGGTTGGTGAATGTACAGATGTTGGGGGCAGCTGGTGGTGATAAGAACCTGGATGCTGGGGAAGGGGGTTTGGAGCTGACATTGGGGCACAAGAGAAAGAGCTTTAGGACAGGGGGGGCAGCACGGTAGTGCTCTGCCTGCATGGCTATGAGTGACTGGATAGAGTCCGCTTGGCGCGCCAGGATGCTTATCAGCTGCTTTGTGCTTTTCTTCTTAGCCGCTGCATTTTTCTGGCGGCTCCTGTCTTCCCTTTTCCTCCAGTCCTGCAGTTTTTTTACTCTTTCTTTCTGGCAGACTGAACCATAACTGCTTTCAGCATGTCTTCTTTGCTTTTTCACGGCTTCTTCCTGAGGTTTTGTAGCCTCTGAGCAGTCGATGATACGGGCAGTCCAGTAGTCAAGGACACTTTTTTCAAAAGGCAAAAATGGCAACAGTTAACAGAGGCAGCATTGTTTATAATCTCATCCCGACAGTTATTCCCACACAGTGAAGGAGTTTACAGTCTTCACTTTAGCATACTTTTCCCATACCAAACAGAGCGCACATAACCCACAGGAGCCACGAAATGGTGAGTAAGGGGGACTGATTGCTTCAGGGCTGTGCAGGGGTTTCTGTGCGTTGGGGACAGCAAACAGCTACAGGGGGCATCTGCACTGAACAGTCTCCCAACATTTTCCACAGGAGTTAATCCTGGAAGATATCTCGCTGCTGCAAGTCACCTGGGAAGAGCAGGAGGGTCTTCTACAGCAATGCAGATTCTGCTCTGGCCCCTATGCAGCTTGCCTGTGTGCAGCAATGGTCCCCCCACCCCTCGCGGCACAGTGACGCGGACGCGTTAGCCTGACTGGGACAAGGACCACAGTGGCTCTCCCTATAAACTTGCGCAAGCGCATTGCCCACGCTCTGCTGAAACTTTTGAAGAGATTACCGAGGGTGATTACCACGACGTGATAGACCACATCAATGGTCTATTCCACATCTAGGCAGGCAGGCATGCATGCATGCAGCCCTAACCCCCCCTCCTCTCCTGAAACATTTCCATCCTGAAAATAAAAGCTGCTTACCAGTAACCCGCTCCTCTGCTTGTCCTTCACCAAGTACCGGCTGCTGCGACTGGCTACCTTCCTCCTGGCTTGAGAAGAGCTCCTGGCTGCATGCCTCCTGGGACTCCAGGGTGTCTCCCTCCACCCCAGTACCCTCACTCTCGGTTCCCCCTCCTTCTCCCCCCCACTCTGAAGTGTCCATTGTGGTCATCGGATTGGCAGTGGGGTCACCCCCAAGTATCGCGTCCAGCTCCCTGTAAAAACAGCAGGTTGTGGGGGCAGCGCCGGAGCGGCGGTTTCCCTTGCGGGCTTTGCAATAGGCACTCCACAGCTCCTTTACTTTAACCCTGCACTGCACCACGTCCCAGTCATGGCCTCTTTCCAGCATGGCCCTTGATATCTGCCCATAGGTATCGTAATTCCTACGGCTGGAGCGCAGCTGGGACTGCACAGCTTCCTCCCCCCAAACACGGAGGTCCAGCAACTCGCCATTGCTCCATGCTGGGGCTCGTTTGGCGCGTGGAGGCATGGTTGCACTCCACACCTGGCTGAGCAAACAGGAAGGGGATTTTTAAAATTCCTGGGGCATTTAAAGGGCAGGTCACCTGAGGCCAGGGCAGTAGAGTGTGAACTGATGAGCAGAGTGGCTGAACAGGCATTCTGAGATACCTCTGGAGGCCAATTACAGTGCTTTTGGTGGCCACACTGGTGGAGCAGCGCTGCATCACCAGCGCTGCAATAGTTATACCCGAGGCAGAGCAGGAGTACAGCCAGCGCTGCAGCCAGGGAGAGGCAGCACTGTATGTGCCTTGCAAGTGTGGACGGTGAGTAAGTTGCAGCACTGTAAACCCACCACCAGTGCTGCAACTCTCCAGTCAGTGTAGCCAAGCCCTCAGAGTGTCAGCTAAATACAAGGTGGAACAGATTGTTTAGCAAAAGTAAACACGTTTCAAGGGACCATTCAAGGTGAAGTGGCCAGTTAACACCCCTCAGTCACCAGATGTGGGGGCAAATGCTGGGTTGATTTTATTGAGTTATAGATGGTTGTAATTGTGATGTGTTCTCCTTGCAGTGCCACCTGGAACTGAGGTACCACTAAGCCCTCTGACCCACCAGCCTGGGCTTCCTCTCACACTGTGCTGCTGTGACAAGCTGCAAAGCCCTCCAGCCTGCACTTTCACCAGCATTCACACAGGTAGGGACACACCCAGCTGCAGTTACATGCAAGCTGTCCAACCACCAGCTTCCCAACCTAGGACCCTAGAGCAGTACTGTCCTGCCATGGTCAAATCTGGCCAGTATATGGGTTTAATACCCAGTCCGCCTCTCCCTTAATATGAAGGGAACAATGCACACTTGTGGTAACCAAGCAGAGATTTTTCCCAAGCACTCCAGTCAAAGTTCACTGGTTTACATTAAAACAAAAACAAGTTTATTCACTACAAAAGAGAGCTTTTAAGTGATAGCAAACAGATCAAAGCAGACTACCTAGCAAATAAACAAAAATGCAACCTAAATTTAATATACTAGACAGGGTGCAAATCTGCTATTCATATCCAAACTGATGATACAGGCAGACTTATAGATTCTTAAGGCACAAGTGACACTTGCTTTGCAGCTTGGAATCGTCAGGTGTTTCATACACAGGCTAGAAATCCCTTCAGCTTTACTTTCAGTCTTTGGTCCTCAGATGTTTCCAGAAGTCATCTTGTGTGGGGAGTTATAGTGAAGAACACCATATGATGTCACTCCCTGCCTTATATAGCTTTAGCCAGGGGCAGCTCTAGGCATTTCGCCGCCCCAAGCACAGCAGGCAGGCTGCCTTTGGCGGCTTGCCTGCGGAGGGTCCGCTGGTCCCGCGGCTTCTGCGGACCTCCCGCAGGAAAGCCACCGAAGGCAGCCTGCCTGCCGCTCTTGCAGCGCCAGCAGAGTGCCGCCCCAAGCACGTGCTTGGTGTGCTGGGGCCTGGAGCCGCCCCTGGCTTTAGCATATGGCGGGAACCCTTTGTTTCAAAGCTTGGTTCCCAGATTGGTTTGTGGAAAAATACTAACATCCCAAGATGGAGTCCAGAATCATGTGGCCTGGTCACATGTCCTTGTAGAGTCATAGCAGCCATTACTTACATGCTGTCTGGAGTGTTCTCAAGAAGGCTCACTCAGTGGGGGATAAGCTTCTCCTAAGGCCTATTATTTCTAATGGCCCATTACCCTGAATAGGCCCTTTACAACCAACCATTTAGTCTAGTGGGTGTTACCCAGGTGTGACTACATGTGAAATACAGAAACATAGTCAATATTCATAACTTCAGATTCAAAAATGATACATGCATACAAATAGGACAATCGTATTCAGCAAATCATAACCTTTCCAATGACACCTCACGTGACTTGCATTGTACAAAATGCATCATAATTATGCCATAACAATATTATAATACAGTAATATGACTATGACAAATATGGGAGGCAGTCTCTCAGTAATAAGCCATAAATTAAGTGTCTCTAAGTCCATGATTTTTAGTATCTAGCAAAGTTATGAATTTAAACTCCAAGCTTTGTATTTTGAAGGTGTTGTGCAGGTTTCTGAGGTCAAATAGAGTAACTTTTCTGTAAAGTGTTCATCCACAGGTGATAGGGTATTTTTGTCTTTATCAGATTTCTGGGTGAGTTCATTTACAAGTGTAGTGATTGTCTGGTTTCACCCACGTTGTTGTTGTTGTTGGAGCATTTAGTACATTGGATGAGATACACCACATGCTGTGAGATTCATGTGTAGGATGCATGGATCTTGAAAGGTGTGTTGTGGGGGGTGTTGATCATCATAGCAGTAGTTGTCAATTGTGTGACTACATTAACTAGGCTAACAGACAACTCTGACACCACCTACTATAAAGAACTCAAAAGACACCACAATACAATTTACCCAGGAACTTAAGGATAACATCAAATCCTCCCCCCAAAAAAACTCAAAAGAAACTCTACAAACTCATCTTCAGTGAATCCACCATAGGGACCTTTTACATGCTTCACAAAATACACAAACAAGGGAACCCAGGCAGACCCATCATATCTGGCCCCAGCACTCCTACTAAAGGAATATCAGAACTCACAGAAACCATCCTCAAGCCACTCAACACACAAAGGGCCAGCTTCCTCCAGGACACAACCTACTGCCTCCAGAAACTCGGCAACATTAACAGCCTCCCTCAACACCATTCTTGCCACCACAGATGTCACCTCCTTATGCAACAACATCCCTCACCATGATGGCATTATTGATGCCTCCGATATTTACAAGATATTGGACAACACTCAGATAGTCATCCCAAACACATTGTTGAACTCATCCATTTCATCGTCACCCATAACAATTTACATTAAATAACAAATTGTGTCTCCAAACTGTTGGAGACCCATGGGAAAAGCCATGGGTACTAGGATGGCTCCCTAATTGCCAACCTCTTCATGGGCCACCTTGAAGAATTTCTGGACAAATGCACTATGAAACCAATATGCCTGAGATACACCGATATTTTCATCCTCTGTACAGACAACCTAAAATCCCTCACAGATTTCTACCACAACCACCAACTGTCCATTAAACTCTCTAGAATACTCTCACACTAGCATCAACTTCCTGGACACCATGATCAGCTTAAAAAATGGAATCCTACAGCTAAATATGTACAACCTATCCAGTAACCACCCCAAACACACCAAGAAATCAGTTATCTACTGCCAGGCACTCAAATACCACGGAATAGGCTTCAAGGAGAAAGTCCAGGATATTTTCCCTAACACACTTAAATCTGTCTTCACCAGACAAGGAAACTCCACTAGATAAATAGATTGCATCATGGAATGGGCCACACAAATACCCCATGAGAACCTGCTTCAGTGCAGAAATAAAATCCTTCCACCCCCACCCCATGACTGGAGAGGTGTTAACAGGCCACTCAACACATTTCAAGGAATCATGCAAGGTAAACTACTTATGCTAAATCTGTTCCATCTTATATTTAGCTGTGACACTCTGGCTATGTCTACATTGCAATTAAAAACCCGTGTTCGGCCTGTGCCAGCTGACTAGAGCTTTTGGGACTTGGGCGAAGGGGCTGTTTCACTGCGATGTAGACATTTGGGCTCAAGCTGGAGCCTGGGATCTAGGACCCTGCAAGGTGGGACAGTCCCAGATCTCAGGCTGCAGCCCAAGCCTGGAAGTCTACACCCCAATTAAACAGCCCTTTGCCCAAGCCCTAGTCAGCTAGCACGGGCCAGCTGCTGGTGTCTAATTGTAGTGTAGACATACCTGTTACGCTGTCTGGAGTGGCTCACTATTGTGAGTGTCTACCTCAGGGCAGACACCCCAAACTGGTGGTAGGTTCTCTAATTCGATTTCACCAAACCAATAACAAATGTGAATTCTTGTATCAATGTAACAGTCTTACTATGGAGTCACAGACAGTCCCCTTAGACTCTCCAGTCTATCTTGCTACCCATACAAACTGGACTTAGGGCAGGCCTACACTACAAACGTGCATTGGTGCAGCTGCTGGGCTGCTGTAGCGCTTCTGGTGAAGATACTCTAAGCCAACAGGAGAGAGCTCTCCCAACAGCTTAATAATGCCACCTATGCCAGAGGGGGTAACTATATCAGAAGAAGCTCTCCCGCCAACATAGCGCTGTCTTCATGGCGGGGTTAAAGACACTCAGCAACGTAGTTATACTAAAGTAAGTGTGGTGTGTAGACCTGCTCTCAGTGATAAATGGTCACTTACATAAAAAAAATCACACAATATTCAGGTTCCTTTCAGTCCCAAGAGACCAGTCACTTACCACCAGATCAATTGGTACCCTAGAACTTGCATCAAAGAATACACCTGTAGCCAATCCTGTAATAAAATATCTAAAAGTTTATCAACCAGCAAAAAGAAATAAGAGGTTAAAGCAATCAAACACACACCAATGAGTTACCATCTAAATCCTAAGAGTGACAGTGTTGTAGTGATCTGTCAAATCAAAGTGCCTTTCAGGGTAGACCCAGGAGGCAACCCCTGGGGATCTCTGTCTTCAGTTTAGCCTCTGGCCCTTCAGAGTTCAAACAGCCAAAAAAATGGACAAATTTCCTGTGACTTTGTTTTATTCCCTTCATTCAGCTTCCAAGTCCACAGGACTAGCTTCCTTGCATGTAGCATTTCTTAGGTGCAATAGGGCCATTAACCAATCATTTGTATTGTGATTGATTCTTGATGACCCATCTAATTTTGATAGTTCTTTTGGATGGATGGGAGCAATGGTGAGAAGGCAAGGCGGGGCAAGGGGAGAGGAGAGGTTCCTGTGCTTGAGTTCACAAGTGCAGGGAAAACATTTTAAAGTTATAAAGCAAAACTTGTATATTTTCTTATATAGCATGGAATACTGACATTAATTTATGCTATGCAGCAGCTTACAAGCATTTCATAGAGCAGAGGTGGGCAAACTACTGCCCCGGGCCACATCCGGCCTGCAGGACCATCCTGCCCAGCCCCTGAGCTCCTGGCCAGGGAGGCTAGCCCCCGGCCTCTCCCTTGCTATCCCCACTCCTCCACAGCCTCACCTCACCGCGCCGCCAGTGCTCTGGCCTGCCACTCCTGCTGGGCAGCACGGCAGCATGGCTGGCTCCAGCCAGGCGGTGGGGCTGCAAGCTCCTGCTGCTCTGCGTGGCATGGTAAGCAGGTGGGGGGAAGCAGGGGAGCAAGCGGGTGGGTGGTGGTTGGATAAGAGGCAGTGGATCCCAGGGGGCAGTCAGGGGACAGAGCAGGGGGTAGTTGGATGGGGTGGAGGTTCTGGGGGAGAGGCAGTCAGGGGATGGGGAACGGGGGGGGTTGGATAGGGGGTAGGGTCCGGGTGGGGCAGGGGGTCCCAGAAGGGGGCAGTCAGGGGACAAGAAGCAGTGGGGCGTTGGATGGGCTGGAGGTTCTGAGGGGGACAGTCAGGGGGCGGGAAGTGGGAGGGGGTGGATAGGGGGCAGGAGCCAGGCTGTTTGGGGAGGCACACCCTTCCCTACCCAGCCCTCCATACAGTTTCGCAACCCTGATGTGGCCCTCAGGCCAAAAAGTTTGCCCACCACTGTCATAGAGACTAAACACAAAATACATTCTTAAATGATTATCTATTTTGAGCAAAACTAACATACAGGTGACCTGGTCTGGTCTCCAGACACAAGTTTCTCAACTAATGCCTGTAATCTGAGCAAGAGCTGACACCTGGCTGCCAGCATCACAATACTCTGAATAAATTTTCCAGACCTGAAGAAGAGCTCTGTGTAAGCTCAAAAGTTTGTGACTCTCAGCAACAGAAGTTGGCCCAATAAAAAATACTATCTCACTCACCCCGTCTCTTTAATATCCTGGGACCAACACTGCTACAACAACACTGCATACAATAAAGCCAATGAGTCACATGAGGCATTCCACAGCTTGCTGTTCAGTCATTTTAACCATTTAATTGCTTCTCCTCAGGCTTTTTCTGGGCCGAGTGTTCAGGAGAATGTAAATGTAACATGGGATGCTCTGACAGGGATCCATGTGTTTTCATGACATTTCTCCAGCTGTTGGACTCAGGAATTACCAATAGTACACAGTATTTTTCCTTCTCTTCTCCATCATGCAATTGTTAATCAGAGAGCCACTATTTCTTTGTGGATGTCATGGAGGAGCAGTGCAACTCTCTGGGCGTGGAGATTAGATGATCTTATAGACAATTTATTTCCTGAAGCTCACACACTGTACATTTTTAGAACAGTGCAAGCTTCCTAAAGTATACACATTTACATACCATGATAAATTGCCTGTAAACTTTAGTAAGCCTGATGTGACTAAGACCATGTCTTCACTGCAATAAAGGTGTCTTACACCAAGGTAACTAACTTGAGATAGCCAGTTCCATGTAAAATCATAGTAGAGACAGTGCACAGTTTTTTTTTTATCTTGAAGTAGCTCATCAAAGTAGTCTATATCCAGGAGGAGTATAGAGTTGACATGGGTTAGTTACATCAAAGTAAAAACTACCTGCACCTTGTTTCCACTAGGATTTTACATCTAGATACTTAACAGAAGTTAGTTATCTCATTGTAAAAAGATCACTGCAAAAAATAGGTAAGACATAGCACTGTATCTGCAAAGTGCCTAAGAAACTCAGATTCTGTGGGGTTTACAGCTAATCTGCCTATTAGTTTTTAGATTGTGTCCTCTTTTGCTTCTTTATGCTAGATAAGCAAAAGGCCTGAAAGGGTTATTGGTTTTTTTTAAAAGTATTTTTCCCCTTGTGTTTTTCTACCTTAGAAATACCAGGAATGTCAAATCTGCTCTTTGGTTTAGCTGCAAGACCTCTGGGGTGTTTTATAGAACGTATGTTGTGAGCACTAACATTGAAATGGAAAATGGGGTGGATCAAAGTGCACTAGAGAATTTTAGGGTGCAGCAGCAGGGGCCACATGGACACTTAGCACATGGCAGGCTAATGCAGGGCAGATTTATACCCCAGCTTAGTGTGAACAAAGTGTGTATGTAGACAAACATAGGCTTGGTCAAAGGTTATTTTTCAGGTTAATTATTACTTCAGCACTAGAATTAGTCTCTGAGAGATTCTACTGGGACATTAAAAGAATGAGATCCCATTCATTTTCCAGCACATGTCCAAGCATGTCGTAGGTGACATTCCACTTGGCTACGACATCTGCAATCAACAGTCGGTTAACTCCATTTGTATACTGTGCATCTTAGACAGTGGAAGTAAACCTTACATTTACAACTGTTTCAGGGAAGATCTGAAAGTGGCCTAAATCGTTGGTATTTGTCGAGACAAATTTCAGTTCCAATGTATATTCTGGATATGGAGCAAACACAAATTCCAAGTAACAGGAAGATTCACCAATTTCATAGTTGACTATTAGTTGAAATATGTTGACCAGCCTCTGGCTGAATATGGCTGGGCAGATGGTTGTTCTAATAAAGCATCCTTAATTCAGTCACTAAAAGCTTTTATTTTGTCAGACCCATTGTCTCAGAGCACCATGTGAATAGCATCTTTGGCAATCTGCCTTTTATCATACATGCCCAGAATTTGCTCCAAAACAGGCTTTGTTGTTAGTCTCACAGTACAAAATAACTGTTCTTGTGACTTCATTGTCTGTCTGTCTGGTCTGATGTTAGCCCCAGAAAAGACTGCAAGGTGTTTCTTTGTGTCACCATATCTTCAGAAAATGAGTTGCCATTCATGGGGTTTTTTAAAGAAAATTGGAATGATCACTTGCTGGAAAACTTTTTCACACACAGAAAACATTGTTAGCAAAAAAATTGTTCATAAACAGCCAGTAATGAGATTTTGAACTTGGAAGGATGTCCGTAACTACAAACCCACCAGGGCACTTCTAATTCTCCTTACCTCTGAGGAATTGATTTCCAAAGCATCCTCTGGGATGCATGTTCTTCCATCTCACATTTTCCTGAGCTGTGGGTGACTGAAATTGGATAGATATTCTTGAGATGCAGAGTTCCCTGATCCTTTCATAGTATGGTATCTTGACACACCTGAATGTGCTGGACAGCTACATGCTTGTACATACCTGACATGGGATAGCTTGACACTTGTGTTGCTTTGAGAGATTGTGCTTTGCACTCCTTGCAGTAAACTTGTGCTGAATCAGAGTCATCAACAATCTCCCAGAGAGCACTGCAGTTCTCTTTAACCATTTTGTCTTACAATCAGCAGGGCCTTCATCCCACCTGTGAAATAAGGTGCTCTGAAGCTCAGAACTTCTTCAATATTTCTGTCTGCATTAAATCCGCACAGTATTTTTTTTGATGTAACAAACCATCCAGCAAATCATGTCTTCTAAAGCATTGTACAGACCTTTTAGCAGTCAGCCATGGCTATCTCAAACTGTAGAACCACAATTAGTCTGAAAACCCTGATTCCATTCAATTATGCAATTGTGTTAGTGGTATAAGAACTTAGACAACTGTTGTGGTACTGCAACTGCCACTGGCATCTGTGGGAGTTGCAGGTATTGAAGACCATTCAGGATTTGGCCCAGCCATTTTATTTGTGAAGTCAAATATTGTCTATTATACCTCCAAGGAGCTCCCCAGCAAATACATTCAAAGTTTGACTCAAACTGAAGCATCTAATTTTCAAATAATGGGTCAAATTCTGTATTTGCTGTAGCAACTCCCATATGCTTGAAAGGGAGTCAAGTTCATGCATCTGAGGGCAGGATTTGTCCCACTGAAAGTAAGATGTTGTTGGAATTTGATACGTCGTCTTTGTACACCCACAAACAGAAAAACAATTGTCAAAAGGTATCAGAACCACTGTTCCCCGCGCGCGCGCACACACACGGAAAACTAGGGCTGTCGATTAATTGCGTGAGTTAACTGCAATTAACTCAAATTAACTGTGATTAAAAAAATTAATCGCACTGTTTAAACAATAGAATACCAATTGAAATTTATTAAATATTTTGGGTGGTTTTCTACATTTTCAAATATATTGATTTCAGTTACAACACAATACAAAATGTACACTGCTCAATCTATATTTTTGATTACAAATATTTGCACTGTAAAAATTATAAGAAATAGTATATTTCAATTCACCTCATACAAATACTGTAGTGCAGTCTCCTTATCATGAAAGTGTAACTTACAAATAGAGATTTTTTTTTTGTTACATAACTGCACTCAAAAACAAAACAATGCGAAACTTTAGAGCCTACAAGTCCACTCAGTTCTACTTCTAGTTCAGCCAATTGCTAAGACAAACAAGTTTGTTTACCTTTACGGGAGATAATGCTGCCTCCTCCTTAGTTACAAGTTCACCTGAAAGTGAGAACAGACGTTCGCATGGCACTTTTGTAGCCGGAATTGCAAGGTATTTACATGCCAGATATGCTAAACATTCATATGCACCTTCATACTTCAGCCACCATTCCAAAGGACATGCTATAAGTCATGCATATAAGTCTTTAGTGTATCCAGTTTTACCGATGTACATAGCAGAGGGGCATTGCTGGCATATGATGGCGTATTGCATTGATGGACATGCAGGTGAATGAACTGGTGATGATGGTGTGTCTGATCTGGTTAGGTCCTGTGATGGTGTCGCTGGTGTATATATGTGGGCAGAGTTGGCATCGAGGTTTGTTGCATGGATTGGTTCCTGAGTTAAAGTTACTATGGTGTGGTGTGTAGTTACTGGTAAGAATATGCTTCAGGTTGTCTGTGGGTGAGGACTGGCCTGCCACCCAAGGCCTGTGAAAGCAGGGGATCATTGTCCAGGATGGGTTGTAGATCTCTGATGTGTTGGAGAGGTTTTAGCTGGGGACTGTATGTGATGGCCAGTGGAGTTCTGTTGGTTTCTTTCTTGGGCTTCTCTTGCCGTAGGAAGCTTCTGGGTACACGTCTGGCTCTGTTCATATGTTTCCTTATTTCCTCGTGTGGGTATTGTAGTTTTGAGAATGCTTGGTGAAGATTTTGTAGGTGTTGGTCTCTGTCTGAGGGGTTGGAGCAGATGCAGTTGTACCTCAGTGCTTGGCTGTAGACAATGGATCTTGTGGTGTGTTCAGGATGGAAGCTGGAGGCATGAAGGGAGACATAGCGGTCGATGGGTTTTCGGTATAGGGTGGTGTTAACATGACCATCACTTATTTGCACTGTGGTGTCTAGGAAGTGGACCTCCCGTGTAGATTGGTCCAGGCTGAGGTTGATAGTGGGGTGGAAACTGTTGAAATCGTGGTGAAATTTTTCCAGAGTCCCCTTCCCTGAGCTCTGACTTTATCCTCACACACAACTATTTCAAATTTGATGACTATATATATCTCCAGACCAGTGGCACCGCTATAGGCACCCGCATGGCCCCACAATATGCCAACATTTTTATGGCTGACCTGGAACAACGCTTCCTCAGCTCTCATCCACTCACACCCCTTCTCTACCTACGCTACATTGATGACATCTTCATCACTTGGACCCATGGGAAGGAGACTCTGGAAAAATTCCACCACAATGGGGCTAGTTTTCTAATTCAATTTATGTATTCAGTGCCTATCACCAATATTGTCTCATTGTTTCTTTATAACCCCTGACCCCCCCCCACCCCCAATCTGTATCTGTTTCTTCTCTTATACTTAAATTGTAAGATCCTTGAAGTTAGGGCCTTTTTTTTCCTTTTTTCCCCTTCATTCTGTATTTGTACAGTCCCTGGCAGAACAGGGTCCTGGTCCATGATCAAACCTCCTAGCTGCTATGGTATAATAATGCTCAACATCAGAATTTCTATGTGCTATTTTCGTATTTATTTTTTTGGCAGGCAGTGAGGCTTACAGCAAAGAACAAGTCTAGAAACTGAACAGCCTGTGCACTAAATCTCAAGCTTTGAGAGGCACAGCCAGCTTCACTTACCAGCACAGCACCTGATCCTGTTCTGCTGAAGTCACTGGGAGTTATACCATTGACTTCAATGCGTGCAGGATCAAGCCCATAGTGTACAATTCGCTTACACCTCTCTAAGTGGTTTTCATTTATCCCTAATCTGCTACATTGTTATTTCAATATAGAATTAAAGCTAAAAAAAAAAATTCTTTACTGTCACACAGGGGTGGCTGACCACTCATATGTAGCACATGATGCTGCCTAGCAACATTGCCTACAAATGCCATACTGCTATCAGATAGAATCTAATTCTGTGTTGGAACAGCTAGCAGGAGGCAACTGAAAATGAGCAGGTTCCATGTTATTTATATAGGAAAAATATTACCTCCAGCATTACTTACCAGGTTTTATTTCAAATCCTTCTCCTTACAGTCACTTATTTCTCCTGATTTTTTGCTTCAGGGGTCATGCTGAGTTTGGTATTTTTGTTTTGGGGAACACCTTCTTTGATGAACATGCCTGGCAAAGTGTCTCTCTCATGGGGCTCTCCTGTCATCAGAAGACAGCCCGGGTTATCTCGGCATCAGAGTGAGTTAAAGGGCCAGTAGCACTGGCAGCTGCTAGACTGTAGGAGTACGTCTACACTGCAGTAAAAAGCCTGCAATAGCAGTGCTCAGAGCCTAGGTGAGTTGACTCAGGCTTGTGGAGCTAAAAATAGCAGTGTCTGTATTCAAGCTCAAGAGAGACCCCAGACTTTGAGACCCTCCTGTAGGAGCACCGGAAGCTCCCTGGAAGTGGAGGAGGGACCACCAGTGCCTGAACTGTGGCCCTGTCCTCACTCTACCTCTTCCTCCCAAGGCCCCACCCTCGCTTCTCTCCATCCCTTCCCCCCATCATTTGCTCTTACGGCAGGTAAAAAATGATGGTGCCATGCCCCCCTGTTCCTGGCCCCCTGCCCTCCTGTCTTGGGGGGAGGGGGTCTCAGAACCTGGGTTCCAGCCCATGCCAACATTTCTCTACTGCAGTTTTTAGCCCTGCACTCTAAGCCCCATGAGCCAGCGTCAACTGATCTGACCAGCCACAGCCAAGTCGAGGCTCTTTTATTGCAGTATAAACATTTATGAGCCTTCTAGAACCTGTTCCTACAAAAAGAGGGGTTGAACAAGTCACCCATTGCACAGAAGCCACGAGGACCAACCAGCCTCTCCCTGAAGAGTCAGGGTTGGATAATGTGCCCAAAGCTAGATACCCTTAGACAGCAAAGGAGGCTTGAAGGCCTCTCTGAGCCTTCCACAGAACCTCAGCATATTAGAGAGGGGAACTTGTGGAGAAAGTTGGTCTTGCATGTGGATTAAAGGGAAATTATTTCATTGTACCTGGACAAACGTCTCTCAGTGTCATGTCCCATAGTTTTAAGTTCATCATTTATAAACTTTCACCTGTAAATCAATCTCAAAGTCACTAACCTCCCCCAAATTTGAAAGCATTAAGCTTTTTTGTATTTGATTTACAAAGAGTTAAAAAAAAATCAGCCTTTCAATGAGACCATGGCTGCAACCTCTCTATAATGGACCAAACCAAAAACCCAGGTCTGACCATCCTCACACTAGGGGAAAGTTCAGATTCAGAACTCGATAGCGTCAGTAATACAGTACACGGTGTCAAACTGGGTACATTTTCTGGTACTTCCTGAGATTTGGCCAATCAGAAAACTGAATTGGATCACAATTATCCAGCATCAGGTCATATCTTCACGATAATGATGCACACTTGATAGATGCTGGGATTCAGTTCACTGCTGGCATGAGTGAAACTCTCTCATGGACTACAATGAGAGTTGAGCCTGCTCACTCCAGAGCTAAATTGAGCCCTTATCCTGCTCTGGAAGCTTTTCAGTATTTTAGACAATTGCTTATTTCTACACCTCATGCAAATTCATTAACTTTTCTCTGTAGTATCAGCAGAAGCAATGCGTGAGCTACGTTTGTGCAACTGAGGCGTTGGCTACACTGGCGCTTTACAGCGCTGCAAATTTCTCACTCAGGGGTGTGAAAAAACACCCCCCTGAGCGCAGCAAGTTACAGCGCTGCAAAGCGCCAGTGTGAGCCGTGCCCCAGCGCTGGGAGCCGTGCCCCATGGGGAGGTGGAGTACCTGCAGCGCTGGGAGAGCTCTCTGCCAGCGCTGGCGCCGTGACCACACTCGCACTTCAAAGCGCTGCCGCGGGAGCGCTCCCACGGCAGCGCTATACAGCTGCAAGTGTAGCCATACCCTCAGTGAATAGAGCCTGCACTTAAAGATCACACCAGACGACAAACCAGAATGTCACCATATCAACATTAAAATTCTCAGATCTGAGTGTTTTTAAAATAAGTAGTGTAATTTAGACAGATTCCAGTTCTGGCTGATAAAACCTCAAACATAACATTGTGAAAGGAAATAACTGATTTTAAAATCCTTCCAAATTAGAAATTGGGAAGAGTGATTATTTATTTATGTGAAATATCACAATGGATCAACACACCAGATCTCTGGAGATGAGAGTTCAAACATGGACTTCGTGTTAATTGTTGACACCAGCTGACATCGCTCTGCATAAAAACACTATTCTACTACTTGGCACAATTCAATATAACTGTTAATCTCAAATGTATGTGATTGGCATATAGTAACAAGGAGGTTGCAGGTCAGAAATTAGCTGTATGCAGAAGGTTCACAAAACACCTGTGTCTGGTATGCCTGCCTTTTCACTGAATAAAATCCAGAAAACAAAGAAGATATAACAGAAGCCATATAACCATTTTTTCCCCCTTTTTTTTTTTTTTTTTTTAAAAAGGTCAAAATCAACCACTGGACACACACTTTAGCCCAACCCCAAAATTCAGCTTAATTAAGGTTCTTATTAATATTAATAGCACTGTCAAACCTGCATATATGGTGCTGCACAAAACGCAAGTTTTCTAAACTACTATTAGTGCCCTGTCCCAAAATGCTTACATTCTTAAAGGAAAAGAAATACTTTTACAAAACTAATTGCAGTACATGTTTTATAATGTTTTAAATATACGGTTGAAATCATTTCTTATTTAAAAATACCCCTGCCGTGTTTCCTGCCCAGACACTTTAGCATTCATCCTTTAATGGTGCTGCTCTGGGTTGGCCCAGAAACGTATTCGAACAGCACCCCACTTGTATAAGTAAAAAATCAATTAGATATTATATTGTAAGGTCTTGGAGGCAGGGATTGTCATTTGCTCTGTTTCAGTATTGCCCAGCACAATAGCTCCTGGATGAGCTTGATCATAGTAATAATAAATAAATAAAATAATTAATAATACTATTTGAAGTGATGTTACATATGCAAGGATTTTAACCAGATTTATACCAAAATGGACAAACTTATGCTGATGCACACGTATGAAATAGATTGCTTGTTTCCTTTAACATTGTAATATAATTTTGCTTTGAGGAAAAGGAAAATGGCCACTTTAATAAATGAGTTTACCATATGAATAAATACTGAAAAACAGTTGAAAATGGCACCGTTTCTCTTTCTGTTACCAAAGTGGTAAGTATGTATATATCAATATCATAAGTATAGCAATATTTAAGCAACTTCACCTCAGAGGAAACAAGAGCTGTATGATTTTTTTTCCAGAAAAAATATGACAAAGCTATCTATCAATCTATCCCTGAATCTTTCAGTCTATCTATGTAATTATGTAGCTCTCAGTGCATCTGCTGAGCAAAGTACCAGCTAATCTCTAACCAACATGACTAATGGAAAAATACAGGCTGTTAAATTTACTTTCTTATGTGTACTGAACATGTCATGGTTTATTCTGATGAGGGCAAGTCATGTCACAGTTCCAGCTGCCCACATTTTTGTTCCTAAAGAAGAGATCGTATATTTGGTAAAGACATCATAATACTGAAGGAACATACTGTGAAGGGTCTTGAGCAATTCATACAATATGCTGTGTCTGATAGGCTCAAAGATGTTACAATACAGTGGAAGGTACAAGAGACAATGAAAAGAGCTGACAGTTTCTTGTTGGAGGGTAAACTCCCAGTCTGATGTGATAAAAGGAAAAAAAAGTCCTGCTGTTTCCAAACAAAGGACTGTCTCAGTATGAAACAGATTTCTTTAGCTAATGAATTCATGTACTTGAGCAACTGTCTTCTATGTAGCCCTTTCATCATGTTTGTTGAAAGATTATCCAAGGCAGTTTATTTATCAGTGACGCAGGATCAACACGCTGATTTTTCAGTTTCTGGAAGTGTTCGCTGATTTTTATCATGTTTAAATGCATCTCACTTGAAAAAGTTCTGGCCAGATGGTTGTGACCCAGCATCTGGGGGCTGCTCTTATGAGAATGGATAGCTCAGTAAAATAATTCAACTGAACTAAAAACTATTGAAATGATGGTCACATAATTGTGCCTCATCACAAAATTCTCTGCAGTTTAGAGCTTTTAAAAAAGTTTTCATACTCCTTTACAAATATGCTGCATGTTTATTAAATCTTTTTGCTAATACTTTGCTACTTTTGGTTCCTGATCTGGTTGACTTACCTAGGATACAATATATGGTAGTTTCTATATATTTTTTCTAAAATAGGTTGATCCCCTGATGCTAGAACCATGTTGAAACTGTGTTTAAGCAAGATTCTCAAACAGGGTCCCTAAGTTTGAATCACTACTGCTGGATCCCGTACAATAAAATAGAGTAAATTAGATACACAGATGAGTTAAGAAATTGTTGATCATGGATTCTCTTAAGAAGTCAGAAGAAATGGAATACAAACTAACCACTAACCATCCAGTTCTATATCTCCCAATCTCAGATTCCCCTTATAGCATCAGACAGCTTCAAACAAATCATTCTTCACTCCCCCTACTGCACACTGTTGTGTATTCTTACTGCCACAAAAGTAGCGCATCCCAGAAGGCCAAAAAAAAAATCAGTCCATTAAAATAAATTTTCTTAGGTTACTCTGTATTGCACATCTTCCAGTCACATTAAGACCTAATTTATAAAACAAATCTAATAGTCTTAAGGGCAAAACTTGATGGCCCTATGTCACAATGTTCCTAAAATTATATGCAAGTTAAAGCTTCTAGAGCAGAGGTGGGCAAACTTTTTGGCCCGAGGGCCACATCAGGGTTGCACAACTGTATGGAGGGCCGGGTAGGGAAGGCTGTGCCTCCCCAAACAGCCTGGCTCCTGCCCCCCATCCTCCCCCTCCCACTTCCCACACCCTGACTGCCCCCCTCAGAACCTCCAACCCATCCAACCTCCCCCTGCTCCTTGTCCCCTGACTGCTCCTTCCTGGGACCCCTGCCCCCTATCCAGCCCCCTGCTCCCTATCCACACCCCAGCCCCCTGACAGCCCTCCCAGGACACCCAGCCCCTGCTCCACCCCTTCCCCTGAGGACTGCCCTGCACTCACTAGGCAGCGGGAAGTGAAGTGACCCGTCCCCAGGCCGCTCCACTCTGCCAGCTCCCAGCCGCGCCGCCAGTGAGTGCTCCCCCTACTCCAAAAGCCTGGGAGCCAGGGGAGCAGAGCGGAGCAGGCTGGGGCCGGGTCACTCCACTTCCCGCCACCTCATGAGTGCGGGGTCAGGCCTGCCCTGCAATCACCAGGCGGCGGGAAGTGGAGTGACCCAGCTCCAACCTGCTCCGTTGGCTCATGCTGGGGGGCAGTTCCCCTCTACCCCCCAAGCCTGCTCCTGTCCCCCTGTGGAGGCCTGGGGCCATCCCCACCCCACAGGGGGACTGCGTAGGGCAACAAAATGGCTAAAGATGGCCCGGGTTCCAGGCTCCACACTTTTTTTTTCTGAGGTGAGATGTGTTTTATGATCTTCCTCTTTAAACTTTTGGGTGGGAGGAATAACCAACCCATTTGCAGGTTTTTATCTCTAAATACATTTTTAAAATGTGTATTAGGAATCTGAAATTTAGATGCAATTATTTAATTCCTTATTTACCAAATGCCTTTTATCTTCCAATTGATCAACAATGGATTACTATAATCACTCCAGGAAGTTCTCACATCTTCACCATGATGTGAGTCAGAAATGACAACCTTCCTGAAGTACACAGCACCTTTAATGAAGAAAAAGATAATATTCCTATGGTCCTGCAGGTGCATCATTTAAAAACTGAAAATTGTAATGTCTCCCCTTTACCTTCCATCTCTAATGTAAATACATTATAGTCTATGACTCCAAGCATCTAAACCAAGTAGGAGGTTCTGAGAAATTAGCTGAAAAAAAATTAATATATATGGACATTGCCTTGCAAGCAACATGATGTTTTTCAAACCCTAGGAGTGCATGGTCTGTCCTTTCCAAGGATAAAGCAAGTTGACAGATACTGACTCTAGACCAGACGTGGGCAAACTACAGCCCAGGGGACCATCCTGCCCGGCCCCTGAGCTCCTGGCCGGGAAGCCTAGTCCCCAGCCCCTCCTGCTGGGCAGCATAGAGAGTGCAGCTGGCTCTGACCAGGTGTCATGGCTGCAAGCTCCTGCTGCTGGTAAGGGGGCAGGGAGCAGAGGGGTTGGGTAAGGGAGCAGAGGGTCCTGGGGGGCAGTCAGGAGGAGGGGGCAGTTGGATGGGGCAGAGGCTCGGGGGGGAGGGTGGTCAGGGGATGGGGAACAGGGACGGTTGGGAGTGGGAGTCTCAGGGGGCGGGAATGTGGATAGGGGTCAGGAGGGCAGTCAGAGGACAGGGAGCAGGGGTTGTTGGATAAGTGGGTGGGATCCCAGGGGGTAGTTGGGGGTGGGCGTTCCCAGGAGGGGATGAGGAGCAGAGGGCAGTTGGATAGGGAGTGGGAGTCCCACGGGTGGGGTGGGGTGGGGTGGGAGGGCTGTGGGTAGGGGCAGTCAGGGGACAGGGAGCAGGGGCTGTCTAAAAATACACACTCCCAAATATTTTAGAAAATGCTGAATGTTCCTCATAATTTAGTTACCAGAAACTGGAAAATAAAGGATGAGTTACTGTATTTCATATCCTCTGTGATTTTGAATTAGACTCTTTACCAACAATCTTAGGAGACTTTTAATGAAAAATGGAGATTGGCACACAGGGCACAAGTCCTATCCTTTCCTACCCCTATTTTGATGGAGGTGATGAAAACATAGTAGAGCCCTAAACAAGAGCACTCCCTCCATGACTTTATTGTGCTCCTACCATTACTCTGTTCCATGAAACCACACCATGTGAGCAGCAGGGGTTTGGGCTGCATGGTAAGATAGGGGCAGGTAGAAGAGGAGCAAGGTGGAACAGCTGCTATCTGCAGTGGCTTATCTCCTCCCCTGAAACCACCCAGGCCCTCTACAGGTAAATTAATGTTGATACTGCTCACATTCATTTACCTAAGTTCTTCCTCCATATTTAGAACTCCAGTCCCCACATCCCAAGCTGTCTGATGCTCTAAAGGGAATCTGACATAAGGGAGTAAGCCACCTTTGCTGAACTGGTAGTCTTTTTACTTGGAGAACTGATCTTTCCAAACTGAAAAGTAGCAGAGAAAATAATTTGTATAAAACTGAAAAAATATAGCATCCCTTAATAGAGGTCTCTAAAAGCCTACTGAAATGTAGGCAATAAAACATTAAGGGACAGTGCCCCAGTATGGCTAAGCTGATATCTTACAGACCTTAGCCTGTGGGCTTTGCATTTCCATCCTTCTTTAGATATCTAATACATACTTATCCTTTCTAAACTCTGATCAGTCTTATACTTAGAGCCCTACCAAATTCACAGCCATGAAGAATGCGTCACAGACTGTGAAATCTGGTCTCCCCCTGTGAAACTGGTCTTTTGTGTTTTTTTCCCCCCTATACTATACAGATTTCACAGGGGAGACCAGCATTTCTCAAATTGGGGGTCCTGACCCAAAAAGGAATTGCAGGGGGGGGTCATAAGGTTATTTTAGGGGCATTACAGTATTGCCACCCTTATTTCTGCGCTGCTTTCCAAGCTGGACGGCAAGAGAGCAGCTGTTGGTCAAGCACCCCACTCTGAAGACAGTGGCCCGCGAGCAACAGTACAGCAGTAAGGATGGCAATACCATACCATGCCACCCTTACTTCTGCACTACTGCCTTCAGAGCTGGGCAGCCAGAGAGTGGCAGCTGCTGACTGACAGCCCAGTACCATGCCACGCCATCCTTACTTTTGCACTGCTGCTGGTGGCGGCTCTGCCTCCACTGCAACCACTGTTCTCCAGCTGTCTAGCTCTGAAGGCAGCGCCACCAGCTGCAGCAGCAGTGCGGAAGTAAGGGCAGCAGTACCACAATGCCCCCTAACCTCCCACCCCAACTCCTTTTTTGGGTCAGGATCCCTAAAATTACCACTCCTGAAATTTCATGATTTCAGCTATTAAAATCTGAAACATGATTTTTAAAATCCTATGACTGAAATTGACAAAAATGGACCATGAATTTAGTAGGGCCCTAATTATACTCCTACAACTTAAATCTATTTAGCATACAATGATTATATATGACATTCATAACATTACACAATAAAGGAATGATAAAATGAACCAATTAGCACATGTTCCAAAAGAGGCAAGAACAAATAGAAGTTTGGGGACAGAGATCTAATGTTGGAGCAAATGAACATGGAATTGGTTCACCAAATGCATTAGTACAAGGATGTTGTATTTCAGGAAAGTAAATTCTCGGGAATCAAGAATTCAGGACGTAAAGTGCAGTAGGAATGCTTGATGTAAGTGACCAAAGAGTGACTCTATGCCACAAAATGACAGGAATAGATGTGCCAATGGGTGATAGTGAAAAATGAACCACAAGATTATTTTTTTTATTACAAGATACCCAGTAGTCACATTTTTCTAACATGTGCCCTAACCACAGGGTGCACTATGTGCATAAATACTAATGAGATTAAAGAGAACTATAAACAGCCTATGAAAAATGGGGTACCCCAATATTCTTGGGGGACACTGCAAATAAGGAAACAGGGTGGACTCCTTCATGTACATGTACAGAGTATATGTGTAGTCAGTATCACAAGATAAGAGGGCTCCCAGATTGGGTAAAATGAGTTCCCTAAGGAAAAACCTCCAGCAGGAACCATCCCTCTAGTGTTGATCAATTGGCAAGGTATCCATCAGACCCTCTGAATATCATTAAGGATGCGAGTATGACTACATTTGTAATTTGGGCATAGGTCTCGAGAGGATTTCTATATGCTTAAGTAATAACTTTAATAAAACTTGTAAAACAGACTAGACCTTGTACTTGGAAATGTATGTGTGGTCACTACACCCTTGATCTTCATGTGTTTGTGGAGGCTCTAAATCTAAAGCAGGTAGCAAAGGTGACTTTCATTCTGTTGAGCTTGAAACTGTAGCCACCAGAGCCAAACCCATGGTGGTGTAATACCACATTACTAAATTCACTTTAAATAAAATAAATGGCTACAAGTGTGCACTCCCCAGCACAGGGACTAACTGTTTTTGTACAGCACCATAGGACAATTTTGTACAATACCATAGGACTCCAATCCTAATTAAGAGAAATTCATGTGTAATTAAGTTGTCAGACAAAAAGGAGATATTTGCCCTCTCTCTCTGTGGTAGTATGACTTTCAAATAATTATCAGCCTCGATACCAAGAGTTTCCAAAGAGAGAAAAGGGTGGGTGGGTGAGGTTGTGGCCTGCAACGTGCAGAAGGTCAGACTAGATCGGGGTCAGCAACCTTTCACAAGTGGTGTGCCGAGTCTTCATTTATTCACTCTAAGGTTTTGCGTGCCAGTAATACATTTTAACATTTTTAGAAGGTCTTTCTATAAGTCTATAACACATAACTAAACTATTGTTGTATGTAAAGTAAACAAGGTTTTTAAAATGTTTAAGAAACTTCATTTAAAATAAATTAAAATGCAGAGCCCCCCAGACCGGTGGCCAGGACGCAGGCAGTGTGAGTGCCACTGAAAATCAGCTTGTGTGCTGCCTTCAGCATGCGTGCCATAGGTTGCCTACCCCTGGACTAGATGATCATTATGGTCCCTTCTGACCTTAAAATCTGTGAGTCTATGCTGCTGTAGCCTACTACTCAAAGACAGCACTTTTACTCAGGGCTACATATCCAAGACGCCACAAAGTATGTATTTAGGCTCTCTTGCACAATAGTTTTAAGTGCACTTGGCTAGGAAAGTGGAAAAAGAGAGCAAGTGGGCTAAAAACTATTCTACCCAATATTGAGGGAAACCTAAGTGAACCAGTCGTCACTCAAGAGTTTACAGTATGCAATATGAGTAGTCCTAATTGTAGCACAGATATGTGCATTGGGGAAGGTGGTGGAGGAGACAGAATGGGAAAAGGCTATTCAGTGATCCAAAGTTGGCTGATTACATGATCTTTGCTGTGGAATGCCATATGAAAGAGGTGGAGCAATCTACCAGCACACTTACCATAGTATGTTTTAATGACCAAGTGCATTAACACATGTTATGAAAATATTTTCATGTCTCACAAATTTTGTCCAAAACAATTCTCTGATGCAAGATTTTATTTTCTACCTGTATTGTACAGTATGTAAAATTCCATTTTGAACTATTATACCACTGTTTACTCAACCATTTAGAGAGCTCTTTATAATACTT
This sequence comes from Mauremys mutica, assembly GCF_020497125.1. Classification (NCBI taxonomy): domain Eukaryota; kingdom Metazoa; phylum Chordata; order Testudines; family Geoemydidae; genus Mauremys; species Mauremys mutica. The sequence continues at coordinate 179,202,512 of NC_059073.1, forward strand.
CATGACAGTGCCATGTTTGGGGGGGAGGGAAGAGGAATAGAGCATACATTGCTTCGATTTACATATACAAATTTTATTGCGAGACCTGTAATTTGTAAGTCTACAGGCAAATACACAATCACCTGTAACAGAAATGCTTCAAAACCAGTACAAACAGAAAAATTTAACAGTTCATTCAACACCAATGCCAAATAAGTGACAAGAGACTCCTCAATAGCCAACAGGAAGCTTTCCAAATATTCTCTCTCCATGAGAAAACAAAATCCTCCATACTTTTGGTCCAAGATGTATGTTTTAAATTGGCAGACATGGATGCAGTTGAGTCTATGAGCGAGTGTACTTGCCCCAGATATGCAACATAAATACAGAAGCAATAAAGAGGAGACTCATAACCAAAACTGGAACAGGACCACTAGAAATAAAGAAGAAAAGTCAGTTAATCTCAGCAATACATAAAAACACGTTCTGAAGGTTAGGTAGAACCAGTCAAATTACTCAATAAATATACAGACTTAATACCAAAGCTCCTTCCTGCTTCCACCCCACACCCCCGACCAAATTAGTGATGGGATTATTTTGTCATCTATTGCAAAAGTTTTAATACAAACATTACTGGAATGCAGCGTTTAGTAGTACAAGTTAACCCCTTCAGATTAACAGAAATAAGAACCATTTTCTCAGAATTGGTATCTGCCACATTAAGTTGGAAATCTAAGATTTAATTTTTAATACCTCAGTATTAAATGGATGCTTCCACTTGTACTATAACAGTTCCAGGGAGTATTTAGTCACTCACTGCTAGTCACTTGTTGAAAACAGGATCTTAATACTCTGACTGAAAACTTTATCTCCACATTTTTCAATTCAGGTTTCCGCCTCACATTCTGGTGGGTCTGCTAATGAGTTAGTGACCTGAGCATACTTGTACACAGAGCATAAGAAACAATAGAGTCCCCTAGCAGCTTGTCAAACTTAGGTTCAAAATTAGAATATTTTAGCTTGGGAAGTAATTTACAGTCAACTCTCCAGTTTTTAAGAAATGAACAGGATTTAAAATGCAGCAAGGCAACAGATATAATCATTTTTCAAGTAGGCTTTTTATAGTTACACCAGTTTCAATTTGATTAAATTTACTGCAAGTGACACTGAAAAATCACAAGTGGAAGTTCTGTCCATTATAAAAATCTTTATCTAAAACTCCCAATCTGAACTTCGTGTTGGAATCTTTCATGCTCGCTATTCTATTTTTAAGAAATTATAATTAGAGTATTTTTTTGGAAATCTTCTCATACAGTTTCAATTTTAGACTGTGTTAAACTGGCTGATGTATGCAGTGACTAGTCAAAGCAGGTTAATGTGTGTGTTCCATTACACAGAAACACCATTTTCTTACTGTGCATCTCATAACTAGGGCTGTCAAGTGATTAATTTTTTTAATCGCATAATTAATTGCACTGTTAAATAACAGAATACCATTTATTTAAATTTTTTGGATGTTTTCTACATTTTCAAATATATCAATTTCAATTACAACACAATACAAAGTGTATAGTGCTTACTTTATATTTATTATTAAATATTTGCACTGTAAAAAAAACATAGTATATTTCAATTCACCTAATTCACAATTACTGAGGGACAATCTCCACTCATTGATATATTTTGCTTTCCACAACCAAATCTCTGTACAACTTTTCATGAATGATGTACCCGAGTATTCAGATTCTGATATCTAAACTGTATTGTTAAATCTACTCACCTAAATTTGGGTTATTGGAGATTATGTACTCTATGTATCATATGACTTAAAAATAAACTTTGTATTTGTGGATAATTTAAGCACTATACCCAGATGTACAAACATTTTCCCAAACCATGCATTATATATTTATTTAAAAATTAGCTTTAACAACATTTTTACATCTGGCATGTAAATTCCTTGTAATGCTAGCTACAGAAGTGCCATGCTAACACCTGTTCTCACTTTCAGGTGACATTGTAAATAAGCAGTCAGCAGTACCTTCCCGTAAATGTAAACAAACTTGTTTGTCTTAGGGATTGGCTGAAAAAGAAGTAGGACTGAGTGGACTTGTAGATGCTAAAGGTTTACTTTTTGTTTTGTTTTTGAGTGCAGTTATGGAACCAAAAAAAAAATAAATCTACATTTGTAAGTTACACTTTCATGATAGAGACTGCACTACAATACTTGTATGAGGTGAACTGAAAGAGACTCTTGTTTATCATTTTTACAGTGCAAATATTTGTAATAAAAAATATAAAGTGAGCACTGTACACTTTGTATTCCGTGTTGTAATAGAAATCAATATTTGAAAATGTAGAAAAAACATCCAAAAATATTTAGTACATTTCTATTCTATTATTTTAACAGTGCAATTAACAGCGATTTTTTTTTTAATTGCAGTTAATTTTTTTGAGTTAATCGTGAGTTAACTGTGATTAAATCAACAGCCCTACTCATAACACAACACTGTACTTGATTTCCCTTTTACAGGAAGCACCATGACAGATTTCTAAAAGTATGATTCATGCCATAGAGTTTTTATGATCAAGCAGATCTTACTTGAACACAATGTAATAATGAAACTGAAGCAACTGATCTCCTTCACGCTAGTATCTTCAAGATTTTTCAACTAGTCAGGCAGTTTTCTGATTCACAGGCTTCTGAACATCCTCATCTCACAAACTGTTTTAAATTATAAGTGCTATCTACTATGCATAGCCCAATTTGGCTTTTTGTGCAGAATCCTGAATTTTATATAACAAGATAGCTCAGTGGTTTGAGCATTGGCCTGCTAAACCCAGGGTTGTGAGTTCAACCCTTGAGGGGGCCATTTAGGGATATGGGGCAAAAATTGGTTGGATGAATAGTTGGGGATTGGTCCTGCTTTGAGCAGGGGTTTGGACTAGATGATCTCCTGAGGTCCTTCCAACCCAGATATTCTATGATTCTAAGATATAGATACATAGATGTATTTAGCAATCAAACTAAGTGTAAATATGCAATATATTTTAGAGTGCAATTCCACAGGCAACTCTTAGCTAATCCATCATCCCCCCCCCACATCTTCACAATCTACTTCCAGACCCCAAAAGTATAACTATGAATACATAAAATGAATGAAGCTCTAGGATCTTCCACAATCATAAAAAACAAACAAAACAAAAACTAAGAGGAATATATTTGACTTGCCACTTGAATCAATAAATCATTCTCACCCTTATTAAAATACAAATCATCTTCAGACCATTCCTATTTCTCATCCTCTCCAAAGGTACATGAGGTTATCTATTCTGTGAACAATTATAATTTATCTACCATATTTCAGTTAGGACAGATTGGCTCTTCTACATGTATGATGACAGGACTATTTTCTCTAAAGCTGATCTCTAATTGTCTTGTTGCAACAGAACTTTTTATTTCATTTTAGACTTGTCCAGAAGCCTAGCTTAGTCTCAAGTTTTTTAAACAGTGGGAAATATTGCAAAACAGTTTTGTTCTTATATTCTCAGGATCAATACCACATGAAATACTTGTTTGTTTGTTTTTTAAGAGCCCACTTGTTTTGCCTCAGTGTAAGTTCACAAAACTGATCAAAACCAGCTGCTCCTATGGGTAAATGAGTACATAAAAAACCAAACCTCTCAACAACTGACTAGACTGAACTATGACAAACACCATAACCAAAAAAAAAAATGTAACAGAGACCCATGGTCATTTATAAAGAATTGTGTGTAAATGTATGTGAAACATGCAGATAAATTTGAGTTATTAACAACATCCTCTGGTGGGAAAGAACTTTGCCATATTGACATCTTGGTGTGAAGACTTAAGTTTTTTAATACTGGCATTTTATTTTTTTAATCTTACTTTGGTGCAAGTACATTAGCATATAGTGGCAGGGAAAATGGACTTCCTTAAAGCAGATAATTTTGTTATGGGTTCCCTCTTTATGAATTTGCATGTGACAGAGCTTATATAAGAGCCCATTTATAAGCTCTGTCTTTTCATAAATATATGCAAAACCAACGACTCTCAAGTGCATTAGTCTTCATGGAAGAGCTTGGTACCTTACTAATTATTATCACTGTTAAGTACTAAACTTCAGTAAAGAAAAAGTCTACTTCAGAAAAATTAGTAAACATCTGCTACATAGATTACAGACTTCATTATGCCAGGACGGTAACACACAGGAACATTACTGGCTACAAAGAGACCAAAAAGCCTGCTGCTATAGTCTACAGATTTTACAGTACTGATTACAAAAAAAACCCAAAACAAACTACTCAGTATTGACAAGTCATTACATTTTCCATTGCACTTCCTCCAATCCCATGGTTGGAAACATGCATAGAGAAAAGAAGAATTTTTCCTTCTGGATAAGGGCTTTGGTCATTTTGATGAGGTTGGAACACACAGTCCCTTCTATCAAGGTTGGCAATTTCCTGGGGAAAAACTAGTTTAGGACAGCGTGCAGGTAAATACCAGCTTAAACCAGGAAACGGAGGAAAAATATTAGAATATACTAATAAATATTACTGAAAAATATTTAGCAATTTGATAAGTTTTGCAGTAATGTCATCTGTTTAATTTAAAATTAAGGAAAACAAAACAAAAAAAGAGCCTCAATCAAAAGATGTATGCTATTGTTTGAAACAAAAACTTCGTAATCTGGGAATTTCCCCTTTGTTTAGAAATCAAGATGAGAAATTTGTTAATGAAGGGGAATTCCTAGATTCAGAAGTTTCAGTTTGTTTAAGGTAAACTGCCAAACTAACTGTCCAGGCCAGTACTCTGTCTCTATCTGGCTCACGTGCAACTGCTGTAACTGAGCTCTGAGTACAGAGACTCAAGTCAAAATATTTCAACATGAGCAAAGGTGGAAGATCACCTGACCCAATTCATAGTTATTTTGAGAAAGTTCATGAAGATGGCAAAGAGAGTCTTTGATGCAGAAATTGAAAGAAAAAGTGAGTGGGAAGACAGACCATATGAGGAAACATTTTGCAACATGCAGTGGAAAGAACAAAAACACCAGAACCACTGACTCTGGCTAACCGTATGCGAGTATTAGAATCAGACTCTCAGTATGAAGGTCCTGTTAAAACTGCACTGCCAAATTCATCAAAAGAAAGCCAGATTCAAGTCAGCCAAAGACTACAAGGAGGAATGATCATTGTTTTTCAACTACAAATGCATGTGTTTCCAGAACTGAAACATAAGATAGACTTGAAAATTACAAAAAATTTTCATGGCTGTAATAGTCCCTTTTCTGTTATTGATAGGGCCCTACCAAATTCACAGCCAAGAAAAACACTTCACGAACCTGAAATCTGATCTCCTCCCATGAAATCTGGTCTTTTGTGTGCTTTTACCCTATACTATACAGATTTCACAGGGGGAGACCAGCATTTCACAAATTAGGGGTCCTGACCCAAAAGGGAGTTGCGGTTGTGGAGGTTTACAAGATTATTTGGGGGTGGGGGGTGTTACAGTATTGCCACCCTTACTTCTACGCTGCCTTCAGAGCTGGACAGCTGGAGACCGGCGGCTGTTGGCCAGGAGCCCAGGTTTGAAGGCAGAGCTGCCGCCAGCAACAGTACAGCCATAAGGATGGCAATACCATACCATGCCATCCTTACTTCTGTGCTGCTGCTGGTGGCAGCTTCATCTTCAGAGCTGGGCTCCCAGCCAGCCACTGCTGTTCTCCAGCTGCCCAGCTCTGAAGGGGCCGTCAGCAGGAGCACAGACATAAGGATAGCAGAACTGCAACCCCCCCCCGCAATAATCTTGCGACCCTTCCACAACTACTTTTCCAATTACACCACCATGAATTTCATGATTTCAGCTATTTAAATCTGAAATTTCACAGATTTTAAAATCTAATCACCATGAAATTGACCAAATTGGACCATTAATTTGGTAGGGCCCTAGTTATTGACCATCAAACTTTTCAAAAAATGATCAGCTGCCTACGGTCAAGCTACAAAGCACTCAATCAAAAAAGCAGGTAGCAGGTGAACTGTTAGACACTGATGGCATGAGGGTGGAAGTAAGTAACAAATTACATGGAAAAACAGTTACACTAATGCAAGATGAGAAAAAGATGCAAAGTATAGGAAGTGATATGGAACAAGATGATGACAGTTTGGTGTTAGAATATAGATATTCAGGCCTATCTGCAAAGGCCTATACTTTAAGAATTTAGGTGTATTATCATTTACTAGTTATAGAGGTATAAAAGAAAATCAAAATCACTGCCTGCCGGTGTAAGGGCCTTCTCTTACTGTGACAGTCTGAGGTCCTGTTCTTAGGCTAAGTAAGGCCTTAGCTAAGCAGCAGAGGCAGCCATAAGCTGGGAAGTGAACGGTCACTTCACTTCCTCACATTCCAAACTAGTCACATTGAAATAAGGCATTCTAGGAGTGTTAGAAAGGTGAGCCAATCTATCACCTCCAGAGAAAGGGAAGAGCTTAAAAGATTTAAAGAAAACTTAGTCTGACAGCATCCTGTCTGGCAAGAACTCACTTATCAATAGCTGGGATGTGAAATCCTCATTTCTGTATTGTTCTATCACTGTAGTCTCCACTTCCCTATTGTTTGTCTGTATAATCCGTCTAGTTCTGTGATTGTTTCTGTCAGATGTATAATTAATTTTGTTGGGTGTAAACCAATTAAGGTGGTGGGATATAATTGGTTAAATAATCATGTTGCAATATGTTAGGATTGGTTTGTTAAATTTCAGTAAAATGATTGGTTAAGGTATAGCTAAGCAGAACTCAAGTTTTACTATATAATCTGTAGTCAATCAGAAAGTAAAGGGGGGGGAAACGGGAACAGGGAATGGGGGTGGAGAATTGGAATAATGTTTTGCTAAGGGGGAGAATGGGAACAGGGACACAGGCAAGGCTCTGTGGTGTCAGAGCTGGGAAGGGGGACACTGAGGAAGGAAACTAGAATCACGCTTGCTGGAAGTTCACCCCAATAAACATCGAATTGTTTGCACCTTCGGACTTCGGGTATTGTTGCTCTCTGTTCATGCAAAAAGGACCAGGGAAGTGAGCGGGTGAAGGAACAAGCCCTCTAACATCTGTTTACATATTAATGTGCATCACATTGGCTAAATCTACTTGGACAAGACCTTATACCAAGCGCTTTGATGAAACGTTGTGGATTTACAAAAGTATTTTCGTAATAACCATCAGCATGAAGCCTGGTTAAAAGAATACCAAGGATCCGTAAAACCCCAAATCCGTGGTGACATATGATGGAACAGTCAAATAACATGCATGGAAACCTATATTAAAAATCGGCCACATTATCTCAGGATTGCAAGAACTTGAAGATAGTGGTCAGTAAAATTGATAATCAAAGAGTTTTCCGAAAAGCAAAGAACTTGGTCAATTGAAACCAGCTGTTGTGGCACCTGACACACTTCAAAGGGACACATCAACAATTGCTTTTGCATGCTAAGTATGGTTGAACTTAATGATAAATGAAGATCTTGCACCATATAAAGCAAAAGTACACAGATTTCATGAGGCAAGTATTCATGTACACATTGGCCAACCTTTATCCAAAATCTGCAAGGAATTGTCAGCTTAAGAAGAAATTGCAAGGCAGTGATTACTCAGCAAAAACCCTCTATACTTGCATTTAAAGTAGAAGCAGCTCTGTATTAAAAAAAAAAAATTCAATATTTTCATCTGCTATCAAGGAAAAGGTTTCCCCTGTAATATGATGGGAAAAATCTGAAGAATGCTGATATTCCATCTGACTTAATAGAATTGGTGGTGCAATTTCAACATCCAGCAAGCATAGAACAAATCTTTTCAAACATTGAATACATCTATTCAAATCTGGAGAATAGGCTTGGTCTAGCCACAACTAAAACTGATCTCCTGCTACAGAATGCAGTATGCCCAAGTGGACTTCAACCAGTTGTCTGCAACTATGCATGCTTCTGATTGCTTAATGCTTCAAACCTGAAACTCTGCACTGTCATCATATTCATCTAATCAAATGTTTTTGACTTTTGGTTACATAATGAAAACTGAAATGAGCTGATGTGTAACTTCCTTGAGAAAATACTGAACCAAGCTGTACAACATTCCAATGTTCAGTATTATAATTATATATTATTACACCCTCTGCAGTTTTACTTTTAATTTGAACAATTCTAAATTAAATCTCTGAATCTATTGCCTCATGTAACCATAATTTGAATATGTAACTAAAACAAAGTGTACTGTGGCATGCATTAATGAAACAGTTTTTAAAAGTTTTAAACTGGGACTAACTAGTTTCTCCCTGGGTATCAAAAACCATGATTTTACCAGGTAAAAAACCAGCTCTGGTAAATAACATGCCATCCCTGCCTTCTGTTTCTATGTGAAAAGGAAACAGGCTGTTTCTCTATTTCTTGACTGTATTTGCTCATCACCCAAGCCTGGATGAGGGTGGAAGGAAAGAGCCCCTTGGTAGTGGGATCTCTCACCTTTTTGGAAGGGATGAGGATATCTTGAAGAGTGTCAGGAGCGCCTGCAGAAGTGAGAAATCTATAGGTCTAAGTGTATAGGAGAAGATGGTTTGTGAATGGGATGGTATTTTAATAGCTCTAACATAATGGCCTTTTTGTTTTAGACTGCCTTTGCTGCTTGCTCAGGAAGCTCTCTTTTACAGCCAGCTGCAGCACCTGCCTCTCAGATTACCAACTTAAGGTAGCTAAGAAAGTGCATGCTGAAGAGATGGTGTAATGGGCAAAGGGACTGGTTGAGAGCACCTGAGTTTCTTTATCCCTACAACAGAAAACCAAGGAAAGCCAGGGTTGAAGCACTAAAACAAACCTCTGACATAGGCATGAGCCAAGGCTGAAAAGGTTAGCCTTTTAACACCAGTGTGTCTTAAAGTGTTCTTCAATTCATTATGTTTAACTCATGACCTATATGGTTAATGAAGTTAACATTAGCAGTGAGTTGCTTCTGACTGTGTGTATAACTGCAAACAGTATGTATTGATATGTAATTTTTTTTGGTATTTCTGCAATGTGGTTTTATTAGCATTAAAAAAACCCCAGAAAAACTGTAGATAATGAAGTATTAAGTCCCAAGCCTGCAACCACTTATGCATGTGCTTTACTATTGTGAGTAACCCCTCTTGATTTCTGTGGGACTGTTCATGGTATACAAGAAAAGCACGTGCATGTCTGCAGGTTTGAGACCTTAGAGAAAAACAATTCAAATAGTCATCTTGACTGTACTGTGTTAAACTTAAACATCTACCTACAAAATTGATCTTTGATATTTTTATAACCAGGTCTCCTCAAGGCATTCTTTCTGATTTATCTAAGCAACTGTGGTTTTTCCACATTTTCATGCAGAATGTGCAGACCAGAACAAATGACTCATGGAGCCTGTAAACAAACTTAAAATAACACTGTCACCATCTTGCTGCTTTTTGGACTTACACTTTGAGTCCAGGGGAGTCTTCTGTGTAGAATCTCCACATGCCACCAGTGCCTGCTGACGTAGTGCGGCCTGCGCTCCTAGTCCCACAGCTAGCGTTTTTCCTTCAAGGGAAAGACTCAAGAATCAGAACCTGACTTGCATTAGCGATCAGCAGGATAGCTCAGTGGTTTGAGCATTGGCCTGGTAAACCCAGGGTTGCACATTCAATCCTTGAGGGGGCCCATTTAGGGGTCTGAGGCAAAAATGTGACTGGGGATTGGTCCTGCTTTGAGCAGGGGGTTGGACTAGATACCTCCTGAGGTCCCTTCCAACCCTGATCTTCCATGACTCTATGAACACTCCAACCACCAACCTTTCCAAGAACTCACTAAGGAACCCCCCACCCCACACAACCTGTTTCTGGTGCTGGTCTCAGACTTTGGCCGGAAGTGGCCGTGCTCAGCGCTGGGGTGGGGGCCACGGAGCGATGCCAGGCTCGGTTCAGTGCACGGCGCGACGTTGGTTGACACCCCGCCCCCCCCCAGCCTGGCACCGGGGGCAGCGATGCCCATCGAGGTTCCCCCAGCTCAGGTGTCAGCCCCGAGGCGGGCGGGCGGGGGGCAAGAGGCGGCGCTATGTGTCTCCACCGGGCTCCCGAAGCGGGGGGGGAAAGGGGGGCAGCAGGTACCTTTGCCGGACGGTGGATCCCGCAGCTCGAGGCGCCACCGCTTTGCTGGGGGAGCGGCCGGAGGCGCCGACATTGGTGCCGCTGGGGTTCGGGCCGGGCTGCGGAGAGAAACAGACAGCGCGTGAGACGGGACCAGCGCGAGCCGCGGCGCGTGGGGGGCGGGGCGGGGTCTCGCGCTCTCACCATGGTAGCGACTCTGGGTTCAAGGAAACGCGCGCGCGGGTGTCAGAATTCTGCCGTCTCCAAAATTCGGTGCGGCTGCCGCAGAACTATCCCAGGCTCAGCTGCCCCGCCCCTAGCACCGCTCGTCTCCTGGGCCTGCCAAGGCCCCGCGGTTGCCTAGGACACTGCCTGACTCCAGCCCCCTCTCAGGAGACAGTTTCCGGAGCAGCTAACCGAGCTCAGGGCTCCAGCCGCCAGAGTCCTGGCCCCTTCCTGTGCCCGAGCCCCGCCTGAAACGGAGACGCCACGGGACGCACGGGCCGAGACACCAGGCAGCGCCAGGACACCTATGGGGGACTAAGCTGATGTGTCCCTAGCTGGTAGCAAAGCGAGAGGGCGGAGCTGCGCATGCGCTCTCCGCACTGACACGTGGACAAGCCCAGGTCCCAGAAGAAGCGGGCTCCACCCCTCCCCGGCGGCTGCGAGCCGGAGGGTGCCGGCGCCAGCATGGCAGGGGGGCCGGGCTCGGGCCCGTCCGTGCTGTTCCTGCACCCGGACCTGGGCCTGGGCGGCGCCGAGCGGCTGGTGGTGGATGCGGCGCTGGCGCTGCGGGCGCGCGGCTGCCGCGTGCAGATCTGGACCGCGCACTACGACACCGCGCGCTGCTTCTCGGAGACGCGCGGCCTGGCGGTGCGGAGCGTGGGGGATTGGCTGCCCCGCAGCCTCCTCGGGCGGGGCCACGCGCTCTGCGCCGCGCTGCGCATGGCCTACGTGGCGCTCTACGTGCTGCTGCTGAGCGGGGAGGCGATGGACGTGTTCGTGTGCGACCAGGTGCGGGGGCGGGGCCAGCAGCACGTGCTGGGCCAGGCGCGAGGAGCTGGCGGCGCCGCGCGCCAGTAGCGGCCGCGGTGGGGAGGGGCCCGTTACCCGGGGTCCTCGCGAGCCCACAGCTCGGGACTGGGCGGCCTCCGCGCCGCAGGGCCCTGCCAGAGCCCCCCCCCCCGCTACTCCGAGCCGGGGGCCGCGCTCGGTGGGGAGGCCCTGCTGCAGGTCCGGCAGGGAGGGAAGGAGCAGCTTGATGCAGCCCCTGGCCGGCCCCGGCCCTTCACACGCCCGCCTGCGACCCCGGGCGTCAGGGGACGGGGTTAACGTGGACCCTGAGCTCGGAGGGCGCTGCTGATGTGCCTCCCGTGGCTGGGCGTGGGCCTCAGCCCAGGGATGGCGCCCAGGTTCGCGCCCACGTGCGGAGCGTGTCGGCGCAGTGCCCTGACGCGGTGCCCTGGCCTCTGCCGAGTGGTAGCGTAGGTGGGGCTGAAAGTCGCACAACCAAGTGTTTTGCTGGTCAAAGTGCAAAGGAGAGATTGCAAGGAGCCTGCCCTTGGGTCACCTCTCCCTAGAGCAGGGGACCCATGAGGGACTGTTTGTCACCATCATCTGAAGTCCCCCTTGCAGAAGCCCATAAGTGATAGTAAGCACAAATTCATTAAAATTGACCAGACACCCACATTTTTCTCACACTTAAAATTTTGGTTTTGAATCCATAGATGTAGCTTATTGTAGAAACTGGGATTAAATAAACAATACTTTCTCTTATTCTTACCCCCCACCTCTTGGTTTATCTAGGTGTCTGCTTGTATCCCAATTCTCAGACTGGCAAGAACTCCTAAGAAGGTTTTGTTTTACTGTCACTTTCCTGATCAGCTTCTGACCAAGAGAGAATCTTTTCTTAAACGCATCTACAGAGCTCCACTTGACTGGTTGGAAGAGTATACTACTGGCATGGCAGATTGCATTGTTGTCAACAGCAACTTTACAGCAAATGTCTTCAAGAATACATTTAAATCTTTAAATCACATTAAACCAGATGTCTTATACCCTTCGTTGAATGTCAGTACCTTTGAAACAATTGTTCCTGCAGATATAGCTAGTGTAATTCCCCAAGGAAAAAAATATTTGTTTCTTTCAATCAATAGATTTGAAAGGAAAAAAAACCTAGCATTAGCTCTGGAAGCATTACATGATCTTCGTGGAAGGCTCGATGCTCAAGAGTGGAATGAAGTTCATCTAGTTTTAGCTGGTGGTTATGATGAAAGAGTTTTGGAAAATGTGGAACATTATGAAGAGCTGAAGACTATTGCGACCAAGCTTAATATTAGCGAGCAAGTCACTTTCGTGAGGTCTTTTTCAGATGAACAAAAAATCTCTCTTTTCAGTAACTCCCTGTGTGTGCTTTATACGCCAAGCAATGAACACTTTGGCATAGTTCCTTTGGAGGCTATGTATATGAGATGCCCAGTTATAGCAGTTAATTCAGGTGGTCCTTTGGAATCTGTTATAAATAATGTTACAGGATTTTTGTGTGATCCTCTTCCAACACAATTTTCTGAGGCCATGGAAAAATTTGTGAGAGACCCTGCCTTAAAGAATACAATGGGAGCAGCTGGAAGAGCAAGAGTTACAGAAAAATTTTCATCAGAAGCATTTACAGAACAGCTGTACCAATACATATGTAGATTTACAACATAACACACTCCATAGTGTAATTTACTGCTTTGTCATGTTTCTGATTTGTACATGAGACAGTTAGTTAAACTAACATCTAGGCTAGTGCAAGGATGCTGAAATGTTCAGAAATTTTTAATTAATCTTTAAACTATATTTTTGATAGTATGTTTCATGCCAGTTGCCACAAAATAACAAGATTTTAGTTGAGGTTAGATTTGTTTACCACTGACTACATTGAATTTTTGCTGTTTATCATGTACTCGAAAATATTTTAATAAATTTATTAGACTTCCTAGTTTAAACTGGGGAAAGTTAAAATTATGCCAAGTCTGACTTCAGGTTGTATAAGATGATTAACTTTCTTATTTAACCTTTCTTCTCTACACTTGCTATGAATTAACTTTACAGTGCAAGTCTTTTGTTGTAATACTCTGCACCATCATTTTCCATTTGAATGAATTTCTACTGAAAGGCTCTGCCTGATCTCCATCAATTCTGGTGTGGACGGGGTCATTGAAAATACAGTAAGCTATACATATGCAATAAAGTCCCAAGGGTTTTTTTGTTTTTAAATGCCAACTAGTGGTCTGGTGATCTTGAAAAGTCTTAAACTGTCTATTCGTCTGTGAATTCCTGTCCTTAAATTGTATCATCTAATCATCTCTGATGTCATAATCCAAGTAATTAGCTGTTGTTCGTGGAGCAGTAGCAGAGGGAAGAGAGAGAAGGAGCAAAACAAGGATATCAAAATCCGTCAGACAAAAAATGGGGCCAACATTTAACCCCATTTGCTCCTCAAAAGTCCCTGAAATCTTCTTGAATATCAGCTGTTGTACTAAATGTCTACATCAACTGAATTAAAGTGCTACATTTCATTTTGTCTATTAGAAGCATTTCTTTATACAGCTTTCCTTTGCGGATTTGCTGATCCCCACATAACCAGGTAGATATGTGGAAAAAATCTTGACATTTTTCTTCCATTTCCTTTAAAGTTGTATCTCATAGTCTTGGATTGTGCAAAAATGGTAATTTGAATATTTCCCACAATCAAAATGTCAAAAATTGAGTTTTTAAAAGAGAAGGTAGTATGTTTGTATGGTCCATCACTGCATAAAAGTTCAGTTATGCCTTTTAAAACTAAGATGGTGGATGAAGTCACAGTGAGAAAAGTATACAGTTCTCTGTTTTGATTTTTAGAAAATCACACAAAGAACAAATTAATGCATGAAGCTAAAGAACAGCCTTAGATACAGATTCTGCAAGCTTCTCTGTGCAGGAAGACTTCAGTGTGGAGCAGGCCTTTGATATGTTTGATATATAGTGGTTCTCATAGAGTACAATGTATCAGAACATCACTTGAAAAGATTCTAAGGGATTGCATTTTGTTAGTGTTATAGTGGCTTGCTAGAAATTTGCTTCTAAGTTTATATTGTATGCAATGTATACAAGTTAAAGTTGTATTTTGGTCTGAAATCCTATTAAGGGGGGGTGAATATTAACTCAATAATCTGAGGACAAGGAATATCAGATTTTATAAACACCTCAAATCATTTTACTGATCTTTGCCGGCGCAATTCACTTTATTGAACTTTGTCCTATATGGTTTTTCATCTACAATATACTATTTGTATGTGATGGAATAAAATTCAATTTAATTTTGTAAATGGATATGTAACTTGCATAATTCGCTCATTCTCTGAGGTTTAGGTTCTGTACTTACTCTGTGTGGGTTCTCTGTGTACCATAGTGTGTGTACTCTTTTGGGATAATTAACCTTTATTCCAAGGTGCCTCTATAAGTTCTCAGAATTTTAGAATTGAATTGCTGTTTGAATTATGCAGAGATTTTAATCTTTCCATTGTTAAGACTGCAGCCTAGATCCTACTGTAACGCATTTTCTTTTACCCTTCCTCACTTTTTAACTAAATAAAATCCACTGGAGGCTGCATGCCGCAGTAGCTAGGACACTGGAATGGAAGTCAGACAACTTGGATTCTATTTCCAACTCTGCTACTGATATGTGAAGTTCCAGTAAGCCCCCACCATGCTGCCAGTAGTCTGCTGTCCTTTAAGCCTCAGCCTGCCTTCTTCACCTCTTTTTCCATTCACTGACTTTTTAAGCTGACAAAGTTTAAACATGTAAAGTTTTCAGAAGGGAAAAATTCATCCCTTTAAAGCAGTGTTTCCCAGACTTGGGATGCCGCTTGTGTAGGGAAAGCCTCTAGCGGGCTGGTCCAGTTTGTTTACCTGCTGCGGCTGGAGCAGCGAACCGCGGTTGGACCTACGGATGCGGCAGGTAAACCAGCCCGACCTGCTAGGGGCTTTCCCTACACAAGCGGTGTCCCAAGTTTCGGAAACACTGCTTTAAAGTAATAGTGAACGAGTGAAAAGGACTTGTAAAAGGAAGCTGGTCTCTAATGCTCTGCTAAGCAGGCATCTTTTCCAATGAACTGAGACCTTCAGGAGACAATTGATATGGATGATGAGAGAGCTGAAGAGGAGGAGAGAGTTTGGGGTGGTTGGTGCCTATTTCCACACAAATCCAAGTCCCTGCTGCATAATTTAGGTCTAATGAATCTTACAGGGCCTTGACAATAAATAACATTGGGTGTTAAGTACACCAATATCTACTAGATAGCATTCATTGATGGCAGCTTCAACTTTAAAATGATTAGCATTTTATTGAACTCACTAATACAAGTCATGCAAACTTGTCAGTGGTGTATATATACTTAGTTGAAATTGTTTGCTGGACTTGGCACCAGCCGTGGTACGATGTTGCATTGGATTTTCACTGACAGTTGCAGTGATACTGGGATGATGTATTGCATTGCGTATAAACTCTTATCGTCTTTCTGTGACAATTTCAAAGGCACTAGGGAACAGTTAATGTAACAAGAATGTAATTACAAAGCCCCTTTATACCTTTAAAAAAATCAACCTTATGTTTTCAAAATTTTAAGATGGACTCTTGGAAGGGAAAGGGCTTTTTCCTGAAATTTTGAAGGAAATTCAGTTTACACTTTTCTAGCTCAAAAGATTTTAAATAACTTCTTAGAAACATCCAAATTTTTCAAAAATATTTTCTTGTCTTCTTATTTCCTACAAATAAATATTTGAGGAATTACAAATACTGACATAGGATGTCAGTTTTCAAGCAAAAGGAAATTTTCACAGCTAGTATTTTTAGTATGAAATCCCAAAGGAGGAGGGAACAAAACCCATGTCAATTCAGAACATTTTTGTTGTCAAAGCCTACATCTAAAATTTCTGTGTGCCTTTTCATGTAAAAAGTGTTATATGAACACTACATTTGTCAGTGGGTTTGAGCAGGCATAACTTCTCATTCCCATTGGTTTAATCAGGAAAAGCTTTGTAGGTATTACAGCAGCTGGGATGGAGCATGGACCAAGGACTTCACACTTACCTTTAGGTGGGAAGGCCTATAGCATCTAGAAGGGAAGGAGGTCCTGTCCCAATTCAGCTCAGGAACCTGTAGGAATTGAAGTAGTTTAACATAGTGTTCTCATCCAGGGATTGAAAAATTTCCTTGACATCTAGCCCATTTGAAAACATCTGTAACTGAGCCCCTGAAGTCCCACATCCCTGCAATTTAAAGGAACAAAACAGCTGTGGAGTCTTCATAACTGTAGCATTGTTAATTAACTTTCTATTATACTTGTAAAAAGTTTATTTCTGTCTCCTGATCTTTTATTATGTTGTTTCACTCTGCTTTTTATTTCCTTTTACTGATCGTGTAGCTTTTTATGCATTCTCCACCCATCATATCCTTTTAATCCCCACTATGCTGTCTTCTGTTCTCTACTGTCTCTCCTACACATTATGTCCCTCCCTCTTTATCCCCAAGCAGTTTTCTGTCTGTCCTATTGTAACAGGGCACACTCACCTCTCATGAGCGCCCCTTGGCCAAGTGTGTGTGCCTGCACTCTCTGTCCCTGCTCTGGGACAGAGCCGTGCCCCAGGACTCCTCCTAGGTGACAATGTCTTTGCTTTCTTGGTCTTTCTGGCTGCAGCTGTCCAGCTGGGCCACTGCAGTTCAGTTCCCTCTCTGCGGTGCCTCAATGTCCAAGCCACTTCCCCCCTACTTTCTTCTTTTGTAAGAGCAGCAAACCCCTGACCACTATTCAGCTTACTTATTTGTCTCAGGAAGAGAAGCCAGCAGCTCCAGGTGATGTGGCCCCAATCAGCCCACTCATCCCCTCCAACTTTCTCTCTGCCGTGAAAGCAGCAAAGAGTCCTGTGGCACCTTATAGACTAACAGATGTTTTGGAGCATGAGCTTTCGTGGGTGAATACCCACTTCGTCGGATGCATGTAGTCAGATCCAGATCCATTTTACAGATCCAGACTAACACGGCTACCCCTCTGATACTCTCTGCCGTGAGTTTTTCAAGTTTTGCTATTATGCAAATAGGGAACAATCCAGTAAATACTACTGAGTGCAGAGATTGCTGCCAGGACTACTACTCCTGGAAGTAAGTACTTGGAATGGGCAATAAGTGTTTGTAGGATCAGGACCATAAATATGCTGTAGACTGTGAGGCTGTCCCTCCCTTTCAGTCTCTGAAGGAGGCCACGCCTCCTCGCTGTCACAGACCTGTAAAAGTGAGTTCAGAGGGGGGAATTAGCTACACCTAGTGCTGCGGTCCTCACTACCCTTGCAGTGAAAAAATAAAATCAGTACTTACAGTAGTTTTATGCAACAATACTTTATACAATGAACAGATTTCATCACATAAATACTTGTGGTTTATATGCTTTTTAACAAGAAACACTTTCATGGGCTGTATCCTCCTTCAACAGCTGCCAGACTTCTCTAGCTGAAGTCTGAGGAGGTATTACTATGCTGTCTACCAATCTTATTAAAGGACCCTAAACCCTTCAGTAGCCTGAAGAAAAGTTTACTTGACCATAAAACCGGCCATACTGAATCAGACGAATGGTCCATCTATCCCAGTATCCTGTCTTTGACGATGGCCAGTGCCAGATGCTTCAAAGGGAATGAACAGAACAGCAATTTCAAATGATCCATCCCTTGTTGTTCAGTCCCAGCGTCTGGCAGTTGGAGGTTTAGGAACACCGAGAGCATGAGGTTGCATCCCTGACTATCTTGGCTATTAGACATTGATGGACCTGTCCTTCATGAAGTTATCTAATTCTTTTTTTAACCCAGTTATACATTTGGCCTCCTCAACATTCCATGGTAATGAGTTCCACAGGCAGATTGTGCAACTTGTCCTCAGCATTCTGCCTGAGGAAAAGTATGTTTGTCTTGATTCCCTCTGCTCTCTCACAAGATCTGCCTTCCTTCCCACGTCTTGTTCCCTCTTTCCTTGCAACGAAGACAATGGCTTACTCCAACGTCCCAAGAAAATCTGAAATAGAGCTTCACTTCTCGCCTGCTGCTAGCCCTGTCTTCCTACACAGGGTCAGTTGAAGCTCTGCATCAATTGTTCCCTGCCCTGTCTGTCATGATGTGCATATATAGCCACTGTTGGTGCCCAGCCTAGAGATGGCATCGATAACTAGTAGGAAAGGAGAATGGTACACTGGAAGGGCAGCTCTGGGGAGAAAGGAGGATTCTCCTGGGGTGCAAGCATGAATCCAATGCAGTGCCCCTTCCCAGCAGATAGAAAACTTTCCTGATGTGCAGCACAGTGCCCCCAAACTATAAAACATGGAGATTAGCTAGTCCTTAAGGCCTCCTCTTCACTAGGCTAAAAAGATGAGTTTTTAATTTGAGATAACTCACTCAAGATAAAATCCTAGTGAAGAGAAGGCAATTTGTAGTTTACATATGTTAACAGATAGAGGTAACGAGTAGGCTCCCTCACAATCTGTACCTTGACCTGCTAATTCATCTGCAAACTACAAGCTGCATTGTCTTCCCTAGGATTTTACCTTGAGTGAGTTAATTAGTTAAGAACACACCTTTTTTTCCTAGCGAAGATGAGGCCTCTGTGAAATTCATACAGGAATTATGTGGTCTTCCAAGGGTGAATCAATAATGTGTTAGATGAGTCAGAGCTGTTTCATGGACATAGAATCATAGAATATCAGAGTCGGAAGGGACCTCAGGAGGTCATCTAGTCCAACCCCCTGCTCAAAGTAGGACCAATTCCCAACTAAATCACCCCAGCCAGGACTTTGTCAAGCCTGACCTTAAAAACCTCTAAGGAAGAAGATTCCACCACCTCCCTAGGTAACCCATTCCAGTATTTCACCACTCTCTGAGTAAAAAAGTTTTTCCTAATATCCAACCTAAACCTCCCCCACTGCAACTTGAGACCACTGCTCCTTGTTCTGTCATCTGCTACCACTGAGAACAATCTAGATCCATCCTCTTTGGAACCCCCTTTCAGGTAGTTGAAAGCAGCTATCAAATCCCCCGTCATTCTTCTCTTCTGCAGACTAAACAATCCCAGTTCCCTCAGCCTCTCCTCATAATCATGTGCTCCAGCCCCCTAATAATTTTTGTTGCCCTCCGCTGGACTCTTTCCAATTTTTCCACATCCTTCTTGTAGTGTGGGGCCCAAAACTGGACACAGTATTCCAGATGAGGCCTCACCAATGTTGAATAAAGGGGAATGATCACATCCCTCGATCTGCTGGCAATGCCCCTACTTATACAGCCCAAAATGTCGTTCTCTTTCTTGGCAACAAGGGCGCACTGTTGACTCATATCCAGCTTCTCGTTCACTGTAACCCCTAGGTCCTTTTCTGCAGAACTGCTTCCTAGCCATTCGGTCCCTAGTCTGTAATAGTGAATGGGATTCTTCCGTCCTTAGTGCAGGACTCTGCACTTCTCCTTGTTGAACCTCATCAGGTTTCTTTTGGCCTAGTCCTCTAATTTGTCTAGGTCCCTCTGTATCCTATCCCTACCCTCCAGCGTATCTACCACTCCTCCAAGTTTAGTGTCATCTGCAAACTTGCTGAGAGTGCAGTCCACGCCATCCTCCAGATCATTAATCAGAGGGGTAGCCGTGTTAGTCTGGTTCTGTAGAAGCAGCAAAGAATCCTGTGGCACCTTATAGACTAACAGATGTTTTTGCAGCATGAGCTTTCGTGGGTGAATACCCACTTCTTCGGAAGTGGGTATTCACTTGCATCCGAAGAAGTGGGTATTCACCCACGAAAGCTCATGCTGCAAAAACATCTGTTAGTCTATAAGGTGCCACAGGATTCTTTGCTGCTTCTACAGATCATTAATGAAGCCATTGAACAAAACCGGCCCCAGGACCGACCCTTGGGGCACTCCACTTGAAACCGGCTGCCAATTAGACATGGAGCCGTTGATCACTACCCGTTGAGCCCGACGATCTATCCACCTTATAGTCTAATCGTCCAGCCCATACTTCTTTAACTTGCTGGCAAGAATACTGTGGGAGACTGTATCAAAAGCTTTGCTAAAGTCAAGGAATAACACATCCACTGCTTTCCCCTCATCCACAGACCCAATTATCTCCTCATAGAAGGCAATTAGGTTAGTCAGGTATGACTTGCCCTTGGTGAATCCATGTTGACTGTTCCTGATCACTTTCCTCTCCTCTAAGTGCTTCAGAATTGATTCCTTGAGGACCTGCTCCATGATTTTTCCAGGGACTGAGGTGAGACTGACTGGCCTGTAGTTCCCCGGATCCTCCTTCTTCCCTTTTTTAAAGATGGGCACTACATTAGCCTTTTTCCAGTCATCCGGGACCTCCCCCGTTCGCCATGAGTTTTCAAAGATAATGGCAATCACATCCGCCAACTCCTTTAGCACCCTCGGATGCAGCGCATCCGGCCCCATGGACTTGTGCTGGTCCAATTTTTCTAAATAGTCCCGAACCACTTCTTTCTCCACAGAGGGCTGGTCACCTTCTCCCCATACTGTGCTGCCCAGTGCAGCAGTCTGGGAGCTGACCTTGTTTGTGAAGACAGAGGCAAAAAAATTCATCATTGAGTACATTAGCTTTTTCCACATCCTCTGTCAGTAGGTTGCCTCCCTCATTCAGGAAGGGGCCCACACTTTCCTTGACTTTCTTCTTGTTGCTAACATACCTGAAGAAACCCTTCTTGTTACTCTTAACATCTCTTGCTAGCTGCAACTCCAAGTATGATTTGGCCATCCTGATTTCACTCCTGATAATAATTGGAGATATACCTATCTCCTAGAACTGGAAGGGACCTTGAAAGGTCATCAAGTCCAGCCCCCTGCCTTCACTAGCAGGTCCAAGTACTGACTTCTGCCCCACATCCCTAAGTGGTCCCCTCAAGGATCAAGCTCACAACCCTGGGTTTAGCAGGCCTATGCTCAAACCACTGAGCTATCCCTCCATTAGCGTGGGGAAATTCTCTGCTCACTCAGTGTTTTCTGACTGACATCACATTCAGCAATCAAAGGTATCTTGTTGGCTTTCCTCTTTTATGTTCATTTTTCCCCTTCTTGTCACTATATAATGCAGAGGACCCAGTTCAGCATTGTCCTGCGGCCCCTTAGTGCTCTTCCCCCTTTCCGGTGCAGGGAGCCTCTTTAATGCCACCACAGCAGCCCCACTGTGGGATATGGCAGGCCAGAGGACAAAGGGGGCAAATCCAATGATGCAATAATTCATGTATTTCATTTCTTCTGTAGCAGTAGATGCAGACAGTACAACATTAATCAGACAAGCAGGACAGGTAATATGTAGCAGCTCCAATTTCTGATTGAGTTTAATCTGTGCATATTTAGCCATGTAGGAAGAAGAATCTGTGTTAGTTGTGGCCACATTTTCCCAAGTTTGTTGGTACATCTCACACATCTCAAACATACAGTTATTGCTGCGTCGACGAAACGGGTCTCAGCCGAGGGTATGAATGTCACATCAGCACAAAACAATCTGGGTTTATTCATTTTTGAAGTCAAAAAATGAAAACAAAAGGCCAAGAATCGGACAGTCCAAAGCACCAGGAGACTCATCAAAAATCAGACTAGACACCACATTTCCATCAATTCATTCCATCAGTTTAGATATAAAGCATCGTCATTTTCTTTCAGGTACTTATGAGTGAGGCTGTCTGCCCTAGGAAGGGTTTTTGCTGCTGGACAGTATTGTTGCACAAAGTCACCAATAGGCCCCTTTGCAATTAACTGCGGTTGTCCAGCAAAACAAAGAGCACACACAAATTCATTGACACAATTATGCTGTGTCCTCTTTTTCATTAAAGCCCTGGTGCAAACTCCTGTTACTGACTGTTTATCCCTAAACTGACTGTCTTCTTAAAGCTTCTCGTGTCACTTGCTTTCGACATGCTCCCTTATTCTGTCAGCGCGAGCACTGACCTCAGTGCTGCAGTACTCTCAGCACAATGCATCCTCTTCACTCCCCTCTTTACTTTTCTTGAAAATTTCTAAGCACTGATCCTCTTGTTGGTATTCAGGCATGGATTGTGTTTTGACCCCATGTTTCCCTTTTTACCTTATCTTTATCTGTAGAGGATTGATTGCTTAAATTCAGTGCTGCACTAAACAGCTGCTTTCTCCCTGGCAGCCTCCCTACCCTTCCCCCGCCCGCCTCAGTGCCTCCTGCCTGCCGGCAGACCCCACAGATCAGTACCTTCCCCCTCCTCCCCCCGCCTCCTGCCCGTGGCAATCGGCTGGCTTGCGGTGTTTTGGAGGCAGGAGAGAGTGGGAGGAGCAAGGACTTGTCACACAGGCTCCCCCTCCCTCCCCTGCCTTCCGAATGCCGCAAGCCAGCTGATTGCTCCGGGCAGGAGAGAGGGGGGCGGAGCGAGGACTCAGCGCACCGCCTCCCTCCCCTGCCTCCCGAACGCAGCAATCAGCTGGCTTGCGGCATTTGGCGGGGGGGGGGGGGAGAGGAGCCAAGATGAAGTGTGCGAAGGGGGAGGGGGGGAGAAAAGGTGGGTTAAGAGTGGAGGCTTGGGGAAAGGGGTGGAGTGGGCAGGCTGAGGGTTGAGCCCCCGCCCCTGGTGCTTGCAGAGTAGGGGAAGCTGCCCTGGAACCTAACCCCCCCATTTACATTAATTCTTATGGGGAAATTGGATTTGCTTAACATCATTTCACTTAAAGTCTCATTTTTCAGGAACATAACTATAACGTTAAGTGAGGAGTTACTGTACTACCTCGCTATACCTCTGCATAGCCACCTGGTGGCATTGTGGGAATATCTGTTCTCCCAGGTTCTGCAGACGCAGGTTCTGCGTTCCCAGGTTCTTACAGGGACCCAAGACTACAGTTCAGAAAAGTGCATCCTTTGTGCTCATATTTTCTCTTTTGTTTAAAGGCTTAAAAATGAATAACTTCTTACACATGCCAAATACATTTGTTAGATGACAAAAAGGAGACACAATCAGACCACACACCATGGAGAGGAAGAATGAGTAAAGGCACAGAAAGACAGAGGTTCTATGGCAGGAGATAATCCCCAAAGAAGGCACTGATATTAATAAGGCCCAATTTTGCCATGGAAGGCATTGGCAGTTTTTTGAAAAACTCAATGCAAGATCTGACCAGGGGCCGTGGCCCACCCACTTAGCATGCAGGCCCATGCCCCAGCCCTGCTCTGGCTCTGGCAGACCCCGCACCCTGACCCTGGTCCCAGGCTGGAGCACTGGTAGGGTGGGCAAAGTGGAGCAAGCCCCAGTGCTCCCACCCCACTCCCCGGTGGGCAGAGCAGGTAGGGGTGTGGGAGCACTCATTTTTCCAGGGCCCCAGGTTATCCCAGTGGCGAATTCGCCACTGGGAGCAGGGCGAGCGAGCAGGTGGCCGGCGGTGGTAGATGACATCTTCAAAAAATGTAGGCCCGCCGCCTGGGAGAGCCGGGCCTGGCATGGGGCGGTGGGACCTGGAAGGGAGCCGGGAGCCATGCACATTAGAGAGCAGCGTCTCCTCCCAGAGCTGGGTGCATGCCCACGGCCCTGTGGAGCCCCTGGTCAGAGGGTCCATCCATCATCCCCTGCATATTTATGGGGAGGCTGGGTGGGCAGGCCCCCCATCCCTCCTGCCCCCCCCCAGCCTCCCCTTAATTGCCCACCCAAATATCTCATGCTGGCTACGCCACTGGATTTAGCCTTTAATAAAGGATATAAATTCACTCCCCACACCCCATATAAGAGCTGACCGGTGAGAAGATGAAACAAGCAAAGTAGTTGCAAAGGGAAATCCCCCAACTCATATATTTGCCTGAATACAACTGGAACCCCAGTTCATTAGAAGAGACCAACAAAGAGAAAAAGCATATTAAGCAGAATAAGGGGATAACTATGTGGAGGGGAAGTAGGAGAATGTTTTCTCACTGAGCGGGTATGAGGGAGATGCTGGAAGTGAACAAATTGTCTCTCCACTTCCTAATATCATGGTCTGCAGTTTTTCTTAGTTTACTTCTACCATTGATGGTAAATAAAATGAACTATGAAGAAACTATTCAAAATACTTATTTCTATACATCATTTTTCAGACCATGAAAAGAAATTGCAATGTGGAGTAATCACACACTCAGGGTTAACATTGCTTTCTGTTTGCTTTCGTTACTGTTTTGTGCAACTTTTCACAATATAATTTTTTTATAGATTTTAACATTTACATGGAGGCTATAAAAACCTCATGCTAAATTATCATATTGTTAAACTTTATTCCTCTTTATTATGTTTTTATTATTCTCTCTAATGGATGAAACTGCTGATATTTTATTTTGAATTGTAAATTATTATACAGTTAATATCACAGAGGGATTGCTTACTGAAACAATGGCTATAGAATACAGAGAAAATATGGTATATCCAATAACATGAATATTAGCACAGATAGCATAAAGATATTTTAATTATAGTCATCTTGTGACCTGAAAATAAATAAATCAGAGGTTAGTTTAGATTGGTTTATGAAAGTTCAATTCCACCCCGCTGTATATTTTAAGTAACACAGATTTAGCAAGTTAATTCCAGATTTTAACACTACCTGTTATGAGGAAAGGCCATCAAGTTTGCTCCTATGAATCTGAGATGAGCTAACAGAAATATTAAAAATAGAACTGATCATAAATTGAAAAACAGAAACGACAACCTTAGAGCTGGTCTACACTACATAGTTAGGTTGATGTAAGGCATCTTACGTCAACCTAATTATGTCAGAGTCTACACTACATCCTTGTCCTGCCGATATAAGTGCCATACTACACCGCCCTAATAACTCTACCTCCATGAGAGGCATAGGGCTTATGTCAGTGTAGTTAGGGTGACGCAGTGTCTGTGTAGATGCTGTGTTACTTATACTGGCTGTTAGCAATCTTGTCAATTGTATATATCTGTGCCCAGAAAGCCGGGCAGCTAGAGCTCAGCTGCCCCTCATGCCCCTGGAGAGCTGGGTGGCTGGATCCCACTTCCAGATAGGAGCTGGGGCAAGAAGACCAGGCAACTGGACCAACTCCTGGCTGGGAGCTGGGGTAAGAAGCCAGGGCAGCTGGACCCTACTCCCACAGGGAAAGGGGAGCCGATGGGGGGAGCCCACTGGGAGTGTGTGAGGCAGCCAGGTTCCCAGCAGAGAGCTGCTAGTGAAGTTGAGAGACAAGGCTCTCAGCTCCCCACACTGCCCCTCTTAGATCAGAGAAAGTGCTCCTGGTGAGGATGCGCACCACCAACCCAAAGAGTGTGTACATGCACTACCGCACTAATTACCTAATATTGGTCAACTTAAGTTTTTAGTATAGACATACCCTAAGAATCACACAATTGCCAATTTTTCAAAACTTTACATGAGACATTCACTTAGACACTGGGAAATAAGCACACATGTATTCATTCAAACAATGAGTAATAACATTACATGCACATACCATCTTTTAAATTAATACAAATTTATTTTTACAATTATATGAACACATTTCTGCACTGTGCAACAAAAAAGTACAATGTATGGACAATTATGAAGCTATCTTCATTTATTCCAGGCAAAGATAAATGAAGTATTAAGTATAAATCTTGGCATTGCATGAGTGCATAAATTCAATTGTAAGAGCCTCATGTCCTTTTTTCATTTCTGTTCAGTACTTTGGTTTTGGCTTAGGGCCAGATTCTGAAATCAGGTTTATTGCTAGATGAAGGCAATGTGGCTATGCCTAGTGGCAAGCACTAAATCCAACCACAGTGTTTGCAGGATCAGATCCTTAACCCTTAGCTACAGTGGGTAAATTTTACGAGAGGATGGAGGAACATATGAAGATATATGCAGTCTAGTGAGAGTGCCATCTCATACTGGTACCACAAGTGGGTGGCGCTTGGGTACCATCACTTTTTTTATTCCAGCAGCACAAAGCAAAGCCCAAGGGGACTAGCAGAGCCCAGCCAGAATGAGTCAAACTGTGGAACCTAGCAGTGCATTAGAGTCCCACCAAGGACAGCCAAGTCCAAAGAGTCCAGGAGAGCCCAAGAATATATCTGAGCCTCACTGACGGGAAGCCAATCCTAGCAAAGCCCTTCAGAGCATGCATTATCATATTTTGAACCTCAGCACAATCTAATTTGCATGATATTTCATTTTCTTGTCTTCAGTGGGCAGAGCTTAGTTTGTGGGTGGAACTTGGAAGAATACCATTACTTTTGTCTTCCCAGTTCAACCCCTGTCAAAAGTGATCTAGTCAGTGATGGTTTTACCTTTTCTGCTGCCCTAGGTCAAGGCTCCATGAGTTCCAGGAGAAGCTGGACCTAAATTTTGGAATCTGGAGAGGCGGGGGTGCAGTTTGGGATTGTGGGTTATGTACATTAGCTGGATGTTTCAGAACATAACATAATAATGGCCAGCCATACTAGGTCAGACTAATGGTCCATCTAGCCCAGTAGCCTGTCTTCTGACAGTGGCCAATGCCATGGGCCTCAAAGGAAATGAACAGAACAAGGCAATTATCAACTGATCTATCCCGTCATCCATTCCTGGCAAGCAGAGGCAAGGGACACACAGAGCATGGGGTTGCATCCCTGACTATCTTGGCTAATTGCCATTGATGGACCTATCCTCCATGAATTTATCTAGTTCTTTTTTGAACCCTGTTATAATTTTGGCCTTCACAACACCCCCTGGGGCAATGAGTTCCACAGGTTGACTGTGTGTTGTGTGAAGAAATACTTCCTTTTGTTTGGTTTAAACCTGCTGCCTATTAATGTCATTGGGTGACCCCCTGGTTCTTGTGTTATGTTAAGAAGTAAATAACACTTCCTTATTTACTTTCTCCATATAGGTCAAGATTTTATGGACATCTACCATATCCCCCCTTAGTCATCTCTTTTGCAAGCTGAAAAGTCACAGTCTTTTTAATCTATCCCCATAAAGAAGCTTTACCATACCTTTAAAATGTTTCTGCTAAAATGACCAACGGTGAAACAGTTAACATTGGAATTTAAATGTTCATTTTTAGATTTTAGAGTTAAGCAATACATTGACATGAATGGGAGATTTCACACTTCTGAGCTGTTGTTTCAGGCTGTCTTCAGTCTCGGGGAAGCAAGACTGCATCAGTTTACACTTCATTCATGTTTTCAAGATTAACTTCACAAATATTCCAACAAGAAAGATTTTTTTATATTTATTAGGTAATAAAAGCTACAATTCTGGAGCATACTTCTGATGCAAGGGATGAATTCCAGGGAAAATTCCATGGCTATGAAATACACAGGGCCCTGCCCCAGATTTCAAAAAAATGTCTTCTCCTCTCCCAAACACACACACACTTCTGTCTTTTCCACCTAAGGGTACAAAGTTAAAAAGGGGACATTATGACAGGTTCCCCACCAGGGTGCCAGTTGGAGCTGGGGTACCACTGACCCCACCAGCCTGGATTCCCTTTACACTGTCCTGCTGAGGAAAGTCAGCCAAGCCCTCCCTCAGGCTTCAGACTGCACTTTACCAGCACACACACAGGTGGGAACACATCCAGCTGCAGATATACAAACAGATGCTGAGATCAGCTCTGCATGGGAAGGCTCAGCTAAGGAATTGCCCAGCAGTCAAGTGCACACCCCCTCTGGAGTGTAAACCCAAAATTGTACCGCCTTGCGCTGCACAGAGAACTATACAGTGTAAACTCATTAAATTCACCCCCTCCCTCCATGTGGAGGATGATATGCACAGCTTTTTGCCCCCAGTTATGAATTCCACAAACTGGTTTTAGAGAAAACAAAAACAAGTTTATTAGCTACAAACGATGCATTTTAAGTGATTGTAAGGGATAGCAAACAGATCAAAGCAGATTACCCAGCAAATAAAACAAAAATGCAATCTAATCTTAAAATATTAAAGAAACTGGTTACAAGTAGTAATTTTTCACCCTAAATGTTGTTTTAGGGAGATTGCAGAGATTCTTTAAGGCCAGCTGCAGTTTAAACCTTCAGATATTTCATTCATAGGCTAAACAACCTTCTAACCTGAGCTCAGTCCTTCTCCCCTGGTTCAGTCTTTGTTTTTTAGATGTTTTCAGCAGTCACCTTGGGCGGGGATTCAGTGAAGAATGAACCATTATTATGTCACTCTCCTACCTTAAATAGCTTTTACATATGGAATCCTTTGTAATTCCTTTGTAAATTCCTTTGAAATCTGTTGTCTTTCAGTTTACACCCACCCCATTCTTACGTTCAATTCATTCTAATAAGTTGGAGTGTTGTCATGGAATCTCTCACTCAGCTCCAAAGAGGTAATTACATTTTTGTCTGATTTTTCTTAAATTCCTCCAGTAAATTCAATTAGATACTGTAATATTCTTCATTTCCTTCCCTGTACTATTGTATGGTGTTGCTGTAGGCTGTTAGGCAACTACGATGTACATCATAGAGAGAAAGAACAGGAATACTTGTGGCACCTTAGAGACTAACAAATTTATTTGAGCATAAGCTTTCGTGGGCTAGCCCATGAAAGCTTATGCTCAAATAAATTTGTTAGTCTCTAAGGTGCCACAAGTACTCCTGTTCTTTTTACAGATAGAGACTAACACGGCTCCTACTCTGAAACCTGTCATCATAGAGAGAGTTACTTTTCAGTGGTGAGTGAAGGTTATAAAGTGTTTTGTGAGATTAAAAGGAGGTAGAGAAAGAAAAATGCAATGCACAAAAAGCAGTCAATGTGGCACTGTGCACGTGCACCCAGTGAGGGTGGGTTTTGGGTACCCCCACCCCACTGCACACTGTGAGGGAAAATTGTTACATTTATATCAACATGTCATGTTTTCTTGTTCTGTCTCTCTCCCTTCAGGTTCCCCTATCTTTCCAGTTTACATTCCTCGTCTCCTCATACAAACAGTCCCCCATCTCCTTTGTAGCACAATGCAAGATATACCTCTTCGTTACTCAACAAAGGAGACTACAAAATGGCCAGTGAGATTTTTCCTCTCCTCAACGTATTCATCCTAGAATGAGCTGTATGAATATCACCTAACCAAGACAGGAGCAAGAAGATAGTCTTAGGCAACAATAATACTTCATTTTATGGTGTTAGGAGCACTAAAAAGACAAGCAGTTGTTGTCATTTAAAAGTTAACATTTACTCACAGCTACAACACAGTAGTATCTTTGATATCTCATTTATTTCCCATGCTAAATATAGGGAAAATTCTATGGAATTTTGATGCCATGTGTGGTAACTGTGCGAACGCTGACTTTTTAGTGGCAACCACTCTAGATAGATAAGTAGATGATCAATGGACAGGCCAGAAGGCAGGCAGACAGATGTATGTTCTCTTCTTAGGACTTCATTCAGATCTTTTTTCTCTCTTGCCTCCAGGATATCCTTCAATTTTCTCTCTCCTCCCAGAATCCTCCTCAATCTCTTTCTTTCTTGCCTCAGGACACCTCACCCACACAAAAGGGAAGGATGTTTACCACAGTCATAGAAAGTAGATTAGAACTGATAAGGACAGTTTCTGTTTCAGCATGTTACAAATCTTTAAGAGCATTAAACTGGTGATTTATATATAGACTTTGACACTGGATTTTAAGGCAGCTGCTTTCTCCAGACAATGGTGCCTCAAAGGTTCTGAGTTTACCAAAGAGGTAGACAGTTAATAATTAATGCACAAAAGACTTATAAGCAAAGTGTATCAGTCCACCACCCAAAGCTTATCACTGCCCTGCAGTAGTACAAATTCCATATCACAGGGACAGGCTGTACTTGTCCCCTGTGTGGGTGTACACAGATAAGTGAAAAGAGCCTCTGCCCCTCAAAATCCCTAAGCAGGGAGTCAGTCACAACTGCAGTCTTTGCATTCCCCTAAGTACACGACTGTTCCTGCCTGTCACCCCTGGTTGCACTAACTGCCTCAATAGAGACAGGGAGAAGTGTGGGAGAGAGGAGAGCCCGTGGCCAGGAAATGCTTTGTTTAGGTGAAACACAATCTGGCAAATGGAGGCCAAACTCACCCTTACAAGCACTTTTGCAGGTGGACACGAGGTGTGATACAAACATGGCAGGTGCTTGCAGTACCAACATTTCATAGTGTAGACAAAGGTTCAGGCCCTTGTTCCCATACACTGAATGTCAACGATAAGCAAATATCACAGTCTCCCGCCCCTGGCCTTCCTGCCTACCATTGGCTTGCCGATGTTTTAACAGATGGCTGGATTCCCATTGTGAGGTTTTATTTGGAATAGCCATACTAACCAGTGTTATCGTTTAAATTGCGTCCCATAGGCTTTGAAATTCACATGTCCCTGGATGAATAGGGTAGGGAAGAGATCAGTTCATACCTTTAGAAGAGTCATTGTTCCACTGGTGACAATTTCACAGGCCAGGTCCAGATTTATATTTTCAATTTACATTAAGAGGAAGGGCTAGAAACTTAATTTAAAAAAAAAAGATATCTTAGACTAGACAGAATCTGGAAACGCCATTTGAGGAAAAGAATCTACTCTGTGCTAACAAATGTATTTTTAGCCCCCAACAATATCAAGTTTATTCATTTCAGTCCAGGAGAAGGTGGGCAACAGAAAAGAACAGGAATATTTATGAGGAACAGTGAGAGGATATATGTTTAAATGTGAAATTTATTCCTTTCTTTTCAAAACAAAATGCTCACACAATATTATGAAGAACATAAGAACAATCATACTGGGTTAGACCACTGGTCCATCTAGCCCAGTAGCCTGTCTTCCGACAGTGTCCGGTGCCAGATCCTTCAAAGGGAATGAATAGAACAGGGCAATTATTGAGTTATCCATCCCCTGTCATCCAATCTCAGCTTCTAGCATTGAGAGGCTTAGAGACAATCAGAGTATGGGGTTGCATCCCTGACCATCTTGGCTAATAGCCATTGATGGACCTATCCTCCAGAACTTATCTAATTATTTCTTGAGACCAGTTATAATTTTGGCCTTCACATCTCCTGGCAACAAGTTACACAGGTTGACTGTGTCGTGTGAAGAAGTTAGGGTTGCCAACTTTCTAACTGCACAAAACCAAACACCCTTGCCTCATCCCCTGCCCTGCCCCTGCCCTGAGGCCTCGCCCCCACTCACTCCAGCCCCCTCCCTCTGCCACTCACTCTCCCCCACCCTCACTTGCTTTCACTGGGCTGGGACTGAAGGATTTGGAGTTTGGGAGCAGGCTCAGGGCTGAGGCAGGGGGGTGGAGTGGGGTGCGGGAGGGGCTGCAGGCTCCAGCTGGGGATGTGGGCTCTGCGGTGGGGCCGGGGATGAGGGGCTTGGGGTGCAGGAGGGGGCTCCAGGCTGGACCCAAGAGGTTTGGAGTGTGAGAGGGGGCTCAGGGCTGGGGGTAGAGGGTTGGAGTGCTGGAGGGTGTGCGGATTCTGGGAGGGAGTTTGGGCACAGGAGGAGGTTCCGACCTGGGGCAGGGGGTTGAGGTGGGGACTGTGGGCTGTGGGAGGGAGTTAGGGTGCAGAAAGGGGTTCCAACATGGGGCAGCGGTTTTGGAGTGTGGGCTCCGACTGGGCGGCATTTACCTCAGGCGGCTCCCAAGCGGCGGCACAGTGGGGCTAAGGAACCCTGCCTGACCTGGTTCCACACTGCTCCCGGAAGTGGCCAGCATGTCAGGTCCCTAGGTGGAGTCGCGACCACTGGCCAGGCGATGCTGCATGGTGTGCACTGTCCGCACCCGCAGGCACTGTCCCCGCAGTTCCCATTGGTGTGTTTCCTGGCCAATGGGAGCTGCGGAGCCAGTGCTGGGGGCAGGGGCAGCATGCAGAGCTTCCCTGATTGCCCCTGTGCCTAGGGGCCACAGGGACATGCCGACCACTTCTGGGGAGCTGCACAGAGCCTGCCTTAGCCCTGCTGTGCCGCCAACTGGACTTTTAATTGGCCGGCTGACCAGACCCTTCAGGGTCCCTTTTCGAAAACCGGAAGCCTGGCAACTCTAGAAGAAGTACTTCCTTATGTTTGTTTTAAACCTGCTGCCTATTAATTTCATTGCTTGACACTTGGTTCTTGTGATTTGAAAGGGTAAAAAATATTTCCTTATTCACTTTTTGCACACCACTCATGATTTTATAGATCTCTATCATATCCCCCTTGGTCATCTCTTTTCTAAGCTGAACAATCCCAGTCTTTTTAATCTTTCTTCATATAGAAGTAGCTCCAGATCTCTAATTATTTTTGTTGCCCTTCTTTGTATTTTTTCCAATTCTGATATACCTTTTTCAAGATGGGGCAACCAGAATTGCACTCAATGTTTAAGATGTGGGCGTACAATGGATTTATATGGTGGCATTATGATATTTTCTGTCTTAGTATCTATCCCTTTCCTGATGGTTCCTAACATTGTTAGCTTTTTCAACTGCTTCTGCGCATTGAGCAAATGTTTTCAGATAACTATCCATGTTGACTCCAAGATCTCTTTTTTAAGTGAGAAAAGCTAATTTAGACCCTATCATTTTGTGTGTATGGATGAAATTTCAGTTTAGAAAAAGAAAGATTATTATTATTGAATTTTCTGATTTTGTAGCCTCTCTGATCTCCCTTAGCAATTCACAGTCATTGTTACCCTCCTGGTCAGGTGTCAGGTAGTATATTCCTGCTGTTATACTCTGATTATTCAAACATAGAATTTCTATCCATAGAGATTCAGTGGTACAGTTTGTTTCATTTAAGATCTTTACTATATTTGATTCTCTGCTTTCTTTCACATATAGTGCCACTCCCTCACCAGCACAATTTACTCTGTCATTCCTATATATTTTGTACCCTGTGTTACTATGTTCTATTGATTATCATCGCTCCACCAAGTTTCTGTGAGGTCTGTTATGTAAATATCCTCATTTAATACCAGGCACTCAAGTTCACCTGTGTTAGTATTTAGACTTTTAGCATTTGTATACAAGTATTCATAAAATGTGTCAATATTTGGCTGCCTCCATGTGATGTAAGTGAATGGGACTCTTCCCATTTGACTGTTTCTCTTCAATTCCTACCTGTAGTTTATCAACTTCTATCCTCCCCTCTTTACTAGGTATAGAGTATCTCCTCTAATGAATCCTCTTCTAAGGGATAGCTCTGCCAGAATCATGTGGTCTCCATATCCACTGGCTTTCCCCCAGCCCCTAGTTTAACAACCCCTTTATGACCTTTTTAATTTTACATGCCAGCAATCTGGTTCCATTTTAGTTTAGATGGATGTCATTATTGGTCCTCAACAGATTGTTCAAAGTCAAATTGACAGACATGGAAAAATCCTGATTGTTATGGGATATGCACATTATGGGAGTGTTGCCAATTGACTTCATATTGGCAACAAATATGTCTTATTGTCAGATGTTTTTAACATCCAAATTGACCATTCTGTTGAAATATGCATGTTGTATATTATAGATAATATTTCTGCCCCAAAATCACATTGCAGAAGATTCTTCACTGCACTAATAATAACTACGCAAATTCTAATAATATTTTAACTCTGACAATTTATTTTCTTGTAATGAGTGGCTAACAGTATTATCCCTGAAGCACCATGCAAACTATTTGTAGTAAATAGTTTATCTGGGTCCTTTTCAAAGCCCACCAAAGTCAATGGAAATCATTATTCACTGTGCTGTGTGATTGGTCACATACTCCAAGACAAAAGGTGTCATGTCTCCTCCATGATTGGATGACCTAAGCTTTATAAATGGAAGGGATCTCTTTTCTCTTCAAGAATCACCCACAAACATTTGGAATTGTTTGACAAACCTATTGTTTCCACTTTTAACCAAAGTGGTTAACCAATAATCAGAGCCTAGTGGGTTGTTTCCTTTAGAAAAAGAAATCAATGATGGAGTCAGGTATTCCTTGGATACAATCTTGTTTATTTACAAAGAATGTACATAAAGTCCTGTTTCCCTGAACACAGTAGGAATTAAACAGCAGGAGAGTTTCTTTGCTCACAGTTCCAAGCTTCTTTCCAGCCATCACTCAACCAAAACCTCTCATCTTTTTCTCAGGGTCCCACTACAAAAGCTTCTAGGGCTGTCTTCAGGGCTTCCTCCCACCTTCCCTCTGTGCTTCTGTAGTATTTTTGCGGCTTCTCTGTCATATACACACAGTTCCATTCCAAAATTAATAGGCAGCAGGTTTAAAACAAACAAAAGGAAGTATTTGTTCACGCAACACACAGTCAACCTGTGGAACTCCTTGCCAGAGGATGTTGTGAAGGCCAAGACTATAAGAGAGTTTAAAAAAGAACTAGATAAGTTCATGGAGGATGGGTCCACCAATGGCTATAAACTAGGATGGTGTCCCTAGCCTCTGTTTGCTGGAAGCTGGGAAAGGGCGACTGGGGGCTGTATCACTTGATAATTATCTATTCAGAAAGACAGGATACTGGACTAGATGGGCTATTGGTCTCACTCAATATGGCCGTTCTTATGTAAAATATCCAACCCCCTGTGTTTGCATTCATTTCCAAGTGGGACCTCTTCCACCCACATAGCTCAGATTCCTGACCAGTCCTGCATGGCCTGTGTTTTGGGCGATGGCTCCTATTGTTTCAGCTCTCTATTCCATTAAGGAGCTTAAATGATTTTTTACATTTACCCTGAATGAAGGGCAGTGATTATGCCCACCAGTTTCGGTGAGATTTCACCCATAACAGTACGAATTCGATCAACATCTTTTCAAATGGCCACAAGAGCACTTCCAGTGCGAATACTCTGACAAGTACTTACGTGTGTTAGCATCAGCAATATACCTATCTACTGCAGGTACTTATATGGCCCCCATTGCTATAACAACTGAGGTGACTCACAATTTTTAATGTACTGATGCTCACAACACCCCTCTGAGGTAGGGAAGTGCTAGTGTCTTAATTTTACTGGCAGGCCCAGGTTTATAAAGCGATTTAGGCACTGCTCTGCTCAGCATTGCAAGGAGTTAGAGGCCTAAATATCTTGAAGATCTGAGTCTTATGAGCCTATGTTCCACTGACAGTGAGACTTTCCCTGTGAAGTTCCTCAGTCACTTTTGAAAATGGGACTTACCTCTGTCTAAGGGCATGTCTACACTTACCTCTGGAGTGATCAATCAAGCGGGCGTCAATTTATCGCGTCTAGTGAAGATGTGATAAATCGACCGCCGAGTGCTCTCCCATCAACTCCGGTACTCCACTGGAGCGAGAAGTGTAGGCGGAGTCGACCGGGGAGTGTCATCAGTTGGCCTATCACAGTGAGGACACCGCGGTAAGTAGATCTAAGTACGTCAACTTCAGCTACATTATTCACATAGCTGAAGTTGCATGGCTTAGATTAATCCCCCCCACACTGTAGACCAGGCCTAAGTCACTTGGGTCCAGAACCTCAGATGTATTTAGGCATTGCTGCATTCGGCATTGCAACACCTAACCTCCTAGCTGGGCTGGTGGCTAGTGGGATCCTCAGTCCTGAGCTAGGTGCCAAGGCTTCCTACGCAATGCACAGGGAGAGTTAGGAGCCTGACAAAGGGATCCTCAGAAGCCAGCTGTCTGAGTGGGGATCTGTGTATGCTAGCCAGGAGTGGAATGCTGAGAAGAGGGGATGGGAAAGGAGGAGGGCTTAGGTGCATAAGCATCTGACCTGGTGTGCCTGGCTGATGGTCCAGAATTAGGTGCCTTCCTTCACTGGGGATTCTCAGTGATGAACCCTCCCCTGGAAGTAGCACCTAGACCAGATCAGATGCTCAAGCAGCCCATGCCCTGGCAGCCAAAACCATCTGTCCTCCTCTGTCACCTGCTCTCACTCAATACCTCTCTCACACTTGCCTTACATTTCCCTGTGCCCCCAGCTGTTTTTTGTGCAGGTGCTGTGCTGTCCCTCTCCCTATCAATGGGCTGCATCCAGCCCTCCTGCTGTAGGGTCTGACAGGTATTAGGTCATAGTGCCTAGGCACATAACTCAATTGAAATGATTGCTGAACACCCTAAGCCTGGTGTACACTAGTACCAACACTCTAATGCCTTTGCTAGAGAGTCAGACTTCCCTTTCAAATTCCTAATGTTTGTTACATTGTGCCATATCCTTGGGTTACTCATCCAGTGTCTGTGAACTAATGAACTCTGGTTTTAAAGGCTGTTATCATTGCAAATAGTTATGTAATATTCACAATTAGCATATTTGGCAGTGGGTTACATTCAATAAGCAATTTTGATTATATTTGAATAGCAGCAAGGAGCTCAGCACTCTTACAAGTAAGTAATAATTTACCTATTAATTCAGTTTCTTCACAGTTTATATTTATTTCCACCACATTTCTTACAGAGAAAGCTTTATAATGTCTTGGGGGAGAGCTACAACCAATTAACTGCTTATATATGTAATCTTCTGGCTTCATGAGTTTGCCCTCTAGGTTCCTGAAGGATTTATTATCTTAATATCATTGTTTCACTGTTGTCTGTTCCTGCAGATTCCAGGAACTGACTAATACATTTTTTCTTTCAAATATTCTGGCTATAAGCATGCATGTCACTTAAAGCTAGACGGTTAGCTAAGAGACTTTCATATGAGGGAAGAGTATAATCCAGTAACCAAATGGAACTTTCAATCAGCAGATTATAGTTTTACAAGTTTTCTGCCTGTTAGTATCTAGAGGTTCCTTTGACAGAATACAGCGCAATATCGTTCTCTATTCAAATGCATATCAGCTTTGTGAGCATTCTTAATTCTCCTTATCTTTAGATTTGGACCTCAAAATAAAGACACATTACTGCTTGCATTTATTTGAAAGCAACTGAAGCAAAGATATAGTTAATATGTTGGCAAATAAAAGTTTTAGTTTTAGGGGGCGAATAATGGTCTTGTGGTTGAGATACTGCTTGGGAGTTAAGGTCCAGATCCTCAGATGTATTAAGTCCACCATTTAGGCACTACTGACATTTTCAAAACCACTGTTCAGGTGCCACCTAATCCCATAGACACTTACATCCTCTAGGTGCCTATGTTTCTGCCAATTGGCATTCTCAAAGCTGCCAAAGCATTGATGTGGCCCAAAGCTTATGATTGGCTAGAAGCCATAGCTCAGTCCAAAGACCTGGAGGCCCTGAAGTGGGATTCTCAAATCTGGGGTGCAGGAGATGCCTATCAGGTTCTGATCATACCTATAACTTGATACCAGTCAGACCCTGCAGCACGAGGACCAAGTGCAAGCCACCAGTAGGTCGGAGTGGCTGGGCCAGCTCTACCATTTTTGCTGCCCCAAGCAAAAATAAACCAAAAAACCCCACTCTGACTACTCCTTGATTTCCTCCCCCCATAAAAGCTGCCCAGACTCTGCCACCCCAAGAATGGACGGAATGCCGCCCCTTAGCATGTGCCACCCCATGCATGTGCTTGCTCCACTGGTGCCTGGAGCAAGCCCTGAGGAGAGGGCAGCACAGCATCCACACAAAAGAGGGAAATGCAAGGTAAAGCATGAGAGA
Organism: Mauremys mutica; assembly: GCF_020497125.1. Lineage (NCBI taxonomy): Eukaryota > Metazoa > Chordata > Testudines > Geoemydidae > Mauremys > Mauremys mutica. The sequence continues at coordinate 179,240,175 of NC_059073.1, forward strand.
GGTATTGAGTATGATCTGGAGCCAGAGAAAGAGAGCGCACAAAATGGTTCCAGCTGCTAGTGCACAGGCTAACTAAACATCTGACCTGGTTTAGGTGCCTAACTGCTGGAAAGGGTTCACTGCTGAGGATCCTGAGCAGATGGAGATGCTAGCTCTGGCCTGTCAGTCAGGTGCATTATGTGCAAGTTTGTGATTAGGGATCTAATGCAAAATATCTGAGAGCAAAAATAAAGTTTGTGGTGTCTTTGTAAAAAACAGGGACGTCTACACCAATCTCAGAGTTTCTGACGATAGTCTAGAAGTAGCCACTAAGTTATTGTATTCTAAATGTAAATTTTTTTCCTGCTTTTCAGGTATGAATCATTATAAAGTATCTGCTTTCATTCATGTGTAGTGTTGGTTTTGGTGGTGACATGATAAGAACAGAAATGAAAATCACAAAGCACTATTTGTATCACACCAGTCTACAATTTTAACCTTTTAGCTCAGGCATAGTGCCATATTCATATTTTTAACAACTATTATTAGTATTTTGTCATTTTGGATGACTTTTCTAGTATGTTTTCATAACAATCTTCCTACCTTCTCCCAATACATCTGCATCTTTAAAATTATATAGTTTTGTAACTAACAAAATATGTGCCATCTATGTTTGTGAAAAATGAATGAAAATGTAATTTTGGACATCTCAAAACAGCTTTCTATTATCATTTCAAACGGAGTGGTCTACAAGTGTCTAGGAATATATACCTCAGCTGCATATGGCTTATATCTTTCTTAGCTTGGGTAAAGTGAAAAATTAAATTATTTGGAAAAAATGCAAATTACTGCCAACTCTGTTAACTATGAGAGAGTTGCATTATCTTCTAACATAAATTGTCACCAAACTGAAGAAAAGAGACTTTGGAAGCTGATCTGATTACTGTCAGTGTGAGTGCCCAAACTCAACTGTTGGCGAATGTCCAATACCGATCATTGAATAATCATCACCTCATCATTCAGCCTTCTCAACTGACATGCAAAACAACATCCAAATATTCATTGCACATCTGTGCTGGACAGATTACGCATTAGCAATTCAAATCAATTCAACGTACAGGCAGTTTCTGCAAAGGCGTCTGTTTGGGTGAGATGCCTTGTTGTCTAGGATGGATAATAAGGCAACTCTGTCTAATCTTGGAGAACAATCAACCCATCTTGAGAAGGTGACTGACTACGTATGCTCTTGCCCTGACAGCACTAGAACAATGGCCCCATAATGCACTTGACTCAGCTGGTAATAAAATCTACTTTTGATTAGCAGCCATGGCTTGTGTCAATCACTGTATGATGCACCATTGTCCTCTGCTCCTGAACACAGTTTATTTACAGAGAAACAAAGGCTTTTTGGATATGGCTGCTGCCCAGAGATTGCAAAATAGATTGAGCTGTCAGCCCCACACATTAGATGAAGATTAATGAGTTGTGCAGACAATAAATATGAAGCAATGACCATAAATATGCTAATAGGTATTATCCATATACACTATAATTGCTACAAAAATTAAAAGGTAGTGTGAAGGAAATAGGTCACAAGGTGACAGATAGATAATCTTGGATACTGGAGATCTTTGGTGCAGTTAGATTCTCTACAGGTTTATTTTCTCCAATTAAACCCCTCAAAAGACTAATTGTTTAAAAGCTGTTTGAATAATCTCTTTTTAAATAGAGGTTTATGGGGAAAATGTTTATGAAAAAATGACTTCAATGAAAGTGTTATTAGAATGAAAAAGGTGACTATCAAAAGCAGGGTATGCAGAGATTAATATTTACGATCAGCTGCCAAGCTTCATTATGAGAAAAATATACCTAAGTGGCACATCAATCAGGACTTCAAGGAAAACATACTAAAAGGACAACAATATATTTCCACGCACATACAAGTGAATCAGATCATTCCTTGGGGAAATATATAAGAACCACATGTACATCTGTTTCCTTTGCTATTACATGTTTAAAGAAACCAAAGATGGAAAGGATGCCTCTGGGTAAAATTTTCCAAGTGGTTTCGACCAAGCCTCTGATTTTGCAGTCTCCATAAAAGAGAATGCACTTTTAATGGCACATATTTTTAAACAGCAAAGAACTTGGTTTTCCATGTGACAAAGTCAAATAGTTAGATGTCCAGCTACTTAGTTTGCAGGTATAAAAGTTCCAGTGCCTGGAACTGCACATGGAAAAATTTGGGTTCATATATTGAGAGGCTATTGTTGAAAATGTGGTCCATAATATGTAAAGACCCTTTGTTTCAATCTGAGAATATAAGAGCTTTTTCAGTACATCTGCTTTGGAAATATAGAGTCTCCACAATGTAACTGATCAAATAGATTTTTAAGTTAAACTCTTTGACTATCACATTTTCACATGTGCTGTTGCACAGATTGAGAAGTAGAACATGACAAGGTAAGTGATCCCTTCTGTAGAGAAACAGAAGATGTATTGAGAATGGGTCGATTTGAAAAGAAAAAAGTGAAGCTGAACTCTTCAAAGCTCTGCCCACAAACGAAGCTCCACCCACTTGAGATGCCAAAATGAGATGCCATTCACAGGAAATATTATAGATTTTAAATACAGGATTGGCTCCCCCTCGGTGAGGCTCAGATGTGCCTCTGGGCTCTTTCGGGCTTCTTAAGTTGGTTCAGCTCATATGTTCCCTTCTCCTGTGCTCTTCTTCCTTCTGGCTTGTTGGCTCCAATGGTCAGACTGGGAAAAAATAAGTAGAAATATTCTCCCAAGAACCAGCCACTTGCAGGACCCAAAAACAAAACCATTGCACAAAACCAAACAGTTCCCCTGCCCCAAGCAGGCTGCAGTCCCCAGAGGCCTTTCCCCTTTGCCTCTCTGTCCTGGAAGGAGGACACTCCCCCTTCACTTCAATCCCCTGTTGGGTCATGTCGTTGGGTAGGAAAGATTCCATTTATTAAGTGTACACATTTGCCATTTCGGATTGGTAAAAGGACAACCTGTCCTACATCTTGGCATCTCTTCTCCTTCAACTTTTGGCACTCTTTTCGAGTTTGGTGTGGGAAAGATAGTGTCTCATGACAGTAGAATCTGCCTAGCAATAGAGAACGCATACAAGGGAATGTCACCCTCTGAGGGGCACTCTGTGTCTCTGGATGCTGTGAAAGCAGGTTATCCCAGTGAGTCATAGAAGCCCTCTCACAGAATACCAGCCTTGCTATTAGCTAAAGCCCTGAGGGAATTAGGACTTGAGGTGAACCAGTAACATCTACCAGGGTTCCCTTAACTTACCTCCACTCACCTGTTCCATCATCACGTGAGATAGCGTTTGCATTCAGCACAGAGGATGAAAAGATCAGTAGAAGACAGAAGAAATCATACTGTAGATCTACTTACCTGTCACCAAAGTTCCTGAGGTCTGGTTCCTGTTGTGTTCCTGTTCCTGGCACCTGTCCCTGAGAATCTGGTTCCCGTCTGTGTCCCTGTTGCTGTTCTCCTGTACAGTGTCTGCAAGATATGGTATAGTCCTCCTTGTTTAGTCTTGTGTATAGGGTTTGGGGCTCTGGGGTTCACCCCCATTTACATCATTTGTGTTAACAACCGAGCTTTTATTGTGTTATCTTAGTTTGCAGGGAGTCTGTTATTGTTACTCTTAATAAATACCACCTGACTGTCTGCAACCTCAATCTGCTTTTGTCTTGACTTCACAATTACCGATGATAGATGCGGAGAGGGTTGAACACTGCAGATAGCCCATCTTCTGTAAAGTAAAATCTAATTCCAACTGTCTCAGGCTAACCATGTGACAACCAGGTAGCCTTTAACCTTTTCCTGGCTGTTTCACCCAGTCACAACCAAAAGCTTACTTTAAAATAATATAATCATAGAATCATAAAACTGGAAGAGACCTTGAGAGGTCATCTAGTCCAGTCTCCTGCACTCAAGGCAGGACTAAGTATTATCTAGACCATCCCTGACAGGGGTTTGTCCATCCTACTCTTAAAAATCCCCAATGATGGAGATTCCACAACCTCCCTAGGCAATTTATTCCAGTGCTTAACCACTCTGACAGTTAGGAAGTTTTTCATAATGTCCCACCTAAACCTCTCTTGCTGCAATTTAAGCCCAACTGCTTCTTGTCCTATCCTTAGAGGTTAAGAAGAACAATTTTTCTCCCTCCTCCTTGTAACAACCTTTTATGTACTTGAAAACTGTTATCATGTTCCCTCTCAGTCATCTCTTCTCCAGACTAAACAAACCCAATTTTTTCAATCTTCTCTCATAGGTCATGTTTTCTAGACCTTTATTCATTGTTGTTGCTCTTCTCTGGACTTCCTCCAATTTGTCCACATCTTTCCTGAAATATGGCACCCAGAACTGGACACAATACTCCAGTTGAGGCCTAATCAGCATGGAGTAGAGCGGAAGAATTATATCTCATGTCTTGCTTACAATACTCCTGCTAATACATCCCAGAATGACGTTTGCTTTTTTTGCAACAGCATTACACCATTGACTCATATTTAGCTTGTGATCCACTATTACTATGATAATAATAATAATAATTAATAATTAAAAATAATAAACTGGAAGCTGAGATTCTGCAGCACAAGATGGCCACCTCAAGAAAATAGTCCTTGTTCTCCAAGCTGGCCCAATTTGAGCCCTGGCTGAGAGGCATGCAGGGAAAATAAGCATTTTTAATCTAGCTTTGATATTCAGGATCTGACAGAATATCATTCAGCTCAGAGTAACTCATGAAGACTGATAGGAGAAGGAAAACCAAAAGATTAATTAAACTTCCCCCATGTGTAGTCAAAGGCCAAGATCCTAGAAGGATTCCAGAAGGACTTGATTTTTATCTGTATAACAAGAGTATCCACATGATAAATATTATAAGTAATCAAGGATTTCTGAAAGGGTGTAAACATTCATGATTCAGAGCTTTAGCTAACTCTAACTATTGGGGGTTAGTAAGCAGTTTTGCATGAGGGCAGGTTATCCTATAACTGGCTAATGTAGGGTTTCTAGCACCTTCCTCTGAAGCAGATGGTCTTGGCCACCACCTGTGACAGGACACTGGACTAGATGTATCAGTGGTCTGAGCCAGTATGTCATTTCCTGTGTTCCTAAACTGCTTTGACTTCAGTGGCGCTTACGCCTATTTACACCAATTGACCCTTAGGGTACATGTACACCTACACTGCAAGCACAGTCTGTGATTGTAGCTTTAACCTAGCAGAACAGTGAAACTGCGTCAATGTATGCGTCGGTGTACAAACCTGCCAGGGACTCTAGGTAATTACTTTTGGGGCCCTGGCTTCACTGCTCCAGTACCTGAGCTAGATAGATTGAAGCCAGCTCAGGTATGTCCACTCAAGCTGCAGGCACACCCAGTGATTGCAGTACAGACATACCTTTACTCTTTAAGGCCTTGTCTATATTAGCAAACTTCAAACCCATAATTCATCACTGGGGCAATTCCACCAGTGGTAACAAGAGTGAAAGCACTAGTGTAGGTGGAGCTCAGGTGGTTTTACCACCAGGTCCTCTGGTCCTGCTCACATCATCTTTATCAGATTTGCTGCTACAATGAGCTAGATTTTGCAGCCCTTTCCTCACTGAGTAGTTCCATTGAACGCTTAAATCTTTGCACTGGGTTCCCCTCCTCTACCACCTCAAGCTTCTTGTCCTTGCCTTTAAGGACCAGTATAATTCTGCCTCTCCTTGCTTATTCACCTGTTTCTTTTTACATCATTCTCATCCCCTCTGCCCTGCCAAACATGCCAGTCTTGACACATCTCATCAAACTAAGGACAGAATTCAGCTGTTCAGAGCAACAAGTCTGCTAAAGAACCCCTGAGTGGTCCCATCAGGAATGACAGTCTTCTGGCCTAATTTTTCCTGTGTAGACCAGTGGCTCTCAACCAGGGGTACTCGTATCCCTGGGGGTACCCAGAGGTCTTCCAGGGGGTACATCAACTCATCTAGATATTTGCCTAGTTTTACAACAGGCTACATAAAAAGTACTAGCGAAGTCAGTACAAACTAAAATTTCATACAGATAATGACTTTTTTGTATTGCTCTATATACTATACACTAAAATGTAAGTACAATATTTATATTCCAATTGATTTATTTTATAATTATATGGTGAAAATGAGAACATTGGTGATAAGATCAGTGAGAAAATGTAAAGTCATTCTTTAGCTATACCACAACTATGAGAATTTGAACCAACCCTTTGGCTTGATGGACAAGAGCAATTGCTGATGAGGCTTCAGTGATAAAGTGATCTCTAAAGAGCTCTCTAGCTAATATATCAAATGAAGAATGAGCTCCACACATCCATCCCAAGTTAATACAGGGTTAACTTATGGCCCCATTTTTAAAAATGATCTCCAATATTAGAGGGATGCACAGTTTATTGCTTCTGTAGACTAAGTTCATGGCCCACACCAGGTGGTACTTGCATCCCTCCATTCCACCACCCAAGCTTCCTGTGTGTCACCCTCCCATACCGCTGTATTTCATGGACTCCCTGTAACCCCTCATGCCCAAAGCTCTGTGTGCATAACCTATACTCCTCACCCGCCCCCCATTCTCCTTCTCCCTATACCATATCATTCTCCCCCTATGTTATGGCTCTGTGTGCCTCCCCATTCCCCTCTTCTACACATGCCAGAGTCCCCATGTTCTTCCTATGCCAGGGGCTCTTCGATTTTCCCCCACCATTCCTTTTTAGTTTCCTTTCTCTGTGGGTGATAAGTCATTCAAGGTGTCAACATTCTAAATTCTGTTGGAAGGATGGGCAGAGCTGAGATGGGGAATGTTGTTAAGCTGGAAGATGTTAATTGATGCCATCATCTGGTTCTTTGATCTGTAGGCAATTATAGATCTGGATGAAGCTGCTGTGTCTGCTAACTGGATGCAAGGGACTCTGTGTGCTCCCCATTTTCCCATTCTGGTTTTCCAGTTTTCACCAATATCAATAGGATTCCACCCAGTGATACCTAGAACATTCCTTGGAATTTTAGAATTAATTGGATGCAATGTTCAAAAGTTATTACATTACAGACAGAGAAATTCCATAGAGTTGAGCATAAAACCTCACTTTGGCCAATAATTTCTGCCAGCATTTGAACTCATTTGATCATCTAATAGCCAAATGCTGAGTGCTACAATACTGAAGGCTTTGTTGAGACCCAAGTAAAAATCAGGGCCTATGTGCATTGTGGTGATGGATTTTGAGGCACTTAGTGGATTTAGACACCTGTGGGGTTAGGAGGCAGCTGAGCAGCAGCCAATCGGAGCCCAGTAGGCTCAGTTAAAAGAAGCTGTAGGGCCTGAGCAGGGCAGTTGGTGGCTGGGAGCAGAAGGTAGAAGAAGAACTGGAAGACAAAGAAACTGTCCAGGCAAGGAGACCTGGGAGAGACCCTGCTCAGGTTCAAGATCCTGACACAAGGAAGAAAGGAGAGCAGCAGAATACGGACCCTGGATTTCAGAAAAGCAGACTTTGACTCCCTCAGGGAACTGATGGGCAGGATCCCCTGGGAGAATAACATGAGGGGGAAAGGAGTCCAGGAGAGCTGGCTGCATTTTAAAGAATCCCTATTGAGGTTGCAGGAACAAACCATCCTGAGGTGTAGGAAGAATAGTAAATATGGCAGGCGACCAGCTCCAGCTTGGCTTAACAGTGAAATCCTTGCTGATCTTAAACACAAAAAAGAAGCTTACAAGAAGTGGAAGATTGGACAAATGACCAGGGAGGAGTATAAAAATATTGCTCAGGCATGCAGGAGTGAAATCAGGAAGGCCAAATCACACTTGGAGTTGCAGCTAGCAAGAGATGTTAAGAGTAAGAAGAAGGGTTTCTTCAGGTATGTTAGCAACAAGAAGAAAGTCAAGGAAAGTGTGGGCCCCTTACTGAATGAGAGAGGCAACCTAGTGACAGAGGATGTGGAAAAAGCTAATGTACTCAATGGTTTTTTTGCCTCTGTCTTCACAAACAAGGTCAGCTCCCAGACTACTGCACTGGGCAGCACAGCATGGGGAGGAGATGACCAGCACTCTGTGGAGAAAGAAGTGGTTCAGGACTATTTAGAAAAGCTGGATGAGCACAAGTCCATGGGGCCGGATGCAGGGGCAGCTCCAGGCACCAACGCTCCAAGCGCGTGCCTGGGGTGGCAAGCCACATGGGGCGGCCTGCCAATCACTGTGAGGACGGCAGTCAGACTGCCTTCGGCGGCATGCCTGCAGGAGGTCCACCAGTCCCGCGGTTTTGGCGGCAATTCGGCAGCGGGTATGCCAAAGGCACGGGACCGTGGGACCTCCCACAGGCATGCCGCCGAATCCGCATTACCAACGAACCCCCGCGGGCACTCCGCCGAAAGCCGCCTGCTTGCCGTGCTTGGGGTGGCAAAAAACATAGAGCCACCCCTGGCCAGATGCGCTGCATCCAAGGGTGCTAAAGGAGTTAGCTGATGTGATTGCAGAGCCATTGGCCATTATCTTTGAAAACTCATGGTGATCGGGGGAGGTCCCGGATGACTGGAAAAAGGCTAATGTAGTGCCCATCTTTAAAAAAGGGAAGAAGCAGGATCTGGGGAACTACAGGCCAGTCAGCCTCACCTCAGTCCCTGGAAAAATCATGGAGCAGGTCCTCAAGGAATCAATTTTGAAGCACTTAGAGGAGAGTGTTAGGGGGCTTATTCCTTCACCCTCTTACTTCCCTGGTCCTTCTCGCATGAATAAAGAGCAACAATACCCGAAGTCCAAAGGCGCAAACAATTCGATGTTTATTGGGGTGAACTTCCAGCAAGCATGATTCCAGTTTCCTTCCTCAGTATCCCCCTTCCCAGCTCTGACACCACAGAGCCTTGCCTGTATCCCTGTTTCTGTTCCCATCCCCTGTTCCCATTTCCCCCTTTAGCAAAACATGATCCCAATTCCTCCATCCTCAGTCCCTATTCCATCTCCCCCCCTCCACTTCCTGATTGACTGCAGACTATATAGTAAAACTTGAATTCTGCTTAGCTATACCTTAACCAATCATTTTACTGAAATTTAACTAACCAATCCTAACATATTGTAACATGGTTATTTAACCAATTATATCCCACCACCTTAATTGGTTTACACCCAACAAAATTAATTATACAGCAGACAGAAACAATCACAGAACCAGACAGAGACTATGCAAATAAATATGCAAAACAATACAGAAGTGAGGATTTCACAACTACATCTATACAGACCTAAGAGTTTTCCAGCTGTGTCTATTGATAAGTGAGTTCTTGCCAGACAGGATACTACCAAACTAAGTTTCCTTTTACATCTTCTAGGCTCTTCCCTTTCTCTGGAGGTGATAGGAATATCAGGACAGGATTGTATTCCTAACAACCCAATAGCACCTTATTTCAATGTGACTAAACAGGGCCTCAGACTGTCACAGTAAGAGAAGGCCATTACACAGACAGACAGTGATTTTTGATTCTTTCTTTTATACCTCTATAACTAGCTAAATGATAAGAATACACCTAAATTCTTAAAGTATAGGCCTTTGTAGCAGGCCTGAATATCTATATCCTAACAGAGAGGAAAGTGATCAAGGACAGTCAGCATGGATTCACCAAGGGCAAGTCATGCCTGACTAATCTAATTGCCTTCTGTGACAAGATAACTGGCTCTGTGGATGAGGGAAAAGCAGTGGAAGTGTTATTCCTTGACTTTAGCAAAGCTTTTGATATGGTCTCCCACAGTATTCTTGCCAGCAAGTTAAAGAAGTATGGGCTGGATGAATGGACTATAAAGTGGATAGAAAGCTGGCTAGATCGTCGGGCTCAACAAGTAGTGATCAATGGCTCCATGTCTAGTTGGCAGCCGGTATCAAGTGGAGTGCCCCAAGGGTCAGTCCTGGGGCCGGTTTTGCTCAATATCTTCATTAATGATCTAGAGGATGGTGTGGACTGCACCCTCAGCAAGTTTGCAGATGACACAAAACTGGGAGGAGTGATAGATATACTGGAGGGTAGGGATAGGATACAGAGGGACCTAGACAAAGTAGAGAATTGGGCCAAAAGAAATCTGATGAGGTTCAACAAGGACAAGAGCAGAGTCCTGCACTTAGGACGGAAGAATCCCATGCACTGCTACAGATTAGGGACCAAGTGGCTAGGCAGCAGTTCTGCAGAAAAGGATCTAGGGGTTACAGTGGACGAAAAGCTGGATATGAGTCCTGAAAGAAGGTCAATAGCGATAGTTACTGCTGAATGTGATCACAAGGCCAGACCTTTGACCCAACTTTTATTTGAGATTCTTGACTGCAACCAGGAGTCTTCTCGTGATTCCAACAGAAGGGGGGATATGGAGAAAGTCACAGGTGAGTCATGCATGACAATGTTTTAGGGGTTGGAGTAAATGTGTCAGAAGGGGTGGCAACAGGGACTAGCCATGGTAGCTTAAGTGGCTGGATCATTTGGCTTCCAGTTGAAAGGTGGATAAAGACTGTTGGTGTCATTAGGCATGACTCTAGGTAACTCAGGAGGGTGGAAAACCACAGTGTCAATGAAGCCTTTCTGTAGTAGGCCTGAATGAACTAAAGTCACTCCATGTCTGACCAAAGCGCTTCCATGTTTGAACTTTAATCGACCTAACAGGCCAGCAACAGAGAATGGTTATCAGTTGCAACACCTGTACCAGAAGGTAATAATGAGGCCTGCTATAATGAGGCCTGCTTGCTCCTGGCTAAGAGGCAAAATAACAGATCAAAGAAAGTAAGACAAGATAACTGTTCACAGAAGAGTTACTAACGAGCTAAATTGGTTGTTGCCAAGTATGACTTAACTGCTTAATGTAATTGCTACTGCAAAGTGTATCTGCTGCATGGGAATGAAAGGTGGGGAGAGAGGGGGAGTGGGGGGGGATAGAAGAGGCTTAGTTAAAGTTATGTATAAAAAAGAGAAAAGCTGCTTGTAGCTGGGTGCTTGATCTGAGACAAGTCTGTCTCCTGGCACCGCTTTGAGAGCTCAAATAAACTTTGTCTGCTTCTCCACCTTGGTGTGTTTATTGGAGCGAAGCACACCGGGCAACGAACCACTGTTGCTGTCCTCGGGCATTCTGTGCCGGCAACAAGACCATCCCAAGGCATTTTTTTTAAACAGTGAGCTGAAGAGGCCTCTTGGCAGGAAAAATAATGGTTTAAAAGCATGTTAGAAAAACTAAAGTGATGCCTTATGTGTATTTCTTATTTAAATTTCTCAGCAGCTGAGTGATGGTTCTTCTTGGAGAATCTAAACACCCACAGCCCTGAAAGAACAAACAGATTAGGCCAGATCTGCTTCTGCCCAGACTCAGGGGTTTTCTAGTCAGAGTCTAGAGTCTCAAACAAAAATTGGGTCAGTGGTCTGGCTTCATGTCCCTTTGGTGCTTTCAAAGCAATACAACTAAACTAGAGAAAGACACTCTTATTCCCGAGTGTCCACATGGGGAGTTCTACTGGTATAATTCTGCTGGTAAAACTTCCCTGTGTAGACCAATCCTTAGTTTGGGTTGAAAGTTCTTCAAGGCAGAGAATGTCTTTTACTCTGTACAACACCTAGCACAAGGAGTCCTGATTCTCAGAGGGGCCTCTGAACATGACTGCAATACAAATAATAAACAGCAACAACATAGAGACAGACAAAATCAGCATACAAGACATTTGGATCTATCTGATCTCTTTCCAAAGCAGATCCAAGGGAAGGGAGAAGCTGAGTGAAGGGTCCACCCTTCCCTCATCCTAATTCCTAAGAGTACTTTATGCATTTGCTATATGTTCCTATACATATAATGTAGCCCCAGAATGGAGTCATGCAGTTATACTCTCCCCGCCTCAAATATGTAATGTATTATATCAGGGTGTGCAGCAAAATAATCAAGGAAAATCTTATCACAGAAGTAATTCACAGAGCTGTGATCAGTTTCATTTCTCAGTAAGTGGAAACTGCAGCAGCTTAAGTTTACAGTTTCAGTTTCATTTCCTTCCCTGTGCTGAATCTCTCTCCCCTCCTCCCCCGAAAAAGCAGTATTTACAGGACACAGGCTCTGCCCAGGAGCTCATTTCAGTCCAGAAAAGCAGAAGGAAGGATGGCTGACGAAAATGTGCGCAAGGCTGGTTTTACCCAAGGTGGGATAAAAGGAGGATCAACTGGCTCTCAGATGATGTCCAATGAAGCGAGGAGCCATGGAGGAGGTGTGCCTTCTGGAGGACCTACTTCTACCCTACAAGAAATGGGTATGAGTTGGAATTTCTTCTTTTGCATAAAAAAGAAATGAAAGGCTACTGCACTTTAGAGAGGAGGGATAAAAAGAACCTAGTATTGATTATACAATTCTGCCCTAAAAAATAAGCTCTGTTAAGTATTCTCTTCTCACTTATAGTTTTCATTGAAGTAAAAATGATTGACCAATATAACTAGGGCCCTACCAAATTTATGGTCCATTTTGGTCAATTTCATGGTCATAGGATTTCATTATATCAGCTATTTAAATCTGAAATTTCCTGGTGTTGTAACTGTAGGGGTCCTGGCCCAAAAGAGAGTGGTAGTGGTGGGGGGTGTTGCAAGGTTATTGTAGTGGGTTGCAGTATTGCCACCCTTACTTCTGCGATGCTTCTGGTGGCAGTGCTGCCTTCAGAGTTGGGTGGCCAGAAAGTGGCGGCTGCTAGCCAGCGCTGAAGGCAGTGACACAGCCAGCAGCAGAGTGGAAATAAGGGTGGCATGGCATGATATTGCCATCCTTATATCTGTACTGCTGCCTTCAGAGTTGGGCCTGTGGCTAGCAGCTGCCATTCTCTGGCCACCCAGCTCTGAAGACAGCAGCACAGAAGTAAGGGTGGCATGGTATGGTATTGCCACCCTTCTTTCTGTGCTGCTGCTGACAGTGGCACTGCCTTCAGAGCTGAGATTCATTCAGAGCACAGACAGGAACTGAAACTTTAGCAGAGAGTATAGGGTTACAATGCAATGAATGTGTCAGATGTGTGTTTATGGGAAACACATTTCTGGAGAAGAGAAGGATGCGTGCCTGCTGCTAAAAGAAATCATACCTGCACCTTTTGGAGATATTCCGGAATAACTCTTATTCTTGTGAAAATATTAGCCCTATAATGCCACCAAGGTAGGTGACAGCTTTGGCTGTGTAAGAGCTTGCCATGCATGCTGTGCCTGCCTGGGTGAAAATGAGAGGTTCTAGTCTCACTTGCACAGGTGTTCATTGGAAACCTTGCTCATTAACATTGTGTTTTAACCTTTTCCCCTGGATAAACATACCCCCCTCACCTTTAACCCAGCATGGACATTTGCAGGGGAGTGTTTCTGTCTGCAGCAGCAGCTGAACAGTGTCCAGTGTCACTCTATTCTAGTCAGTATAGGCTTTTATACCACACTCATCGCCATGTCTCTGAGCACCTTCCAGCCATTCATTAAGCTCCATGACTACACGTCACATTGTTTGTTCTCTCATCCTCTCTCCCAGGGGGCAAAGTGCAATATGCTGCTCTACAGTTATATTTGCGAATGCAAAGTCAACGCAAAGCACCTTACACTTCAAGTGGAAGGTGGTGAGGCCTGTGATGGTCCTTAGTTCTTTATTGTAGAAAGCTCCATTGAGCCAAATGAGTGGTGTTGTTAACCACTTCCTCACCCCAGAGCTTTAGATGATCTTTTACAACAGAGGACTCCTACTTAGAGATGCATTACATGACCCCTGCAGGATGTCACACCCACATTGCGATGGAAATTTTGTATTAGTTTCTAAATAGGACTGTGTCCTTGCACCCTGGAAACAGTAAGCGAAAAGGTTGCACATTGCTAGTATTCTTGCATATTGGTGGAATGGGATGAGTGACTAGCCATCTCTTTGCATTTATTTTTGATGTCACTATTTGTAACATTTGGTGTGGAATTTAAGTGTTTTATAGCTTTACAATGCCATGCTATCCTATGAGGCCCCTTCCAGCCTGGAGACCATTATCAACACACTCTTTGTAATGGTTGTAGGTGCCAAAAGCTCAACCCATTCATCAGGTTTCACCCTTAGTGGGATCTCCAGTGGAACTGAGGCATCTGGAATGATGTCCCAGGAAGCTAAGTCTCACGGAGGAGAAACACCAAAGGGTGGGACAACATCCACTGTCCAGTCTGTCTGTAAGTTAAAGTCCTCTTATTGTTTATAATTCAGTGAAAGAGTCATTCATTCAGAAATGTCAACATCTACTTTAAAATGCCATTATATGAACAAGTGTGGCTAAGCAAAGCCGCTGCATTGAACAATGTTTCTCCTGCTTGTTACTTCTTATTCAGTGAGGAGCAGAAATTGGAAAGCTGCTGGAAAACCATAATGCTGAGAGTGACCTAGCACTGACAACAGATAGTGCATTATAAAGTGTGATATTTGCTATGGCAGAAAAAAAAGGCCAACAGAGTTTTGGGCTGCATATGCATTGGCATCAGAGGGAATAATTCCTCGATGGGGCCACGCTCACATTAGAGAAGCTGTAAAATTTGCCACTGTTGTTAATACTCTTTCCACTGCACTGATTTCTCTAGGAATCCTAGTAGAGTTGGATTGCCAGCTACTGCTGGCATTTTTACCACCATGACATATAACTCTGCTTGCAGCGGGTATAATCTACACTGTTAAAAATAGTGGCGGCAGTCAGCGAATTATCTACACTAGAACTCCCAAACATTGCTGAAACCAGTGCAGATAAGCAAGTTATAACAATGACAGGAAATGTTCAGAAAAATTCCCTGATATAGAAAGTGACTGTAGAGAATGGGTTAGCTATATCTGGAACTCTGCATTCGTTTCTGGCATCGCATTACCAGAAATATATTGACCAACTGGAAGTATAGACAAATTAAAAGCATTACGACATTGGAAGAAGACTGTAAACTCTTTAGGGCATGGAATATATCTACCTCTGTATTTGTACAGTGCCTGGCACAAAAGAGTTTCAATTCTGCATGGAGCCTTCATTCAGGTGCTACAAGAAAGAAAAAGAGAAAGAAAGACTCTCTGCAAATACTAAAAGAATATGACCATACTTAGACACATTTAAAATTACACTGGGCAAAGTACATAATACATCCACCGTAAAGAATTATCCTTCAATTATTATTATTATTAATAGTATACATTATGTGGATTGTGGTAGCACCTAAAGGTCCCAAATGAAGAGTGGAGCCCTATTGTGCTATAAAGTAGATTATAGGATGGTGTGAACAGAGGGAAGGGGGACAGGATGAGTTGATAGGAACATGGAAAAAGGAAGGAATGTTAGGCTTTGGATTCTAAGTGGACAGGCCTGGTGGTTGGAGCAGTGGTCGAGGCCAGATGTAGGGTTCAAGGCAGCACTGAAACCAGGGTCCAGGGGCAGGCCATGGATCAGAACGGGGGTCAGAGTCCATAGCAAGCCAAATTAGGATCATGGTCAGATGGAAGCCAGCTGAAGGTCAAAGCCAGGTGCAACCTACTTCTCACAACACTGCCAAGCTGTCTCAGCCAGCCTGGCTGGAGGAACTAGTCCTAGGAGGGAGGATGTAGTTCATTCTCTATAGCCCATTCATTACTCGGCAGTCTCATCAGGAAAGCCAACTAGGGCGCTAACAATGGTGGTGGGTATTGTGCTATACTAAAAACTTGACTTAGACCTCCAACTCATTTTACATGAGTCATTTTCAGATGGTTATGTCTGGGCAGGTTTTGAACAGCTGATCAACTTAAATAAACATAATTTAAGGTCATTATTGTTTATATAAATGTCTCTGTTTTTCTTTTAGCAATGGGTGGTAAAGGAAAATAAAATGAATAAAGAAGCATTGCTCAGCCTGCCAGCCCTGCAAACACTACATCCCTGGATGACACAACTGATGACCTTTCCCTGTCTCCCCACACCTTGCTGATATGAAGTGTCAGAGCTTTAACATGCAGAATAAAAGCTTTGCTGAAGTCCCGGACTTATGCAGGAAATCTGATTTTTTCCAGTTGTGTATTAATTATTCATTAAGTTAATATCTCTGTTGTTGGTATGGAATGCATCCACCAAAGGCTTTTTTGCCCCTAGTGGAGCTTTATGACTTTCTGAAATACTCTCAGAAATGTAGGCGCCCCCAGATTTCTGCTTGGCCTGCTGGGGGGAGGGAGAGGTGCTTTGTCTTTCTCCCACTGCACCTGCCTGCCCCTGTCCCTGGCAGCTGGGCCGGGCAGGGAAGAAGGGGCAGGACTAGCCACTTCTCACGCCGGCCACTCCAGGTCACTGCTCTGTGCAGTGCGGTGGCTGCTTGCGAGAGCCGGACTGGGGAGGTGGTAGCAGTGGCAGCGGGCTGCCCCCCTCCCCCGCTCAGACCCGGCTGCCAGGGACAGAGGCCGAGTGATCCGGCGTCCCCTCTATCCCCCAACATGTTTCCAATTCGCTCAGTCCCTGTCCCCAGGAGCTGGGACTGGGCGGGGGGTGGCCTGCCATGGCTGCCACCTCCCCAGCTGGGCTCTGTCAGGCACCTGCTGCGCTGCACAGAGCAGTGACCTGGAGCAGCCAGCTTCAGCCAGGTGAGAAGCAGCTCCATCCCATTCCTGACCTGGGCCCAGCTGCCATGGAGAGCAGCTGCACATGCCTGGGGCAGGTACAGCAGGAGAAGGACAGAACCCTCCCCTCCCTGTGCAGGTAACTCTAGTGGGGCAGGGAGAGCACGTCGGCCCCAGGCTGGGTGCAGGGCGGGGGGGTGAGGGGATGTCCCTGGGCAGAAGAGACATGTAGGGCAGTCAGGTGTCCTCCCCATTAGATGTGCCCACCTAGTATGGGGAGGCAGGAGCCTACGACATCGCAGTAAATTTACAGTCAGGATTACAAGTTTAGAACATAGGAACAGCTAACTCAAGGAGGATCATGGGTTTTTTATAGTCACTTTACTACACTGAGTTCAACTACTAGGGCTGTCTTCCTTCATTTGCCATACAAGAAAATATTATAGTGTAATGATGTCATCAGGAGATATAACAGCTGCCCGACACTATCCTGATGTGATTCTGCATCAGCACAGGATACCACAATACCAATGTAACGTCAAACTGTAATTCCCGTTCTGATGCAATATTAAATCATAATATAACTAATGCCCTAGCTGAAAGAATTCAGATCTATTTAAGTGTTAACATGAAATAGCCATGAAAATCAGGCCCTGTTGCAAGCAATTCAGTATCTAACATAAGTGTATCTATATTTTCATCTGTCTATCATTTATTTGCAATGTGCATAGTATCTAGGCACTCCACTCAAAACTTAGGAAACAGCAGTTTTGTCACTAGGAGATCAAAACTACTCCTACACATTTTTGTAAGACATCTAAGGACAGCCCAGAAGGACACATTTTCTCTTGTGGAGGGGAAAGTCTTACCTCAGTCAACTCACATCCCTAACCTTTAACCCATCATTCACACTGGCTCACTGCCCCGCTCATTCCTGCCCCACTCATACATACCTTCTCCCTGCCTGCCCCCAAATTTCTGCCCACCTCATACATATACTCCCCTATTCCTATCCCCCCCCCCGCATACATATTCCCATAATCTTGTCCTCCACATACATATACTTACCTACTCCTGCTTTCTTCCCATGCTGTTGGTTGGTCACCCTTCCCTCCATAAATCTTACAGAGCTTTTCTTCCTGGTCATCCTCACATCCAGTGGAGTGGGGGTGGGGAGGGAGAGACTTATATCAGAAAAAATTGTGTGTGTGTGTAATCTTTACTTTATGTCCACTCTGAATCCCAAAGGGAGAGGATTTACCAGGAATTCTCACTAGGCTACCCTCATTTCCTCTCCCCACCCCAAACTTAGGGGATAAGTTCCTCACTCCTGCTTCCCTCCTCCTATAGTCTAGGAAGAGTTAGGTCTCTGATGCTACAGGCACTTACTTAGCACAGGTGATCTCTGTTTCAGGGCACCAGTATTCCCTCCCCAGCAGCTTCTTGCCAGTGTGGGAAGTGCTGAGGTCACATAACTAGTTTGGGGGGAAGAAGCCCTGTGCACCTGTGTCACCGTGCCTCTGTGGGTCACAACTGAGAATACCAAATTCAGGACAAGCTGCTGAGAAAGAGGGCAGACACACCCTTGTCACGGAGTCCCTGGGCGATGCTCTGGAACTGCTCCCTATGAAGCCAGTCAGGACTCTGGTGAAGTCTCCCCTCTGTGAGCAGACTATCTTCAGGGCAAGAAGCTCACATAGCTTCCACCTTCCTGGGTCTGACCTTGTAGCATTCAGCATCCTCTGCCCCTCCGTGCACTTCCCACAGCGAGTCCGCCCAGGCGGGGTCCTGGGGAAGCCAGAGGGTCCTGCACCCCAACTTCGCAGTCAGACATGACTCTTAGCCAGGCAGTAAAACAGAGGTTTATTAGATGACTGGAATACGGTCTAAAACAGAGCTTGTAGGTACAGAGAACAGGACCCCTGAGCCGGGGGGGCAGTGAACCAGACAACCACATCTGCACGTCACTCCACGGCCCCAGCCAGCTCCAAAATGACTCACTCTCCAGCCCCTCCTCCTCTGGGCTTTGTCCCTTTCCCGGGCCAGGAGGTCACCTGATTCCTTTGTTCTCCAACACCTTTAGCTATCACCTTGCAGGGGGGAAGGGTCTAGGCCATCAGTTGCCAGGAGACAGAGTGTCAGCCATTTATGTACACTGGCCCTTTGCTCTGCAACAATCACACCCCTTTCTCCCACCACCTAGATATTTAGGAACTACATAGGGGAAACTGAGGTACCCACACAATATTCAGAGAAAACATTATGAACATTTCCACTTTGTTACAACCCCCACCCCAGACTGGTGGCTATTCTTCCATGAGATATACCAAACCAGCAACAAAAGTAAACTTCTGTCTCACTGCACTGGCTAACAAGAAGTCAGAAATGCAGCCTCCTTAGATATTCCAATCCTGGATTCAACACCCAGACACTAGACTTAGTGATGAGTGGTTATTTAAAACCAGTTTAATCAAACAAAACGTTCTTCTGATCCCAAACGACCAGCCACATACCAGGTCAATATATAACTCAGACCTTACCCAATAAGCATGCTGTTGCCAATCCTTTAGTATCTAATATCTAAAGGTTTATTGAAAGAAAGAAAGAAAGAAAGAAAGAAAGAAAGAAAGAAAGAAAGAAAGAAAGAAAGAAAGAAAGGTGAGAGTTAAAATTGGTTAAAGGAATCAAATACATAAAATAATTGCTAAGTTCTTGGATCAGGCTTCAGGGGAGCTTGGATGAGGAGGAGCCAAGTGAGTGGCAGAAGGGGAGCTGCACTTACTGTGCTGCAAACAGATTAAAAATAAGCCTCATTTCAGGAAAGCAGCTCTAGTAAGAAAATCACTGAGGCGTATTCTTAACTTTAAATCTCATGGCTTCAATGGAACTTAAGTATATGCTTAAAAGTGAAGTATGGGTATATCTATAGAACAAAGAAAACCCCCTGGCTGGCCTGTGGCAGCTGAATCAGGCTCACAGGGCTCAGGCTGCAGGTCTGTGTCATTGCTGTGTAGACTTCCTGCCTCAGCAGGAGCCCGAGGTCTGAGACCCTCCCACCTCTCAGGGTACTAGAGCCCGGGCTCCATCCTGAGCCCAGAAAGCTACACAGCCATGAAACAGACCTTAAGCCCGAGCCGAAGTCTGCTAGCATAGGCCAGCCTTGGGTTGCCAAACCTCCAGGATTGTCCTAGAGTCTCTGGGAATTAAAGCTTAATCTATAATTAAATATTATGTCATGTGATGAAACTACCAGGAATATGTCCATCATTGGCCTCCTAGGCCAGTTGGAGGTTTTTCTTTGCTGTGTAGATATACCCTATGTGTTTAAGTGCTTCCCTGAATAGGGACACACCATCGCATGGGGAGACCATTATGTTGTCACAAGTTCCCTGAATTCTATGAAATAATGTTACTGCCTAACATCAGAATGATAATAATAATAATAATATCTTACCTTTATATATTCATCTTAAAGGCTCCCAAAGTGCTTTACAAATTGTATGGAATCACATCTGCCCCCTCAAAAATGCAGCCACTTTTGAGGGGAAAAAGATCAATTTTTAACCCCCTAATTTATTAACTTCCCCACTCCCCTAACCTCAACTCCTCCATGTTTTTTATACTGAATTCCCCCTCATTTGGATTGAACAGCAATATATATTTTAATGACTGTATTTTATTGCATGTTGATTTTGTTATTGTTACACAGCATCCTCAAGCACCTTGTTGTAACTGTCATAACTATTTAATTTTAGTATTAATAGTGCACTGTAATATTATACGGAAGAAGACTAACATACCCTATTGAAACTGAAGCAGGAATTTAAGTAGGCCTGTATATTGGGCTTTTAGGTGCCCCAGAAATAGTTGTGGGTCCACCAAGACCAGAAGGTTGTGAACCTGAGCAACAAATCACGGGCAGAATCCTTCATTTGGAGGTTCAGATATAATTTCTTCTATTTGATCCCCACACCCTACCAATGTGACTTCACTCTCCTCTAGGGAGAATCTCAGCTAGCTACCTGCATAGTAGCTCTTATCCTGCACAGGAGCCCCGATCACCATTAGATGCTGGGTAAGTTGCTCAACCAAACTGAAAACATGAAGTTGGGTGTTATCGGCATAGGAGTCTGGAAGCTGCAGGAGTTTGTGTTCCTGGAGTTTTTTCCTAGTTCTTCTGTTGTGGTTGGTGAATTCTGACCCCACCTGAAGTAGAGGTAGGTGATTTCACAGCCAAAAAGAGGCTTCTCCCTCCTGCTGCAACCTCCCAACACTTTCCCTGACACAGCATCCCCCACTCTGATCTTCTCCCTCTCTCCTAACCTGGCTCCACCAGTCCAGCCCTCCTCCATCCTTCTTACTGCAGCAACACAACACTCCTTCCTCTCCAGTAGAACAATGCCATCCCCATCCACTGCTTCCACCTACCTACTTTACTCAGCCATGGGGTAGCTGCCTGGGTAGGATGCTGCTTTATCCCTGCCTCACATGAGCTACTCAAGGAGGGTTTGTTGGTCTTGGTGAAGGACACCTTGATTGTGCTGGGTTTGAAGTAGGGCGGCTGCCTTCTAATGGTGTGTACCTAAATAGTTCTAGATTATGGACTTTACACACTTCACCGCTGCTTTGCACCATTTGTAGTTGTTTACACCTGTGGAAGGGAGTACAAAGTGGGCACACAGAACTGCCATTTTGATATGGTAGCATTTTACATCCACTGAGCACAGATGTAAATGACTTCACCAGGTGCAAGACAGTGGAGAATCAGGCCCACTGTTTGCCAGTTTTTACAGATCACCATTGCTTCAGAGCTCTGGAAATGGAAGCCTAGGGCTTTATTAATTAAATTTTGGGGCACTTGTAGCCATTTTTGAGTTTTATGTGGATGTCCAAAATTGGGGGGTTGGGGTTCTTTTTATATATTGTAATGAGTACTCTCTTTGTACTGTTTCCTAGTGCACTTTAACATACTACTGTTTCAAACAGCACAACATTAAAATGTACTAAGGAACCTTTAACACACACCAGCAGGGTTTACACAGACCAATTAATGTGAGTTTCAGCAATCACACTCCCTCATGTGCATTCCTGTTCTGTGTAGACAAGCCCTTAGATACAAGTCACCATTTCCGGTGTTTTTCCAATGTTTTTGTAAACACACACTGATTTTTTTTGTATGGGGTGTTTTATTGGTGTTTGTCGGTTAAAACCTAACATCAGAAGCCCAATGGAAGCTCCTTCTTTTGGAGTTTACCCCCTTTGCCATCCTTCCATCTTTTTAAAACCCCAGAAAATTAACCAATTAACTAACTAAAACCAATCAAACCATGAGCTGCAGCCAGTGAACATTGGGCACAGCTTGGAGATGGGGATGAGCCAGGTACTGCATGGATGGGGTGGAGTAGGTGCCTCTATGGTAGCTTTATGTCACCCAATGATTCCCCTGTGAAGGGGATATATGGAAGTAGCCTAGGAAGCTGCCAAGAAGCAGCCAAAGATCTAGCCCATACTGTTATACAGGTAAGTACTCAAACATCAGGAAGGCTCAAGGTCCAATAAGTCAATAGAGATACGTTAATTTTATTATTAGACTAGTCCAATATATGTGTACAATGACAAAAGCATTACAAGATGCTACATTTGTGTAACTAAGGAGTTAGACAAAGAATTGTATTTTTGTATTATATTACCTGAGATATAATATGTGATCATGTCATTAAAGGAAGTTATTTGTATACATGAGACAAGAATCACATTCAGCTTTAACTGTGGCATTTCCTGATCTTTGAATGCTTACTTCTGTAAGTTTAGAGTTACATGAATGTAGATTTAAAAAAAAATAATTATTATAAGTGAGTTTAAAAAGTGGTATTTATGCAAAAAATGTTCATCCCATAATCTTTAACTTTCCAGAACTTCTGTTATTCTTGTGCCCCTAGTTTTGGATATTTGTGAATAGAACACTGGATTGGAACTCAGGACACCTGGGTTCTATTCCCAGTGCTGCCACTGGCCTGCTGGGTGACCTGGGGCAAATCATTTTGTGTCTCCTTGCCTCAGTTTCCCCATTTGTAAAGAGATTGCTATAGACCTCTTTGTAAAGTGCTTGAGATCTATATAAAAGCACTATATATACAAGTAGGATAAGATGTATGCAGAGCAGCTTTGTCTCAAATGGAAAGGTCTTCAGCTGCACTTGATTGCCCCTTGCTGAATCATCCTGAGTGGATATAGTAGATCAGAATAGAGTAAGATGCTTCCATCTGAAAGCCTTACTTATCCCCCACTTAAAGAAATTGGACATGTTTATTTAAAATAAGGTATTTTCATTTTAACAGAATATAAGTTACGTTGTTATCACATACTAAGTACAGAAGATAGTATAATAACAAATACAACAACCAAAACACTTTGTGTCTCTCATTCAATCCTTCAGAACAAAAAATGAAAGAAAGACAAGGTGAAAGTGCTGTTGATTACCAGAGCACTGCACTAAAGCAATATGCTACAGGAAGCGCAGAGCTTTCTGTAAGAAAATCAATTTCTCCCATGGGATGGGGTCGATATTTGTCTGACAGGACAGTATACAGGCAATTTAATAGCATTTTATCCAAATGAATCCCTGTCTTTTCCCCACTGCCCTCACAATTCAGGAGCTGGATTTTTTTAATTAAAATGGATATTTTTTTCCCATACAGTTGGAAAATATATATAATTCTGAAGACACTAGTGTTCTGTCTGAAAAACACTCAGCACTCTTACTCATTACTGGAGTGGCAGTTCTCTCCCAACATTTTTGTTCTAATTAGTTAACTCACAGATGCTGTATATAAAAATCAGTTTCAGTTACTCTGAAAATACTTTCTTTGCCCAGATACATTTTGAGCCACTGGTCACCTCTTGAGGAAATAAAAACAAACAAACCAAAACAAACCAAAATAACCAATAGAACCAGGAAGTTCAAAGTAGCGAGAGCTGGAAGTGTCCACATTGTAAAGACACATTATGCCAGAAAAAGCCCATTTCTCGAGAAATGAATTATTCACAGGGACTGGTTGTCCAGTTTATCTGTTCTAATAACACTTTATTATTAAAGCTGAACTGATCTTATTAGTGAATTGTGAGGTGAAATAAATAGTAATGAACAAGAAAACCTAATAAGCATAATTTCAAGGATGGATCTTCATAGCTGTAGGAGGTTAATATTGTGCCCCAAAGGCTATCGTAATCTAGCTGCAGTTCTCACTCATTTAGAAGATTAGGGGCTGATAAGCGACGGTCAAGCCTTATTAGAACTGGCTAAGGCAAAAGGAAACTCTAATTGGATAATTTAATCCACAGGTGACAGTAAATGCCAGCATTGTGGTTCAAATGGTATTCTTTTATTGATTGGTTAATCTCCTGCTGCATGAAATTTCCACAAATTCTTATTGCAGGAAAAGGACTAAAATCTAAATTTGAAATCACTAGTTTACTGCTGCCATTTTTCATAAGATCCATTTTCCTTCTGTTTTGCTGAGACACCTTATCTTAACCCAGGAACTGTGTCATGTCATAGAATGGAAGCTCACCCCTCCCCTGAGAGCTCAGGTACAGCTCTGGAAAGAGAAAACGTTAGTTCTCAGCTCGAGTATTTCTAAGTACACTAAAGAGATGTGTCAAAAAAATCACTGTATAAATTGAGCTAAACGATATGCCCTAGGGCCAGTGGCTAAAGTGGGTAAAAATAGGAGTGGGGGCTCCCCACTTCTATGGTAACATACAGCTGTCCCAGGTGTTGATGTTATGTGGTAAATTGCCATTGCATCATCTTGTGTGATGAGACATGGCACAGGGAGGAGAATGGGAATGAGGGAATAAATGTTTCTGAAAGGAATCCATGTTCCCAAGCAGGCTCAGAGCCAGCCACACAAAAGTGTGTGTGGATATCTCTCACTCTCTCTCACACACGTACATGCATGATGTGTGTAGCTGTTTAGGATAACATCCCCGATCTCCCAGCCACCATCTCACAACCAGACCCCCCAGTGGGGAGTGCCAGAAGGGGAGAGGGAATGAGCTGGAATGTTCTGCTTCTCCTGGATTCTGACTCAGGGAGAGGGAGCCTGGAGCACAGCATTTCTTTTCCCTGGAAGGAAGACAGAAGGGGAACTAGCAAGAGATTGTTCTAGAAAAGAGAAGAGGCAGATAGGATACTTCCAGCTTGACTAATTCTTCTTCAGTTAAGTGCCAGCACTGAAAGGAAGGCTTAGAGCACCATAAAGTCTGCAGCCAGGCACCCGCTCCCCATTATGATCCCACTTTGATTTTCCCACGTAAGGAGTCTCCATTTCACTGGCTAGTGAATATGGAAACAAGAGGAACTCTTGAGGAGCTTCACCAAGCCCCAGAGACAGAGAGGAGGGGGAAGCTCTCACTCTGTATTTAGCAGATGTGCTGCACCCTTTCTTCCCATCACTTTAACCCTTGCCTAAGGCTAGGATTTGGACTAGTGAGTGTGTTAGCTCCAGGACATTTAGTTTTAATAATTTAAGTGTCAAACAATTTAAATATTAAAATGCAGTTTGAGGTCACGCAAGCAGCATTAATTCAAAATAAACACGGTGTGTTATGCTCCGTCGAACAGCATTCACTCCTACTTTGTGGCTTTATTCTGCTTTCAGGTTTTAATGTCAACAACCCTTGTGGCTTTTTGTGCCTCTGTCATGTCCCTGCCAATATGGCTGGCCACTGGAACTACTCCTGCCCCATCCTCAAAACATTCCTCTGTGATAAGGTGCAAGGATTTCCTGTGGAGACATGATCCTGCCCTGGACAGCGGTAGTCCGGGAGAGTGGTCAAAGCCAGAGTCAGGAACTAGGAGTGAGAGTCAAGGCTTGAAGCTGGAGTCAGGAACCGAGCAGAATGGAGTAGTGCTGGAGCAAGGCTTGGAACAAGGCAGGAGCGATCACAGCTGCAGACATAAGCGTGGACCTGCTGCTGCTGGGCATAAGAACATTCCTGCTGGTTCCCCTCAGCCAGTCATGTGGTTCTGTGTAGCTCACCTTTGTTCATAAGTCTGCCTGGCAACTGAGCTAGCAAGGCCCAGGCTCAGCTGCAGGCCTTCACTGCTGATAGATTCCTCTGCACAGCCTCCTAACTTCCCACCCCTTCCACCAAAAGGACACCAGTTCTGCTGTGTACAGCCTTTCCACACCCACGGTGTGGGGTGGAAGATTCACCTCTCATTGCCAACTGGACTGAAGTTTATATTGTGATGTGGTCACCTGTCCACTTGGAACTGACTAATATCATAGTGCCCAGGACCCCTGGGCAACCATTGTGCTAAGTGCTGTACAAAGCCATAACAAAAAGATGACCCTGTTCTAAAGAGCTTACAATCTAATCGAGTGAGGCTAGCAAGCTCCTTTCCCATAGTAACAGCTGACTGGCCTGCACTTGGAAATAGTGACCATAATATAATAACATTTAACATCCCTGTGGTGGGGAAAACATCTCAACAGCCCAACACTGTGGCATTTAATTTCAAAAAGGGGAACTATGCAAAAATGAAGGGGTTAGTTAAACAGAAATTAAAAGGTACAGTGACTAAAGTGAAATCCCTGCAAGCTGCATGGACACTTTTTAAAGACACCATAATAGAGGCCCAACTTCAATGTATACCCCAAATTAAGAAACACAGTAAAAGAACTAAAAAAGTGCCTCTGTGGCTTAACAACCATGTAAAAGAAGCAGTGAGAGATAAAAAGACTTCCTTTAAAAAGTGGAAGTCAAATCCTAGTGAGGTAAATAGAAAGGAGCATAAACACTGCCAAATTAAGTGTAAAACTGTAATAAGAAAAGCCAAAGAGGAGTTTGAAGAACGTCTAGCCAAAAACTCCAAAGGTAATAACAAAATGTTTTTTAAGTACATCAGAAGCAGGAAGCCTGCTAAACAACCAGTGGGGCCCCTTGACAATCGAAATACAAAAGGAGCACTTAAAGACGATAAAGTCATTGTGGAGAAACTAAACAAATTCTTAGCTTCAGTCTTCACGGCTGAGGATGTTAGGGAGATTCCCAAACCTGAGCCGGTTTTTGTAGGTGACAAATCTGAGGAACTGTCACAGATTGAAGTGTCACTAGAGGAGGATTTGGAATTAATTGATAAACTTAACATTACAAGTCACTGGGACCAGATGGCATTCACCCAAGAGTTCTGAAAGAACTGAAATGTGAAATTGCAGAACTATTAACTAGGGTTTGTAACCTGTCCTTTAAATCAGCTTCTGTACCCAATGACTGGAAGTTAGCTAATGTAACACCAATATTTAAAAAGAGCTCTAGAGGTGATCCCGGCAATTACAGAGTGGTAAGTCTAACGTCAGTACCGGGCAAATTAGTTGAAACAATAGTAAAGAATAAAATTGTCAGACACCTAGAAGAACGTAAATTGTTGGGCAAAAGTCAACATGGTTTCTCTAAAGGGAAATCATGTCTTATTAATCTATTAGAGTTCTTTGAATGGGTCAACAAACATGTGGACAAAGGGGATCCACTGGACATAGTGTACTTAGATTTCCAGAAAGCCTTTGACAAGGTCCCTCACCAAAGGCTCTTATGTAAATTAAGCTGTCATGGGATAAAAGGGAAGGTCCTTTCATGGATTGAGAACTGGTTAAAAGACAGGGAACAAAGGGTAGGAATTAATGGTAAATTCTCCGAATGGAGAGGGGTAACTAGTGGTGTTCCCCAAAGGTCAGTCCTCGGACCAATCCTATTCAACTTATTCATAAATGATCTGGAGAAAGGGATAAAAAGTGAGGTGGCAAAGTTTGCAGATGATACTAAACTACTCAAGGTAGTTAAGACCAAAGCAGACTGTGAACAACTTCAAAAAGATCTCACAAAACTAAGTGATTGGGCAACAAAATGACAAATGAAATTTAATGTGGCTAAATGTAAAGTAATGCACATTGGAAAAAATAACCCCAACTATACATACAATATGATGGGGGCTAATTTAGCTACAACAAATCAGGAAAAAGATCTTGGAGTCATCATGGATAGTTCTCTGAAGATGTCCACGCAGTGTGCAGAGGCGGTCAAAAAAGCAAACAGGATGTTAGAAATAATTAAAAAGGAGACTAAGACGGAGAATATATTATTGCCCTTATCTAAATTGATGGTACGCCCACATCTTGAATATGGCGTACAGATATGGTCGCCTCATCTAAAAAAAAAAAGAGATACTGGCACTAGAAAAGGTACAGAGAAGGGCAACTAAAATGATTAGGGGTTTGGAGAGGGTCCTATATGAGGAGAGATTAAAGAGTCTAGGATTTTTCAGCTTGGAAAAGAGGAGACTAAGGGGGGATATGATAGAGGTATATAAAATTATGAGTGATATGGAGAAAGCAGATAAGGAAAAGTTATTTACTTATTCCCATAATACAAGAACTAGGGGTCACCAAATGAAATTAACAGGCAGCAGGTTTAAAACAAATAAAAGGAAGTTCTTCTTCATACAGCACACAGTCAACTTGTGGAACTCCTTGCCTGAGGAGATTGTGAAGGCTAGGACTATAACAGTGTTTAAAAGAGAACTGGATAAATTCATGGTGGTTAAGTCCATTAATGGCTATTAGCCAGGATGGGTAAGGAATGGTGTCCCTACCCTCTGTTTGTCAGAGAGCGGAAATGGATGGCAGGAGAGAGAGATCACTTGAGTATTACCTATTAGGTTCACTCCCTCTGGGGCACCTGGCATTGACCACTGTTGGAAGACAGGATACTGGGCTAGATGGACCTTTGGTCTGACCCAATACGGCCGTTCTTATGTTCATACTACAGAGTGAAAGGGCCTGCACCTCATTAGAGTCTTCAGGGCTGTCCAGTCTGCCTTAGTATATTTTATTATAATAAACCTTCTTTAACTAGAGCAAAAGAGTGTAAAATGCTGCAGGCTGCCCACCTACACACAAATCACCATTCTTTTTGGATTAAAGCTTTCAAGGGAAACACAACTAAACATACAGCTTTTTATAAAATTGCAACTATGTGATAATTAACATTGTTTAATTGTATTTACTTATACAAGTATTCATAATTGTTAGTGATTGTTTATTAAAGTAAAATATTTCACTCTAACATTCTGAAGAAAATGAACATTAAATTTAGTCTAGGCAGAATTAAATTTTTATTTTTTTTTAAATAATTTTGACAGAGTATCAATATTTATTTAAGCATTTTTTCAATTTTTACCTATTTAAATTTTCACAGTTGCAGGAAATTATGGGGTATCAGGAAACAATTAGTTAATGACAGATTTTGAGATTCAATAAGTTAAAGTTTTATTTAAAGCACATTATTTTGACATGATGTTGACAAATATGCTGAAATCATACTCTAATAAGTTATCAACCAATACTTTTCTTACTGTGCCTACATTTCAATTATTGTCCATGGAAATATTTTTCATTGGTTTATGTGTATACAGTGAAATTAAGGTTTACCAATATTTACTGACAAAAATCTAATCCTTCCAAGCCTAATTAAAATATAATCTCCTAGTTTAGTATTCATGTAACAGTAGTGTTGTTTTATCAAAAATAAATCTTGTTTTGTTTATTGTGTTGGTCTAAGTAAAAACAAGTGTTTGAATGTCAAAAAAAAGTTTTAATGTCATAAATCTACATGGAAAATATTACCACCAAGGAAAGAATTGCTTCCCACAAAATTAGTTCTTAAAATTCAAAAATATTGTCTTTCAGTCTTTTGCAATTGGAATTTTCACCCAGCAAGATTTTAGAGGCTAGTTTTAGCCTAGTTCTGTGATTTATGTTTATACATAAACACAGCTCTGATTTTAATTGCTATCAACTTCTGATACTTGATAAGGAGTCTTAAACATTTTGTTTCCCAACAGACCATTTACTTTGCCAAGAATGGACACAGTTTCAAGATTTATACTTCTTCAAAGGAGGAAGTACACAATAAAACATAATATGTTCCGTGGCTGTGAATGGTAATGTCACCACAGAATGTCGGGATGTTTCACATCTTATATCTCTATCACAGTTGGTGCTGTACTGCTTTAGTCTTATTAGAGGTTTTTAATGGAAATAAAATATCAAATCTGTTCAATATTGTCTCGGAGCTCTGATATTACTAACTATAAGTCCTAGGTACCAGTCTCAGCACTATCTTAATTACACATTCATTTTTTCCACTTTAATTAAACTGTAACCATTCTTGTGGAGGGAGCCACTCTGTTATGGGACAGGAATGACTCCTTGCTTTAGTGTTTAAAGTAGAGTTTTGGTGGTTTTTTAACAAAAGTTTATTAAAATGCAGTATGAAATAGGAGTTATTTCCAGGAGGGTAAAATGCAGCATAAATCTAGCTATAAGAAAATGCTATTAAATGTTAAACAAATATAATTCAATAGATGAGTGAAATTGCCTTTTGAACTAAATATTTGGCAGAGCTTTCAGATAACAATCAGGGGTCAAAATGTCCTCTCTTGTGAAAAAAACCCCAGAGGAATCGAAAATATTCTCAAAGTCACAGGCCAAATTCATGTTGAGTAATACGTTACTCCACAAGTATTCCCGCAGAGTTCTGCCAATAGCTGCCCCAACTCCTTTAGGGTCTGTTGAAAGAAAAACTCTATCACCGCAACATGCAGTTTATAATCTAACCTGATGTGTGTCAATTTCGTGAAAAACAACACTGTAAATAAGACCTCCACACTTAGAAGATAGGTTTCTTAGGGAACAAATAATCAAAGATGTCTCAAAACAGTTTTAAAATGTGTTTGATGTCTGCTTTTAAACACATTTATTTCATAAGTATTTGACAATTTGTGTTCAGGCAATTTACACACACAAACCACCCATCATCCCTAGGTGCAAGAGAAGGGAGGGCTTCCGGGTGCCAGCCTCCCCTCCTTCATCACTGCGAGCAGGGAGCGGGGGTGGGGCGGGGGAGTAATTATAGGAATCATGTTCTAGAGAATAGTACTTCACTGGCCAGGAAATGGACTAAATGTGACGCAAAATAGTCTCTAATTTCCATGGGCTAGTTTGTGCCATTTGCCTAGAACTCTGAGCAGAGGACAGATTGTTGGGAAATTTTAAACTGAACACCCTGTAATCTATTACAGAATTACCCACTACACTATACTTCCAACTCAGTGGCCATTTGCCTTCACTGGTGGATTGAAGTATTCCCTGTGATTTCCACAAAATATCTTAACATATCTAGAAACCAGAGATTTGGTCAAGGGAATAATTTTGTACAAACTATCTTCTTACACCCTATCAGTGGAGGTGATCAATGACTTTTAACTGAGGCAAAACTCCAAATGACTTCCTTGGGAGCTTTTTCCGAGTAAAGAGTGCAGAGTCAAGCTTTAGAAAGGTAAATATTGAACATGAAAACAGATAAAATACAAGAAAAGAAGGAAGCAAGAGAATGGGAAGGAACAAATGCGGAAGCTGTAAATAATCATCTTTGAAATCAAACAGGCAAAACTGAATAGAAAAATAAGGAAAAAAGAATATAAAGCAAGATATTGTTGTAGACTTGAGACCACAAGGAGAAAGCAGGAGGAATGGAGACATGGCTAAGATTCTGATTCAGAAAATATATAACCATTTGCTTAACAATAAGCACATGCTTAAGTGCTGTCAGAGTAAACTTAGGCAAGTATTTAAGTTCTTTGCCTAAAGGCCTCTGGGTAGGAGGACCCAGCTCTTGGAAAAATATCACAAAGGAACTTCTAGCAGAATTATATCTTTCAGAGTATAAATATAGATCGGGAATTAATATCAAGACTTAAACAAATGTCTCACAACACAGTTATTGTTTTTCTTTCTATTGACTCGGTTATATCAATCACACAGTAACGGTGTGCCAGTCTAATGGGGAGCTTTTACAAGAGAATGATATGAAATAATTACTTTATATTAATCATCATTCTTATTTGTTTTTCCTTTTTACCTTCCGTATGAATGGCACAGATTGTGTTAATATTCTGTGCAGTCCCTGGTGCTTTTTTTGTGAATTTTACAGTGTATAGTTAATATTTTAAGAACAGAGATACTGAAAATATTAATACATTACACCAGTATCACCCACTGTGCATATAAATGGTATAAACATACTAAGAAGCTAATGATATTACAATTTTCAGATAATCTATTTTAAAATTGCTGACTTGGAAACTGTTTGTGAGATTAATAGCATTGAAAACATCTAGAGGTAATAGGATTACAATTTAATATTAACTAAGTGTTTCTTGGGGGTTTGCTTTAGCGATGTCTCATCTCTGAGATCTACTGTAGTAATTAGTCTGTAGTGGCATACAGTGGCGATGCATTAAAACTGCAGCTTTATCATGCTATAATTAGGCTTTCCAGTTCTCAGTTAGCTGATATTTATTTTTAATGCCTTGCGTAAATAAAGCAGGGTGCAATCTGTGTAGTGTCCCTCCACACTGGGCTGCCCCCTCAGCTCCAGGTAGTCACTACTTCGGTTAGTGGTTCAGTGCCACAATTTGACCCACAGAGCCAGGCAGATGACCCAGTGGACATGTTATGGATTTTGCATCTCTTACATCCGTGATTCTCTGATGACAGGAAACATTATAGAAGCACTTGTATGCTTGAGTAAACTGTTAAACATATTTGGGTTATATAATCTTTAACACTTTTACCTTTCACTTTTTCCCCTAATTTTTCCTGCCACTGTTGCTAATTGAATATATTCAAGTTACAAAGGATTTGCTTCTTCCAAGCCTAGGTTCTCATCCAGTGTTGGAGAATATGGTGATTTAGTTCAGTTTCTGTTAAAACTTGCAGCAGTTGTGTAGTTTGACTGATGGATCTGGGACAGCGTATTATCTCTGGGCTGTACCGAACTGAGCTGAGTCTGAAATACTACCCTCATCTCATCCAGGGTAATAATGAAAGGGCTATGGAGTGATAATATGAAGGCTGAAATGAGAGACTACTTGGAAGAACTCATAGTGCTGACACCTGGCTGGAGAAAATCTTGCTTGCCTGATGTAATGAGACGGAATATCAACAAAAGATGGGGTATTCATACAAACCCCATTCTGTTAAAATCAGTGCTGTTCAGAATGAAAAGCAAAAGCTGGTGGTGACATGAAGAGACAACTAGACCACTCAGTGTGACTGAGGGACATTTTATTGGGTACATTGTTGAACAGTTAGAAAAGCCCAATCCAAAGGGAATTCAGGGCAAATCAAGGTTCAAAAGAGCTCTCTGCAGAAAGGAGAGCCTTGCCCAGGGAAGTTGAAAGAGAAGCTACTAAAACTGCCTGTTTCAGTCTTCCTACAATAAGGTACTGTTCAGCTCCTCAGACAAATATAAAGGCACAGAAACATTTTTTTACAATTGTCCCTATTTAGAAGTGCAAAACAAGGGTTTCCATAAATAATTGTATGGTATTCAATTAATCTAGTAAAGAAAAGTTTTCTTTTTAATGGAAGTATGTTTTGTAAATTTGGTTTAAAGGATGCACACATAATACTTGGGAGATTTTCCAAGGCACAGGTAGCAGTTAGGCACCTAAATGCCACTGAAAGTCTGTGGAATTTTAGATGTTTGTCATTTGTGCCTTTGAAAATCTGCCCCTAAGGTAATATTGAGTTTTGAATAAACCCCTTCTGCATACTGATTAGTTTATTCTGCTTGCCTATAAAACCTACATTTATCAGGGTCTCATTCAGTGAGTGTATTTTCAAATGTTATATTCTTTTTTTGGTACCCTCACTCTACTTGGTGTAACTGCTTTTCTGCTATGTTTAGGTGGAAGATGTGTCCCCTTGGCTTGCCGTAGGGATACACTTGAACATATTAGTTGTTTTTCCACATGTGCCCTTTGTCTGACCTATGCCATGGTACTATGGGAACCAGCTGTTAAAAGCCTAGAGCAGCCATATTTCTCCAGCTTTTCAAACTCTTATTGGTGGAGCAAACTAGTAAAACAGTCTCTCTCAAAAGACAGGGCGTTTTATCCACAAGAGGCCTATTGAATAAGCCTTTGCTGTATGGTTTGTTTTTAATTATTTTCTGCAATGGAGGAAGGAAGACAGGAATGGCTAATGACCACTGTCCATCTGTGGGGAGCTAATTCTCAATACTGGGGAGTGTTGCCGTTTCTTTAGTTGCTCCAATGTCTCCTGAATTCCTTTCTGTGTATTGTTACATAGCAGGGACATAGTGCTGTGACGAGAGTCTGAAGAGAGGCTTCCAACACACTGTGCTGAAGAACAGAAGTAAACCCAAGTTATTCCGTGAGCATTCCTGGGACAGTGATTGGAGCTGCATGAGCAGGGGAGCTTGAGGACTGCTTGGCTTCTCCTGGCATTAAAGTGTCCCACACATAAAATGAATAACTATAAGCAGTAATTGCAAAAGTTCCAGTGCATGGATGAGCCACTGCTAGTAGCCAACCTCCTCCTCCACAAAGGCCCTAAACAAACAAGCACCAGCCACAATAAGCGTCCAAAAAAACAAAACAGAAGGACAATATATTAGTGCAGTATAGAGAACATTATATTTGCTGATGAGGGGGCTCAGGCACCCAGGATGAACTAATCTGATGGAGTATGCACAGTTCAATGGAAAATATATACAAACTGGCGATAGCGCTGCCACCTGGTGCACACAAGTGCAATATCAATCAACAAACGAGTGGTTCCTTTGTTCATACTACAGATCATGAAGGAAGATTTGACAGCACTATTAACAGAAAGGAAACAGTTACTTGTGGAAATGGAACACACTTTTAATTGTTACAGCATTAGGACAGAGCTAAGATTAGATTGAATGAGGGGGAGCTGCTGCAGTCTGATATGTATTATTATAATTTATTATTTGTATTGAGGTAATACCTGGCGTTCCCAACCCCATCATGCTACTCACTGAGAAAGAGACAATCCCTAGACTAAATACTGTAGACATGTATTTGTACTGCTTCAGAATTCGTGCTATTTTGCTATGGAATGTCACACAAACATTCAAATTAGTGGAAAATTGCATTTCTCTACCAATTTACAATTTGAATATTTACTTCTATGCTTTTCTTGATTTGATTTATAACATGTCCTCTGAAATCTTAACCACAAGGTGTAAAATACATGCACATTATTAATATTTCATTTCACCCCACATATATCTGTAATCATGAGGTTTACACCTTTTGTTTGTGAACCCTACCAGTCTTTCCCTACAGTCCCACTTATAACGGGAACTCTAGGATAAAGACTGCCCCCAAAAGCCTTCTGGCTGTAGCAGAGGTTTTTTTAGCCATTACTCAAAAAGGCAATGGCTATTAACAGAAGCACACACTTGTGAGCTCATTTGTTTCCAAACTGCAGGTCAAGGATTATAATACAGCACTATATGCCACCAGGAAAAGAGCACCTTTGCGTCACTGAAGCTGCCTCGGCAGGCCAAAAGGAAATAGCCAGGAATAAAGAGTCTTGAGGACAAGAAAGAGGTCTAAGCTACCATGGCACTTCTCAAGTAGGAAAAGAGAACTGGCTTCCTCCTCCAGCAGGGAGCAACATATTGGCAGGGATTTCTCAGTAATGGATTGGAAATTAAGCAAAGCAATTTGAATGGAATGTTGTGGGGTAAGGAGAATTGGGACAACCCATTTTATGGCACCAATAGGTTGAAAAGTGGGGGAAATGCATCATGATGACTGAGCAGATGGTGAATTCCTAAGAGAGTTGAGAAAGGAGGAGGGATGATTGCTAAGAAAAGGAACTAGAAATAAAGACTTCTGGACATTTCATGAGTCACTCAGACTTGCAGTTCCCGCTCTGCAGCCATCATGAGGATACCATTAAGTGCTCAGCAGTCTGTGGGAGGAAGTTATTAAATCATGGCAGGGACTAGAGAACCTAGAAGGTTTGGGAGAGAAATGAATTGGAAACATAGAACAACATAGTGAGAAGCTAGTGGGCACTGAATGTGGAGTGAAAGGAGAGAAGTCAAGTAGTGATATAAAATAAAAATGTTATGGATGAGCAAAAGGGAAGGCACACCACCTGTGACAGAGGATACAATGAAGAGATATAATATGAAATGGAGTTTTTACACAGGAGATGTAAAATAGGGATTTACCTCTCCAGTGTCTCATTTTAAGGTAATCTATCAAAGGTACGTACATGGGCCCCATTACCATAGTATTCGAGAGCCTCAGTTACTTCTCTACTTCACAGGGGTGTTGTGAGGGTATTAGTATTCCCATTTTACATATGGAGAACTGAGGCCCAGAGAGACTAATTAATTTGCCCAAGGTCTGTGACAGAACAGTGAACCAGTGTCCTAACCATTTGGCCATCCTTCATAGAATCACATGGGGAGCCGCGGACGTCGATCCCGTGCCGTGAGGACGGTAGGTAATTTGATCTAAGATACTTCGACTTCAGCTACATTATTCACGTAGCTGAAGTTGCATATCTTAGATCGATTTCCCCCCGTAGTGTAGACCAGCCCTCATAGAATATCAGGGTTGGAAGGGACCTCAGGAGGTCATCTAGTCCAACCCCCTGCTCAAAGCAGGACCAGTCCCCCAACTAAATCATCCTAGCCTGACCTTAAAAACCTCTAAGGAAGGAGATTCCAACACCTCCCTAGATAACCCATTCCAGTGCTTAACCACCCTCCTAGTGAAAAAGTTTTTCCTAATATCCAACCTAAACCTCCCCCACTGCAACTTGAGACCATTACTCCTTGTTCTGTCATCTGCTACCACTGAGAACAGTCTAGATCCATCCTCTTTGGAACCCCCTTTCAGGTAGTTGAAAGCAGCTATCAAATCCCCCCTCATTCTTCTCTTCTGCAGACTAAACAATCCCAGTTCCCTCAGCCTCTCCTCATAAGTCATGTGCTCAAGCCCCCTAATCATTTTGGTTGCCCTCCGCTGGACTCTTTCCAATTTTTCCACATCCTTCTTGAAGTATGGGGCCCAAAACTGTACACAGTACTCCAGATGAGGCCTCACCAATGTCGAATAGAGGGGAATGATCACGTCCCTCGATCTGCTGGCAATGCCCCTACTTATACAGCACAAAATGCCGTTAGCTTTCTTGGCAACAAGGGCGCACTGTCGACTCATATCCAGCTTTTCGTCCACTGTAACCCCTAGATCCTTTTCTGCAGAACTGCTGCCTAGCCACTCGGTCCCTAGTCTATAGCAGAGCATGGGATTCTTCCTTCCTAAGTGCAGGACTCTGCACTTGTCCTTGTTGAACCTCATCAGATTTCTTTTGGCCCAATCCTCTACGTTGTCTAGGTCCCTCTGTATCCTATCCCTCCCCTCCAGCATGTCTATCACTCTTCCCAGTTTAGTGTTATCTACAAACTTGCTGAGGGTGCAGTCCACACCATCCTCCAGATCATTAATGAAGATATTGAACAAAACCAGCCCCAGAACCAACCCTTACTGGCTGCCAACTAGACATGGAGCCATTGATCATTACCTGTAGAGTCCGATGAGCTAGCCAGCTTTCTATCCACCTTATAGTCCATTCATCCAGCCCATACTTCTTTAACTTGCCAGCAAGAATACTGTGGGAGACTGTATCAAAAGCCTTGCTAAAGTCAAGGAATAACACTTCCACTGCTTTTCCCTCATCCACAGACCCAGTTATCTCCTCATAGAAGGCAATTAGGTTAGTCAGGCATGACTTGCCCTTGGTGAATCCATGTTGACTGTTCCTGATCACTTTCCTCTCTTCTAAGTGCTTCAGAATTGATTCCTTGAGGACCTGCTCTATGATTTTTCAAGGGACTGAGATGAGGCTGACTGTCCTGTAGTTCCCCGGATCCTCGTTCTTCCTTTTTTTAAAAGATGGGCACTACATTAGCCTTTTTCCAGTCATCTGGGGCCTCCCCCAATCACCATGAGTTTTCAAAGATAATGGCCAATGTTTCTGCAATCACATCAGCCAACTCCTTTAGCACCCTCAGATGCAGCGCATCCGGCCCTGTGGACTTGTGCTCATCCAGCTTTTCTAAATAGTCCTGAACCACTTCTTTCTCCACAGAGGGCTGGTCACCTCCTCCCCATGCTGTTCTGCCCAGTGCAGCAGTCTGGGAGCTGGATCAAGGTCCTCAAGGAAGACAGAGGCAAAAAAACCATTGAGTACATTAGCTTTTTTCACATCCTCTGTCACTATGTTGCCTCCCTCATTCAGTAAGGGGCCCACACTTTCCTTGACTTTATTCTTGTTGCTAACATACCTGAAGAAACCCTTCTTCTTACTCTTAACATCTCTTGCTAGCTGCAACTCCAAGTGTGATTTGGCCTTCCTGATTTCACTCCTGCATGCCTGAGCAATATTTTTATACTCCTCCCTGGTCATTTGTCCAATCTTCCACTTCTTGTAAGCTTCTTTTTTGTGTCTAAGATAAGCAAGAATTTCACTGTTAAGCCAACCTGGTCATGTGCCATATTTACTATTCTTTATACACATTGGGATGGTTTGTTCCTGTAACTTCAATAAGAATTCTTTAAAATACAGCCAGCTCTCCTGGCCTCCTTTCCCCTTCATGTTATTCTCCCAGGGGATCCTGCCCATCAGTTCCCAGAGGGAGTCAAAGTCTGCTTTTCTGAAGTCCAGGGTCCGTATTCTGCTGCTCTCCTTTCTTCCTTGTGTCAGGATCCTGAATTCCACCATCTCATGGTCACTGCCTCCCAGGTTCCCATCCACTTTTCTTCTCCTACTAATTCTTCCCTGTTTGTGAGCAGCAGGTCAAGAAGAGCTCTTCCCCTAGTTGTTTCCTCCAGCATTTGCATCAGGAAATTGTCCCCTACACTTTCCAAAAACTTCCTGGATTGTCTGTGCACTGCTGTATTGCTCTCCCAGCAGATATCAGGGTGATTGAAGTCTCCCATGAAAACCAGGGCCTGTGATCTAGTAACTTCTGTTAGTTGCCAGAAGAAAGCCTCATCCACCTCATCCTCCTGTTCTGGTGGTCTATAGCAGACTCCCGCCACGACATCACCAAAAGTAGGAGTGGGCTGATAAAATTTGCGGATGACACAAAGTTGGGAGGTATTGCCAATTCGGAAAAGGATCGGGATATCCTCCAGGGAGATTTGGATGACCTTGTAAACTGGAGTATTAGTAACAGGATGAAATACAATAGTGAAAAGTGTAAGGTTATGCATTTAGGGATGACTAACAAGAATTTTAGTTATAAGCTGGGGACGCACCAGTTGGAAGTAATGGAGGAGGAGAAGGACCTAGGAGTCCTGGTTGATCGTAGGATGACTATGAGTAGGCAATGTGATGTGGCCGCTAAAAAAGCTAATGCGGTCTTGGGATGCATTAGGCGAGGTATTTCTAGTAGAGATAAGGAGGTGCTAGTCCTGTTATATAAGGCGTTGGTGAGACCTCATTTGGAGTATTGTGTGCAGTTTTGGTCTCCCATGTTTAAGAAGGATGAATTCAAACTGGAACGGGTACAAAGAAGGGCCACTAGAATGATCCGAGGAATGGAAAGCCTGTCGTATGAAAGGAGACTTGAGGAGCTCGGTTTGTTTTCCTTAACCAAAAGAAGGATAAGAGGAGATATGATTGCACTCTTTAAATATACCAGGGAAGGAGAGGAATTATTTCAGCTCAGTGCTAATGTGGACACGAGGACAAACGGATATAAATTGTCAGTCAGGAAATTTAGGCTTGAAATTAGACGAAGGTTTCTAACCATCAGAGGAGTGCAATTCTGGAACAGCCTACCGAGGGAAACAGTGGGGGCGAAGGACCTCCATGACTTTAAGATTAAGCTAGATAAGTTTATGGAGGGGATGGTATGATAGGATAACGGGTTTAGTCAATAGGTCAATAACATGCCACAATGGTAATTAGTACAAAGGGTCAATGATAGGATATTGTTAGCCTTTTTCCAGAGGGTCTGGCTGGAGAGTCTTGCCCGCATGCTCGGGGTTCAGCTGATCGCCATATTTGGGGTCGGGAAGGAATTTTCCTCCAGGGTAGATTGGCAGTGGCCCTGGAGGTTTTTCGCCTTCCTCCGAAGCATGGGGCAGGGGTCACTTGCTGGTGGATTATCTGCTACTAAAAGTCTTTAAATCATGATTTGGAGCATTCAACAGCAGAGTCAAGGGAGAGAATTATTTCAGGAGTGGGTGGATCGGCTTATGTGGCCTGCATCTTGCAGGAGGTCAGACTAGATGATCATAATGGTCCCTTCTGATCTTGAATTCTATGATTCTATGATTCTATCACCCTTGTTGCTCACACTTCTAAACTTAATACAGAGACTCTCAGGTTTTTCTGCAATTTCATACCGGATGTCACTTCCTTTCTGGAATGTCACTCATTTTAGTTACAAAGCTGTCTCCTGACTTTTATTGTTGATAATTATATAAATCAGAAATCTTTTTTTTAACATGAAACTGAAGTTTTAAAAAGAGATACTTATACTAAAGGAAGGAATCACACATTATGCTAAGTTCCCTGCAAGAGTATATTTTTGTGCCCCTCATTTTGGGTCTTTGTCACACATTGCATCCCACATTTGTACCTTGGCAGGTTGAAAGGTATGGAGAGAAAAACCAAACGTGAAATTATAAAATACTAAAAGTGTGGGAACGCAATACCAGCAAAATCCACAATAATTCACTGTAAAAATTTTCAGCCATGACTAACCCATTGAATAAAGAGGAGAAAAGAAGAAAATGAAGGTAAAGTTCACGTTTCTAAGGGAAAAGAGAATAAAGATGGTAATTCTGAACTAAAGAAAAGACCTCTCTAGTCTCTACCATTGTAGCTATTTTGGTTAGGGAGTTGGGTTTTTTTAAACAAAATAGTTATACCGCTACAAACCCCTCGTGTGGATGCAGTTAGTTGGGGATAGAGGTGTCTCATACCAGCATAGCTATTCCCTGTTCCCATAAGCACATTTATACCACTATGGCTAGGTCTACAATACAGAGCCTGTGCTGGCATAGCCCCTAGTGTAGACACAGTGTATACTGACAAAAGGCAGAGTTCCATTGGTGTAGGAGCACCACCTTCCTGTGCAACATTAGCTATGGCGACAGAAATACTCTTTTGTCAGCACATCTGCAGCTACACTCGAGGGTATTGTCAGCATAGCCCTGTCACTAGGGGGTGTTTTTTCACACCCCCGACAGACATAGCTATACCTGTGTAAGTTTTAAGTGTTGACCAGACCTCAGACTTGGTCCATGCTAGGGGGATGGTGATACTTGAACTATATCGGTATAGTTAAAGCTCTACAACTTGTGTTTAGAAAAGCCCTTAGCGTTTGAAAATCCCATGCTTTCAGCACTGTCCGGACTCTGCCCCCACTGAAGTCACTGGTAAAATGCCCATTGACTTAGAAGGGAGCAGACTTAGGCCAGCACAAAGTGTTTTCCAAAAAATCTCACCCTAAACATCCTAACTATAGTTTTACGTACAGTGGTCTGCATCCAAACAAATAATTTTATAGCGAGATTACTAGTAAAAATGTTGTGTTTCAATTTGTGTTTCAATTTGTGCCTGGTGCATTTAAAATGTTCTACTATACTCGCCTGGTGGAAGGGTTTCTTTTGCTTTAGCAATACCTGAAATTGTGCTTTCAGCACTTTTTCTTTGTTTAGCAAAAAGCTCTCTTCGTGAAAACCCAGTGGACCACAAAACTAGCCGGGGACTTTTATCCAGGATGTCTGACCCATTGCCTGACAATAATTAGTTCAGGTTAATTACAGCAAATCTGTAGATTTGCAGCCTGAAATAATCTCATTCCCTAAGCTGAACCCTCCAGAGGTTTCTTTTATGAGCTCTGCATCCTAAGGGTGGACTTAAAGTAATGAATTTGCCTCTAATAAGATTCATAGGTTTGTTCCCTAAGCAATGGTGTCAATTATAGAATCTAACACTGATGGCTTATTTTGCTGGAAAATACCGAAAATGAGAGTTTTTAATGAGGCACCATAGGATTTTAAACATTTTTATTTAACTCTTTCCATTGTTGAAAATGAGAAGACTTCATCTAATTGTGTTTTTATATAATTTTCTACACAATTCTGGATATGCCAATGGCTAATTTCCTTCTGCTCTATAAAGGAAAAGGTTAACGTAATGACTCTGAGGTTTCATTTGGAAATGTTCCAAAAGAGTGTTTGAGTATTTGTCATACTAAATGGCAGGAAGTAATAAGAGGTTATGTATTGGCAAAAATGTTCCATGCACCAAGAAGATTAATACTGGAGAAAGGCACTGGGGACATCAGGTTGAGGTGGAAGCGCAATATAATATGTCCATACTTAATATTTGCCCTTCTGTGGCTAATCCCTAATCATTAACAAAGCAGCCATTCAGTCTTGTGGGGAGATGTATAGTGAGAAGAGAAGGAACCCATTATGCAATTCTTCAGTAGTTTACAACTGAGTGGACACCTCATCCTGGAGACAGTGGCTCAGATACTATGGTAATGGGTGCCAACATATCTCCCTATATAGATAGGTAACTGAGAAACTCTTCAAATATTTAATTCTGTAATGTGTCTTGACATTTCCATTCATTTTTGCGTCTGGTTATTGTGTTTAAGATTTCTGGAAAATGAACCTGTCTTAGGGCTTCAGGATTTATTTAATAGTACTCTTTATCTTGATGAACCACAACAGTGACTCTAAACTCCCTTGTGAAGCAGCACTAGATTTCAAGAGGAAATTACTCATGCATAGCTATTATCATATGGAACATTCCTGCTTAATGTTAATGCCTCTTAATGGAATTCTTTCCTCTTCTTTCTACTCAGAAAAATAGGTCATGTGAGGAATACATCTGGAATGCAGGTGGACTTTTGCTATTCAAGGATGTCACAGATCCTGTTGAGTGACTCCAGCTGTGTGTGTGTCCTGGGTCCACAAGTTTACCTTTTCAAGGGGCACGGGGTGGGTGTAGCCCCTATTGCACACAGATTTACTTTGCACAGAGTTCTAAAAACACCACTGATCTTCACTTAAACACAAGAAATACACAGAGAATACAGATTAGCACCTTGAATGCAATACCCCTCACTCTAGTGCACTATTGCCTTGGGAGAGTCTGAATTCAGGTACATAAGGTTCCCCCCAGATTCAAACTGCTGTAGCAGCTTCTCTCTGCTTGAGCTGGTAAAAATGGCCACACACTCCAAAGAGCAGCTCCTGCCT
The DNA here is from genome assembly GCF_020497125.1 of Mauremys mutica. Taxonomy (NCBI): domain Eukaryota; kingdom Metazoa; phylum Chordata; order Testudines; family Geoemydidae; genus Mauremys; species Mauremys mutica. The sequence goes on from NC_059073.1 coordinate 179,282,963, forward strand.
TTTTATAACCTTCCAGTCCCTCTGTCAGGTGACTCCCAGATCAGCTCCTCAGATAGATCCCCTAGTAGATGACTTTGGTGCGAGATAAACTCTCCCCTGACAAATTCTCCTAGATGAGAGCCAGTATCGTGTCTAGGAAGTTTGTATTTGAATAGAGGAACACTCCAATTTAACAACCCTCTATTGTCAGCACCTGGCATTTTGGTCCAACATGCAGGTAAAAGAACAAAAAAGATGACAAGGGGCTGCACCCCAATTGCAGCCCAATAAAGAAACAGACAGTGTTCAGAATCTCATAGTGAATTCATATATTGTACAGACAGATTTCCCAAACCACCACAAAGGATGAAAATCTTTCTCTGACCAATGTCTTTGACTCTGCAATCCCTCACCCTAATTCATTAAAATTTATCCTTTACTTACAAGGCCAGAAATCTTTAAATCACACTTGTCTGAAAACATTTTTCTTTCTGTCTTCCTTCCCACAAATTCTTCCTCTCATCCCCCAGAAATCTGCCAGTTTCCATGGAACTAAAATTTACCTTTATTTTATCTATCCTTTATATGTAGAAATCCTTATTCATGCCAATCACTTCTCAACTCAACTAGTATAATTCCTTTTCTTACAGTCTTTCTAAAACGCAACTCTTTGAACTCTAGGCGATCTTGAATGCTGCAGCCAGCATATTCCCACTCCAGAAGGTGAGAACACACCAGTCCAGTCTCCATTATTTTCCTTAAAAGAAAAAGGCTCCTTAAAATTGCCTTTCTGGTTTTCAAAATGGCCCCCTGACTCATAGATTGGATTCATCCTAACTTTTTGATGTTATTTCCATAGTACCCGCTCTGCAAGTCCTCTCATGGTCTAGTCTCTTTTTTACTAGAGATGCTCCAGAATTAATAGGACAACACAAGAAAGTGTGCTATCTCTCTGGAAAACTCTTCAGAGAATGACTATAGATGTTTACTGATTTTGTCTCATAGACAATTTTTTTTTTAAAGACAGAGTAAAAAAAGAGTTCAGGCATGTGCAACATTCCTTAAGAGGTAACTCCATCCTGAAAAGATTTTATAACGGTCATCAGAAGTTGGGATTTCTGATTGCAGCCATCAGAAGAATAGTGTTTTGTGAATCTAACAGCTGAGAAATTCTCTGTTCTTCTTTGCTTATTTAGACTTTTTCCTGTCAATTTCAGTCTTGATGCTATATAACTTGTAAAATAACAATATCCAGTATAAAAATTGAATACTTCCATCCACCAAACAGATTCAGCACAGGCAGTTGCAGAGCAAGCTTCCTCTCATAACCCTATTAACCCAAATAAACCCTGACCTATGTGGATCACTTTTGCAGGTAAGAGAGTGCTTAAACCTCCTTGTGAACTCAATTCATGGCTGCACTTCTTGCCATACTAATGAGAGTGCTAACTGTGGAGTATGGATGACAAGAAGATATGTTAGCTCAACACTGGATTGTAGTCACCAACTCATTTCATATAATCAGACAGCTATCAAATGGTAGTGACTGCCATTCTCGCTACTGTTCTGGACTAGATTTGAAGCCAGGATAAAAGGCTTTATATCTCATTACCAACCCGCTGAGTCAATTGGTTCACCAAAGTCTCCCCTCTTAATTATAGTTATCATACAAAATCTTGCTGAACCAGAAGGCCACTCATCTAATGTGCTCTTTTGATGCACTATATTTTAAACAGTAGTGCCTTCCATCACAGAACATGGTGCTTCAGAAAGAAAAATGAATTCCAGTGCAAACTGGAAAGTTAGTCTAGGCAAGGCAAAGGAAAAGACTCTTCAGAATTTTCTCAGGATGAGATGTGACAGATAAGTATTGTTAAGAATTACTGAGGACTCATGCTACAATCTCTCCAAAAACGTCTCCTTTCACAACGTTATCATCAGGGGTCTGGATATGTGAAGAGAATTGTTCTCAGTAACATTAACTCTCTTAACTCAGTGTGTAACGTATGTTGTCACATAGCAACTGCTCTCTGCAGAAAGGCAATTGAAAGGTTCAGGTGTACAGAATACCCTCTTTAAATCCTGTATTTTAATAAGAATCCTCACCAGTTGGAATCTGTAACCTGTTAATTGCCTGAGCCTCATTTATATGATAAGTGGTTCATTTCCTTTATTGTGATTGAATCCCCTTCCTGTATTCCAGGAAAAGTGGAGCTGCAGAGAGTGGTTGATTGGATTTCATTGCTGTAGGCCATTTCTTAAACAGGTTACAGGTTGACAAACACAGAAGAGGGATCAATAGCCATCCTTTGCCTCATTGACAAGCTAATCTTTTCAGTAAACATTTCATCAGTACCTGCCATTTGTACACATACCTGCCACATGAGGACTGGAGAAAGCACTGCTTTATATGGTTTAGGCAACTAATAAATGAAAAGACAACAATACAAATGGGGCAAATCACCACGATAGCATTTTTCTGTAAATGTCCTTTTGGTGCCTGCAGAACACACCCAGGCACATTTTAAACAATTCTTAATGTTAATTATGGTGGATTTGGCTCCAAACCTGCATAGACTTGTCTTTCTGTAATTTAACTTCTTTTGTTATATCTAAAAGGTCTAGCTTCTCAGTCTAAAAACTGGAGGCATGTTACAAACAACTTTGAAAATCACTGTTGTTAAATTTCCCGAATGTTGTCTGGTTCAGAGAATGTAACAGTGGACTGTTAACTTCCCCTTTAAATGTATAGAGCTTCTGCTTTCTCTCACCTTGGTGTACCTGAGGAGTAACTCAAAGAAGTTACAGTGTAGATGAGAGTGGAACCAGACCCACCTCTCTCATAAAAGACACGTGGAATATTTAAAGAGGGATTCAGTATTGACCACCCCAAGTGTTCAAAACTCATGAGTCAGGCTCCAAAAAAAATCATGAGATTAAAAAAATATATATTTTCTTTAAGCCAAAGTAATAACATTTCAGATTCTTGCTATTTGCCTTTTGGTTTCTGAGCCTTTAGATAACACAGGTCATGTTTTCCAGCTTTTCTCCTCAAGTGTGTGGAATGGAAACTATTATTTAAAGAGACAGCTGAACTTTTTACATTATCACAGGATTACAGCAGCCAGGCCTTCAAGAAAAACACCAGCTAGTGTGAAACCCAGGATAAAACCGCAAGAAGTGGCAATGCTGGATGGCAATCCAGCCTGGTGGGAGAACAAGAATGAGCTTACTTTGGAGTCTAATGCAAGAGAGAACGGGCATATGGATTTGCACCTTTGGAGCCCATGGAAGCTTGTTATTGCTAGTTTTATTGTTGATACTATAGTAATATATTTATAACTGTCTATCTCTTATATTAAAAACTGTAATTACTGATGCAAACAAGCCCTCAAAGCATGACGGATAATCAATTTCTTTTACAATGCATTCGTCTGCGTCTAAGATACAAGATACACACTGGCTGCATATGCACTAAAGAAATGCACCATTTCTTTCTGAGCTGGTGGGATTCAACCAGGACAAGCTGCAATCAGTCAAAATGTGCACATTAGGTCCTCTGCGAACGCTTTAGGGATATCTCCCAGCATGGCTCCAGCAATAGTATAGTGCCACGAACGCTAGCAATGGTGGGAGCAGTAGTGTAAACCAGCCCTCTCTGATCAGGGTTATATGACATGGCGGTAAAAACTCTTAGGGTCTGTCTATGCTGCAATTAGACACACATGGCTGGCCCATGCCAGCTGACTCGGGCTGTGGGGCTGTTTAACTGCAGTGTAGGTTTTCTGGCTCAGGCTGCAGCCTGGGGTCGAGAACCCTCCCACCTCATAGGGTCCTAAAGCCCAGGCCCCAGCTCACAGTTAAACAGCCCTGTAGCCCGAGCCTCAGTCAGCTGGCACGGACCAGCTGCAGGTTTTTAATTGCAGTGTAGACAGACCCTTATAGTCTAACCTGGACTAGACTAGTGCTGCCACCATTGCTAGCAACAGGTGGAAACTTCACCGGTGCAAGAGCAACGGTGGGAGATTTCTCTGAAAACCTCAGTTTCAGATATAGCCTGGAGGGGCATCTACATTAGGAAACATCTTGCCAGTTTTTCAGCAATTGTGAAATTGCACTAGTGCTACCAGGGGTGTATGCCCTAGTGTAGAATGAGCTCGGGCATTTTCACCACCATTTCATCTAACTCTGTTACAAAGCCCTTAAATCAGAACAATCCTGTGCACTATTTTTAAAGGCCTAACAAATGGATTGTCATTTTTTTCCACTTTTATTTTCTTGTTCTTGAGACGGTGCATAAGGGAGTGCTCATTGATTGCACACTTACACTCATCTGTTACATCCTCATTGCAGACAATCCCAGAAACACAGCAGGCCAAATTTACTCATGATGTAACTCTGTTGGCATCAGTGGAGTTACACTTGGGATGAATTTCGCCCAGCTGGTTTATTACTGAGAACTGATTTACTCTAACCATCGTGTGTCCTAGAAACAACAACATGGAAAACACGGGCTGTTGTACAAGTTGGAGAAGCTCATATACATTTCCAGTTTTTTCCCAGAGACTTTGAATGATTGATAAAAATGTCAGAATGCAAAACAGACACAGATGTATTTTCTGCAACCTGAATGCCTTTAAAAGGAGCAGGTAGGAAGTAAGGCCCAGATCCAGCAAGGGATTTAGGCATTGCAACATTGAGCATCTAGAAAAAAAAACAAACCAGGAACTACATTGTGAGCCACAAAGCCCAAGTTAGGTGCCTAGGCTCCTTCCTCTAAAATGAGCTGGGAGAGAGAGGTGCCTTAGACTATGGTCCACAAAGCCAGCATGCTCAGGGCAGCTCCCTAGCTAAGCTAGCAAATAGGAAATGCTGAGCAGAGGCGTGTATGCTAAGTTCCGCCCTCTCACAGAAATAGGCATCTAACCCTGGGCTGCAGGGAAGTGCCTAGCCCTGCTTTTGATCTGTGAACCAGGGGAAGAGAGATGCTCCACCAGCTAAGTCATGTGTGGGGCCTGATCTAGTAGCTGTACTCGGAGGTCACCTAATGCCACCAAACAGCTGGGGGCAAGGGAGGGCCTCCCTTATAATCTCTAGCCTAGTGGATAATATGGTTCTCATCCAGGATACAGGAGACACCCCATCAAATCCCCCTCCTGAGGGGGAACAGGGATTTGCCACCTCTCAGAGGAGTACTCTAACCACTGGGCTATAGAGTCATTCTAGCTTTTGCACTGTCCCAACCGTATTTAATTATTCAGTTACTTAACTAAAGTGGAACAACTTCAATAGGAGAGATTGAAGAAGCCTAACATCAGAATATCCCATAGCCTATGGCTGGAGCTCCCTCCTGAGAGGTGGTAGGTCCCTGTTCAAATCCCTTCTCCCCCTCAGGAGAATAGCCTAACTGCCAGCCTAAATGTTATAAGGGAGGTCTTTCCCTCCCCCCCTGCCCAAAGCTGTTTTGTGTGACCTTGCCTGAGGGGCCTGATCCAGTAGGCAGCCTCCCAGCACTCCTACCAGATTGGGCCCCCTCATGCAATCTAGGCAGCCAAATGCCTGTTTTCTCCAGTTTGTGAACCCTCTGGGGTTCAGGTTGGAGATAGGCACCCAGATGCCTAGAGTAAGGCAGCAGTGCGCATGCTCAGAGACAAAAACTGACGTGCCAAGTGAATTAAGGCACCTGCTTGGCTGCTTCTGAACCCTGTAGGAGTTTTGTGGGTTGCAGTGGTGCCTAAAACCAGGATTTAGGGGATAGATATTTTCATGGATTGCATCTGAAAAGCTCACTTAATAGATAACTGTCTGGAGAAGGATTTAATATGAAACCTTTTCATCTTAAAAGGTCATTAGTTAGGCATTAAGTAGTCCAGGGTGGTCTGAGAACTTTCATTTTATAACCTTTCCAATTAACAGAAGCTTTGTTTGCTTATAACTTTCATTTAGAATAATTGGGTGAGCAGATTAGGCTAGTGTATTCAGGAGAAGAAATAGTTCCCATAACTGTAGGTTAATTGCTAGTAAATGTTGCTCAAGCAGTCTGGGTTATGTTGATTAATGGCCTGCCTGAACAGCTGAAAAATCGCTAGGGCTGTTGGAAAGATCATTAGCAGTTTTAACTCTTCAGCCATTGTGATGGGCATAAGGAAACAATTAGCAAGATTTCTAACGCATTTCATTTAGACTACTTTGCATACTGAGCTGCAAGGATAAGCCATGTTCAGGTAGACATAACCACAGTGTTTTGGTGAGCTCAAATGTGTAGACTTTTATGAGAGATAGGTTAGAAGTGAAATTGCTTGATTGTTTTAACAAGATTTTGGGCACGCCAGACAAAGGAGGACATAGGAGATTTTATAGGCAAGTTCAGAAACCCAGTTCTGCTCATTAGTCCTACTACTTCTCGGCTGAACAAAGATTAGTTCTGCTTTTACAAAGTTAGGGCTTGGCTACAATTACAAATTTGCAGCGCTGCAGCAGGGTGTGAAAACACACCCTCTCCAGCGCTGCAAATTGCGGCGCTGCAAAGCGCCAGTGTGGTCAAAGCCCCAGCGCTGGGAGCGCGGCTCCCAGCGCTGTCCGTTATTCCCCACAGGGAGGTGGAGTACGGACAGCACTGGGAGAGCTTTCTCCCAGCGCTGGCGCTTTGACTACACTTAGCGCTTCAAAGCGCTGCCGGGGCAGCGCTATCGCGGCAGCGCTTTGAAGTGCTAAGTGTAGCCACAGCCTTAGATGAGATTCTGTCCTACAACTCTAAGAGGTGTGGCACAGAACTCACAGCCAGAGGGATGGGGGCTAAGGAGGCTTGTGCCCTCCCAATTCTGGACTGTTCTGGAGATTGGGTAAGACTCGGTGTAATATAGAAAGCCAGGGGCTCCCCTATGGGCAATATTGCTGCCCGGAATCTCCAGACAGCATACCACAGACCCTCCCAGACAATGTCCTCCCACTGCCGGCACAGTCCCTACACTGGGGCTTGCAAGGGGTCCTCAGAGAGCAATCTTATGGCTGTCTTGTGTAATTTCAGCCGGAGGGGTGAGGGGAGAGAGAAGAGATCTTCCCATAGCCAGAACAAGAGACTAGGGCCCCTTTATTCTGAGTAAAAAGGGTCAGAGTGGGAGTGAGGATGTCACCCTTAGCTGTTAGAATTCAGCCTAGCTCACTGGTAGAGCTCTAGCCTGCCAATCATCGGTATCCCAGTTCAACGCATAGGACCTGCCTTCACTGCAACAGGTAACTTGAGTGAAACCCCTGGAGTTACTCCACTGAGTCAGCCTAGAGCGAGTGAGTGATCATACTGCAAAACAATACTCAAGATACACCAAGCGACTGGATTAGCTGTTGATGAGCTGTTGTAACTAGCTACTGCACCCCCACTGCAATACCCTAGTTTCAGCCTCAGCAACACTCAGCAGCTCCCTCCCTGACAGGCCAGCTGCCTCAAACTTAAAGCACCACTTAACTTGAGCTGGAGATTGGGTATGGATGGGAGTCAGGTTAAGGGAAAAACTTGAGTTATACCTTGAACTAACTGTGCTCTGAGGACAAGCCCTTAGGCACTTCAGGTGAACAGATCATAGACATTCGCAGTAAGGCCAGAAATGAGACAGAAAACTTCAGCAAGGCTAAAATATTTAAACTTGGGTATCAAAAGTTAGGCACCTAAATGACCTGATTTTCAGAGGTGACTGACCACCTGCAGCTCACGTTAACATCAATGATCAGCATCTTTAAAAACCAGGCAATTCATTTAGATGCCTAAATATGGATTTAGGGCACGTCTACACTGGCAAAGTTACAGCGCCAGCAGTTACAGCTCCACTCAGAGAGTGCCAAAGGAAAACAGCTGTTGTGTGTTCACACTGACAGCTGCCTGTGCAATAGCATGTTCACACTTGCGGCGCTATTTGGAGTGGTGCACTCTGGGCAGCTATCCCACAGAGTACCTCCTTCTCTTTTGCCACTAAGACTTGCGGGAAGGCGGAAGGGGTCATGGGGCATCCTGGGTCCAGTCCCAATGCCCCGTGATGCATTGCTTTGCATGCCAGCAATCCCTGTGCTTCCGTCTGCATTTGGCGCCATCTTTCAACAGTTTGTGTACTGCATGCCCTGCCCTGCCTCTTTCTGGCTGCAGGAACAGATCCCGAGCTGTTGACCAGTATGCTGCTTGCTCTGACCAACACGTCATGAGTGGCAGTGGAGTTATTCTTTAAACTACAAAGGCAAGAGGAGTGTGACATTGATCTCACCACGTATAGTAGCTACAACACGAGATTGCTTGTGGCATTCATGGAGGTGCTGATCACAGTGGAACGCCGCTTTTGGGCTCGGGAAACAAGCACTGAGTGGTGGGATCACATCGTCATGCACGTCTGGGATGATGAGCAATGGCTGCAGAACTTTCAGATGAGAAAAGCCACATTCATGGGACTATGATGAGCTTTCCACAGCCCTGCGGCGCAAGGACACGAGAATGAGAGCTGCCCTGCCATTGGAGAAGCACGTGGCAAATGCATTGTGGAAGCTGGCTACTCCAGACTGCTACTGATCAGTCGCTAACCAGTTCAGAATGGGAAAGTCGACCATTGGAGTTGTGTTGATGGAAGAGTGCAGGGCCATTAATCGCATCCTGGTCTGAAAGACTGTGACTCTGTGCAATGTATGTGATATTGTAGCTGGCTTTGCACAAATGAGCTTCCCTAACTGCAGAGGGGAGATAGATGCCACGCACATTCCAATTCTGGTGCCAGACCACCAAGCCACCGAGTACATTAATAGCAAGGGGTATTTCTCAATGGTTCTCCAGACCACCAAGCCACCGAGTACATTAATAGCAAGGGGTATTTCTCAATGGTTCTCCAGGGCGTTTCACAGACATTAATGCTGGCTGGTCCAGAAAGGTACATGACACACGCATCTTTCAGAACACTGGCCTGTTCAAGAAGCTGCAAGCAGGTATTTCTTCCCGGACCAGAAGATCATCATAAGGGAAGTTGAAATGCCCATTGTGATCCTGGGAGAGCCTGCCTTCCCCTTAATGCCGTGGCTCATGAAGCCATACACGGGGCAACTTGACAGCAGCAAGGAGAGGTTCAACAACAGGCTGAGCAAGTGCAGAATGACTGTGGAGTGTGCATTCAGCCATTTAAAAGCCCGCTAACGATGCCTGTATGGGAAGCTGGACCTGGCCATTGACAATATTCCTATGCTTATAGCTGTGTGCTGTACTCTCCATAATATTTGTGAAGGGAAGGGTGAAAGCTTCACTCCGTGCTGGACCACAGAGGCTCAGCACCTGGAGGCTGAGTTTGTACAGCTAGAGACCAGGGCTATAAGAGGGGTGCAGCTTGGGGCCATAAGGATCAGGGGTGCTTTGAGGCAGCAATTTGAAGCCGAAAGTCACAATATTTGTTGCTATGCTCAGGATTGCAGTGCTTGCAATGCTAGGAGGTGATTGGTGCACATGATGCAAGAAGAGGCCTTAACATAATTGTATGCTGCTTTGCAGTGCTCTTTTTGCTTTCATTTAATAGAATAAAGATTGCTTTCAAACCAACATAATTATTTTACTGAAAGACAACAACCAGAAGAGAGTCAAACAAAAAAATTCATCAGCAGGGCGGAGGATGGGGGAATGGAAGGTCTCAAGAGGAGGAGGGGTCGGTCCCCAGATTGCTACAGATTTGTGTATGTCCAGGGATCATACCCAACCTTCTCCTTTGCAGTACGATGCAGTGGATTCTGTACTTCAGCAGGGCCAAACTGCAGATGGATGGGTGTTGAGTGCAGTGAGTATTGGGAGTCCACACTCCTAGACTGTGAGGGGGAAGGAGTGCAATGCTGCAGGTAGAGATGGAGCCAGGAGGTTGATAAGTGTGTGTTGCCGGTGTGTGTGGGGTGGGGTGCACATGGGAAAGAGTTTTGTGACAGCGACTGCAGGTTTGAAGAGCTAGCATCTCCTGGAGCGTGTCAGCTTGGCGCTCCATAACTGTTAAGAACTGCTCCATGACTTCTTTCTGGTGTGCCATGTTCTCCTTTTGTTCCCTCTTCTCGCTGTCCCACCACTCCTTCAGTTCCTGTTTCTTGGTGATGGAGTGCATCATACCTAACGCAGAAAGTCCTCCTTAGTTCTTCTTGGATGCTTTCTAATTCTTCGCATCCGTTCTGCTGCCGATAACAAAGAGAGAGGCTGTGCTCCCAAGGTCATCACTGAAGGTTAAATGCAACATTTTACAGAAGCAGTATTGTTTGCAACACAGACAACACTGTTTCAGTGTTTTAAAACACAGCCAGTACTCACACACCTGTCACTAACTGACTGACCCCAGGCAAACACACAAGCCACAAGACCCCCAAAATGGTGAATAGCCAGAGGGGCAGGACAAATCACTCTTCCCAGACCCTGCTGTACACTGGGCACATGGTTCTTGGGGAGAGCCAGCAGTGTAGGGGGGGCTGATAATCATTCCTGTCCCCACACTTTCCACAGTATGTGATCCTTATGGAAGATATCTCACTGCTGAGGGTGAGCACAGAAACAAGGGAGGGTCTTTTCCAAGCCTGTGGCTTCTGTCCTGGCACCTATGTGGCTAGCCTGTGTGCAGCAATGCCCCTCCCCCTCCCATGATGGCACAGTGGCGCAGTAAAGTTACTCTTAATGGGGCAAGAAATAAAGCAGCTTTGCTGAGGAACCTGTGGGAGCAGATTGCCCGGTATCTCCACAAGAGTTTCCTGGAGATCTGAGGGAGATTCCCGTGAAATGAGGGAGTGTATCAACAGCCTGTTCTGCTGCTCATACTAGGCATGAGGTAAGAGATAAGCCTGCTTTCTGCAACCCTCCTGTCCCCAACAACTCGCTTCAGCAATTTCCAGAATCAGATCCACTTACCAGGGGCCTCCTCTCCTGTTTGTGCTTTGCCAAGATCCAACTGCTGTGACTGGCTAGGCTCCTCCGGGGTAGAAAAGAGCTCCTGGCTGCACGCATCTCTGGCCTCCAAGTCATCCTCTGCCTCTGGTTCCCCCTCCCACTCTTCATCCAAGATTGGACTGAGCCAGGAGGAGGCACTCTCGACTAGCACATGAGCCAACGAAATATCCACAGGGGACTTCACAGTGGAGGTGGGGTCACCACCGAGTATCGCGCCCAGCTCTTCATAGAACTGGCAGCTCATGGGCGCAGCACCAGAATGGGGTTTGCCTCCCGCACCTTGTAGGTGTTCCGCAGCTCCTTCACTTTGACCCTGCACTGCAATGTGTCCTAGTCGTGGCCCCTTTCTGTCATGCATCATGAAATCTGTCCATAGGTATCATAATTCCTACGGCTGGAGCGCAGCTGGGACAGGACAGCCTCCTCTCCCCAAATGCTGATGAGGTCCAGCAGCTCAGCATTGCTCCAAGTAGGGGATCGCCTGGTGTGTGGAGCAGGCACGGCTACCGGGAAAGATGCGCTGAGACCACTGCACGCATCACCGAGCAAACAGGAAGGGGACTTTCAAATTTTCAAAGGAATTTATGGGGTGGGGCTGACAGTTGGTCACCTGAGGGCAGGGCAGTAGAGTTCAAACCAATGGCCAGAGAGGTGAGAACAGGCATTGTGGGACACCTCCTGGAGGCCAATCTCAGTGCTGTAATCACCACTGTGTCTACACTAGCACCGTGGTGCTGAATCCCCGGCACAGAAAGCTCTATGCCTCTCGTCGAGGTGACTTTTAGAGCGCTGCATCTGCGCATTAAGTGGCTTGGCAATGTGTAGACCTCGGGAGTTACAGCGCTCAAAGATGCTTTACTGCGCACAAACTTGCCAGTGTAGGCGGGGCCTTAGGTGCCTTGACTTCAATGAAAGTGAGTTATGTTAAGCCAACACTAAGGACAGCTGAAAATCTCACCCATAGTAATTATATAATATGCTGGAACTGATCGTTGTTGAACTGGTTCAGATAGAATGAGAACTTTTCTGAACTCACGCGCAAAACTTGAGTTGAACTTTGTTAGAAGTCAAAGTTCAACTAACATTTTCTCTTTCTCTCCCCCCTCCCCCAGCATACTCAACTAGAAGCACAAGTGCAGAAATAATGGAAGAAAAACTGTTCACTGCCTGAGCAGAAGCAGAAAGTACCTGCTATCTCACAAGAAAGCCTGTTCTCAGCAGACTTTTGCCCAACTGGGTAGCCCCAAGAAGTTCACATACAGTTCTATTTAGCATTCAAACTTTTAGCAGCTTATTTGAACTGAAGCGCTGATCTTTTCAAAATTCACTCAGCACTAGGCTACATCCGATCAGTTTCCTTTAGACAAACCACAAAACAAGATGATTTGGCAGGCTCTTCACAGATCATATGAAACAAGATTTAAAAAAAAAATTTAAAAATCCTTCCCCTAACAAATTTAAAAAAAAGTTGATTTAGAGTAGGTAGGATACCAGAAGTTTCATTCTGGAATAGAATGAGTGGGAGAAAAAAAAAACATCTTCCCAATTTTTGCTGATATGCAAAAGCCAACTGATGTCAGGAAACATCTTTATTTCAAGGCTGTTAAGGAGTGTACCAAAATATGGCAACCTCCACTGACCTGGAATACTGTTATAAAAAAGACCACAAATTCAGCTGGGGCACAAGCAGATGCAATACCCATTGAAGTCAATGGAATTTGCAACCTCCTAAACCAAGACAGAATCGGCGTCATTGTCTGGATCAATTTATCTGTGCTAATGATGTTTTAAATTTACCAAATTGCAAACTAAATTATGATTCTGTTTTACTTGAATTGATACTGGAAATCCTCATTTTATTTCTGAAGTTATGAAATTCCTCTCACCCATCAAACTGTAAGAAACGGGCTATTTTAGAATTTTAACTGCTCTTAGAAAATCCTGTTTTACCAGTTCTACTCAGGGCCTCTGTGAAGTTCTAATGACATGGACAATAGGGTAATGCTATAGGGGAAACAGAAGCAGCCAGGAAAAGCTAGCCTGTGCCAAAGGAATTTCTTGAATCTACTCAAATAGATACTTGGCTTTTTCTTCTGGGCAGTGACTTTCAATAGAGTTTGAGCTCTGATAAACTAATCTCAGAGACCAGAAAGGCAAACTCCACCTTGGGGCAGACAAAGGTCAGGCACATAGAAAGAAAGAAGTAAGTTCTCACTATGCTGTTGGTGAGGCAGTGTGCCCCAAACTGTAGCTAAATGTAATGCATTGACTCCAACCATTTCTGAGATTCTGTGCATGTAAAGAGCTAATTGATACTATTTTACTGGGGGGAGGTGGGGATGAGGGGCAGAATGTCTCTTTGGACCCTAAATGGATACTGAAAATCTAATTTGCTTATGAAAACCCAAAGACAACCCTGCCTCTTCCACCAGCAGGACTGGGGATTTTTCACTATGCAAGCAGGGAGGGGAGAGGGGTTAGATTTGGGAAGCTTGGATGGAGGGCTCACTATCTGCATATCAGAGAACTCACCTCCCTTGGGGCTCCCTGCATGTCCCGTGCTGTGGGATTTAAGGGGAGGAGAGGAAGAGATGGGAAAGGAATGGGGCTGCGGTGGTGGATGATCAGCCTTTCCCTTCTGTGGAGTGGGAGTGCAGGATCATCAGGGGCCACTGCAATTTTGCCACCATGTCAGAGCCTGCTGGAGGGGATTCCTTCCAGCCACGGGAGCTTGGTTCAGATTTAGCACTAGCTTTGCACAGGCCTTGTGAATGAGAGAAGGAGCTGAAAGAGCTTGATCAATGATGGACCTCCTATTAAGCTCTGAAGCAGCTTCTCAGGACAAATGGCCATTTTGACATTCACATCTAACAATCTTGTCCTGGACACCCGTGTTGCTCATACAGTGTCCCTTGTCTGCTTCCATTTGTTAGATGTCATCATGCCCACTCACAGGTTGGTTGAAGTTTTGCTTTAGGGCATAAGTGCCATGCAAAGCAGTTAGCAGACCTATATAATGCTCCTGTCAAGGCTGAGTCCCCACTCTGGCACTCCGAGTGCAGAAGGTGGGGCCCGCAAGGATTCTAAAAATTAATACTGGCCACTCCAGGCTGGTATTAAACTCCCAAGGTTACAGCTTTTTTCTGACCGTGGATATGTCGATGCTGCCACCAGCCAAGTGCAGAACCCCTTTGAGAGCCCAGGAAGGCACACTTGGGAATTTCTTCCTGTGGGGTACTCTCAAGCCCTTTCACTCTCACACACACACACACACATACCTTCGGGGAATTGCTGAGGGGAAAAAAGGGAAATCAGCTGTTGCCACCAGCTATTTAAACAACATGTGCACAAACCTCTTAAGACACAAAAATCCAATTCTGTTCTTAAAAAGGGTAAATTTTATTAATAAAAAAGAAAATACATCTGGGAATTCAGGCTACTGCTAGATTTTAAAAGAGCAACTACAAGGATTAAGCACCAAAAAGAGCTTTCTTGCGGCCCAGCTTAAAGGTTACATGCAAAACAAAAGCACCTGGGGTTAGCACAGAGGAATCCACAAGCCATAACAAAATAAAAGGGTTAAACCTAATTGTGTCTTCCTAGACATTTCCTGATCTACTTGCATATCTGGGGTTTTAATTGAGTAGTTTCTAGGTATGCTACTGATGATTTCTCATACGTGACCCAAGCTTGAGGGGAGGATTAGCTCAGTGGTTTGAGCAGTGGGCTGCTAAACCCCAAGTTGCAAGTTCAATCATTGAGGGGACTACTTAGGCATCTGGGGCAAAAATCAGTACTGCTAGTGAAGGCAGGGGGCTGGACTTGATGACCTTTTGAGGTCTCTTCCAGTTCTAGGAGACAGATTTATATCTCTAAGTATAAAATAAAGCTACTGACAGCATAGCTGCTGCCGTGTCTCTGTCTCCCTAGGAGAACAACAGACAGACAAAAGGGGAGTCTTTGCAATTTTAAAAAGTTCTAGCCTTCCCATTGGCTCTTTTGGCCAGGTCCCCACTCACTTCCTTTTACCTATGCATAGCAGTGAGACTTAACCCTTTACAAGTAGAGCAATTAGAGAACAGCTACTAAGAGGGATTTTATAGCTACTGGCTGGCTGGGTGTCCATAAAAGGGAGCTCCCCGCCCCCAGTCCCCTTCATTTATCACAGCTCCAAACAACATCTTTCTGCCCCTCCTCTGTGCCAGCACTGAAGCATTTGTGCCACATGCCTCTGTGGACTTGATCACCTCCATTAACATTCAAGTATCAACAGGAAAACTTGAATGATGAGGAAAAGATGACAAGAAGCTGAAGGGTATGTCTGGCTGTTAATGAGACAAGCTAAATTGCACCAGGTGCCCAGGAAGCTCATCATGAATGATTCTTTACAGGGTAACAGAAAATATGCAACAGGAAATTACTGCCTGCAGACACTTTGTTCACTGCCATTTCCCAGCCAAGAACAGGAAACAGAGGACAAACAAACGGTTGATCAAAAAATTTCACCAAGCACTATACATAAGTTAGACTCTTGTCTGTTAGAGTGGGCAAGCAGCCAAAGGAGCATGATCAGGGCCACTGAACTTGAACCTGTATGTGATGGAAACCACATCAAGCTGTGTTAACCCATAGTTAACGAGCACCTACGGGCATGATACAACAATAATGATCAACTGCGAGTGCGTAATGGTCATGGTCTTTCTGTTGGTGAAACACCTCTTACTAAGGCCTTGTCTACACTTAAAAGTTTGACAGTATACCTATAACAGTACCACCCTCCCTCCCTCGTGTAGATGCAGTTATACTGGCAAAAGAGTGTATTTACTAGTACTGCTTATTCCAGTCCCCTGAGCAAAATTAGCTATGCCAGCAAAAGTACATTTTTTGCCAGTAGAACTGCATCTACCTTATGGCTTTTGCTGGCACAGCTATGGTGTAAAAATTATATACATAAAAAAAGCACCCTTAACCAGCTATGCTGGCAAAACTTCTCAAGTATAGAGCTGGCCTAAGCAAAAAACTAGGCAAAAGGAATAGTAACCAAGATATTGTAAGTAATTTGTCTTTTAGTTATAGCCCACTTACAAGAAGCTCAACAGAGAGGTTTGCCACCATCATAATCCAGAGCCTGGAAACTCTTCTTTGAAGAGCATAGGATGTTACCAGTGAAATGCTCCACTGGACTCACATTCCAGATTCTATTTGAGTGAAATCATTTCCTCTCTCCCCTGCAGAAAAACCATGTACTTTTGGCAAATATATAGGACTTGCTGGGGAGGCCATGGGAAAGCTACCCCGTGAACTGACGTGGCTAAGCAAGAACATAGAGCACACTGCCCCATCTTCAAAAGGTGATGGAGCTACCAATCCAGCATGTGCATCTTTGGGGGCCCCAGAATCACCATTCAGTCCAACTTCCTCCAGGAATCTGCACACTGCCATTTCAGTGAGTTATCAAAGGCAGACCCCTGCCACACTAACTACAATCAGTACAGTCTAAGGGTATGTCTACACTACGGGGCTATTCCGATTTTACAGAAACTGGTTTTTTAAAACAGATTGTATAAAGTTGAGTGCATGCGGCCACACTAAGCACATTAATTCGGTGGTGTGCGTTAATGTACCAAGGCTAGCATCGATTTCCGGAGCGTTGCACTGTGGGTAGCTATCCCATAGCTATCCCATAGTTCCCGCAGTCTCCCCGCCCATTGGAATTCTGGGTTGAGATCCCAGTGCCTGATGGGGCAAAAAACATTGTCGCGGGTGGTTCTGGGTACAGCCTCACCCCTCCCTCTGTGAAAGCAGAAGCAGACAATCGTTTCGCGCCTTTTTTTCTGGGTGAACTGTGCAGACGCCATACCACAGCAAGTATGGAGCCTGCTCAGCTCAAGACAGCAGTCATGGACGTTGTAAACACCTTGCACATTCTCGTGCAGTCTATGCTGAACCAGGACCTGCAAAACCAGGTGAGGAGGCGGCGGCTACGGCAGCGTGGCGAAGAGAATGATGAGGACATGGACAGAGAATTCTCTCAAACCGCGGGCCCCTGCGCTTTGGAGATCATGCTGGTAATGGGGCAGATTCTAGCCATTGAACACCGATTTTGGGCCCGGGAAACAAGCACAGACTGGTGGGACCGCATAGTGTTGCAGGTGTGGGACGATTCCCAGTGGCTGCGAAACTTTTTCATGCGTAAGGGCACTTTCATGGAATTTTGTGACTTGCTTTCCCCTGCCTTGAAATGCCAGAATACCAAGATGAGAGCAGCCTTCACAGTTGAGAAGCGAGTGGCGATAGCCCTCTGGAAGCTTGCAATGCTAGACAGCTACCGGTCAGTCGGGTATCAATTTGGAGTGGGCAAATCTACTGTGGGGACTGCTGTGATGCAAGTAGCCAAAGCAATCACTAAGCTGCTGCTACAAAAGGTAGTGACTCTGGGAAATGTGCAGGTCATAGTGGATGGCTTTGCTGCAATGGGATTCCCTAACTGTGGCAGGGCGATAGATGAAACCCATATCCCTATCTTGGCACTGGAGCACCAGGGCACCCAGTACATAAACCGCAAGGGGTACTTTTCCATGGTGCTGCAAGCACTGGTGGATCACAAGGGACGTTTCACCAACATCAACGTCGGATGGCCAGGAAGGATTCATGACGCTCGCGTCTTCAGGAACACTACTCTGTTTAAATGGCTGCAGCAAAGGAATTACTTTCCAGACCAGAAAATAACAGTTGGGGATGTTGAAATGCCTGTAGTTATCCCGGGGGACCCAGCCTACCCCTTGATGCCATGGCTCATGAAGCCATACCCAGGCAGCCTGGACAGTAGTCAGGAGCTGTTCAACTACAGGCTGAGTAAGTGCAGAATGGTGGTAGAATGTGCATTTGGCCGTTTAAAGGGACGCTGGCGCACGTACTGACTCGCTCAGACCTCAGCCAAACCAATATCCCCATTGTTATTGCTGCTTGCTGTGTGCTCCACAACCTCTGTGAGAGTAAGGGGGAGACCTTTATGGCAGGGTGGGAGGCCGAGGCAAATCACCTGGCCACTGATTAGGCGCAGCCAGACACCAGGGCGATTAGAAGAGCACACCAGGAAGCGGTGTGCATCAGAGAAGCTTTGAAAACCAGTTTCATCATGGGCCAGGGTACGGTGTGACTGTTGTGTTTGTTTCTCCTTGATGAAAGCCCGCCCCCATGATTGACTCATTCCCTGTAAGCAACCCACCCTCCCCCTTTGATTACAGCTTGCTTAAGGAAATAAAGTCACTATCGTTTAAAAATCATGTATTCTTTATTAATTCATTATAAAAAGAGGGAGAGAACTGACAAGGTAGCCTGGAAGGGGTTTGGGAGGAGGATAGGAGGGAAGGAAAAGGCCACTAAAATGTTTTCAAAATAATGACAGCCTTTTGGTTGGGCTGTCCACTGGGGTGGAGTGGGCGGGTACACGGAGCCTCCCCCGACGCATTCTTACACATCTGGGTGAGGAGGCTATGGAACATGATGAGGAGGGAGGGTGGTTATACAGGGGCTTCAGTGGCACTCTGCGATCCTGCTGCCGTTCTTGAAGCTCCACCAGACACCGGAGCATGTCAGTTTGATCACGCAGCAGCCCCAGCGTTGCATCCTGCCACCGCTGATCTTTTTGCCTACACCTCTGATCTTCCTGCCGCCACCTCTCATCTCGAGCGTCCCTCCTGTCCTCACGTTCACTGGCATCTTTCCTGTAATTTGATACCACGTCCTTCCACTCATTTAGATGAGCTCTTTCATTGCGGGTCACTGCCATGATTTCTGAGGATATCGTCTCACATCTTTTTTTTCCGCCGCCTTATCTGAGATAGCCTTTGGGATGGAGGAGGGAGGCTTGAAAAATTTGCAGCTGCAGGAGGGAGGGAAAAAAGGGAGAGAAGTATTTTAAAAGATACATTTTACAGAACAATGATTATACTCTTTCACGGTGAACAACACTATGCACATTACATTGCATATGTGATTTCAGTACAAGGTCGCATTTTGCATCTTAATATTGAGTGTCTGCGGCTTTGGTGTTAGAGATCACAGACGCAGGTCCAGGCAACAGAATTCAGCTTGCATGCAGCCATGGTAAGCCATTGTCTTTCAGCTTCTGCAGCCTTCATATATCCAGCGCCCTCCTTTCCCAAATAGCAAGCAAAGCCCGTTGAGTGCTGCTTCTTTCCTGTTAACGTGCAGCACCAGAACTGCCCCCATCCAATTCTCTGGGATGATCGCTTTACCCCTCTCCCACCGTGTGGCTGGTATCAGGGAAGATCCCTGCTAGCCAAACACGAAAAAGCTCAGCGCCAATCGCACACACCCCCACACCTCCTCCTGCCACTTGGCTAACTGCAGGGAAGGATTTTTTTTCAGACACAGACAAACAGCCCAGTAGGAAAGGCCACCTCTGTCTCCTTAATTAAATTCCCATATTTCAACCAGGTTACCATGAACAATATCACTCTCCTGAGGATAACACAGCAAGATAAAGAACGGATGTTGCTTGAATGCCAGCAAACACCGGGACCATACGCTGCCAGGCTTTGTCATGCAATGATACCAGATTACTTGCTACATGCATGGTGTGGTCAAGTGTCCTACCATGGAGGATGGAATAAGGCTGCGCTGCCCAGAAACCTTCTGCAAAGGCTTTTGGAGTACCTCCAGGAGAGCTTCATGGAGATGTCCCTGGAGGATTTCTGCTCCATCCCCAGACACGTTAACAGACCTTTCCAATAGCTGTACTGGCCGCGAATGCATCCCAAGTCCTCAGGGCAAATTGATCATTAAAAAACGCTTGCTTTTAAACCATGTATTATATTTACAAAGGTACACTCACCAGAGGTCCCTTCCATGGCTTCATTGTCTGGGATAGTGGCTTGGGAAGGCTAGGAAGGTAATTCTGTCCGGCTCAGAAAAAGGTCCTGGCTGTTGGGGAGAACGGAGTTCTGTGTGCTCACTGCAAGCTCGTCCTCCTCTTCCTCCTCCTCATCTTCCCCGTCCGCAGAATCCTCAGCCATGGCTGAGATTACCACCCCCACCTCCGAATCCACGGCCAGGGATGGGATAGTGGTGGCGGATCCCCCTAGAATTGCATGCAGCTCAGCATAGAAGCAGCATGTCTGAGGCCCTGCCCCGGACCTTCCGTTTGCTTCTTTGGTTTTCTGGTAGGCTTGTCTGAGCTCCTTAACTTTCACACGGCACTGTACTGAATCCCTGGTGTGGCCTCTCTCCATCATGGCCTTGGAGACTTTTTGAAATGTTTTTTCCTTTCGTCTTTTGAACGGAGTTCTGTTAGCACGCAATCATCTCCCCATTTAGCGATCAGATCCAGTACCTCCCGTGCGGTCCATGCTGGAGCTCTTTTTCGATTCTCAGACTGCATGTTTACCTGTGCTGATGAGCACTGCGTGGTCACCTGTGCTGATCAGCTTTCCACGCTGGGCAAACAGGAAATGAAATTCAAAAGTTCGCGGGGCTTTTCCTGTCTACCTGGCCAGTGCATCTGAGTTCAGATTGTTGTCCAGAGCGGTCACAATGGTTCACTGTGGGATACCTCCCAGAGGCCAATACCGTCGAATTGCAACCACACTAACCCTAATCCGACATGGCAATACCGATTTCAGCGCTACTCCCCTCGTAAGGGAGGAGTACAGATATCAGTATTAAGAGCCCTTTATATCGATATTAAGGGATTTGTTGTGTGGACGGGTGCAGGGTTAATTCGGTTTAACGCTGCTAAATTCGGTATAAACGCTTAGTGTAGACCAGGCCTAATATAGAGTCGGTGTTACTAAAAATGTTGAGAAAAAAATATATATGAACTAGAATGTTGTAATACAGGATTTACCAAGACAAACACGTCACAAAACAAGCTTCATGTCTTCCTTTTCCTGTGCTGCTGTTTAAAATGATTAATGGCAACATTTTTAAACTTATGCAAATGAAGCAGCAACTACTAGACCAAATATTCTGACCAGACACATAAATGCTCTTATAAAAGAGAAGGCCGTACAAAATATAAACCTCCTTAATGTTCCAAGCACTATAGCCTTGTCTAGAATTGGTTAATTAAACCAATTTAAAAATCACACCATGAGTTAAAGCCATGCAACTTTGACTATAACCTCTCTGTTTCCTCTGATGTTGTAACTGATTATATACACATGTTCAATAATGCTGTTATGGTATTAAGAATATTAAAAATGAGGCTTCATTAGGCACAAAATGTTCTAATTTTGCAGAAATTACATTATACTACATTATGTTCAGTTACATCCCAAACCAAAAAAAAATAATGCTAAATTGTCTGTTAGATAGTATGATACTGCACATTATTTTGGGAAGAGCAAAAGGGAAGAGCAATACTGCCATCTAGCATAGAAATGTAATTGGACTTCATTTGAAATGTCTTTTGGTGTTTATTCACTGGTATGTATTGTCAAACCAAGGCATTCCAAAATCATGAGTCAGGGCCCCAAAATCATGAGATTTTTTCTAAAATGAAAAAATGTGGGATTCTTTTTATTTGCCTTCTGGCTTTTGAACCTTTATGGTGCATTTTCATACTTTTCTCTGCCACCAGAAAGCTAGAAACTTACTAGTTTAAAAAAATTGAAAGCTGAGATTCTCATGTAATTACAGGATTCCAGGAGGTGGGACTTTTGGAAAAACACCAAATATTATAACAGTGTTGCAAGAAGATTGTGAGAGTTGGAAACATTGTCTCATACAGTATCTGAAAAGGATGTAGTATGTTCCTGGAACTCCAATTGTTTTAAGCAAAACAAACAACATCCTTCCTGAAGGCTCTGACTCAGTGTTAGTCTGCTACTTTGGCATTTTGATTATATGAAAACAAGGTGGTGAGCTGATGTTACAGAGAGAAACAGAAAAGAAAGCAGAAAGGCCGAGAGAAAACAAGTTCATGAGGAGCTAAAAATGCAGAGGCGCAACAAGGGGGATGGGAATGTCTACCCACCTCACTGAGTGTTACACTCTGGCTTAGAATTGCCCTTGACTCCCTTAGATTGCATCACTGCAGTATCTGAGCACCTCCCAAGTATTCTTCTTCTTAGCATACGCACAACATACCCCAGGTGGCACGTGACCAGGATTAATCACCAAATTTGGTCCTATTGTTGGATCATTAGCTTCCTCAACCTGGGTACTGACAGGGGGGAATGGGATGGGAGCACTGATCCATGTCCCCTCTCCCAAGTACTTAAAAATACAGGTAACTAAAGCAAACTGTCTCTTGTTTACTTATGCAACATGTAGCTCAATTAGTTTTTGGTTTGTGTGTGAGCGCATGTCTGTGTATTTATCAGACATTGGATATTTAATGCTCTGGAGTTTAGGAGGGAGGTCTGCTTGCTGTTCTAAGCCTGGCTAAAACTGTTCTGCTTCTGTCTCTGGGCTGTACATTCTGCACGCACCTTGCAGCAAGCATCTTGAGGAAGGGATCAGAAACTAGAATTCCTAACTGCTCCACCCCATGGTGCTTCTGTCCCTGCTAATTTCCATTATCAAAGATGGGGCGGAATAGAATTGTGTCTGCATGGGGCAGCATGAGGAAGGAGATGGCTTCCTGGCTGCTCCAACTCACACTGTCGAGGAGGCTAAGTGTCCCTCCTAACAAGACAAGACAACAACTGCTAGAGGGTACGTTTAGTAGAGCGGTGGCTCTATAGGTTCAGATAAGTGTCCAAGTTTGAGGATATTTATCGAAAGTCTGAATTTGGGGGGCTCTCCCAGCCATTGGCATATTAGCCACTGGGCCAATGGGGCCCGTGCCCAGGGACCCCAGCCAATCAGGGCCCCTGGAAAAATGGGCTTTCCTGTGCTCCAACCCCATTTCCCCAGCAGGAGCGCTGGGAGAGGGGTGGGAGAGGATGACTACAAGTGGAAGGGATGGGGAGGGGCCCCACTTGCTCTGACCCAGGGACCCACAAAACTATGATCTGCCTCTGCTCCCAGCACTGCTTTGATATGTATTTTTTGCTACACCAGTGGTAAGGTTCATGTGTTCTTACGTTACTGCAATCTTGAGACACTCATTGTGACAAATGAGCTTCATGTACAAGCAGCAACATATAGTTCAACATAAAGACTACGGGGGTTAGTGGATTTTTGTAGGAAACAAGAACTTTAACAACAGGCCAAAAAAAATGTATCGTATTTGAAGATGGGATAATTAATGCTCTGATGCTGCAAACACTTAGGCACATGCTTAATTTTGCCTAGTATCATTCAGCTCAGTAAAATTAAGCCACATACATAATTTTGTAGAATTGAGGCCCATGTACAAGAGTCTTGTAGCAATTGCATCCCTGTGAGATCATAGAGTGCTTTCGAAATAACCCTATATAAATGAAGGCAGAGTCCTACCTCTATCAGTCAAGAGATTTCCCAAACCACTCCTCGCAAAAAGCTAGTCATGCTAGAAACAGAGCATACCTCAAGAGAAAACACGGGGTGGGGAAGAAATGACTAGAACAAACTATTATTTATTTGTGAGTAATTCCATGCTTACATCGCTTCTCTTTTCCCATTCCATTATATGAATCCCCTTATTCTGCGAGAGCAGTAATTGTGGCATCTAACAAATAAACTGCTTGCAACACTCCGAAAGAGCCACATGGGGGTAGGCACAACCCATTTATGCTGCAAAAAGAAAGGTAAGGGAGACACAGACATTGCCTAGAACTACAAGGCCTCTGTAACCTTCAGCTTTTATTAAATATTTCTTTTGTTACACACACACAAAGTTTACCTAGTTTCCCAGAATACCAGAGATCAGGATTTTTTCCAGCTTGTGACATGCTCAAGGTTCTTCACAAAGAAGAGCTCAGGATGAGCCAAACCCCTATATAATCCTGCCAGAACACACCATAAACAACAGCAGATCCATCCAGTACCAGAGAAATAAATCCATCAAAGTATCTGAACAAGCAACAGTCTCCCCATGGTAAAGCTCTGGAGAATAGGAAATAAACCACCACACTCCCTGCAATCAGAACATGCCCCCAAGGAGAGCTGGGGAACACTGCAAAAAGTGTTTGTAAAATTCATTCCAGCAGCCTCCTTCCCCCACCACATGAAAAAAGGCAATTGAACAAAGGTGACACTGGGCATTCTCTGAAGGGAGGGTAGACAACTTTTGGTGGAGTTGGGGGTGGGGGTGTTTAGAGTTAAAAACAACAAATAATAGCTGTTGAATGTCATTTTTACACTATCTAATTATCAGGGCCGGCTTTAGGAAGTGCGGGGCCCAATTCAAACATTTTCGTCGGGGCCCCGGCAGGGATGACTAAAAAAAAAAACCCCATGTAAAAATGCCTCTCATTTTTTCCATGTATTATTTACTTTCCATAACTATATAATTAACAACAAAATTATATATTATGTACATTGCATCATATATTATAAATACCAAGTTGGTTAAGAGGAACTTTATTGTACACCTCAGGCGGGGCAGGGGGTGCGAGGCTGGTGTGGGCAGGGGGTGCAGCAGGGGCTGGCTGTGGGCAGGGAGTGCGGGTACAGGGGGTACAGCCTACCCTGTACAGTAAGTGCCCCCTCCTCCTCCCTCCCCCACCAGGGTAGCAGCAGCAGCAGCCCAGGGCCTATTTAAAGGGCCCAGGGCTCCCCTGCTTCTAGCGCCCCAGCCCTTTAAATAGCCGCGGGAGCCCTGGGGAAGCAGTGGGGCTCCAGCGGCTATTTAAAGGGCCGGGGCGGCAGAAGCAACAGCCCCCTGAGCCCTGCAGCCCTACCCCAGGGCTCCAGCAGTGGGGCTCTGGTGGCAATTTAAAGGGCCTGCTGAGAGCCCCAGGCCCTTTAAATTGCTTCCTGGGGAAGCTGGGCCACCCGGGTGCGGCGCACCGGCTGTTGCCGGTATGCTGTACTGGGGCTTGGGCGCGGGGCCCTCTTAGGCATGGGGCCTGATTCAGGGGAATTGGGCAAATTGGCCTAAAGCCAGCTCTGCTCATTATCATAGCAGGAACAATCCCCTGTAACTCAGCATTTGTTCTCTTTAGCCCAGGAGGGGACACCCCTCTGATGGTCTTCACTGCCTGAAATCCTTCTCTTCCCCCAAGATGACTCTTAGTAGCTGGGACTGGATTGAAGAAGGTCTCTCCTGCAGCAGGTTCTTGCCTCTTTCTTCCCTGGCTGCGAAATGGCTCAGCAAGCAGTCTATTCTTCTTGGGACATTCTCTTGGTCTGGGTGAAGCTCACCTGTCTGTGCTGCTCCTGCTCTTTCTAGAGCCAGTGTGGCTATTTCCCTTCTTTGAGGAAGGCTACAGATTCTCTAGCTTTCAAGTGAGCTGTTCTGCTCCCTTTTAAATCCTCCCCCAGTCTGTGTATCCCCTGAAGGTGTGTTGGGGTGGGGCTGGCTGAAACCAGAGCAGCTCCTTAACCCCTTCTTGCCCAGTTTGGGGTTTGTATTTTCCATCACAAGTCCAAACAGAGTGGGAGAACCTTGAAGTTACAGCTTTCCATACTGTTAATGGCTAACAAGCTCAGCAGGCCTGAAGGCCTATTTTTGCAAGTAGAGCTTTTTGCTACATTGGCTACATTGATCTAATGCTGCAGATGCATATTTTGGGTAGGAAATTATTACCCCACCTAGCAGTAACAATGTGAATTTTGAATCTGTTTTAATCTTGGCTTCTCCTTAACTCCTTGGAAGGCGACTTTAGATGATGCTTCGTGCAGCAGGCCTTCTTTTATCCTGTGTCATCCTGGCTTTTCTGTTGCTGGGCTTGGGAGAAAGGTTGGAGAGAATCCACTCTGCTGCCTGCAGAAGGCTGCATTCTAACACAAGAGTGTGTTAATTTTCATCCTGATTTCCTTCTGCTCCTGGAAGGCGAGGTTTGGAAGTTTTTCATGGAGCATGAATTCTAGATGACTTTTTCAGATATCTGAGTAGGGAGAACTTTTGTAGATCACCCTCCCCCTGTCCCCGGTAGCTTTATAAAGCTTTGCACTCACTGATGTGCTGTACATGCACCATTTCTCTGAATAGCTCCTCTGCATACTTTGATGGGATCTCACCACATGCCTTGAAAATGTCTAGGTTTTCCAGTATTTCTAAGATACTAAGGGCTTCCTCTGCCACAAACAAAGTCAGAGCCAGTATTGGTGAATGTCCCCAAAACACAACTTCAGCCTTCCCTGAATCAGCCAGATCCAGCATCTTAATTTTTATATTCATTTAAAGTAAAATGAGGGTTACTCACACACCTGCATCAGTTGGGCTTGTGCGTGTGTGAATCTTCCAAGGGCAGAAGTGAGATGGAGTGTACATAAGAATTTATGAAAGAGAGATATAGAAGCATCCCACAGTATTGCAAATCATGATCTTGTGGGCAGACAGAAAGCAAAGTAGGAGATTCTTTCTCTCTCTCCTCCCTACCATATGGCAATACAATGAATATAGCCTGTGTTTCATTCCACTGGAAGACACTTCCACACCTGCTGGGCCAAGCCTGCTGCCTGGGACTGCAGGTGCTACAAGTGGCCAGCAGTGGGCCAGAAGGAAGAGGACCATGCAGGAGCTTTTGGAGATGGGGTAAGGAGGAGCAAAGAGCACCTTGCTTTCATAAGAGCCAAGGAGGAGAGGGACACGGTCCATACAGAGAGACTGCTCCAGATAATGACGTTCACCTGTGGGTGTCTGGCCTGAGAGCCTAAACTAGTTAGACTATCTGCACCATCACCTAAACTGCCCTGTCTTTTCCAGTAACTGCTATGAAAGGTGCTGAAGACACAATGGAAGATGAAATTCTTTGGACTGGATTAAATTATTTTCAGAATGAGAGAAAAAATGTCCGAAGTTCTCTTCCTAGCAGCAGAAAAAATTTAAGGTCAGAAAGGACCATTATGTCCATCTAGTCGACCCTCCTGTATAACACTGCACCTAGAATGTCACCGAGTGGTTCCTCCAGAAAACCGATGACATGTGACTGAGCCATAGCACATCTTTTGGAACGACATCCACATGCATTAAAGCCAGCTGGCTAACAGAAAATCTTTCCTCTGCAGTGATGTGAAGTTAAAGGACATGGAGAAGAAGAAAACCTGTACTTGGCTGTGACAAAAGTTGGAGCAGAGAGGCCAGGATAACCAGGGCCAGGGCCCAGGACTGGCTATCAGCAGACCTACCATTTTCTATTCCTGGCTTTTTGACATGAGCAAATCCCTTTGCCTCTGTGTGCCTCAGTTTCCTCAATTATAAAATGGAGCTAATCAAGGTTTTGTTTATTATTCCCATTTTACAGAGTGTGAGGCTGAGACACAGTTGGGGCCTGTCTATACTCTAGGTCTGTAGCCCATTTGTAAGTTGCTGACTCCCACATGTTGTTCAGAGCCTATCGACAACACAATTCCTAAGCATGTGTTTGTTCTGTGCTTAGCCCCTATGGAACAGCTGGGCTGATGGCCTTTTCCCACTGTGCTGTGGGGAGCAGGTACTGGGCACTAGGGATCTGAAGAGGCTGTCAAGGACTAATTCTTGAAAATAATTGTTATCAATGAACTGGAAGCCAATATAAAATCACTGCTGATAAGATTAGTGGGTGACTAGCGGAGTGGTAATTAATGATAAGGACAAGGCAGTGATAGAGAGCAATCCAGATCCCATTCAAACAAAACAAGTTTGAACAGAGCCAAATGCAAGGTCCTATACCTAGCAGCAAGGCATGCCGGCCACACCTACAGAACGGGGAAGTGTATCCAGGAAAGCAGTGACTCTGAAAAAGATTTAGGGGCTGTACTGGGCAAACTGTTCAACATGAGCTCCCAGTGTGATGCTGCGATGAACAGGGCTAAAGCCATCATTAGACGTATGAGCAGAGCCGTGAGTACGATAGAGAGGTGACACAGTATCAATGAGACTGATATTGGAATACGGCATCCGGTTTTGGTGTCCTCATTTGAAAAAGATGTTGAGAAATTGGAAACGGGGCAGCAAAGAGCCACTAAATGTTTTGAGGGCTGGAGAAAAATGCCTTGTAGTGAGCTATAGAAAGAGCTCAACCTGTTTAGCTTATGAAAAGAAAATTGAAGGATGACTTCATTGAAGTGTTGAAGTGCCTTAATGGAGAGAAAATATCAGGTATTAAAGGGCTCTTTAATCTATCAGAGAAAGGCATAACAAGACCCAGTGTCTGGAAACTGAAAAGAGACCAATTCATATTAGAAATAAGGCACAAATATTCAGCAAGGATGATTCACCACAGGAACAAACTCCCAAGGGAAGTAGTGAATTCTCCATCTCTTGAGGTCTTTTAATGAAGACTAGATGCCTTTCTGAAATGTGTTTGGTCAAAAACTAGCTACTGTGCCATACAGGAGGCCTGTGGTATGCAGAGGGTCAGATTAGATGCTCTAATGGTCCCTTCTGGCTCGAAAGTCTACTAATTTATGAAAAACTGAGTGTAGCATGGGAAGCAGCCTCTAATGTTTTAATGTATAGCCTGATAGATACCCAGAATCAACAGTCATTGAGTGGGGTGATCCACAGGGAGTAGCTCAAACATCCAAAGGGGCTGGCCGGGATGGGACATCAGCCCTGCAGGGGAGAGGTGGGTGTGGCAGTGACATCACAAGGGCCATTGGCAGGACGTCAGCCTATTGGTCAAAGGTGATGGGGAGGTGGTGACCTCACAGAGAGATGCTGACATCAGCCAGGCAGGACCGGGGTGCAGGGCCAGGGAAACCTCGGAGACCCCTGTGGCTTTGCCTCAGCAAGTCTACTTCTCGAGGTCTCTCCTTGAGGACTGAGAGAGAATTCTGGTTCACATACGTGAGCGCGAGGAGGAACCTCTTTGGAGTTTTCTCCTTTCCTTTTACTGATTTTACTAGAAAAGAGACATCGCTGTTTAGAAGGTAAGAGCCTCTGAGAGGTTTGGAACCTGTTCAGTCTCATCCCTCTGGTGCCAGCTGAATTCTAGGCATGGAAAACACTAGCTTAAGGTGGCAGAATTTTATTCCCCACCGAGGACTTTGTCCCTTAGAATCACTGGGGACGTTGGGGTTTGTCCTTTTTGGTTTTACTTTTCCTCCATCCCTCCCTCCTTTCTCTTGCTTCTTTTGTCCTTTTCCCTGCTCCTGGTCCACCATCAGGGGCTGGGGGCCTGGGGAAGTTCACTGCAGCTCCCATTTGGGAGGCCCACCCACAAATGTGGGGCTGGAATATTTACATCTACAGTGAACCCCTCCAGTGGTGACCTGGGCCATCCTTTGGGCTCTTTGGTGAGAACACTCAGCCTCCCACCCCTCAGTCTCTACCCTGATTGGAGGAGCAGGGGGCTATTGACAGGGAGGAGATTCAGGTCCTTGCTGTTCTCTTTTAAGACCAAGCAAATAAGTCATAACCAATGAGCTGTTTGAGTAATTTTGCTGCTTCTCTGAATTAATTGTCTGTGAGCAGTTCATGATTCTCTCTATCATTCCAGTTCTCCTAAAATATTTGCTGAATAATTACTATGAACTGTTGTTGGTCTGGAGCTCATTTGAGAGCACTTTCTTCTGATCATTCAATGTATGAAATTCAAGATGTGACGGTTAGTTTGGATTCCTAGGTCGTATTCCCAACTCTGCCACTCACACGCTGTGTGACCTAAGACAAGTCACTTTGCCTTTCTCAGCCTTAGTTTCTTTTCTCCCTCTGTCAAGTAGAGATAACAATCCTCTCCTACCTACATCATGGTGGGTGGAGGATGGTGATCCACTGGAGAGTGTCACTAGGAGCAGTGCATAATATGATGTGTTCTATCACATTGAGTCACATATTATGACGTAATATAATAGCTGAAAGGTTCTATTTTATTTGTATTTTATTATTTTGAAATTGTTAAGAGCAGCAACTACTTAGCTCACATTGAAGCATCTCATCTAATTTTCTAAATCAAAGTGTCTCCTCTTCATGTGCAATGAGACCATTTAACACACTTACAAATATTTTTGCAAAGAATTTCCATCCAACTTGTTACATTTTCAAGAAAAAAATGGTTTAGTCTGAATGGGATTTCCTGACAGAAAACCATTTCAATGAGAATATTCCCACCATCTGGATTCCTGGGCTCTATCCCTGCCTCTGGGGGCTTCTTGTCTGTTAGTTAGATCTGGAGTCAGGACTGTTGTCGGGCTCTGCCACCGACTGGCTGTGTGGCTCGTTAGGTTGCTTCCCTTCTCTGTACCTCAGGATGCCCATCTGTCCCATGGGAATAGGGACAATTCTCTAACTCCAGGCAGCAGTGAGCCTGGGTGAGACGGGGCGTTAAAGCCCTCTGCGAAGGAGAAAGGGGTGTTTCCAGGTGTTGAGGGCCAAGGAATTCTAAACATTGCTAAAATGGCTGGTCTGTGGATAGAAGAAATGTTCGGGGCTAAATTTTAACCATTGTCTTTTTTAAACCCCATTCAGGGATGTGAGTCTCACTGTGCCATAGAGGGGAGAGCAACTTGCCCAAAGTCCCACAGGTCAATAGGAAAACCAGCAATGGAACCCAGGAGTCCTGCCTACCAATGCCCTGGTCCAGTCACTACAGCAGAGCACACTCCCTCTCAAAGGCAGGGGGACTGGCCATGAGGACCTGGTTGTAATTGCAGCTGTGGGAGGGAGTGTGCAGCAGTGGGTAGTGAAGGGGCCTGGAAATAAGGACTGCTGGGTCCCCTCCATTGCTCTGACACTTGGTGTGACCCTGAGGCAGTAGATTCCCCTCCCCAGGCCTGCTTCTCATCAGTAGGGTTGGGGTCCTGTTCCTACAGCCCAGGGGGGTTGGGAGGCTTCATGAAGGTATGTAAAGTGCCGGGATGTCAGGAGCTGAGAGGCGCTGTTACCCCCGCACTAGGGCAGTGTTCTGCACCCACCGCTGCTGGCTAAGTTTCTCCGTCCCTTGGCAATAAGACAGACTCTTGTTTTCACAGCCAGTCAATCGCTCAGTGTCATCACCCTGCCTGCTGGCTGGGCAGGGTAACTCCTCAGGTCACGACCTTCTCCAGCCTGGGCTTCGGGAGTGAGGAGGAGGATGAACATCTGCCATCCATCACTTCATCACCTAGAGCAAGTGAGTGGCATTAGGGTTCCTCTGTGGCATCCTCTATCTGCCTGGAGAGAGGCAGAAACAGGGGGAAAGAATCTTTCTCAAAGGAGATTTGATTTGCAAACTTTCCCCAGGAGCCCCTTGCTCTCAGACCTGGCAGAGGCTTCTCCAGAGCCGGCTCCAGTGTTTGAAAATGTCCCAGAAATGGGGCTCCCAGCCCTTCCCTTGTGGGAAACTGTTCCCCAGGCTGAGAGTCCTGTGAGCTGCTGAGCATGGAAATCAATGGGAAAGGAGGGGGCCCTGGGCTTGCTATGCCTAGGGACTTTGATGTGGCGAATGGTTTCCCAGAAGAAGTCAGGACCCCTGGGTTCTGTTCCTTCTCTAGCCTGGGAGGGGGGAGTCTGGCCTGGGATGACAGGAGGGGGCTGCTTGTGCAAAGTAACCAATGGTCTTTGTGACTGACCCCAGTGCTCGAAAAGGATGAGACTCCCCAGTTATTGCAGCACCAGGAATGACGAAGGGGAACATTGGGAGCAGATCATGAAATGAACTCCTTCCCGTGTGTGTAGCTTGCACTCCCTGCACCCCTGTGCGGGGAGGAGGAGCTGCTCGGGCTGGGGCAGGGATGGGGAGGGACCAAAAAGGCCCATTAGTGAGAGGCTGCCTTGACCCCAGACTCACGCCTGCTCCTTGCTCAGTTCCAGGATGTCCAGGCTCCTGAGGATGTTCAGGAAGAAGGCTCTGCAGGTGGCCCCAGAGCCTGAGGAAAGCAGCTGCCACCTTCCTCAGAGGCAGAACGGCCTCTCCGTCTCCACTGGCGGGGAAGCAGCTCTCAGCCAGGTCAGGAGGTAGAAGTGCTCAGCCTTCTGTCAGAGGAAACCAGCTCCCAGAGCAGGCGCCGAGGTGGGAGAGGCAGCGGCCAGGCCCCAATAGAGCTGGCCCAGGATGCAGTTGGGCAGGCAGGACCCAGCCCAGAAGGGGAGCCGGGCAGGGTGATTCTGGGGCTTGTTGTGTGGGCAGCACCGGCACCAGGAGCCCAGCCCTGATTCCCAGCAGAAGGCGTCGCCCTGCCCGGTCACCGAGGATCTTCCAGCTCCCCAGGGCAGGAGGTGGAAGATCCCTGTCCCAGCACCAGCAGCTCGGGGCATGGGGGTCTCTTGGGGGAGAAATGGGATCCCTGATACATAGCCTGGCTGGGAGCTTTCCCTGTCCCTGGATCCCAGCCCTGGGTCAGAGACATCTTCATCAATGTGCCACCTTTGTTTTGCTCCTAGAAAGAAGCTCCCCAGAGATGTCCTCGAACCTGGACTCCCGAGAATGTTTCTGGCAGGAGTGTCCAGCCCCTCAGGCATGAAAAGAGCATCCTGCAGTCTTGTTCACATGGCATCTCTGCTCCCCAACTCCACTCCCTGCAGTAGAACAAACAAACCCTTCAGCTCCCAGAGTCCCGACTCTTTGACCTCCTTCCACTCAGCAGTGGGGTTTCTCCAGCCCCCTCACCACACCTGTCAGCCTCTGAATGATGAGGGGCCTGAATGTCAGAGTCACCAGAACAAGCAAACTCCAGTTCCAAGCAGTGGGGCCTGTGTGTACTCAGCCCCTCTGGAAACCAGGTCTGAAATGAGAAGCAAGGACCCCAGCCCAGTAACAGTAGGAGTGGGCAGAGCAGGCCTGTACCAGGGTGCTTTCACCTGGGCTGCACAGCCTGGGGCCAAGCCAAGCTGATTACCGACTGAGCCCTAACTGAGAGGCACCATGTACCTCCCACTAAAGAGCCAGACTTCAGTGGTGATAGGGCCCAGCTGGGATCTCAACAGGAATGAGAACGAGGTAGGAAGTTCAGAGCATCAAGGAAAGCCTAGAGGGGAACTTGAGAAGAGAGGTAGGAAGTGCCCAGGGGAAACTGCAGCAAAGAGAAAGGAGCAGACCAAGCTGTTGGATACAGGACCTGGGCTGCTACCAGTGTCTGGGTGGGGCTGGGTTCCCCTACTGGCCCAAAGAAGGGGGCATACACACACCCGGAGAGGGTTCCAAGCCCAGCAAGGGGGCTGCAGGCTGAGCAAGAGCCCCAGCAATGACAGAAGGACTTTTTTCTGTGGAAAGACCTCTTTGGACTTTTAGTATGAGACAAGCTGGGCCCAGTAAGGGTGGACTAAAGGTGGTGACCAGCCCAGAGGCTGAGTTACTAGGCAGAGAAACTGCCATGGTGCTGGAGCAACCATTGATGGGGGACGCTAGCCCAGCAAGAGGGCTGTGATTCTATGTCTGGAGAAAAAGAGCAGATGCGGAGAGCATGCCTGGGCTGTGCTGAGAAGGTTAGCCCAGGAGAGCAGGGCATGAGAAAGTGAATACGCGTGGCCTAATGCCAAGATGGGGACAAGAGTTCTTTGTTTTGGGTGCAGAGAACAGGCCATATCAAAAGACAGGCCTGCTTAGGAAATTGCTGAGTGGCAAAAGGAGGGGCCAGGGCCCCAAGAAGGTAGAAAGAAAGGAGAAGGTGTCCTCTGGCACAAACTCACGTGAGGTAGGCAACGTGGAGGTGGTGGGGATGGCCGTGGACTTTGCAGACCCTCCACCAACACACCTTGTCGGGTTCTGCAAGGAGGTGAAGGATGAAATGGTTGGCACAGAGATGAAGCAGACTGAAGTGGGGACAAACACAACGGTGGAACAGTCCATGATGGATTCTTAGACCCTGACAGAAAAGGTTTTGGGGGATACAGCGGCAGTAGCAAAAAGGCTATAGGAGAAGCTAGTGGCTTCAGAACAAGGCTCTCCAAGCAGCTGTTAATGAGAATGAGTGGCTGCAGGAAGAGCATTGGGATACTGCAGAAGAGGAGGATTGCCTCTTAATTCTGGTGAGCGAGCTGGCAGGGGAGCTGGAGATGCCGAGTGCCCAGGCTGTACAAGCGCGCAGCTGGTGACAGCGATGAGATGGCAAGGGATGAAGCTTGGACAAGAGTAGAACTTGCCCTTGGTTTGGGCTGGATTTTAAGGAGGGTATATAACAGGATGGCTTGGTCTGTTGGCTGTAAAGCCTGGAGTTAGGCCCAATTGATTACAAAGTGAGCCCCACCTGAGGGGAAACCAGGGAAAACTGCAGGAAAAGTAAAGGAGCAGGCCTAGCAGTTCAGTACAGGGCTTTGGGCCAGAACCTAGAGTCCAGGGCAGGAATGGGTTCTCCCACCATCCCCAAGGAAGACGATGTACCATACAAGATCATGGAAAGGGCTTCCAAGCCCAGCAAGGGCAGGCCAAGCCAAAGCCAGGCTGAGGAAGTGCCCCCAAGAGGGCGGAAGGCCTTGTTTCTGTTAAAGACATTTTTGGACTTTTAGTTTGGGATGAGCGTGACCCAGGAAGGAGCGGACTAAAGGACGGTCACCTGGCTGGAGGGCTGAGTTCCCAGCCAACAAACTGCCAGAGCGACTATGGGCGGCGGTGCTAGCCCAGCAAGACAGCTGTGACACCAGGCCAGCCCTAGCAGTGAGTGAACTCTGGTACAAGCCTGCTTCCATTATGGAAACAACCTGATATTGGAGAGTGGTGGGGAGAATAGGGAGACGGGAGGGGCTGCTCAGGCTGGGGTGGGGAGGAAGCTGTGGGGCTGGGAGGGGATTAGAGATGAACTTACTGGACACTCACAGAAATTATTAGGTTTGCTGCCTCGAAAGAAACAGGGCACACCTCAGCCTGTTAGGTAGGCTGGAGACTCTCACTTCACTTGAACACACAGCACTGAGGTGCTTTGGGAAGCGTAGTAACAAAGAACAGATTTGAGTGATACTAAGCAAGAGAAGGAGATAAGTTTGGTTACAAACAAAACAAAACACGCTTTGTGGTGACTAAAACTAATTCTTAGCAAGTCACAATCTTTGCCAGAGCAATTTCCAGACTAACATCAAGTTACCAGCATCTCCAGCCCTCCGGGTGCTTTTCCCTCCCTTCCCTATGTGATGGAGAATTCAAATGTCTTTTGCTCCCCTTCTATTACTCAAAGTCCATTGTCTGTGGTGCTAGAGTCAGGAAAGCTTCCTGGGATGCAGACTCGGTCCCCCGGTGTGTTCCCCAAGCGGCCACTTCTTAACTGGACTGCTTTGTTTACCTTCAATGTCAATGCACGTTCATTGCCTATGGCTTACAAAGCTTGACCCAGACAGATAAATCCACATTCCTGTCTCTAAGCCAAACTTGTTTATCAAGTCTGATCCCAAATCATATTTTAAGAACCTATTTCCAGCACACATACACAACTCATTATACCCCACCCGGACCTATGTCACACAAGGATATTCTTGACCAGTGTGTTCTCAGCATTCCCAACAGACCTTACTTGATGTCCCTGGATGGTACAATAATTTTCTATTGAATCAGTTGATTTAATTGCTTAGTCTTTTGGTTTCAGACCCTCTGTTCTCCCGCTGGGGTGCCTGGACCCTAATTGTCACATTTGCCTTCCAGGCTCTGTCCCAGCCACTCGCACAGATGTATCTTGCAGCCAGCCCAGCTCAGGGAACAGTGGGGGCAGGTGATCTCATCCTGTCAAACCAAGCAACATGGGTCTCATTGAGGCTCAGATGGAAGTTCCTATGCATCTTCTGGAGGTAAGAACTGTTCACTCTTCTGGGTACTGGAGGCTTTTGCGACAAAGAGGGGACTCCTGCTACATAGCCTCGCTGGGAACTTTCCCTATCCTTCAATCCCAGCCCTGGTACAGAGACCTAGTTCTCATCATGACATCTTCATTTTATTCTCAGAGGATGTGTCCAGGATCCTGGAGACTGTTTACTGCAGAAAGTTTGAGCGGAGAGAGAGTACTGCTCCCGCTCCCCCGGCTTGATTTCCTGGCATCCAGACTCGGTGCGACTCGTGGCATCCGATTTGTGGTTCTGATCACAAGTTTGTCTTTTACTTCGGACCTTCCAGTATCCTGACCCAGCTGACACTCAACTCCTGTCTTGTGAGTGTGGACTCTGGCTCTGACCATTAGGTCTGGCTGCCTCTGACCTGGCTGTGACACTGACTTTTGTACAATTTCTCCAATGCCCTTTCTGCTCCCTCCAGCAAGACACACCAATCCCTTGGCTCCCAAAGTCCTGGTTGCCTGCTATTCCAGGGCTGAGGGGTAGTGCTTGTATTGCCCCCACCACAGCTGCTTTTCCTATGGGAATCTTCCTAGAGCAGAGGAGCAACCTACTGTATTTTCCACTCCATGCATCTGATGAAGTGGGTTTTAGCACATGAAAGCTTATGCCTAAATAAATTTGTTAGTCTCTAAGGTGCCACAAGGACTCCTCGTTGTTTTTGCTGCTACAGACTAACAAGGCTGCTACTCTGAGCTCTAATACTAATGTGTTCTGACATCTTGTGGCAAGTCACTTAAGCGACATTGGTTAAAATTGTAATGTATTTGCTCAGCCAAACTGGGTGCTGGCAGATTTCCAAGGTGGTGAAGTTGATAAAAATGATTTTGATGAATTGGCAACCAGTGCTGTAAGTGAGCACAGTTTCAGTGCTCTACATCGTATTAAAAAATGGTTCCTAATTACAATGTGGCAATCATAGCTCAACAGGTGTATGACTTTACATGTACATAAGGACAAAAGTGCAAATGTACAGCTTATAGATGTTGCAGAAGAATTCATTTCACAAACCCAGGGGGAAGAGCATTGTTTGGAACTTTTTCAAATTTGTAAGTCATTCATTTTCTTAAGTTTTAAAAAGTAATGCTATAATTAGTAGTATTGTATCATGACTAAATATGTCCACTTCTAGTAAACTGGGATAAACAATGTTCTGTGCTAAACTCAGTGTTTCCTTTATTTATTAATGCAATCCCTGAATTTCTGGGCAGGGAGAGGCTAAAGCCTACAGTTGTCTCTACACCCGTGGAAGGCGAAGTGGGGAGGCTACCAAAATAAAAAGAAGGTTAGAGGCAGGATTCCGCTCCAACATACTTTGTGATCAGGAGTGGGAGAACATTTATCCATCCTGTACATTTTTTTTTACTATGTAGCCTGGTTGATTGGAGATGGAGGCCAGGTCTAGTTAGCATCCCACCTGTGACTGCATAGAGAAAACTTAGGGTTTGATCCTGAGCCCAGCAAAGTCAATGGGAATCTTTCCATTGACTTCAGCGGCATTAGATCAGGTCTGTTCCTAGGACACTTGCTAGAGGTATAGCCCCAAAGGAGGAAGCATTGTAAACACAACTCTACATTAGTACAGCCTGTAACTACTGTTACCATGCTCCCAATCCCCCAGTCAGATCCATATCCCGCTAAGAGAAGGTGGGAATGGTTTCCTTACATAAGTTGAGCTGCACTGATAAACATGATCATTTGGAGGTTATTCTCTATAGGCTCTGACTAGCTGGG
This sequence comes from Mauremys mutica, assembly GCF_020497125.1. Classification (NCBI taxonomy): domain Eukaryota; kingdom Metazoa; phylum Chordata; order Testudines; family Geoemydidae; genus Mauremys; species Mauremys mutica. The sequence goes on from NC_059073.1 coordinate 179,320,312, forward strand.
CTCGATCATGGAACTACACAAAGCTCCAATTCTCTTTGGGAGGCCCCCATCAATGATACTACCACTCCCAATGAACATGGAATCAAACCTGGACCAAGATTTAGGGTGTGGACTGAACACATTATGCACACACTCTGTGTATCAACATTCCATGTCTTATGTGTGGGGCACTGAGAACTAAACTGGCATTTCTTGACTGCTAGCCATGTTTAAGAACTTGCTTTGTAAACATAGAACTGACTTATTGTGACTGTGCTGTAAAGTTGTTTGTGTCTGGATGTCTTTTTTCAATTTTTATTCTGTTTTGCACATCTAAGCTGCCACAGACAGCATTTCTAAACAGCTTATGAACCATTTGGAGAACAACTACTTATCACTAAAAAATTTTAAGATTGTTGCTAGGTTTTGATTTTCTCCTTTATCCTTGTCCCTATCCCCCTGGTTCTCCACAATACTTAGGAAATTGTTAACAGGCAGAGAAAGTTCACTAGCCAATTCTTTTACTAACGAGTCACACTAACAGATCTATAGGTGTCCAAGTTTTCCCGGGTCTAGTTCCTTGTTCAAGAGACAATACAGCCAGTTTCAGGGCTGTTAGCAAGTATAACAAGCATATATTTATTCAAATAAGGTAATAAAGTTGGTGTTGCAAATTATCAGTTTTGTCTAACATTTTGTTACTATCCTCTCCAGAGGTGAAAATGGAAGAATTTTATGTTGCACGGATGGTAGTAGCCTGTCTGGAGTTGCTCGGTTCCAGCATTTCTCAGACTGAGTTCTTGGGCACAAAGTCCCCAAACTTGCAAACACTTAAGTGCCCTATGTAACAGTTTGCCCGGACCAGGGCTGAAGTGAGAATCTTCTACTGAGCATGTGTGAAATTAAAATAAACAAATAAAAAGATGAAAACAACATTGTAACTCTTGCTTCTAAGATGTGTGCAACCTTGCGCCCATCTGGTAGCAAGTGTTAATTCAGATCTCATGCAGGAGGTATGTGATATTTATGATCTGCTGTATCATTTACAACTTGTTGGGGGTTCCCGCCCTACTCTTTTCTTTACTGGATCAAAACAATCACCACTCCTGTGCACTACATTGTAAGTTATAACTATATAATTCATTCTGAAAATAAAGTGTCTGGATTAGTTAATATAGACTAAGGTAAGCGACTCAAATTAGTCTACAATTAACTAGAAATAATTCATAAGAAAAATATTTATTTTCATTTTCAGATTTTCATTTTTTTGTGTTAAATTCTTGAGTTACAGCAAAAGGAATCTAACACACTACCACAGTGACATATAACTAAGCCATAACATTGCAATATATCAAAATTGTGTAAACAAAAAGCCTTTCCATACTGGGACTCTCTGTGGGCCAGATTCTGACCTGCCGAATCCCACTAAAGTCAAAAGGAATACGTATGAAGCACAGGCATACCCAATAGGAGTCAGGGTTTCAGCGCCTGGCCCTCTAGTGCTGGGATAACACTGATCCCCTTTTTATATTTGATCAGGGGGGAAAATGCCTGCAGCCAGTTTTTAAAGAGATCATTTAACCTTGGATTGGTTCACACATACATCCTGCACAGGAAAATATTCTTATTGCCTAGTCCAAACTCAAAGTAAACTATGTGGACCAAAGTCTTGCTTCATTTATATCCAATTCAACTCCATAGGATTTTGCTGAAGGACAACAGAATAGGACTCTGGAACATTATTGATCTTCTAGTATGAGGCATGTGCCTGATATTCATTTGGAAGCAAATATTAGCTCATTGAACAAAAATGCAAAATCCAAGATGCTCCACTGAAGTTCTTCTTCTGGGGCCGCAGTACTAAGTACTGGGAGCACGAGACACCTGCACAATCTCTGGACCTATGTCAGGCAACAGATGTCTAAGAGATTAGCACATTTTGATGGCAAGTAAACCAGTAGTTCCTTAGATTAGGTCTAAAACGGCAACTTGTGGCAACATTTAATGAGTCAGAGAGAGAGTGCAAGAAGCTAAAGAAAGGGGGATATTTTGTTTTTCTGTAATGAAGTAAACAGGACATGTGCACTTAATATCTATCTCCGATTTGATGTACATTATAATAAGGCAACATAAGTACTGGTACATTGTCAAAGATGTTTATATTCCATTCAAAAACTACTTTAGCTACTAATACTTAAAATCTACCAATTGAATATAAACATCTTTGACAATGTGCCAGACATTAATTACAGAGCGGATTGGTTTGTATGGTTTCAATAACATTCAACAAGATTTTTCTCCTGATAGATATTTACGTGTCTGGTCCCACCGCCCTTACTCGTGTGTAACTTCCTATTGAAGTCTAAGGGAGTGTTGCGTGTCTCAAGACTGCAGGATTGGATCATAAAACAGTAACATACAGATGGCATCTCATTTAAAAATACTGGAAAACTGGAATATAGTGCTAGATAATTACAAGGTGATATTTTTAGTTTAAAAGTTACAAAGTTACAAACTTGTTTGCTTTTAAAAAAAAGCCACACACAGTTCACACAAACTATTAAAAATCACATAAAATCTTGCCCTTTACATGTTTGGCAAAATCAAAATCTTGAAGTTTGCATATACCCATGCTTTAGTACTTCTCAAATGAATTAGTTCAGAGCAAGAACATATCTCAGAAGCTGTACAGATGTACTGTACAGATGCACTCAAGTAGCATATTTGTTGCCTCGTAGTGACAGGTGAATGGTAGTATCAAGCATGGAATATCATTTGATTTTATTTAATTTTAAAGATGTCTTCAGTCCACAAGTACACTTGTCATTAACCAAAAAAACTGTCTTTTTATTATTTCTTTGGTGGAAGAACATTTTCTTCATAGAAACCTGGATTTACAACATTTCCAGGTGGGTCGTATCTGGCCACCACAAATGTGGAGCCATCACTTGCTGCGGCTTTTCCAACTCCCATCTTCTTTGTGTTCTTCCAAACCATTGCTGTAAAGTGACCTAAGAGGAAAAAGGTCAAATAAACACATTAACTTTGGACAATAAATCTGAAAAATTATTTCTAGTGATTGAGCAAAAACAGGTCACACCAAACTAAGTTAGTTTCTTTCTCTGACAGGATAACACACCTAGGAGGTGAAAAAGAAAATGCAGCTGACCTAATAGTTTGTCTTAGAAAGACAGCCAATATGGTTCCTCACTGCACTCATGAGCTCCTTGCTCTGTTCCAAAACCAAAATACATAGGAAAAGTTCTGTGAAAACAACCAGGCCTGGATGAACATCAAGGTCAAAAGCCCCAGATCCAAGGCCCTGGGTACACAGCCTACCATGCCCAACAATGATCCCAGCCCCTTCTCTCCCAGCAGTACGGCTGACAAAGTAACCATGCTACCACTGACTGTTCCCCACCTGCTTCGACGTTCTGATCCCTCCCATTATGTTTCCCCGGTGCACAGCATATGAGCATTAGTGAAACATTAACTTCCCAGGCTTTTTTCTAGTCTCTAATGACAGTTGTGGAGTCGCTGTCTCTCAAAACCTACTCCACCAGCTGTTCCCTCTATGCACAGTTCAGGTAAATGAAACTTTCCTATGAAACACTTTTGGAATCTCTCTCATTGTTTCCTGCCAATTCCACAAACAATGGCATTTTCATCTCATACGAAATTGCCAATAGGCAACTAAGGAGCCAAAATTTGGCCCCAATTTACACTCTAGGTAACACCTCATTGACATCAATGGGTTTAGATGGTAGGAGAGGTAAACCAAGGCAGACATCAGCACAGTATCTTTAATTAAACAGCTGTATGGTTTCTATTATTACAATTTTGATATTTTGTGGAAAATGAAGTACATTTGTCCTCAAAACCAACACCTTTTAATACTGATGGCTGAAGGAAAAAGAAGGAAAAATTTTAAAAATCTATCCACTTTGTTTCTAATACAATTTTGTTTACTTTCTCATTCCCCTCGGAGTCACAGTTTCCTTTTATCCTTCCAGTTATTGTCATTTTCCTGAGAGCAATTCTAACATTGGTCTTTTACACACACACCTTAATTTTTTTTAAAAAGTGATTTTTGAAAAATAGTGAGAAAGTAGATTTAACAACTTTTTAAAGTAAGAGCTGCATCTGTGAAGGAGCAGTGCCCAGCCTGAGCTCACCTGTCCCAGAAGAAAACCCCGGATTTTGAAAGCTGTAATTTTTTATTTCACCGTACCATCTTTCAGCTACTTCCTTCCCTGCAAGACAAAAGAAATGATGCAGTGGAATTGCAACAGACAGTGAACTCAGCAAACTGCAACTCACATCTCCCTGCCCACAAGATTCTTCTGTTAATAGATCAGCAAGAACTACTGATGCTTAAATGGAGTCACATAAACATGGAACGAATAACAATTTTAAGCTACTTCTTGAATCAAGGGAAGTTCTTAGCTACAAGTGGCCTTCCCGCCCACTCCCCAATTACCATCATACTCAAATACAGCATTCCATTATAAAAGGAACTAGAGCAAGAAAAGAGAAACAGAGAGCTGATGGATGCTTTCTATAACAGAAGAAAACCCTAGGCCCTTCCTGAGCAACAGCAGCGGAAAGAGACACGAAAGGCCACACCCTAAACAGGATGATGTACTTTCAGAGAGAATTTAAATTAAAAAACCACAAACCTACCCAAAAGGATGAGCACTACAGTGAGGTTTCAGAAAGATTAACTCATCCTGTTGGCTGATGGCATGTACAGTAAAATTATCCACTGTCTGTATTATTTACACAGAACAGGATCAGTTAAGGATGAAGTACTGGTCTTTTGTTTCTGCTCGGGGATGTGTGGACAGGATGCCACAAAGGCACTGCTCCCACCACCCCCATTTCCACATGTCTGGGTGATTTCTAGTCTTATTTATTCCTTGTGGTTTTAATAGCAGAAGGCGGTATGATTATTATTACACCTGGCAAATTTATCCACCAAATAAAGCAGAGATACCCCTTCCCCAACCCCACCAAAAACCCCAGTAGTAATCCAAGCCTGGCAGATTTATAACCCACTCAAAATTGGAAAACATGAAAAAATAGAAAAGCAATAAATCAAAAGCAATTATAATATTTGGTTCCAATATAAAGCAGTTACCAGCAGCTTTAAGGTAATGCATTCACTGGGAAGACTTAATTTCCCTGATATCTTTGAGGCAATTTCCGCTGTCTCAATGAACTTTGGCTAGAGAAGAATATGAAAAGGCTTGCAGTTCAAATTGTTGGGCTTTCTCTGGATGGCAGGTGTGACCCAAGAACCACTTGATGTCCATTGGCAGAGGGCGCAGGGGTTCACCAAAGCAGGTCAGATAAAGCATGTCAGTGAGAGGGTAATGTAGACAGTCCTGCACCATTCCCTTTCCCTACTGCAAGTAGATTAGGGAAAAGGGGACATGGCAAGACACCCCTGCGATACATCAATCTCTGGCTGCAGTTAAAATTTCCGGGGCCATTTGTTAGAGTAGCCTTCAGTTCACAGGGACTAGCCCTGCATAAAGCCAGCACCAGGATCAGGGAGGTAACAATGTGAGCTTTAAGCTACCCTTGCCAACACACCTGAGCTGTGCTGTTCACCTCCACCCAGGAGCTATCTGACCAGAACCACATTTCAATAGCTTTTTTTTTTTTACTGTTTACCATCTTCTGCTATTTTAATCCATTTTTGTCCTGCAATAAAATTAAGAAACGTTGATTATACTACACAAATCCTTAGAACAAAAAAAAAAATGACCCAGGCAAGCTGTCTTGAGTTAAGAGTTTTATCATTTGTTAGTAACACTGCATAGTGCTTTGCTAATGTTTATAGCCCTGTGATCTGTTTATTCCCAGCCTTGGCAGAACAAGGCTTGCAGTTTGTTGGAGCTCAGAGGCTTTATATGAAACAGATTGTGTTTAATGGGGCTAACCGATCATTGACTTATATACCATATAGTTCCACAAAACTCTATGGGAGTGCATGAAGCAAGGCTGGTTGAGGTGTTTTCCACCCAGGGCGGAAAATGTTTTTGGCGTGCACGCACACGTACAAGCAGATCAGCTGAGAAAAAAGTTGGCATCCAACTTGCCTGCCTCAAAGGCTGGCTTTGAGTTTACGTAAGTGATGAATTTGGCTCTATTTTCTTTCTTTGTTTTGGGGGAGGAAGGGGTAAGCTGTTGAGGATGGAAGGTTTATTTGCTCTTCTGTTTACTGTCAGGTTCTTTTGTGTCTGCAACTTTGAGGAACCAATCAAGAACTTGCAGGATCAATACATTGAGAGTGTCCTGGGGGACTTGCAAACTCAGGTCGTAGGGAGTCTAGCTGTATTTTGGGTGGCTTCCACGGGTACCAACTGAGTTTTGAGCTGCCTCTCCACACCTCTGAATTTAACTGGGAAGATCCTGAGTGCTGCAATCCCGCCTTGGAGATTACAACTCCCATAATGCCTTGGGGAAGGGAGAGAGTCAACCTCTCCCAGGGAGTGCAGGGGGAGTGTGTGGTGGGCTCCATTTTTGGGAGAGGACCTGAGATTGCTTTTGTGGATCTCTGTCCATACCAGGAACTTCTGCTAATCTGCTGCCAGAAGCTACTACTGAGAGCCTGCTGCGGCTTTGACCAAACAGAGAGCCTCAGAGGTGGTTGGTGGCATCACTGGAGCCAGGGAAGAGACTGTTGCTGTTCCTGGAGCTGACTGAGGTGGTCCTGAGGTGAAGGCAGTGTGCGAGTAACCACCAGCCTGGTTTGGGAAAGCACTTGTACGTGAAGGGGCACAGCAAAGAGACTCTAAGGGGTGGTCTGAGAAGAGGCAGAGTGGTCTTCTCATTGAACAAGAACCAAGGCCGGCTCCAGGGGTTTTGCCGCCCCAAGCAGCCAAAAAAAAAAAAAAAGCCGCGATTGTGATCTGTGGCAATTCAGCGGGAGGTCCTTCGCTCCGACCAGGAGTGAGGGACCCTCCGCCAAATTGCCGCGGAATAGCTGGACATGCCGCCCCTCTCCGAAGTGGCCGCCCCAAGCACCTGCTTGCTAAGCTGGTGCCTGGAGCCAGCCCTGACAAGAACCAGGGTTACGGACATTTGGTTAAAACAATCTTCAGAGGGGTTGTGCAGCTTGTTGCCTTGGGTGGACAGATTCACTGGACCAAGGGAGTGCTATCTCCAGTTTCAAGATCTCCAAGCATGCCCACACAAGCAAGTGTTGAGAACTCTGAAATCCAAAGGAATGTCCACTCCGGGGAGGGGTAAATGGTGGCAGGGTAAAGGCAAGTTAGATACGTTTCATTTAGTATTGTAAACTGTATTTGTCAATTGATTTTTTGAACTGCTCCCCCTGCCGATTTAAATTAGAGGTGACATTTAATCTCAATCTGTTATATCATGTTTTTTAAAGTTGTTAAGTAAAGGTGTGTTAATTCAAATCTAAGTGTATATTGGGTGTCTATTGTTTATAATTGGTATTTTTGAGTTAGACCAATTGCACAGATTAGCTCAGGATTACTCCTGGAGGTTCCCAAGGCACACCATTGAGTGTGGACAGGGCCCAGCCAGGGGGAGGCACCACCAATTTTAATTTCCTCTATAAATAAAAGGACTGCAGTAGAGAGTGGCTATAGGATTCCCACCTATCCAACACCACCACTAGGATAGTCAGGATCTCCTTTATTGTCAACAACATCAGGTTTCCCAGCACACAGGTGAGTGCTGCCTGCTCCTGAGTAACCCAGGGAGGAAGAGGAGGTTACTCACCCTGTGCAGTAACTGAGGTTCTTCAAGATGAGTGTCTCTGTGGGTGCTCCACTTCAGGTGTTGGTGTGTCCCTGCACCTTCACTCGGAGAGTCTTACAGAAGTACTCGTACCAGTCATGAACGCGCAGAGCCTGCCCCCCCGCTCCGAGTGTACCTTAATAGTATGCATGCGTGACCGGAGGTTTGCACGACCACCGCAGGTGCATTTCGTGCAGTGCCGGAGGAGCCTAGAGCATCAAAGGTATTCAGCTGGGGGAACGCAGGGAGGGAAGCAGTACCCGGAGAAGGCTTGTGCCTGCAAATACCCTTTGCAGGTGAGAGAGACGGATTTTTTTAAAGTTTTCTTTTGTCTCTTTGAAGCAGGGGGGCTGCGGTGTACAGCAGAGTCAGAGCCCGGGTCTGACACTGGTCCAAGAGATTTGTGCAGCTGGAGCAGTTTTAACCACAACTCCCTGTCTTTGCGTGCCCTGGATTTCAACTTGCTGCAGTGGGCACATTTTTGGGGGATGTGGGACTCCCTCAAACATTTAATACCTTTAGAGTGGCCATCTGAAAGAGGGAATGCATCATTAGAGTTAGAGCAGCACTTAAAACCTGGAGAGTCAGGCATGTCGGAAGCAGCTGCGCTGACAGGAACAAAAAGTTGGGTTTTTTGTTTTTGTTTTTTTAAGAGAAGAATAGAGAAGGGAAGGGAAAAGGGTACCTAACTAATACTGGTAAGCTAAACTAAGAGGGAAAAAAGTTGAACAAAGAAGAGAAGAAATTCTCTAATGAGTCTGCTGAGCTCTGTCTCACACGCGTACTATTAAGTACACTCAGAGCAGGGTGGGGAAGCGGCTTGCGCATGCGTGATCTGTACGAGTACTGCTGTAAAAATCTCCACGCGAAGGTGCAGGGATGTACCAACACCTGGAGTGGAGCACCCACAGGGACATCTCTCGAAGAAGAAAGATTTTTTTTTACATATGATAATTTAGGTGGCACCACAGATGAATATCACTCTGTATACAAGGAAAAATGTATCAAATAAATAACCCTGCTCTCATTTATGCTTTCGTGTATCTGGTTTCCCAGTCAATTCATCTGTAATAAGTAAGGCAGAACAGAAAATACTGAAGGTAGGGGCTCCAAACACAGTTTGCAGATGCAAAGCACTCGCTCTGAAGTGTATTTTTTTAAAAAACCCACAACCATAGTTTGCAGAGATTGCTTATAACAAGCAACAGAGGGCCTAGATTTGTCTCCCACCCCCATCAGCTATGTTGTCTCTGCTTAACATTCCAGGAAGTAGAGTAATAAGTCAGTTGATGCTGCCAAAGCTGTCAGGCCTACAAACATGCACAATGTTGGGCCCTAGTTAATTCTCTGACTGCAGAACAGCAATGACTCATGTTTTGCTATTTCACAGGCAGTCTTAGTCTTCGACTGCTACCGATGTCTCAAACTGAACTCTACTGTTCATGTGCTCCATATGTGTGTGGCTTCAGTTCTCGGGATGCAACACACTCAATCCCTCCACTTACATGCTCCCGTAGAATTATGACTTCACTAACCTCCCGGCCTTAGCTGGCAAGAGGGTTAAGTCAATGCTCCGTCCTGAAGACAAAAGAGCAAGTGAATTGCTGTCTGTGATACAGATCTATGAACCGAATGCATTGCGTAGTGACCTGTACACGACTGCTTGCCATCCTGGTGCTCTCCAGCAGGTGTTAGTTTACATTTGGCACACAAACTGGTGGTAAAAGTAAACTACATCTCACTCAAGACACTTTCTGAAGCAATTGTTTCAAGCATAATTATGGGCTCTTCTCCCTCCCCCTCTGCCTTCTCTTGAGTTTTGGCCCAAGAAAAGCCACTGGAACAAGACCTGTTTTGCAGCTGCGTAGGCAGGGTGGGGTGGTCTCTGTGCACCTAAATGTGCAAGTGTGATTCCCATTAATGCTAACAGAAGTCACACCGGCATGCCGAAGAAAAATTATAGACGCTTCTGTGCTTCATTCAAGAGTAACATGTCTAAAATAAATCAATCAATCAGTCAAGGATGCCCAAACCAAGATCTTATTGATGCTATGAGCTTATTTGGAATGTGATGTTTTTGTATCAACATCTCTGTTAAATCGAGTGCATGCCAAAAAATAATTCTTCCTGGTTAAGTGGCTCCAACTGCAACCTTTTCTTTAGCTGCTGAATCTGAATGAACCCTATGTTACTCCAGCTATGGATTAGTGTAAATGCATAGCATTACACAGCATAAAACAGGGGTGAATTAAGCCCATAGTCTTTATTCTAGGTCTAATAGATACATTCAGACTTCATACGAAGAAAGAGCTTACCAGGTGCAGAACAGAGAGTATGCAAGATACAAGGAACCAATGACAGACACGTAGTTGTTATGTAATATTTTAAGCATTCTGCTAGGTAATCAATTTTATGAACCCTCTATGCGACCTGGTCAGTGAGGTAGTTACTGTACACTGGGTTCTTGGAATTTTCTGTATGAATGTCTTAATCTACTTCATACCGGGGGTGGCCAAACTCACTGACTCTCTAAGACGCATATGACAATCTTCAGAAATTCAAGAACCAGGGCTTGCCTGCCGGGGCTTGGGGATTCAGCCCCGTGAGGAGGAGGATCTCGGGGCTTCAGCCCCGTGGGAGGCACCTGCTGGGACTCGGGGCTTCAGCCCCGATCCTGCTGAAGCCCCAAGCCCTGACAGGTGCGCTCAGCAGGGCTGAAGGCCCCCTCCCTGCTGGGCACAGAGGTGGCGTGTAGGGAGGCACATGGGATCACGTTCCCCCCCCCCCCCCCCGATTTTGCCATAGTTTGCTGGCGCCGCTTGGTCACATGGTGCTGCCTGGCCCCCTTCCTGCACTGCAGCTGGGCATCAGCAAACAGCTGGGAGCTGCAGGGAGAGCCGCTGCTTTTGTTGCTGCCTGTCCCCACTGGAGCTAATGCAGCAGCTCTTTCCTGCAGTTCCCAGCTGTTGGCCACTGCCTCTCTGTGCGGAGCTAACACCTGGGAGCTGCAGGGAGGGGCCACTGGTGGTAACAGGGGGCGTGACTCAAGCTGTTGGGGGAGAACCTTTAAATTGTGCCCCCCAACTCTCAGCAGGCACCATTCGTCTCTGGCAGAAGTCCCTAGCTCTGCCCCTCAAGTCTGGTAGGCGAAGAATGGGGGATGCAGGGGATTCTGCAAGCCGCACTTTAACTGTAAAAGAGCCACATACGGCTCGCGAGCCATGGTTTGGCCACCCCTGTTATATGCCTATAATTAAGGCTGCGGAGTTTGTCGCGGAAGTCATGGAAGTCACAGATTCTGTGACTTTCTGCAACCTCTGTGACTTTTGCAGCAGCCAGTGCACCTGGCTCAAGAGCAGCTCAGGCAGCCCCTGCGCCTGGCACAACGGCCGCTGCTGGGGCAGTCTTAGGCCATCACAGCCAATGGGAGATGCAGGGGCGGTGCCTGCAGGCAGAGGCAGTGCGCAGAGCTGCCTGGTTTCGCCTCTGCCTAGCAGCTGAGCGAGGGGGATGTTGCTGCTTCCGGGGAGCCCCCCAGGAAAGCTCCGCCCAGAGCCCGCCTCACCCCATTCTGTGCCCCCTCCCACACCCAAACTCTGCTGCTTGTGGGGGGAGAGGGAAAGGGGGGAGCCAGGTAGGGAGTCTGCTGCCTCCACCAACTCTCTACCCCCTAGCACCAGTGGGGGTCCTGAGCCATGCACTGCCACCTGTGCCACCCCAGCACCTGCAGGGGCCCAGGCAGCCCCCTCCCCCACATTTTAATCACCAGTATTTTTAATAAAATTCATGGACATGTCATGGGCTGTGAATTTTTCTTTACTGCCCGTGACCTGTCTGTGACTTTTCCTAAAAATCCCTGTGACTAAAATGTAGCCTTACCTATAATGCTTGAATTAAAGGAGAATTCTCCCCAGGAAGAAAACTATTGCCGTAGATAAGGACATCCCAGCTCACAGTTGAAAGACTGAGCAAAGCTATCAGCTTCGAGGACCTTGCATCCTGTCTTCAACAAGTTGTAAGCCTTGTGCCAAGGCTGAGAACTAACAGCTCACAGGGCTATACACAGTTAAAAAGTGATTGTCTTGGAGAAAGGGGAGGTGATCAAAAGGACTAAACAGCTTTTAAAAGAACTCTTCCTCTGAGGCTGGGAGAGAGAAGTGGGTTGAGTTAATGGAAGTAACTATGCCAGCCAGACCCCAGAGGTCTTGTGGGATTTATAGGAAGCTTGGCCCTATGAGGAGCCCCATATGGATAATAATTAGATACCTGATAAACTAGCTATAAGTACACTCTGCTTTATTTGTCACAATTTTATCATCACTTTTGCAATGTTGGGGTGGTTTTTACCTGTTTCATAAAAATATGATGATAGGTTGTCAACTCATGAATTTTCCCTTATTGAAAACCAGAGATGAATGGCAGTTCCTCTATTTTAAGGATGAGGAGAGGGCAAGTGGAGTTTCCATCTGAGCGGCCTGCAGAGGTGTGAATTGTTGTGTGCATTAAAGGTTGACTTTTCTACCTGAAATTATCCCACACACATTGGCAGGGGAATAAAGGGGACTTAAAAAGTAAAAAAAAAAAAAAGAATAAAAACCATGATTTGATTTGAAAATGACTATTTTGGGGGCCAATCTCATGATTTGAGGGCATGATTCATGAGTTTGGATCTCTTGAGAGGGTCTGACTTATGATTTTTGACCTCGTAAGGTTGGCAATATTGTTCTTTTAAGATCTGTTTTTCTCTTAAATGCTTATTTGTTAATATATGACACTTCACTTTAAAAAGCCCTGTCCGATCACTGGGTACCACTGTCATAGCTCCCAGAGGGAACTAGGGTGACCAGACGTCCCGATAAAATATAGGATCGTCCTGATATTTAGGTGCTTGTCCCGATATTGCGCTCCGCCAGCAGCGCTCGGGTTTTTTTTTGGCTCCACCGCCAGCAGCTCTCATTGGCCTGGAGCAGTGAACCGCGGCCAGTGGGAGCTGTGATTCGCTGGACCTGCGGGTGCAGCAGGTAAACAAACCGGCCCGAACCGCTAGGGGCTTTCCCTACACAAGCGGCGTCCCAAGTTTGGGAAACACTGATATAGAGAACTCACCACCGCATTTCTAGTTAATCCGCCTGAACTGATTTTGTATTGAGCAATGTAATTTTATATTAAATGCCACCATTTTACTTTACATTTGCATAAACCTTTTGTAAAACAACAGCAACAACAAACAAACAAAACTCCAAATAGGAAACATTTGGCTGAGCTGGCACTCGTAAGAAGTACATTTTAGTTTAAAGGAAGAAGCCAAACAAACCAGCCACACCCATCCACCCTAGATGACAGTTACCAGATCATAGCGGAAGTGGTGGGTGCAAGCAGTGTGCAAACAGATGCAATCTCTTTTTAAATCACTTCCAGAGCTTCCTTTCTGCTGGGCTTATTTGCAGAACAATGCACTAACACTTTAAAAAATATATTTTACTTGATTTTACTGCTGTGAACCCAGCTGAAATTGCAAAACTTTTCTAAGGAAACACAGCTGCTCCTGACAATGTCTGACTGATGGCCCCTACTAGACAGCAATCCTGGTATGCCTCTCTGAAGTGTGAACTGAACAGTCGTGGATGGTTTTCAACATGTCCTGGCTGTGAGGAAAAGCTGCTAAAATTCTATATCACATGTAGATGACAGAACATGTATAATAAGAACAGGACAATCTGATAAGTAGAAGCTTTAAGTTCTAAGAGTTGATACTGCTCTATTGTGGTGATGATAATGATTTTATAGGGAAGCTGGAGAAGAGGTATGCATTATACTTCTCCCTCTAAAACCTCTTCTCTCTCTCACTCACTTTTTTGTACACTTCCTTAATATCTTGTGGTGCCTTTCCTCACACTGAGTAGTACTTTACTCCGTGAATAATCCTAGTGATTTTCATAAGTAGACTAACAGAGTTAGATATTATTCCATGTAAAGAAAAGCAGCAGAATTGGGCTTGATTTAAAAAAAAGCAAAAAACTTTGTAACATTTTTCTAGTTTCATTTTTAAGCAAAAACTATCTTAAAATTTACCAGTTTTCACAAAACACAGAAAATTAGGAAATGTAGAGTTGTTTCCCCGCAAAAATAAACCACATATTTGCTTAATGTAACCAATATTTATTTATAATATTGAACCTTTCTTTTCTGCCAGCCCTCTTTGTGTGCTTGATTGGGGTGGAGGGAGCTGACTAGGACCCAGGCAGGCCCACTGGTGCTGAGGGGGGCAGAGCTGGTGGAGGCGGCAGGCTCCCTACCTGGCTCCCTCCTTCCTTCCCCCCCTCAAGTAGAAGAGTTTGGGTGTGGGACAGGACACAGGACGGGGTGAGGCGGGCTCTGGGCGGGGCTTACCTGGGGGGCTCCCCAGAAGCGGCAACATCCTCCTCGTACAGGTCTGTCTAGTAGACATGAAGTAAGTGCTGCTGCAACACACCAGGTGCTACAGCCTCTACAGATCTTTATACTGATCACGCCCGTAGGGTGCAACTCTGCACTGAGTGGTAAGGAGCCATCCACGCCATGAGGCGTATTGGGGAGTCTCAAGGCCTGCCTGCTACTATACTCCTTTATTGCGGTGAAGCTTGCTCCCTTCCGCATGCTGATCCATCTCCATAGGCTAGGCCCTGCATCCTTCCAATCCTTTTGGACATCATGTGTCCCCCAGGCAGTAGAACAGTGAAGTCCCTTTTCTCCCCAGAGTGTACAGCCTGCAGTCCTTTATGGCCATTTCATGGACCACAAAATGCCCTCTCATACTTTCCACCACATAGGGTCTAGTCAGAATTTTGTTGTAAGCGTCTCTAGTACTTGCCTTCAAGTTCAGGAGACACCTGGCATGCCATCAGGTGTTTGGTGTACCAGAGCAGCCCAGAGAAGGGAGAGGTAACTGTGATTATGCTGTCACTCATCTGAGCATAGAAAAAGAAAGTCTGCAATGCAACTTCCTCAGGATCAGAGGGAGCAAATGACTGACACATCTTTGTTAGAATGCAGCGCTAAATAAATTTCAAACAACAGCCATAGACTGTTAGCTGGAAATCTTATAATGAAATTTAAAGAAATTCTAAAAACTCACAGTTAGGGCATTACATTTTCAAACACTACTTCTCTTCTGACACATGAAACCCAACTATGCCAGCATTCTTGTCAAACACCAAGAATCCAGCAATGCAACAGCTCTTTTTAGAGAGAGACTGTATGCCAAGTTGAAGACTTACTGATGTTTCCTTCATCTGGAAAGGAAATTGGAAGACACTAACTCCCTTTGTTAACTACTTGAATAGAATCCATAATACAGCCAGTTTCCAGCCTCGTTCAGGTTGACGCAAATTAATTATCAGGATGGAACTGGACAAGGGGAAAACAATGGAAAGAGAATCAACTCCACAGGGGCATAGCCTAAGCCAACAGCTGAGAACAATTTTCTGCACACAACTAGCTTTTACTCACAAGCACTTAAAAAGGCCGTGCTCTATAGGCAATGTAGTTGACTCAAAAGATTTATATCATTTTGGGGAACAAGGAGAGGACATGGCTCAGACTGCTCAGCAGGACATGCAATGCTGTAAATAAATAAATTAGATACAGCCATATAAAAAGTTCTCCATGCAGATTAGACAAAACACCTGTGGAAACACCACGTAGAAGAAAAAACTGCTCCACGAAGGAGTGAGGATTATATAATGTAGAGGGTTTTTTTCCCCTTGCTAAGACGTCGAACAAAGTCATCATATAAACTGTTAAAAATGTTTGTGGAACGTTAGTGCTAATAAAAAGGAGGAAATAAAGTACAGCTAACAAGGGACAAGCCCTGTGCTAACTTCACACCACTATGCTCCCCCAGGCTGCCCCAAAAGCATGTTTCATGCTTTTCCAAAGGACATCATGCTAATAGTTCTGAAGTGAGCCAAAGTGTGTAATGATTTTTTTACTGTGAACGAATATCCATTAAGCGATAGGTCTGGGATTTTCAAAGGTGCTTAGAGGCCCAATAAGATTGGGATTCGGGTTCCCACCTCCCCAGGGCTCTTTTGAAAATCCCAGTTTAAGGTGACAGTATGAAACTACCTTTCTTCTAAGTCAAATGTTCTCTGGAAGGGATAGAGTCCTAACCTACTGCATTGCCTGGTCCCTGCAGGGGGAAAGCAAGCCTTAAAGTCACTAAAATAAGGGACTGAAGAAGGGATGAATGGGAGCTCAGTGAAAATTGTTCTTCCTGACCACTCACCACATGCTGCCTATGTGAGATAGTTTTACTAAGAGCTCAGTTTGTCACGTGTCTAAACTAAACCACATAAAAGACATTTCTCTTTTAGGTCAGAAAGTATTTGCACTGGTGATTCAAGAGGGAACAGAAAGGTGTTGACACAAACGTCTCTAGAAGTGATTAATTCATATAGCAGTTCCCACACTTGGAGAGGAGAATGCAGGAGCAATTAGCATTGGCTTAGGGCTGATCTACACTGAAATCCTACATCAGCATAACTACGTTTCCCAAGGGTGTGGGGAATCCCTCCCATTGCTATAGTGTATGTCTACACGGAAGTGCTGCTGCAGCCAGGGCCGCCCAGAGGATTCCAGGGGCCCGGGGTCTTGGGCGGCGGGGGGGCCCCGCTTCGGCGGTAAGTCGGCGGCGGGGGGTCCTTCCGTTCCAGGACCCGCCGCCGAAGTACCCCAAAGACCCACGGTGGGGACCCCCCGCCGCCGAATTACCGCCAAAGCGGGACCGGCCACCGAAGTGCAGCCCCCACCGCGGGTCTTCGGGGCACTTCGGCGGCGGGTCCCGGAATGGAAGGACACCCCTCCCCCGCCACCGAATTACTGCCGAAGATCCGGCTGCACTCCGGCGGCGGGTCCCGCTTTGGCGGTAATTTGGCGGCGGGGGGTCCTTCTGTCCCGGAGAGGAAGGACCCCCCACCAGCGAAGATCGGGAGCGAAGAAGCTCCAGGGGCCCGTGCCCCGTGAGAGTTTTCCGGGGCCCCCGGAGCAAGTGAAGGACCCTGCTCCAGGGGCCCCGAAAAACTCTCGTGGGGGCCCCTGCTGGGCCCGGGGCCTGGGGCAAATTACCCAACTTGCCCCCCCCTCTGGGCAGCCCTGGCTGCAGCTGTGCCATTGTAGAGTTTCAAGGGCAGACAAGCCCTTAGGCTTCTTGGCAATGTTGGGCCAACAACTCTTTTGTGTTGTGCTGCTGCAAAATTGGGACAGGGAATAGAGGAGGTGTAGGAGGCTTCTTTCCCCGAAGGGGCATGGCCTGCTACTCACAGCATGCAGATCCAGCCCACCAGTTGTCTGTCACCTGCCGTTAGCAGACCATGCTAGCTGCAGCATGCACATCTTCTTTTCAGCACAGCAGTGTAAGTGTCCATCACTGCACATCCCCTAAGCCAGTCCCATGGAACCAAGTTCATACTGTCAAGATTTCTGGAGCTGAGGAAATATCTACCCGTGACCTTGCTCTGAGCCACCCGACCTGCCAGGATGGGATTTGGGCCTTTGTATTAAAAATATTTACATGTCTAGCTCAAAGTGACTAAGGAGGCTTATTTACTTAATATCTATGAGTTAGGAGCAAAAACCAAACTTACCTGGCTGATCATAGGAAGCCCACGCTAGGTTTTCTCCACATTTTCCATTTGAAGACTCAGGGCTGTGTTGGAGGACCTTGGTGCTAGCCAGTGTTTCTGCATACCTAGCAAAGGAATCATACACCCGTGACGGAGCAGTACCAGCTAATATCGCATGCAGATAGTAGTCACACTGACCTGAGGGTTTATAATCCTGTTACTGAATTTCCAAGCACCTAAAATAGAGGGTGCTGCGAGATCAACACAGATCTCAGCAGCATGAGGAGAGGAGTCCAGAGGCCTTCTGCCTTCTTATGGCTTCTAGGGCCTCCCCACTTCTATACAGCATGACTCTCTGCCACAGAGGGTCTGGAGGCAATAAGGTACCAAGCCTCATGTCACCGAGATCTGTGTAGATCCTGGAGAATCCAGGAGCTGCAGCTTCTGCCACTTCTGTGTACGGAGAAGAAAAAGAACCCGCAGAAACTTCTGTACGTGCCAATTCCTATAGTTTTAGTTTTTTGGGGGGAAAATCTGCATAGGGACAATATGGATTATAAATTAGAATATATTTGTGAGGGGTTCCCAAGTCCCAGCCAAGAAGCTATAAAGAGAACAAATTAACCGTGGCATGAGAGGTAAATAGTCATGGATCAGAGATTGTTTAAGAGACAAAAAACAGTGAGCAGGAAATAAATAGTCAATTTTCAGTGTGGACAGAGATGATTTAAAAGAAATTAAGCCCAGGGGGACCATTAGGTCATCTAGTCCAGGGGCTCCCAAACCACAGTACATGAACATGGTATGGGAGCCTATTGGAAGGGTTACACCCAAAACTCTAAAAAACCCTTTCGGTTTCAAAGAAACAGTCATTTCCTGCACCACAGAGGTCAAAAAAATGTCCAAGAAGCAACATGTATCAGAGGGGTAGCCATATTAGTCTGTGTCCACAAAAACAACGAGGAGTCTGGTGGCACCTTAAGACTAACGGATTTATTTGGGCATAAGCTTTTGTGGGTAAAAAACCCTCTCACTTCTTTAGATGCTTTTGTGGGTAGAAAAACCACTTCTTCAGATGCATCTGAAGAAGTGGGTTTTTTTACCCACAAAAGCTTATGCTCAAATAAATCTGTTAGTCTTTAACGTGCCACCAGACTTCAAGAAGCAACATGGCGCTTTCAGCCACAAAGGTGAACAACTTGCCCACTGCGCCGGCACAGTAGTTTTATTCGGTGGTGTGTTGAGCGCTGTGGCTGTCCACAGGGGCGCTCTACTCTCACCAGGCACTCAGCTGGCTGCCTTTCTGCTATATTATTATTGGCGTCACTGTAGCGCCTAGGAGCCCCGGCCATGGACGAGGCCCCAGTTGCGCTAGGCGCTGCACACAGAAGGTCGGCATAGTGTTCTACTTGTACAGGGCTACACTGCTCAAGTTATTGTAGCAAACTTGCAAAGTTCCATGTCGTGCCACAAGAGCTCCTCTCATCTGAAAAGACAGACGCAGGCAGGGCTGGTTCAGGGCAGCTACAAAGCTCACAGTCACAGGGAGCCAGAGGATTGAAGCCCCCTCACACCCACCACACACATAAGTAACCGCTGCAGAGCAGGAGCTTCCTCTGCACTCCCTACCCAACAGAGGCTGAGGCCTGACCCCTGCAGGGCTGGAAGGTAGGGAATGCATGGAGAATTCCCCGTCTCTGTAGGGAGGCCGGGAGGGTGGGGTGGCAGCTGGTCAGGTCCAGTGAATAAAAGCCTGGCTACAGGACTAAGCAGAGTCACATTACTCTGGCTTCAACCTGAGCCTCATCCTAAGAACGGGGCCACTGTGCAGTTTGTCCAGCATTGCAGATGTCCAGGGGCCATGTTTAGGAGTGGAGACTAGAACTGCTGAGAAGCAAAAGGGCTTCCTGGAGCTGAACCTGCCTGATGCCCACATAAAGGCCCCAACTTCCAGCAAAGACTCTTCCACCAGCAACTTAAAGTGGACAGGGCAGGAAGGAGCATGCAGAAGATCACAGACCTAGTAAAAGACATTTAAACTCAAACTGGGTTGCTGAGGGGTGCACTGTAAGCACTGTTTTACCAAAGCTGCTGCTCCCAGGTTAGGATAGGACCCCCACCCCTTCTTTCAGACCACTTTAAGCACTGTCCTCACCTCTCTACCCTGCCCTTTCACACAGACACGTCCCCGTCTCATTAATAGCGCTCTTCTTTTTCTCTGACACCTACTCGAAGTATTTTGTGTTTTTCTTGATTTACATCTTGCATAAGGAAAGCAACGTGACCTTTGGCTTGTGTTCAACAACCATCCAGGTAAGAATTAGCAGGAACTTTGAATTTAAATGAGATGATTTAAAAAGTCAAGCCACTGCATGTAGTACAGCCGCATACCAACACAGATCAATGCATCATGGATGAGATATGTAATTGTTTCTTGTAATCTGAGTACGACTAAAGGCCAATAATAATAATGGCTGCCTCAATGTGCTGCTTCTTGTTGCACTGTCTAAAAACCTGAGATGTTTTCAAATATTATAATCAAATATTTTAGGCTTCTGTATGCATTTATTTTTCTATAGAATCTGGAAATACATAAGGCAAGTCTACTAAGGCCTAAAATAAATATGCACAACAAGGACAAATTTTCATGTAGTACCTCAAACATCAATTTTTTTAGGAAGGTAGTATGTGAATCAATCCATTCTGGGAGCCACTGATCTACTCTGACCTCATGTATATCACACGGCATTTCACCCAGAGACCTCTACACTGAGCCCAGTGATGTTTTAATTAAAAAAAAATATGTCAGCCATCAGGAGACTAAACTGTTGTGTGCCACAAGCAGAGAAGAGGAGAGAACAAGGTGCCACCAATACCCAAGTTTTCTGTGAAGTCTTCTGCATAGTGTGAGGCATCAGCTAACGACAGGGAATTGTTTGATTGAGGGCCTTCAGCGAAGTTGCCCAAGGTGCTCTACTAGGACCAATGTTTAATGATTGGAATAGGGGCTTACATCTGCAATGACACAATAGTTATCAGGTGCTTGTAGTGCCTGTTTACACTGGTATTTGAGTGCCTTCCAAAGTTAAAATAAATACACCAAGGTGACTAACATCAGTCAAGCAAAGGTTTCTCTCCATTCCACATCATACAGGGAAAAGTTAAGTGGTAAATTAGTCAAGAACAGAGAGGATTGTGAGGAATTTCAGAGAGACTTAACAATACTAAAAAGAACAGGAGTACTTGTGGCACCTTAGAGACTAACAAATTTATTTGAGCATAAGCTTTCATGGGCTACAGCCCACTTCAACAGATGCATAGAATGGAACACACAGACAGAAGATATTTATACATACAGAGAACATGAAAAGGTGGAAGTACCCATACCAACTAAGAGGCCAATCAATTGAGATGAGCTATCAGCAGCAGGAGAAAAAACAAAAACAAAACAAAACAAAACCTTTGAAGTGATCATCGAGATGACCCATAGATGGTAATTGTATCTATTTCCCCATGTTAAGTTCTCCTCACACCATCTATGGCTCATCTCGATTATCACTTCAAAGGTTTTTGTTTGTTTTTTTCTCCTGCTGCTGATAGCTCATCTCAATTGATTGGCCTCTTAATTGGTATGGGTACTTCCACCTTTTCATGTTCTCTATATGTATAAATATCTTCTGTGTGTTCCATTCTATGCATCTGAAGAAGTGTTCTGTAGCCCACGAAAGCTTACGCTGAAATAAATTTGTTAGTCTCTAAGGTGCCACAAGTATTCCTGTTCTTTTTGCGGATACAAACTAACAAGGCTGCTACTCTGAAACTTAACAGTACTAGGCAATTTGGCAGCACAATGGCAGATGACAGTCAATAGAGACAAATGCGAGGTAATACACATTTGAAAGAATAATTTGAACTATTCATAAACATTGTTGTGGTCTATATTAACTTTAATCATGCAGGAGAAGACCTGGGGTGGCTGTGGACAAGTCAGTGTAAGGCAATCAGTTAAAATACCAAAAATTTTAGGATGCATAAAAAATGGGTTAGAAAACAGTAAGAATATTACTGTTTGTATGCAATCAATGTGTGGCACCTGTAGTATTGGTCTATGTTCTGGTCATTGCATCTCAAAAAGAATATGCCAGAAGTAGGAGGAGTCCAAAAGTGGCCAATGAAAAGGACTGTAGAAATGAGGTGGCTCCTGTAGGAAAGACTGAAAAGAGCAGGACTATTCATTTTAGAGAGAAGACTAATACAAGGGAACCTCAGAGATACGTACAATAATTAATCGTGTAGAGAAAGGCAATTGGAAGCTTCTCAAATAAAACAAGGGGACATCAGATATAATTATAACACAACAAATTTTGAAATATTTCTTAAATCAAGGCCTAATTAACCTGGGGTACTCACTACCGCAGGATTTATTGTGGTCAAAATTTAGTAATACTCAAAAATGATTTATTGATATAGATAACAAGACGACTTTTTTACTACACAGTTATATTAGAAGGATAAAAGCATATAAGGTTGCATGCTTTAAGGCACAAACCAACCACTATCTATCTGTCAGGAGTAGGAAGAAACTTATTTTAAGGGTAGGTTATTTCACATATTGTCCATTCTCAGATTTTGTATACCTTCCTTTGTAGCATCTAGTATACCTACTTTCAGGGACCCTAGAAGAACTAGTGTACTGATGCAGTATGGTCGTTCCTATGTTTCTAAAAGATAATTTCTTCCATCCTCCTTCCCTCAGAGCACAAAATAGTAGTCTCACAAAAATTTATATTAATCAAAGCTCTGGTGTTATTATATTAGTCAAAGCTCTGTGAAATTATTGTATCTCTCCACTATTCCAACTCCAGAATAGGGTACTTTTGCAGATGACAAGAGTAGGATTCTGGGATGCATAGACAGGGGAATCTCGAATAGGAGTAGAGAGGCTATTTTATCTCTGTATTTGGCACTCGTGCAACCACTGGCGGAATTCTATGTTCAATTCTGGTGCCTACGATTTGCAAAGGATGTTGATAAATTGGAGAGGGTTCAGAGAAGAACCACAAGAATGATTAAAGCATTAGAAAACATGCCTTACAGTGATAAGAGTCGAGAAGCAAAATCTATTTATCTTAAGAGAAGATTAAGGGGTAACTTGATTGCCATTTATAAGTACCTATGTGGGAAACCAATATTTAATAATGAACTCTTCAGTTTAACAGAGAAAGATGTAACATACTCCAATGGCTGGAAGTTGAAGTTAGATCAATTCAGACTGAAAATAAGGTGTTAATTTTTAACGGTGAGAGTAATTAACCATTGGAACAATCGTATCAAAGGTTGTGGTGGATTCTCCATTACTGGCATTTTTAAAATCCAGATTGGAATTTTTTCTAAAAGATCTGCTTTAGGAATTATTTGGGGGAAGTTCTATGGCCTGTGCTATACAGGAGGTCAGACTAGACTATCAGAATGGTCCCTTCTGGCCTTAGGAGCTAGGAATATGAATACCACCACCACCAAGAGAGAGTCACTGGTACGGAAGCATCATTTATGGAAGCATCATACATTGGATGAAACACCTCAACAAAGGACAATACATATCAAAGTGCACATATTTCTGGGATATGCATAGGCAGATCCCGGTGCTGGGTAAAAAAATAGAATGCACTATGTTTAATTCATATATGTGATAAAAGTCTCATTACAAGAAAGGAAGGGTTGAACTCACTGTTGTGCTCCACTGTTTAACTTCTTGCAAAGCTTCAGTGGTGGAACGCCATGCTTCTTCCTGTAGTCATTGTGGGCTTTTAAGACCTCTTCAGCAAATTGTTTGGAAGCTGAAATAATGCAAAATATTGGAGAGGTCTATCAAATATAGTCTTCATTAAAATCAGGAAAAGAAAACTTGAAATATATTGGGAAGCTGGTACAGCACTCTGAATGAATCTAAAGAATACTGTGTGCACTGTTCAGTGAAATAACATCAGAGCTGAACCACCCTAATTACCTGCAAGCAGAATGAAATGAAGCCAGAAGTATAGCAAGTGCTTTATATCGCAGAATTTTGAAAGTGTTATATATATTTAAATACCTACCTGTGACCTCAAGAGGGTGTTATGTGGGTTCATTGATTAATACCTGCAGAACACAGACCTTATTCTCATCAACAATAAGGCTCTTTCACACAGGGTGACCAGACAGCAAGTGTGAAAAATTGGGACAGGGGTGGGGGGGTAATAGGAGCCTATATAAGACAAAGCCTCAAATCTCGGGACTCTCCCTATAAAATTGGAACATCTGGTCACCCTACTTTTACACCTCGGTAGCACTATAAAGAGGTCTTAAAGTAAGCGTATTTTAAGGCCTTTTATACTATTAGGTCAGTGTGAAGGTGTCTGAGTGTAAATGAGAATCAGGCCCTTGAGAAACTTTGTTGGAAGGACACTATATAAGTAGCATTATATTATGATGATGAATAAAAATAAAGTTTTTTTTATATAAAACCTTTCTACATCAAAACCCCCAGTACAGATAGTCAAAAGACTACATGAATGTACTTCACGGTTAAGATATATGCAAATATTTTGAAGTGTACATTGCATAAGGTCACTCCCCCACCCCCACCACTCCCCATTACCCAGTACTAGAAAAAAAAATGTATGAGAAATTGAAAATAAAACTCAGGGGTTAAAGACTGAAACAATCACCACAAATATTGAGTGGCAAGACAGGAATGGATTGTTGTGTTTCTTGTAAAAATTTGATTTTTTTCAAAAAATTTAAGATGTTTATTTTTATACCCTGGTAATCTTCAGCTTTAAGACAGCACACAGGATGAATAAGCAGTGATATATGGTGTCACTGGAATAGTGAAGCAGGAGCAACTCGCTTTGCTGACAGAAGTCAGAAGTTTGCAGAGACTGCAGTTTCCGAGATGCAATGAGCCAAAAAGCCATTAGGAGAGGTTTCAAAAAACAAGGGAAATTTTGAGACATCATAGATACACAATGGCTTTGCTGAATTTTTTCAAACTTCACAGAGAAACTATACTTTAGGATAAACTGTGGCATGTGAAGTTTCAGTTTCTTTTGGTTACAGTTTGGGTTTCAAAAAGAAAAATATATACACAAACCTTAAATGAGAAGCTAGTAACAACTTTAACTATTGCTGCTCCACAAGAGGACAAGTCCCATTAGAATGTTAATTCCATCTCCCCAGTGATGCAGGACTGTTCACTATTATCCACTGAATTATGTTTTATCAAGCCTATTTTTAAATATCCTAAACAACAGGACTTCCAACACTCCCCCTGGAAGATCATTTCCAGCTTAATTCACCTCCTGGTTGGGAAGTTTTTCCTGTTATTAACCTTACGTTTTCCTAAATTTCTTCTCAACACACTGCCTGCAGAGGTTGGGGAACTGCGTGGGCTGCTCTGAGCTCTGGGGGCCCCACCATTTGTGGGGGCTCGGAGCTCCAGGGTCCCCCCACCACCTGCGGCGGCTAGGAGCTTTGAAGGACCCCCGGTGGCTTGAAGCTCATGGGACCCCTGCCCCCCCACGGCAGCTAGGAGCTGTGGGGGAGCCCCTGCTGCCTACAGTGGATTGAAGCTCTGGGGGCCCCACTGCCTACGCTGGCTGGGAGTGAGGGGCGGGATGACCGCCACCCAAAGCAGCTCAGGAGCTGCAGCCCTGCCCCTGCAGCAGCTGGGAGCTCTGGGGGGGCCTATGGCCACGGAGGGTGGCAGGAGGACCTGCAGCTCCTGGCTGACAGAGCTGAATTCATGGAGGTCGGATTCCGTGACTTCCACAAACTATGTGAGAAAATTGTAGCCTTAGTTATGTATGGTAAAATGACAGGTGTACATTCGTCAGAAGACAGGTATGAATGAGTGTTGAGTGGTGGAACAGTATGATTTGCACCAGTTTGACATTAAATAAACATTAAACTAATCCCTGCAGTAAAGATTAACAACTTCCACTGAAGTCACTGTGACTTGTGTTCAGTTATGCCAGGTTTGAATTTGGCAATGGGAGTTTTCTGGGTGATGTAACTTTATTAAAAGAAACCAGTCTAGCATCCTCCCCTACATCTTCCTGTAAGGTGTTTTTTCCTTCCATACCTCACCTTTCCCCGCACTTGTATTCTGTACTCACTTTCCATACCTTTAAATGCCAAACTGGTGCAGCTTATACCACTTCTTAAAATCACATGCACCTGTTTTCCGAACAATTTACACCACCATTTTTGTTATCATGGAATTGGGCTTAAAGATTGCTTTAGGGGTTGCATCTGCATGTTCCACACTGCACCTGCTGGAATGAGATCTATATTACTGTGTGCAACAACTAATCAAATTCCACAATGACTGACTGATGTCATCTACAGTGGATTATCACTTCTGTCCTGCATCAAACAGTGGAAAATCTTGGACTGCAAGGGAGAGAGCTTTTATTCAAATAGTGACAGATGCTTTTGAAGCATGGACTTATTCAATGACTATTGTATTAATGTTATATAGAATGGACCTCAGGAGGTCATCTAGTCTAACCTGCTGCTTAAAGCAGGACCAATCCCCAGTCAGATTTTTGCCCCACATCCCTAAACGGCCTCCTTAAGGACTGAACTCATAACCCTTAATTTAGGGAACTAATGCTCAAACCACTGAGGTATCCCTCCCCTTAATTATATCTTTGTGGGCTTTCAAGTGAGCATCCCTGGCTCAATGGGTAAGTTAAAATATGTTTCCTGCAGTAACTCAATGGATGGCAGTTAATGAAAATCCCCAATGCTGAAACAATGCAGATAAATTTGTGAAGTTACGGCTCCTTGCAGAAATAGCATATACTGGTTTGATCTAGTTCAAGAAGCTTCTGAATACAGAGGATCTGAAACTGTACACAGTGTCAGCTCTGACCTGGGAGAGGGTCATTGACACTTGATCAAAGAGCTGACATGAGTCTGTGCCCACAGACAGGCCCTGTGAGAGGACCTGAAGTGCTTTAAAGCCTGCCAGGGTTTCCACATGAAAGATGGATGACCACCTGGAAAACCAGGCATGCATATAAGCTGTTTATTATTTTTAAGATGTGTTTGAGCTGAAATGTTTTTGTTCTAAAAAAATAGTATGCTACTTTATGAGAGCCGGTTAGTCACTGAATAACCTTGTTATTGCCTCTGAAGTGAGAGGTGCTGAGGTGATCACAGAATGACAGGTATGCAGCCATGTCTGGAGGAAGAGGATTGGGGAACTTACCTTGAGACCTAAGACCTAATGAACTACACTCATGGGGAGCGTGGAGGTTTAGAAGTACAGTTAACTCGGGAACTGTGACACAAATATCTCCAATAACAGCAAGAGCAAAAGAGAAAAATACTAGCCAAAGAGTCCAGAGATTTACAGGATCACATAAATAGTCACTCAAGACATTCGCAGAAACATAGCACCAAAAATTTTTTTTTGCATTCACATTTTGGCTTACAAAAGCAAATAAGTAACAGGCACAATTGACAATACCCACAATTTCCTCAAGACTTAGCAAACAGGACTTAATTTTTGCCTAGAGTTTCTCTGTATCTCTTTCTCTGCCCTTTCCCACCTCCACAAAAAAAGCTACTATTGAACAATTATATAAATGAATAATTATCCACCATGATCTCAAGGCCATGTATATTTTTGCCTTTTTTTTCCAGGATCTGTGTGCTCTGATATGCAAGTAGAGACTCCACACTGCCAAAAATCTTTTAGTTTGTTTTGGAAGGAATTATATTTTTTCCATTTCAGTGACATGCCATTAACTGAGAAGCCAGACACTGCAAGTGAGAGTTAGTGAAAATTTCCAGGCTTGTTCCCAGCGGGGAATAGCTTTTGTGCCTCCCTGTTCTGTGCAACTGGATTGCTTAGGCCCATAGAGAAAGTTACTCCCTATTCCCAGTAAATTAAGATTCTGTTTTATGTCATGAAGTTTTAAACTCTCTAATTAAAAAAAAATCGTCCTGTCAAATGTTTCTGTAAGTATCTAATCTTTTTTTGAATCCTGAGGTCTTGGCCTCAGCAATATCTTATAGCAATGAGTTCCATAGGTTAATGATGTGTAGTGTGAAACAGTATTTCCTCTTGTCAGAATTAAGTTCTGCTGCCTTTCAATTTCCTGGACTGTCTCCCCATTCTCATATTATGAGAAAAGGTAACTAGGAGCAATTTACCTTCTCTGCACAATTTCCTATTTTGAATACTTCTATTTTGTCCCCTCTGTTAGCCTTCTCTCTAAACAGTGCCAATCTATTCAGTATCTCCTCATATGAAAGTTTCTTCATTTTCATCTCTGAACCCCCTCTATTTCTGCTCTATTCTTCTTGAGACATGGTGATCAGGACTGACTAGAGCAGTCCAGGCTCTTGACTACCCCAGCTCTGGCTGCTTTGTGCCACGTCAGCAGCCATAAAGCAGTCTTAATCCTCAGGTGGTGCAGAGCTGCCATACTTAGGTTGTAAGTTCCTTGGGGGCAGGGACTGTCTTTGTTCTTCTGTGTTTGTACAGCACCTAGCACAATGGGGTCCTGGTCCATCATGGGGTCTCCAAGGCACCATGATAATAGAAATAATAAATAATACTGGGCGATGTTGGGGTGGAGAAAGGGCAGTGAGGGGGCATCCCAGGGGGAGAGTGCATGGTGCGCCACCTGAATCCTGTCCAACACACTGGCCCCTGTGAGAACCACTGCAGTGAGTATAATTTAGAAGCAGCCCCTAGGTTTTGCTAAATTATGCCAGAAGCTCTCTTTGGTCTCTGGCTGACCCAGGATCAGGGGATTAGAAAGGTGTTTCAGAGCCTTAGCAGAAGCCATGCTGGTTTGTACATGTCATATTGTGTTCACCTATGATAGGTATTTTATAATTTACCTTTATTGTGAAAATGACCTTTTATTAGTAAAGCTATGACTCTGAAATAAAAATAGGAATATCATAATACATAGTACAGATATAATTAAATGTAGTGGGACAAATGTCCTACTCTGAAGCAAGGCCAGCTACAGTAATCTTTATTTAATCATTTTATTCCCCTACAATAACAGCCCTTCTGTGGGGAAATACCTGAGATTTCTGATTTGGGTGAGAAGTTAAAAGCCCATAGCTATACCTATCCTTTGCCTCACTTTGTTTCACATGCCCAAGGTGGCAAAGGCCTCAGGATGGTCTTTATAGACTCACAGACTCTCAAGCCAGAAAGGAACATTGTGATCATCTAGTCCAGGCCTGCACAACTCGTAAAGCGGCGAGGGCCACATTCCTCCAAAGAAAACAGCTGAGGGCCGAAACCTCCCGGCCCTGCGGAAACACCCCGCCCCAGGGCCACCCAGCCCTGCAGAAACAAACCCTCCTTTGTTTCCTCCTTTGGGGAGGCCAATTGAAAGAGGTGGCACTCTGTCCCGTGTCGGGGCAGCACATCTGGGTCTTCGGTGGCGGGCCCCTCATTCCCTCTCTTCCTCTTTGAGCTGCTGCCGAAGAGGAAGAGAGGGAGGACCCGCCACCGAATTGCCACCGAAGAAGCGGCGTGATTGAGCTGCCGCCGAAGTGCCGCCACTCATCTTTTTTTTTTTTTTTGCCACTTGGGGCGGCAGAAAAGCTGGAGCCGGCCCTGATTCAAGTTACACAGAATTCACCATTTACACTAGTTTAAACCTACAAGTGACCAGTGCCCCATGCTGCAGAGGAAGGCGATAAGCTCCCAGAGTCTCTGCCAATCTGATCTGGGGAAAAATTCCTTCCTGACCTGAGCATTTGGGCGAGACCCACGAGGCAGATACCTGGGAAAGAATTATCTGTAGTAACTCAGAGGCCTCCCCATCTAGTGCCACATCTCTGGCCATTGGGGATTTTTGCTACTTTAATGATGAAACCTTTGGAATGCTAGCAAGGAGTTAAAAATTCATATTTCTTACTCCATTTTAATATCATAGAATCCCTCCTTCCCTTCATTTCAGAACTTTGAGTTTTCCCACTGTTAAGGCTCTCCTCTTTCAAATAAAAATAATTGCAATATTTATGGGAAACACAGAAGAAATAAAAAGTTATGTACGCACAGGGCCAAGGTTGCTGTATTAGAAGAGCAAAGAGGCAACTCCATCTTTCCAGAAAGTGGGAGGAGAATCCTTGTAACTTCCTGCACAGGGCAAGAGTTAAGAAAAAATACCTGCAGGTGCGGTATCTCAAGTTCACAGAGAAGTATTGCCAAAAGGCACTAGAGGTTTGGGGTTATAGTTATACATGAACTGGAAGGGAAGCAGTTTCCAGGAACACAGTCTTTTTTTTTTTTTGTGCTGGACTTTCTTGTGTGTGTGTTAGACCTGCTCAAAATAGCATTCATTTCACTCTAGGAGATCCCTTTTGGTGAAGATTTTCCTTGATCTATTTTTGCATTTTTTTCTCCCATCTTGCCTTTTCAGTGAGGCTCATGTCTCTCAAGCTCTTATTAAAGTTAATTGACGTTAAGACAGAATCTCTTCTCATCACACTATTTCTCTCTACATTACGCTGGCTATGCAATAGTCTTGTATATGTGCCACATCATGTAACAAGGTGAGTAGTCCCGCTACCAGATAACTGTGTTTTGGCAGGCTTCCCCCACTTGAGGTATATGGTATGAATATGCAGACTAATCACCCCCTTGAAGTGTTATAATTGGTATACAGTGTTTCTTATATTTTTATGCATAGCATTAAAAACATTTGAAAATATATTAACTGAAAATTCCATTTTTGTCTAAATCAATAACAGCTTAAAGACGATAAAGTCATTGCGGAGAAACTAAATGGATTCTTTGCTTCAGTCTTCACGGCTGAGGATGTTAGGGAGATTCCCAAACCTGAGCTGGCTTTTGTAGGTGACAAATCTGAGGAACTGTCACAGATTGAAGTGTCACTAGAGGAGGTTTTGGAATTAATTGATAAACTCAACATTAACAAGTCACCGGGACTCGATGGCATTCACCCAAGAGTTCTGAAAGAACTCAAATGTGAAGTTGCGGAACTATTAACTAAGGTTTGTAACCTGTCCTTTAAATCGGCTTTGGTACCCAATGACTGGAAGTTAGCTAATGTAACGCCAATATTTAAAAAGGACTCTAGAGGTGATCCCGGCAATTACAGACCAGTAAGTCTAACGTCAGTACTGGGCAAATTAGTCGAAACAATAGTTAAGAATAAAATTGTCAGACACATAGAAAAACATAAACTGTTGAGCAATAGTCAGCATGGTTTCTGTAAAGGGAAATCGTGTCTTACTAATCTATTAGAGTTCTTTGAAGGGGTCAACAAACGTGGACAAGGGGGATCCAGTGGACATAGTGTACTTAGATTTCCAGAAAGCCTTTGACAAGGTCCCTCACCAAAGGCTCTTATGTAAATTAAGCTATCATGGGATAAAAGGGAAGGTCCTTTCATGGATTGAGAACTGGTTAAAAGACAGGGAACAAAGGGTAGGAATTAATGGTAAATTCTCCGAATGGAGAGGGGTAACTAGTGGTGTTCCCCAAGCGTCAGTCCTAGGACCAATTCTATTCAATTTATTCATAAATGATCTGGAGAAAGGGGTAAACAATGAGGTGGCAAAGTCTGCAGATGATACTAAACTACTCAAGATAGTTAAGACCAAAGCAAAAAACTCAGTGATTGGGCAACAAAATGGCAAATGAAATTTAATGTGGCTAAATGTAAAGTAATGCACATTGGAAAAAATAACCCCAACTATACATACAATACGATGGGGGCTAATTTAGCTACAACAAGTCAGGAAAAAGATCTTGGAGTCATCGTGGATAGTTCTCTGAAGATGTCCACGCAGTGTGCAGAGGTGGTCAAAAAAGCAAACAGGATGTTAGGAATCATTAAAAAGGAGATAGAGAATAAGACTGAGAATATATTATTGCCCTTATATAAATCCATGGTACGCCCACATCTTGAATACTGTGTACAGATGTGGTCTCCTCACCTCAAAAAAAGATATTCTACCACTAGAAAAGGTCCAGAAAAGGGCAACTAAAATGATTAGGGGTTTGGAGAGGGTCCCATATGAGGAAAGATTAAAGAGACTAGGTCTCTTCAGCTTGGAAAAGAGGAGACTAAGGGAGGATATGATAGAGGTATATAAAATCATGAGTGATGTGGAGAAAGTGGATAAGGAAAGTTATTTACTTATTCCCATAATACAAGAACTAGGGGTCACCAAATGAAATTAATAGGCAGCAGGTTTAAAACAAATAAAAGGAAGTTCTTCTTCACGCAGCACAGTCAACTTGTGGAACTCCTTACCTGAGGTGGTTGTGAAGGCTAGGACTTTAACAGTGTTTAAAAGAGAACTGGATAAATTCATGGTGGTGAAGTCCATAAATGGCTATTAGTCAGGATGGGTAAAGAATGGTGTCCCTAGCCTCTGTTCGTCAGAGGATGGAGATGAATGGCAGGAGAGAGATCACTTGATCATTGCCTGTTAGGTTCACTCCCTCTGGGGCACCTGGCATTGGCCACTGTCGGTAGACAGATACTGGGCTAGATGGACCTTTGGTCTGACCCGGTATGGCCGCTCTTATGTTGATATATTTTCTCAGTTAAGGCTTTTTACTAACTAAACCACTGCCCACACTTGGCATGCAACAGGTGAAAAAATACACTTGTTAACCTGGATGTTGGGAAGAACAGCCCCTCCCAGGATCGTCCACTTCTGTAGAGAGATTCGGGGAGCTCAGAAACACTTGCTGGAAGGAGTCAAGATGCTTTGTTTGTTACTTCTTGAGCGGATTTAGAACCTTCTGCCAAACAAACAAAGCAAAAGCCAGGCTAATGAGCATAGATTCCCCAGGCCTTCAACAGTTGTTACACCAAGTTTCCCACTCTCATGGCATAAACAGACGTGATTCCCTTTGGGTATCAGTGAAAAAGCTAGCTACTGAACCACTAACCAGCCTCCTTCATAGATAAGTTGCCTTTCTTACGGTTGGGCCTGCCTACCTGCTGTATTTGTAGAAGCCAGTGCTTGCCATGTCATTGCCACGCTGCCAAAAGCCCTTGTTTACTGATTAATGATTGCAAACAGGCCACATGCAGAGACATTCTGCTTTTAGAAAGCTGGGGTGGGAATAATGCCTCTCTGAACTTCTTAGCCAATCTAAGCATGGGTGGCAAGTTTGTAGAAATTTTGGTGGTGCACAGAACCCGCCCCCCCAAACTCTGCCCCCACCTGCCTAGGGCTCTGGGTGGGGTTTCGGGGGGAGGTCTGGAGTGCAGGTCCTCAGCTGGGGATTAGGGTGCAGGAGGGGTGCAGGCTTTGGGATGGAGTTTGGGGATAGGAGGGAGTGCAGGGTGAGGGCTGTGGGGCTGAGGATGAGGGATTCATGATGCAGGAGGGGGCTCAGGGCTAGGGCAGAGGTTTGGGGTGGGGGGGGATGAGGGCTCTGGCTGGGGATGAGGGTTTGGGGCGTTGGGGAGGCTCAGGGCGAGGGCGGAAGGGCAGGGTAAGGGCAGCCTGCCTTGCCATTAGTGGAGGGCAGGCACTAGGACCCTGGGGCAGCAGACAGCAGTTCTGCCGGGAGCCGATCTCTGGCAGCAGAAGCAGGCAGGGGACAGGCGCGCGCTGCTTTCTGTCAGGCAGAGGCAGGGACAAGATGGGGGGACACACGGGGGGGGTGGTGGCAGGCGGGGGCTGGGACCTGCTCCAGGCAGGGACACGGCGGGTGGGGGGGAGGCCCGTGGGGGCCGGGGCCCGAACCAGGCAGGGCTTGGGGAGAGACCCAGCTCCAAATATTGCTGGAAGACAGTTTAAGATCTTGGGGAGTAGTTTATCACCTGACCAGAGCAGGGCACCCGGCCCTGAATATTCCTGGAGCTCGAGCACCGCAAACATATATAACCTGCCGCCCATGAATCTAAGATGGTGGAAAACGTGGTCAGGCCATTAACTCAAAAGAGGAAGCTGCTGATTAAGAAGAATCTCAAGAATTCCTTGTGAGTTATCATGCCAAAAATTCTCCAAGGCCCAACCACACAGTAAAAAAATTCCTTGAAAGTTCCTCACTAGCTAGCACTGGATTACATCCATTTGTTAGAGCTGAAACAGCCAGTGAATCTCCTATATAGGCAGAATGAAGCAATCACAATTTTTTCCTCTTTTGATTTCACCTTCTTGTAGGCTCACTGATCCAATTCTGTTTTCTGGTGCTGGAGACTTCCCTATTTCCAGGGGTAGTAGTAGGAAACATTTTCATACATTTTTAATAATATTTGTGAATGCAATTGCACCTTAATGTGAATTTAAAACACAGTTTTTGTATGAACAAATTGCAAATTGCATATTGCTTCATTAGCAAATTTCAGTTGTAAGCTAGATTTCTCTTAAATAGCTGTGCACCTCTAATATGATAAATATTAAACATTTGTATACCTATTCATACCCAAGGAATGAATATAAATGACACATCTGAATTTGTATTATTCAAAAGTAGTAAATTGTATCATATGTTCACTGTATTCTGTTTACATTGTTTTCTAGACCACTACATAATCTTGCTACCTAAACCTTATTTTGAGTACAGATTTCAATAATTTGTATTGGTTGTGTATGTTTAGAAGGAATATAAGCAGGGAGGAAAGTGAGCCGGTCGGGCCGGTACAGCGTACCGGTAAGAAGCTGGTACCGGCCCATACACAGCCTGGGGGTGGGGTGGGGAAGGGGCAGCAATGTTAAAGCGCTGCTGCGGCAAAGGACCATCCTTAAAGCGCTGTCACGGCAGTGCATTAACGTCGCTGCCCCTTCCCTGTTGGCGGCCCTGCTGGTTCGGACCCTACCGGCAGGGCCACCGATGAGGGAGGCAAAAGGGGCAGGCAGGGATGTTAAAGTGCTGCTGTGGCAGAGCTTTATGGGGGGTCCTTTGCTGTGGCAGCGCTTTAACGTCGTTGCCCCTTTCCCCCACCCCGGCTGCCGACAGGCGGGAGCAAAGGTAGCAGCTGCCCCGGGGCCAGCGATTTAAAAGGGCCCGTGGCTCCAGCTGCTGCTGCTGCTGCTACCATGGGCCCTTTAAATTGCCACTGGAGCCCCGGGTGGCGCGGGCCATGCTGCGTGGAAGGCCTGGCTGGGGGACGCTCACCCCAGCCCCGCCCCTTCCACCCGAGTCCCTGCCCCTTCCCAGGGCCAGAGCCAGCCCCTGTACCAGTAAGTCTTCAGAGTTACTTTCACCCCTGAATATAAGGAAGCAATTTATAAAATCATGCCATGAATAGATAAACAACATGACTTGTGGCATGACCTTGAACATATTGTATGTGCAGTCATGCCGCATGGAGGACACCATTTCATACCGTGAGTCTGCTGGGGGGATGGACACATTTGAGGGATGGAGGGAATTGTCCCCTGGGCTGGATCTGACCTGTGGGCCACCGCAGTCTTACTGCTTGTCCATGGAGATTTATTGCTCCTTGTTTCCAGTTTCTATATCACATTGAAATAAGCTTAAAATACATTAAATAGTTTCTTAACTTTTCTTTACCACATAGACAATTGTAGTTGCCACAGGGAGGGAAAATGTCCATACAACACGCTATGAAGATGTGGCCCAATTTATTTCATTACAGTATTTGTATGACAGTAGGATCTAGAGGCTCCAGCCAGGACTGGGGCCCCATCTGGGCTAACCACTGTACAAACACATTCAGAAGCAGTCCATATCCTAAAGAGATTTTTCGAATTATAAAATGGTTTGTGAACCCCTCCGGCACAGTAACATCTGCGTAAGAAACCTGTGCCATCGCTCTGGAGATCTGCCAAGTTACCTTATCATACCACAATTTATTTGCACAGTACACATGACTGTGTGAACCGGTCACACTGAAACCTGAGACCACATGGAAAATCACATGGTTTCTATGGAAATCTAAAACTCGTTCTGGTTCCTTGTCAGTGAACCTTAGAGATTTGTGTTGGTCTCAGGCAGGCCCAAAACCTCTTCCTCCAAATGACTCAGCCTGCTCCTTCCTTAATTTGCTCTTCTGAGGATTTGGGGGAGAACAGCAGCCTCTGGCCCCCTCCCTCACCTCCATATTTCTTTAGGGGAGCAGCTATATGACATCTGGCCCTTCCCTTGGGGAGGAGAGTGGGGAAAGGAAACTCAAAGGTGGAGGGCGCACCAGTGTGCCATCCTCTAAATCCACGGGATGAATCTTCAAAAGGAGTTGGAATTTCTACCTTGCCCACTCACATCCCTGGATTTTTGCTGCCCTATGAAACTAGAACTATGAAATACTCCTTCAGTCCCACTGCTAGCACTTATGTGACTTACCTCACTCTGGGGTCAGATAACACAGAACACTCCGGAGACACAATAGAGCCCTGAAGGCTGGATCATAAGGGCCTGTCAGCAGTTTTTGCACCAAATGCTACCTCTACTACTATGATGACCTTCCTGAAGGTGGGAACACTCTTAGGTCTGCATGGCACACGTACAAAATAGCACACTCTCCCCAACCCAAATTTCTGATTCTCCGGTGTATATGAAGCAGTGGTTATGTCCAAGCCAAACCCACACAAGCAAAGGCAGAAACTACCACAGTATTAATAAATAATAATAATAATAATACCTCATGTTCATATAGCATTTTTCATTACTAGATCTCAAAATAATTTACAAAGAGATAAATATCATTACCTCCATTGTACAGATGGGCAACTAAAGCACAGTGTTGAAGTGACCTGCATAAGGTCACTCAGCAAACCAGTAGCATAACTGGGAATAGAACCTAGGTCTCAATCCTAGTCAAGTGCTCTGTCTACTTGGAAATGCTGCTAGAAGACTCATTTCTTTGGTGAATAACTTTCACCTAATTTTAGTAAAGGAAAATTTTTGTGGTGCCTTATTAACTTGTTGAAAAAACCCAACAGTTCCCCTTTGGATTAAGAGAAAGCAACAAAGAGAGCATGTTTTGCAGTTCTACTTTATGAAGAACCTTGAGATAGAACTGCAGACAAGTACAGTCTGTCTTGCTCTTTTAAATTGTTTGGATATGTTTGCTCGGAGCATTTATCAGTTTTGAGCATGGGTGGGCTGCACTTAACCTTCAACAACCAGGAAGAATTAGAGATATGCCACAAACTACTGCAACACTGGTGAGTCTCATGTTTAAAGGGCAAGTGCTGTGCAAAATTAGAGCCAAATTCTGCACTCTCTTACATACCATGCAGCTCCTTGGACTTCAGCAGGGTTACATGGAGCACAAGACAGATTTTGGCTTAAAGCGTTGTTTGCCGGTTAGGAATACTGCATTTTGATTTTTTTTAAGTATAGCATCTCTAATCATTTGTTTGCTTTAGGGCTTTTCCACACAAGGAACAGACTAAAAGCACGTGTGTGTTTTTAACTGGGTTAAGTAGCTTGATTTAAAAAAGCACTTTTTTAGTCTATTCCTTGTCTAGAAAGTCCCTTAGACAATAAGAGGAGATAACCTTTCTAAGCTCTGCAATTGCCCTAATGTTCCTAAGCATCAGGAGGGAAGGGATAGTTCAGTGGTTTGTGTGTTGGCCTACTAAACTTCAAGTTGTGAGTTCAGCCCTTGAGGGGGCCAGATAGGGATCTGTGGCAAAAATCTGTCTGGGGATTGGTCCTGCTTTGAGCAGCGGGTTAGACTAGATGACCTCCTGAGATCCCTTCCAACTATGATACTCTATAAACATCTTGTTGCTAACAACAAAGACTAATTCATCATCTCTTGTCTATCCCCTCTGGTCCTGTAAAACATACAAAGACAGAAAATGAATTAACATGTTGATAGCCTGTGTGCATAAGGTTTCACAGAAAATTAATAGAGGGGGTCTCTAGTGAACTTGTGATACTTTCCTTAAGAGCTAGAACAAGGCAGTTGCAACAAGTGTCAAAAGACATTTTGTATAACAGCTTCACAGAACAGTGACGTGAATTTTAGCTCACTTTAAGATGTATCTCACTTTGCATAAATCAGAGGGGTAGCCGTGTTAGTCTGGATCTGTAAAAGCAGCAGAGTCCTGTGGCACCTTATAGACTAACAGACGTATTGGAGCATGAGCTTTCATGGGTGAATACCCACTTTGTCGGATGCATCCGACGAAGTGGGTATTCACCCACGAAAGCTCATGCTCCAATACATCTGTTAGTCTATAAGGTGCCATAGGACTCTTTTTACTTCGCATAAAGAAATCAAAGGCATTTGAATATTTCCAAAAGTTGCATTTATCCCACATTTCTTAATGAGAAAAATGACATTTGCTTCTAAAGTTGTAACCATGTTTAAAACAAATGTTAAAAAGTGATTTGTTTTTCTTTTGTAATCATTTGTATTCTTTTTGGATCTTATCAGTTATTTGTTATATTGGCTCAACTGGCAGTGCAACCTAGGATACTCCTAGTGCTCACTCACTTCTCACGGATACATTTCTTTTGTTTTGAATTCTGACTCATGTTTACAGAAGGATATGTAAGATGATACACAACAGTGGTTTTCAAACTGCGGGTCGGAGCCGGATCTGCTGCTGGCCCCTTGAGGGACACAGCATGGTCCGCGGTGCCAGTACAGGCAGGAAGCCTGCCTTAGCACCACCGCTGACCGAGAGCTGACCAAGGCAGTGCTGGGTGTGACAGTACCTCCCATAAGCCTATGGAAATATGCTTAGAATGTGTTTTATGCTACATATGCCATGTAACATATCTCCGTAAAGGTTATGATTTGCTGAATGTATTAATCCTATTTGTATGTATGTATCATTTTTGTATTCAAAGTTATGAATGTTATGAATGTTGGCTGTGTACTGGCTTGATTCTAAATAACCTTAGTAGAGCATTTGGTCAGTTCCTGGAGAAAGGAATGTTGAAATTAAGTACCTAATCAAGAAACACTTAAAGGACAATGGATCTTGGAATGCTCCAATCCACATAAGAAGTCTACTTGAGGACATTCAAGGTAGCATGTAAACAATGGATGCTACCTGTAAAAACTGTGAGTCATGCGTGGACATGTGACTTGCCCAGGTGACTCCTAAACTCCATCTTGGAGCTGGACTTTGCATAGGAGTGAGGAGGGGGTCTCCACCCACAAGAGAAAGTCTACTTTAACCCCTGGGAGACCCCTCCATTTTGTCTTCAGCTGGCTAAAGAGAGAGCCTCTCCACCCCCCAGGATACTTGAAAGAAACTGGAACAAAGGACAGTTTGCAAGGGGTGTGAGTGATTGCTGGACCCAGGCTAAAAGGAGATTAGTCTGTAAAAGGGAGCATTCTGGAACTGGTGAGGATCTTATCTGTATTCAGTTTGATTGGACATAGATTTGCACATTTTATTTTATTTTGCTTGGTGACTTACTTTGTTCTGTCTATTACTACTTGGAACCACTTAAATCCTACTTTCTGTATTTAATAAAAATCACTTTTTGCTTATTAATTAATTCAGAGTATGTATTAATACCTGGGGAGGCAAACAGCTGTGCCTATATCAGTGTTCTAGAGCAGGGGTCCCCAACCCCCGGTCCGCGGACCGTTACCGGTCCGCGGCCTCTTAGAAACCGGGCCGCGAACCAACCCAATGGAGCTTCCGCAGGCGTGCCTGTGGGAGGTCTACCCGAGCCGCGGGACGAGCGCTTCCTCCGCAGTCGTGCCTGCGGGAGGTCCGCTGCTCCCGGGGCTCCGGTGGACCTCCCGCAGGCATGACTGCGGACAGTTCGCTGGTCGCGCGGCTCAGCTGGACCTCCCGCAGGCACGCCTGCGGAAGCTCCACTGGAGCCGGTGGACCTCCCGCAGGCATGACTGCGGAGGGTCCGGCAAATGCCGCCCTGGGGGGCAGGACGAAACCGGTCCCTGGTCCTAAAAAGGTTGGGGACCGCTGTTCTAGAGGGCAAACAATTTATGAGTTTACCCTGTATAAGCTTCATACAGGGTAAAATGGATTTATTGGGAGTTGGGCATCTGAGTGTTAAAGACAGGAACACTTCTGTTAGCGGCTTTCAGGTAAACCTGCAGCTTTGGGGCAAGTAATTTAGATCCTGGGTCTTTGTTGGAGCAGACGGGAGTGTCTGGCTCAGCAAGACAGGGTGCTGGGGTCCTGAGCTGGCAGGGAAAGCAGGGGCAGAAGTAGTCTTGGCACATCGGATGGCAGATCCCAAGGGGGGTTCTGTAATCTAACCCGTCACATTGGGTTTACAATGGTGCCACTGGCCCATGCTTACAAGGGGCTCCAGCCTGCTCCGCTTGCGCTGCGCCCGGGGACCTCACTGGTTCCCTCCACCCCCCACTTGCTTCTCCCGGCCGAGGGCTTCTCTCGGCCCTCTGGCCCCACCCCCCTGCTCCTCTCTGCCCTGGCCAAACCCCAATGCACCTCTGGCTCCAGGCAGTCTCTGCTTCTCACCACCTCTGGGGCCCCTGGAGCTGAGCAGCCTGGGACTGATACAGGAGCCCAGCCAGTCTCAGCCAGGTGGGAGTGAGGGGAACAGGCCCTGGCTGATCGCATCACTCCCAAGGGGCCAGAGCAATTCCCCACCCCAGGACAAGCCCTGGCTGCGCTGCCATCTCAGCTCTGCAGACACAATTGCCTCCCAGCAGAGCAGGTGAGTGTGGCCGGGAGGCAGGGCATGGGGGAGTGGGTCTCTGGTGGGTGTGTGTGTGTGTGTTGGATGGGCTGTGAGGGGGCAAGGAAGACCTCTGTGTGTTGGGGCACTAGGGAGTGGAGGTTCTGAGGGGGTGCTGGGCAGTTGTGGTGGGGCTGTGGGCAGAGGGGGGGGCGCTAGGCAGGAGTAGTGTTGTGCAGGACGCTGTGCATTTGTGGGGTGGGGGTCACTGGGCATAGTGGGTCTGGGGGCTCTGGCCATAGGGTGTCAGGCGGGGTGTTGGACGAGGTGGGGGGGGGGGGCTGTGTGGCACGGCATGGGCCTGCCCCTGAGGAGAAGGGGCATGCTGGCAGCACAGGGCCAGATGGGCCATTGTGTGTCTGGCAACTGCCGGTTTGTAAATAGTGGCCTCGCACTGGGCTAGGCGGAGCAGGGCCACCTCTGCCATGCCATGCCCAATTGCCCCTGGCTGACCCCTTGCTCAGGGGACTGACCTCCCTGTGCCATGCACCATTGCCTCCAGGGGGCCCCACAAAAGATTAATCTAGCCCTGGCCCAAGGTAAGCCCGCACCCCAATTCCCTGCCCCAGTCCTGAGCCCCCCCCTTCCTGCACCCCAAACCCCTCATCCCCAACCCGACCCCAGAGCCTGCACCCCCAGCCCAGAGCCCTGACCCTCTCCCACTCCCCAACCCCCTGCCTCAGCCCAGAGCCCCCTCCCACACTCCAAACCCCTCTGTCGGGTCACAGGCATCAACAGTTTTCTTCAACTGGGTCGCTAGAAAAACGTTTGAAAACCAATGATATACAATGTCTACTGAGTCACTCCTTATTGAATCTCCCCTAATATGATGTTATTGTATACCACATTAACAAGATTCCTTCAAAGTGCAGTTAGTGACCGATCCCCGGGCCATCCCCTGTGCTCAGGAGTAGAGAACACTCAAATTTAAAAAGCCTTTCTCAGAGCCTGGAAAGTGGGTAAGGGGAGGGAAAAAAGGGAACTGCTAGTTTTGCAACATTCTTCCACCCCCTCAGTGGTAGGGTGACCAGATAGCAAGTATGAAAACTTGGGACAGAGTGTGGGGGGTAATAGGCACCTACATAAGAAAAAATCCCCAAATATTGGGACTGTCCCTATAAAATCAGGACATCTGGTCACCCTATTCAGTGGGGACCGTTAGAAGCTTATTTATGGGTTCTCAGCAAGGATCAGGCTCCTCAGAGCCTAGGGGTGGGGCTAGCAACCAGCTGCTCTCTGAAACATCATTACCAGCTGGCCCTACAGACATCCAAGTGGGAGTTATTAGGAGTTAATGCTGCAGAATCCCTGCACAGCTGCAAATGCACAGCTGCAGGGGATTCAGCCATTGCGAATCTTGCAGAGCAGCATAGAATTGCCTGCCCCTTGTGTGGTCATTTCTTGTCAAGAAGCATCGAGAGATTCTTTTCCTTTCAGATCCCCAGGATTCATGAAGGTGAAAGACTGCCCCAAATACTGTCCCAAAAGGAATGATTTCCCGAAAATGTAGGCAAAATTTAGGGAGTTTCCCGACCAGTGTATCATTTTCATGGGAGGGGATGTTCTAGTCCTGACAGGGGAATATTGCTATCATGTTTAATGTTCTAAAATTACCAAGGGAGAAGGCGGTCTGACTGCTAGGCTAGGAATTTAGAAATATTGCTACTAGGGCTTGAAAAATCCACTCACCCAGAGCAAATAGCAATCTTTGCATCAATTTCTGCAGAACCTCAGCTTACATTTTTTTAAATGCCCTTAAAATTTCAAACAAAATCTTCTAAACATAACCCCATACAGTGATATCTGTCGGCAGGCTCAGACAGAGGGCTCTACCACCCACACCACTGTTTGGGAGCAGGGCAAGTGCAACTGCCTCTGTAAGGGGGGAACTTGGCTGGCATTGCAGATAAGACAGGGGTGCTCAAACTGGGAGTTGTGAGGTTATTACAGGGGGCAGGAGGCAGAAGCATAGGCATGTGCATGAGGTGTGCCAGGTGTGCCCAGGCACACCCTAATGCAGGGGTGGGCAAATAGCCCCACTCTGCCAGCGCAGCAAGCCGCAGGGTCCGCGCTCCCGGGCCGTAGCGCCCGGCCGAGCGCAGCAAGCCGCCAGCCCCTCCCCCGTCTTCCCCCCTTCCCTGGAGCCATGCCACTGCATGCACAGCGCTCTGAGGGGCGGGGCTGCGTGCTCCCACGGGGCAGCATGTCTGGCTCTGCGCGGAGCAGAACATGCTGCTAGGAGCCTCATGGTAAGGTGTCCAGGGCCGGGGGGGGTGGGGGTTGGATAAGGGGTGGGGGCAGTCAGGGGACAGGGAGCAGGGGGGGTGGGATCCCAGGTGGGGTGGTTAGGGGCGGGGGTCCTCTGGAGGGGGCAGTCAGGGAGCAGGGGGGATTGGATGGGGCATGGGAGTCCCGGGGTCTGTCAGGGGGCGGGGGGTGGTTACGGGTCAGGGCAGTCAGGGGACAGGGAGCAAGGAGGGTCCTGGGGGGGGAAGTTAGGGTGTGGGGGTCTCTGGAGGGGGTGGTCAGGGAACAAGGAGCTGGGGGGGTTGTATGAGTCGGGAGTTGTGGGGGTCTTGTCAGGAGGCAGGGGTGTGGAGAGGGGTTGGGGCAGGCAGGGAGCGGGGGGGGTTGTATGGGTCGGGAGTTCTGGGGGTCCTGTCAGGGACGGGGGAACAGTTGGATAGGCATGGGAGTCCCGGGGGTCTGTCTGGGGGCAGGGGTGTGGATAAGGGTCAGGGCAGTCAGGGGACAGGTAGGGGGTAGGGTCCTAGGGGGGCAGTCAGGGGACAAGGAGCAGGGAGGCTTAGATAGGGGGTGGGGTCCTGGGGGGGCAGTTAGGGGCAGGGGTCTCAGGAGGGGGTAGTTAGGGGACAAGGAGCGGAGGGGTTGGGGG
This sequence comes from Mauremys mutica, assembly GCF_020497125.1. Taxonomy (NCBI): domain Eukaryota; kingdom Metazoa; phylum Chordata; order Testudines; family Geoemydidae; genus Mauremys; species Mauremys mutica. Next base: position 179,363,195 of record NC_059073.1, read on the forward strand.
TTCTGAGGGGGCAGTCAGGGGGCGGGAAGTAGGAGGGAGTGGATGGGGGCAGGACGGGGGCAGGGCTAGGGCAGGGCTCCCTGCGTGCACACCCTAATGAAATGTGCTGCACATGCCTAGGGGCAGAAGCCTAGTCCTGCCGGTTCCCCTGCCTCTTCCCGTAGTGTGCTGGGTTCCTGCCCCTCCTCCGCCTCTCCGTCCCTTCCTCCCTGCGGGCTGATCAGCTGATGGCCCTTGCGAGGGACTGATCGGGAAGGAGCAGAGTCAGAGTGCTCGCTGCTCCCGGCGGAGGCAGAGAAGAAGCGGCGGCAGGTCCTTGGGGAAGGGGGGTGGGTGGAATAGGGGCATATCCCCTCCTAGCCCTCTGCCCTGACCCCCTCTCACACACACCCAGCCCTCTGCCCTGAGCACCGCAGCCCTGCACACCCCCTAGGCCCCTGCCCTGAGCCCTGTACCCCCCTCATACACACCCAGCCCTTTGCTTGACTCCTTCACACACCCCTCACGACCCCAGCCCTGACTCTGGCACCCCCACACATACCCAGCCTCCCCGACACCTGCATCCCCCTCACATGCCCCCAGCCCTCTGCCGTGACTCTTTCACCCCCCCATGCCCAGCCCCCCACACTCCATGCACCCCCCACATCCTGACTCTTGCACCCCCCCCCCCACATCCCCACCCTGAGCACCAAACAAGACCTCCTGCACACACCCCCACACATTCCCACTTGCACCCCTCGCACCAAATGGGAGCTGCCCAGGTAAGTGCCCCACACCCAAACCTCCTGCCTCAACTCTGAGCCCCCTCCCTCATTCTAGCTCCCGGCCAGACCCTTCACCCCCAGCCCTGTGCTCAGTCCACTCCCACCCTCAGCTCAGTGCAGCGAGAGGAAGAGAATGGGCCAGAACCAGGGAGAAGGTAGGTACCCACTGCATGTGGTCAGGGCTGGGACCCCAGACCAGCAGCCAGGATCCTGGCTTGCAGGAGCCGGTGGATGGAATCCCTGAGCAGCGGTGGGCTGAGCCGCTCAACCCACTGCCTGTCTGGGGTCCTGGCCGCTGGCCCCGCACAGCCCGCTGCTGGTCTGGGGTTCTGGCTGCTGGACCCTTGCCAGCCAGGGTCCCGGCCTCAGGCCCCGCTCAGCCCGCTGCCGGCTTAGGTGAACAGAACCCCAGACCAGCAGCAGGCTGAGTGGGCCAGCGGCATAAGATCAACATTTTAATTTAATTTTAAATGAAGCTTCTTAAACATTTTGAAAACCTTGTTTATTTTACAATACAACAATAGTTTAATTATATAATATATAGACTTGTAGAGAGAGACCTTCTAAAAAAATTAAAATGTATTACCGACACGCGAAACCTTAAATTAAAGTGAATAAATGAAGACTCGGTACACCACTTCTGAAAGACTGCTGACCCCTGGTTTAGTATCTCTGGGGCATGAGCCCTTTCAAATTCTTCAGACTAACAGATATAAAATCAACCAGGTAAAACTCATATCCCCTCATTAATATACTCGACTGATCATAATAAGCAAATCTCCATTGGCTCCATAAATCTGATAACTAATATAAAGACCCCATGATGGGCTTAGGCCCAGTTCTGATCTCACGCACACTGGTGTAAAACTAGTGTATTTCCAGTGACTTCAATGGAATTTGCTCTGATCTACACCAACATAAGAGATATCAGAATCATACTGACAGACTTAAGCCATGCAAAGGGGGACAGCTGTGGAATGTCTAATACAACAATCCATGGCCAGCAGAGGTGGTAGATTTCATCCTCACAACAGGGAGGAGAATACACAGCTGTGAAACCTATGAACCCCACAGAGCCAGAGACTATATTCTGCTGAATTGTAGCTAAAGGCTGATCCTAACAGTTTCCTGAATATGGTCATCTAGGCAAGAAGTACTTAACTTAATGCAATAAGCATATTTATAACTACATGATCTGCCTCAGTTATGCTTAAGGAGCCACTCACCAACTGCAGTTTCAAAACTAAGGTGCTTATAATTATAAATATCATGCTTCAAGTACTGTGTAGTTAGTCTAACTGCATGCATCAAAGCAAAGCTATCTTACCTTATTATATATGGTGACTTTAATATTTAACTGGTTTTATCTTATAAATTCTATACAGTATTTTTAAATCTAATGAAAACATTCCTTTGTCACAAAACAAACTCCTCCTGGGTTACTGTATGCATAAAAGCAATCAGCTCCGACAAGACAAAGCCACTACCATTTTTGCAATTCTTAAACCACAAGGAAGGATTTTAGCATACACGCTTTGTTTACAGAATCTACAGATTAAGTATGCACAACAAGCTCCATATAAATATTCACCAACCTGACTTTCCCATGACCTCCTTCCTGATTGTTACCTGAAGCTGCTTCTGTTGACTTCGTGTTTTGAGCTGACTAATTTCCTTGTAGAGCTCCAAGCCTGCAGACACTGTCTGCAGAGCTGACAGTGCTAGAGTGAGCTCACAGCACACTGACAGTGTAACTGCATCCTTTCATGAGCCTGCCCATGCCTTATAAGGAATAAAGCAACTTTTTTTCTTAGCAAGATTCCGGCTTAGGGTCAGGGGTTATTTATCTTCCACAGAAACCAAGCAGCTCAAAAACCAGCATGTGGGTCCACATGCCAATTTAGTTTAGTAATAACAGACACTAAGTTGTTACAAACAAAATACTACACCATATGTGAACTGGTACAACAGGCTTCACAACAGTACAACAATAAAAAAGAAGTTAACTTACTTTAAATTGGGTAATCTGTCAACTTAATTAAGGATAAAATAACTAGGTATTTTAGAGTGTGACTGGTGTCCTGGGGGCATGATAGGCAGGGGGAGGCCTCCTCAAACAACCTAGAGTAGCCCCGCCCATGCTCCACCTCCAGGCCAGGTCCCCCATGTGGTTCCCCGTGCTCTCCCCTGGCTGGCTGGTTGGCCTGCCTCCCACACTCAGGGCTCAGGGTGGCTGGTGCTGAGGCCACACCGCGTGGAGCACCAGGGTTGGGGGCACTGCAGCTGTGCCAGCTGGCATAGGCGGCAGGTTCATATAATTTTTGGTGGGGCCCAAAATGGTGGTGTCCCCCCCTCCCCTCTCACCCTGTAAGCTGATATAAAATGAAGCTACAATGCGTCAGCACCACAAGATTACAAGGGTCAATTAAAAGTGGAAAGTCAGAAGCAGCACTTGCCTATTAATACCTAATACACGGTATTAAATTTTGTTGCACCTGTTGTGACAAAGTGGGAATGTTCTTAATGTTTTCTCTGAATACTGTGTGGGTGCCTCAGTTTCCCCTGCAAAGTGCCAACTGACGGTGTTGGGGACAAAGAGATCAGGTGGCCTCCTTGTCCGGAAGAGACACAAAGGCCAGATGAGGGAGTGTCAGTTTGGAGCTGGCTGGGGAAATCGGGAGAGGCCCATAACTTGGGTCTGGGCTCCCCACCCCCCAAGATGGACCTGACTGAGGGGTCCTGTTTTCTGTACTTACAAGCTCTGTTTTAGACTGTATCCCTGTCATCTAATAAACCTTCTGTTTTACTGTCTGGCTGAGAGTCACATCTGACTGCGGAGTTGGGGTGCAGGGACCTCTGGTTGCCCCAGGACCTGCCTGGGCAGACTCGCTGCGGAAAGTGCACAGTGTGGAAGGGCATGCTGAATGCTCCGAGGTCAGACCCAGGAAGGTGTAAGCTTCTTGCCCTGGAGACAGTATGCTCAGAGAGGAGGCTCCCCCAGAGTCCTGACTGGCTTTGTATGGAGTTGTTCCAAAGCATCCCAGCATCCCCTTCCACACCATGCGCTTCCCGGAAGTCTGCACAGGCACTGACACTCCCTCCTCTGGCCTTTGTCTCTTTTCCAAGCATTAGGAGGCCACCTGATCTCTTTGTTCTCCAACACCTTCAGTTGGCACCTTGCAGGAGAGTGGCCCAGGCCATCAGTTGCCTGGAGACAGGGTGTCAGCCATTCTCTGTGCAGACAGCATCACACTGGCCCTCTAGGGCTTTACAACAATCACACCCCCTTATCCCACCATCTAGAGCCTTAAGAAATGCATTGGGGAAACTGAGGCACACAGACAGTATTCAGAGAAAACACCTGTATACGACCAGTTACATACTTTGAAGGGTGTAAAATAATCAAATATTGTGCCAAATACAATGATACTCCAAACACCTTCAGTTGGCACCTTGCAGGAGAGTGGCCCAGGCCATCAGTTGCCTGGAGACAGGTTGTCAGCCATTCTCTGTGCAGACAGCATCACACTGGCCCTCTAGGGCTTTACAACAATCACACCCCCTTATCCCACCATCTAGAGCCTTAAGAAATGCATTGGGGAAACTGAGGCACACAGACAGTATTCAGAGAAAACACCTGTATACGACCAGTTACATACTTTGAAGGGTGTAAAATAATCAAATATTGTGCTAAATACAATGATACTCCAAACTGACCACCAAATTTAAATTGCATGTTTTTCCCCTCAGGTGAGGGTTCTGGGGTGGGGCTGGGGATAAGGGGTTCACAGTGCAGGAGCGTGCTCGGTGCTGGGGGTGCAGGCTTTGGAGTGAGGCAGAGCTGAGGATGAGGAACTTGGGGTGCAGACAGGCTGCCCCAGGGCTAGGGCCAGAGAGGACTCCCCATCACCACCACTGGCAGCAGCAAGCTCCAGGGGAGGGACCCCTCCTGCCCCCCATGGCACACACACTCTGCACATGCTCCTAGAGCCCCTCTCAGGTCCAGAAAGCTCACTCCCCTCCCCTATGACGGGTACTGGGGGGGGCACAGGTGGCCTTCCATGTTGCCCCTCACCATAACTTCACTGTGGATGGGGGATGGGGCTGCCCCTTGCCCAGCATGGGGCAGAAGTGGGGTAGGCAGGGTGGTGGCTGGCTATGGGGTGGGGGAGCAGGGTGTCATAAAATTCACCCAAGCCCCAGCTGCTCAGGTCTAGGAAGCCTCCCTCTCCCATCCCTCCTGTGGCGGGTGGGTTGGTGGGTGCTGGGGGAGGGGGCATTGCCTTCACATGTGGCTTCCTGCCTCTCCTGTGCAGCCTGCTGTGCCTCACTGGGGGGCTGGGACTGGGGCTGGGGCAGGGGGGGAATCATAGGGTCAAACACTCAAACATAATAAAAAATCATAGGGTCAAACACTCACGGAAGTCCCAAGTGCTGCTAAGGTGAATGATGTCTGTCTCCTGGCCCGTTTGTGTCACCTCCAGGTAAGGGCGGGAGGGGAGGGGAGGCCCCCTCCGCTCCCCTCCCCCTCCTGAGTGCTTCAGCAATCGTTAGCACATTCCTCTTATGGTAATGCTTAGCACATTCCTCTTATGTTAATGCTGCAGCCCTTAGGCTACCGGCAGCAGCAGCAAAGGAGAGAGAGAGAGAGAGAGAGAGAGACATGCTGTGTGCTCTCTTTACATTCAAGCAGGGAAACTCCGGGGAGGGGGAAAAATCTAATATTTCCAAATATTGGTGGAGCAGAGCCCCTGATTATGAATATTCCTGGGGCTTTAGCTCCAAGAGCCCATATAAGTTGGCGCCCATGCCAGCTGGCACTCTGGGGCTGGCCGCCCGGCTCATGAGGCTGGGGGCACCGCAGCCACACTGCCTGGCCACCCGGAGCCTGTATAAACAGAAGAAATAGGAATGTAAATCTAGCAAAATTGCCAAGTCATTATTGTTGTGTATTTGGTTGTCATGGTTTTTTTGCTATGGCAACTGAGTTAGATTATTATGGGTTAGCTCAACCGGTTTCAACCGGCTGAGGAGCTCTCTGTAGATATGTAAATAAAATGGAGGTTTTGGTTAGCTGCCTGCTCTCTGGCCTCAAGTGATTGTTTCCTACACCGGCTGCCCCAAGGATATAACACTGGCGACGAGGGTGAGACTCCGGTGCTGCTCCAGTAACAGAAGGAAGTAGAAGTCAAGGTAAAGACCAAACAAAGAAAAAAAGCTGCTTGTTTGCACTGACTGTGAAAGTGAAACTAAAAATCATGGCTACTCTGACCAGGCCCCTGGAGCCTTTTGATGAGAATACAGAGCAGTGGCATGTGTATACTGAGCGTTTTGAGCTTTTTGGTATTGCAAATGACATTACAGAAGCGAAGAAGGTGCCAATATTCTTAACTGTTGTAGGGGCTAAAACCTACTCTCTGCTACGCAGCTTACTACACCCTGTTAAGCCTGAGACTAAATCTTACAGTGACATTGTGGAAATCCTGGGGTCTCATTTCTCCCCAAAACCACTGGTAATTGCTGAAAGATATAGGTTCCACAAAAGAGACCAAAAGGAAGATGAAACAGTTGTACAATTTGTAGCCATTTTAAAAAAGCTAGCAGAACACTGTGAATTTAAAGAAATGTTACAGGATGCCCTGCGTGACAGGTTAGTGTGTGGCCTGTACAGTGAAGCTATACGGAAGCGCCTACTGACAGAGGCTCAGCTTACCTTACAGAAGGCTGTTGATATTGCTGTCTCCATGGAACTGGCTACAAGGGAGGCACAATACATCGGTGCACCCCCTAGGGTGCAAAAAGTGTCACAAGAACCGACCCACAAAACTGTGCAGAGTCAAGAATGTTACCGCTGTGGTAAGCCGGGTCACCAGGCATCAGAATGCTGGTGTAAGGACCTGGTGTGTCGACACTGTGGCAAAAAGGGACACATTGAGTGTGCCTGTAAACAAAAGAAAAAGAGGCCTGTGGTCTGGCCAACAAAAAGAGGAACCCTGCATACCCTAGAGCAGACCCAGGATGATCAAGGTGACACCTCATCGCAAGAGGAAGTGCCACTGCATGTTTTGTCTTTGGCAATGGGCTCACATGAATACTGGGTAACCCCGTTATTGGATGGCAAACGTATACGCATGGAACTGGACACCGGTGCAGCCGTCTCACTGATCTCCGAGACTGTGTATAAAGAAAAGCTACAGCATCTTCCGCTTAAGGCAACAAAAACTGTTCTGAAGACGTATACGGGAGAAGCTGTGCCTATGCTGGGCACTATTGATGTTAAGGTGGAGCTCAATGGACAGGTGGCTAAATTGCCACTGTTTGTGGTGAGAGGTAACTACCCAGCCTTAATGGGTAGGTCTTGGCTTGGGAAGATTCAACTGAACTGGGCAGAAGTGCACCGGATGACTAAAGAAGAAACCAGTCTAACCCCTATACTAAGGAAACATGCTGCTGTTTTTGGAGATGATTTGGGAAGTATGAAGGGAATCACTGTGACATTGAACATTAAACCTGGCAGTCCACCAAAATATCTGAAAGCCCGAACTGTGCCATATGCCATCAGGCCAAAAGTTGAAGCAGACCTGGAGCGCCTGGTCACCAATGGAGTCCTAATACCAGTTACCCATAGCTCATGGGCCACTCCTATCGTTCCAATCGTGAAGAAAGATGGCTCTCTCCGGATTTGCGGTGATTTTAAAGTCACTGTCAACCCAGTGTTGTGTGCAGAGCAATACCCGCTTCCCCGCATCGATGACCTCTTCGCAGGCCTGGCTGGGGGACAAAAGTTCAGTAAGATTGATCTGAGTCAAGCATATTTACAGATGCACGTCGATGAAAAGTCCCAAGACCTGTTGACTATTGTGACTCATAAGGGGCTTTATCGATACTGTCGTCTACCCTTCGGAATAACATCTGCTCCCGCCCTGTTCCAGAGGGCTATGGACCAGATCTTGTGTGGCTTGTCAGGAGTTCAGTGCTATCTGGATGATATCCTGGTCACTGGAAGAAATGAAGAGGATCACTTAAAGAATTTAGAGGCTACCCTACAAAGACTGGAAGAGTATGGCCTACGAGTTCGCAAAGACAAGTGTGAATTCTTCAAGCCCTCTGTTGAATATTTGGGACACATCATTGATTCTGCAGGTCTTCATAAGGCCCCTGCAAAAGTTAAAGCTATTGTGGAGGCTCCCCCACCTCGAAATGTAAGCCAGCTGCGCTCGTTTCTAGGACTCCTGAACTATTATGGAAAGTTCATCTCACAGTTAGCCACACTGATAAAACCACTTCATGAGCTCCTTGGGCAGAACAAGGCCTGGAAGTGGACTGAAGCCTGTGATGTTGCGTTTAACAAAGCTAAGGATGCATTGCTAAATTCTGAAGTTCTAACGCACTTTGATCCATCCTTACCACTGTAATTGGCCTGCGATGCCTCCCCTTATGGAGTGGGAGCAGTCGTGTCACATATTATGCCTTCAGGAGAAGAGAGACCTATTGCTTTTGCTTCACGCACTCTAAGCAAAGCAGAAACTAACTACGCCCAAATCGAACGTGAGGCATTAGGAATTGTTTTTGGAATTAGGAAGTTTCATCAGTACCTGTTTGGGCGAAAATTTACTCTTCTCACAGACCATCGACCTCTGACATCAATTTTTGGACCTTACACAGGCATTCCCCCATTAGCTGCTAGTCGTATGCAACGTTGGGCATTGTTACTTTCAGCACACACATATGAAATCAAATATCGGAAATCCACTCTACACGGCAATGCAGATGGCCTCTCAAGGTTGCCTTTGCCGGTCAAACACCAAGATAGTGCCCACAAGGAAATCTTCTACTTTGAACAGGTAGAGAATACACCCATCACTGCTACTCAGATAAAGAAGGCAACTCGCGTTGACCCAGTATTGTCCCACGTTATGGACCTGGTGATGCATGGAACATCTCGACAAACCTCTCCGGTCTCATCCGACCTTGTTCCCTACATGTCCAAGCGGACGGAGTTATCGGTCCAATCTGGTTGTTTGTTGTGGGGGAGACGTGTCATTATTCCACCACCACTGAGATCACAGATGTTAGAACAGCTACATTCCGGTCACTGTGGAATAGTGCGCATGAAGGAAATTGCACGAAGCTATTTTTGGTGGCCTGGACTGGACAGCGCTATTGAAGAGAAGGCAAAAGCTTGTATGTCATGTCAGGGTGTGAGGAATGCACCCCAGTGGGCACCCCTACACCCATGGGACTGGCCTGAAAACCCGTGGCAACGTATTCACGTTGACTTTGCTGGCCCCCTTGAAGGAAGCATGTTCTTGGTGGCAATAGATGCCCATTCTAAATGGCCAGAAGTCTCTATAATGCAGTCCACTTCTGCAGAGAGTACTATCCAAAAACTACGAGGACTCTTTAGTCGTTTTGGTCTGCCAGAACAACTTGTGAGCGACAACGGACCGCAGTTCGTTTCTCAGGAGTTTCAAAATTTTATGAAAGCAAATGGGATACACCACATCACGTCAGCACCATATCATCCGTCCACCAACGGATTAGCTGAAAGATTTGTGCAGACAATGAAAAACGCTTTGAAATCAGCAAGGGGACAACACTCCATTCAAAAGCGTCTGGATACCTTTTTACTTTCCTACAGAAACACACCTCATGCTACGACCCACGCATCTCCGGCCTTTCTAATGATGGGACGACAGCTGCGCACTTGCTTTGATCTGCTGAAACCTTCTGAACCCCGACAAATTGTGCAACATCAGCAGCAATATCAAGTCATCAGACGGGCACCCAGAGCAAAAGACCGAACCTTTAGCCCGGGACAGCCAGTTTTGGGTTCCGGCCACAGTCATCACTCAAACAGGACCTGTTTCCTACACAGTCCGGACTGCAGAGAATCTTACCTGGCGGCGACATGTAGATCAGTTGTTGCCAGGTCATGCCAGTCCTCAGGACCCATCTGCAGTTGAGGGGTCTGACTTCACCTCTTCTAGTGAGGGATCGAATCACGAGTCACCTGTTTCTGACTGTTCTCCTCCATTACTGCCGGCGGCTGAGATACCCCTTTGCCCATCACGAGCTGATACCACCTCCTCACCTGTTCGTGCTGCGGACCCTGAGCCCCTAGTGCTTTCGGGTGCAATAACACCAGTAGTTCGCCGTAATCCACCTAGAGACAGAAGGCCTCCTCATCGGCTGGATCTTTAGCTAGGGCGAACCCACGGTTATGGGGCAAAATAATCCCCAGGGTTTAGCCGGGAATGGAGGCAGTCTACCCTCCTTCTCTAGTCTAGTGTGTGTTTTATTTAGGGGATGTTCTTATTAGGGGGGGAGGAATATGTTGTGTATTTGGTTGTCATGGTTTTGTTGCTATGGCAACTGAGTTAGATTATTATGGGTTAGCTCAACCGGTTTCAACCGGCTGAGGAGCTCTCTGTAGATATGTAAATAAAATGGAGGTTTTGGTTAGCTGCCTGCTCTCTGGCCTCAAGTGATTGTTTCCTACACCGGCTGCCCCAAGGATATAACAATTATATAAATGGATTTTGAACTGGGGAGTCCTCCTATCACATCCCCCATATTAAAGTTTTCATGTCTCCTACTGGTTTGTTACACTATCCCCTCAAACGACCAGTTGTTTTTTGTTGTTGTTTTTTTTCTTTTTGGTACATAGACATTCAATTATGAATGTTTAGCACTAAGGACCTTTCTTTCCTATGTTTGTAAAGCATTCTACACATCTCTGGCATTATCTAGATAGTGTACCTATCTTTACAGATCCAACAAGAGTTTGCCTTATATTGTGCAGTATATTGATACTTATCTTCAACTCCTTTGATGTTGAAAAGGGATGTCCTCATGAACAAAAACAAATTTTCTTTTGCCTTGAAATACATTCACAAGGTTATGAAAATTAGCAATGAAAAGACCTTTGAGGTCATCTACCTCACCCCCGGAGCCAATGTAGTGTATTTGCTAGGGCTTTGTCGCATACGGTTTAAGGTCTCTAATGATTTTTTGCCATTTCTCTAGCAAGATCTAGTTTACTGCAGTCTTACTGTCAAGTAGTTATTTGTTGTTGTTATTATTCAGGCTGTTTTCACTTTAATATTCATTTATTCCTATTTGAGCCAATCTCTATCACCCTAAATTCTTCTCTTTCCTTGGTTTTTACATCCTTCAGTTGTTGGTGGACTTATGTTCTGACCTTTGGCTTAGCTTAGTCAAACTATACACAGTTGTATGAGATAAGCATAGTCTAGTCTAGTCTAGTGTCTAGACCACAGGACTGAGAATCAGGAGCATGGGTTCTATTTACCTGCTGTGTTACTGGACAAGTCATTGAACCTCTGTGCCGTAGGGTTCATCTTCACTGCAAAAAAAAAAAAAAAAGATCTGCGGCAGGAAGTCTCAGAGCCTGGGTCAACTGACCTGGCATGGGTGGCACATGAGCCACCTGTTGGGGGAGTCTAGCCCCCAGCCCCACCTCCTCTGCCCCTGCCCCTTCCACCCCCATTCCCCTGCTGGAGCTCCGAGCCCCTCCTTCCTCCTCACAGCTGCCAGCTCCACTGCCCCAGGCCCGGGCTGCACTGCCTGAGCACCCTGGAGCACTGGGCACTGTGGCCCCAGAGCACTGGGCACTGCGGCCCCAGTGCTCCCAGCCCCCCCAGCCCTGGAGTGCCAGGTGCTGTGGCCCCAGTACCCAGGGGAACTAACCGTCCCAAGTCACGGCCGCAAGCCAGCTGCCCTAGCCCCAGCACCAGCCTGCTTCCAGGAAGAGGAGCAGCCTCCCTGGGCTGGGGACAAGGGAGAAGCAGCAAGCAGGAGTGGGCCTCGAAGGGGAGCGAGGGCAGGGACATGCAGGGCTGTTTGGGGAGGCTTTGCCTCTCCCAGCTACTTGTGCTTGGTGGGATCATACTGCAGGGCTAAAAATAGCAGTGTAGCTGTTCCTGCTTGAACTAGAATCCAGGCTCAGATTCTGGGCTTCAGTTGACCCAGGGTCTCAGACTTGCTGATGCAGGTTGTTTTTTTTTGCATTGTAGGCATACCCATAAGAACGGCCGTACCGGGTCAGACCAAAGGTCCATCTAGCCCAGTATCTGTCTACTGACAGTGACCAATGCCAGGTGCCCCAGAGGGAGTGAACCTAACAGGCAATGATCAAGTGATCTCTCTCCTGCCATCCATCTCCATCCTCTGACAAACAGAGGCTAGGGACACCATTCCTTACCCATCGTGGCTAATAGCCATTTATGGACTTAACCACCATGAATTTATCCAGTTCTCTTTTAAACGCTGTTATAGTCCTAGCCTTCACAACCTCCTCAGGTAAGGAGTTCCACAAGTTGACTGTGCGCAGCGTGAAGAAGAACTTCCTTTTATTTGTTTTAAACCTGCTGCCTATTAATTTCATTTGGTGACCCCTAGTTCTTGTATTATGGGAATAAGTAAATAACTTTTCCTTATCCACTTTCTCCACATCACTCATGATTTTATATACCTCTATCATACCCATAGTTTCCTCATGAATTAAATGGGGATAAATACTTATTGCCACAAGGTTATTGTCAGGCATTAAATGTCTGTTTTGCACATTTATTGGATAATCTAGATCATCTGGAAACAAAGAACATAGGTCATACTTAGAGGATGGGGGTGAGGGGCTTTCTCCTGGAAAGCAGAGACTCTGAAAAAGATTTGGGGGACAGGGTGGATAATCTGTTGAACATGAGCTCCCAATGTGATGCTGTGGTCAAAAGGGGTAATGCGATCCTTGGATTCATAAACAGGGGAATCTCCAGTAGGAGTAGAGGTTATTTTGCCTCTGTATATGCCACTGGTGCAACTGCTGCTGGAACACTGTGTCCAATTCCTGAGTCCACAATTCAAAAATGACATTGATTAATTGGAAAGGGTTAAGAGACGAGCCATGAGAATAATTAAAGGATTCAAAACATGCCTTAGACTCTAGGAGCAATGCTCAATCTATTTATTTTAACAAAGAGAAGGTTAAGGGGTGACTTGATTACAGTCTGTCAGTACCTACACAGGAAACACATATTTGATAATAGGCTCTTCAATCTAACAGAGAAAGATGTAACACAATCCAATGGCTGGAATAAATTGACTAGAAAAATTCAGACTAGAGACAAGGGATAAGTTTTTAATAGTGGGAGTAATAAACCATTGGAATAAACCATGTGGTGGATTCTCCATCACTGACAATTTTTAAATCAAGTTTGGATTTTTTTCTAAGACATATACCCTAGGAATTATTTTGGGGAAGTTGTATGGCCTGTGTTATACAGGAGGTCAGACTAGATTTTCACAAAGGTCCCTCCTGTCCTTAGAATCTATGACATGCATCCGACGAAGTGGGTATTCACCCACGAAAGCTCATGCTCCAATACATCTGTTAGTCGATAACAGGGATAGGCAACCTATGGCACACGTGCCGAAGGCAGCACACAAGCTGATTTTCAGTGGCACTCAGACTGCCCGGGTCCTGGCCACTGGTCCAGGGGGCTGTGCATTTTAATTTAATTTTAAATGAAGCTTCTTAAACATTTTAAAAACCTTATTTACTTTACATACAACAATAGTTTAGTTATATATTATAGACTTATAGAAAGAGACCTTCTAAAAACGTTAAAATGTATTACTGGCACTTGAAACCTTAAATTAGAGTGACTAAATGAAGACTCGGCACAGCACTTCTGAAAGGTTGCCAGCCCCTGCTCTATAAGGTGCCACAGGACTCTTTGCTGCTTTTACAGATCCAGACTAACACGGGCTACCTCTCTGACACTTGACCTGATCAGAGAATCTTAAACTATTGTTAATATTTCTTCATAAATCAGTCCCTCCATATTGCTAACCGTTTTTGCTCTTTCCTGAATTCCAAATGATCTATAACTATTTGTTTAGCTGCCCAGAACTAAGTATGCAGAATTCCAGGTGCAGGCTCACCAGATTCATGATTCACCTTCCTGGTCTATGCAGGGAGTCCATAATTGCACTGAACTCTTTTCTGCCCAGTTCCATTGTAAACTCATAAACTAGTTTGCAATGTTCTATAAGGCTACCCAGGTCTCTTTCAACATTGCTGCTTTCCTATTGTCTTCCTCCCACTGAATATCTATGTTTCATATGTTCCTCCCTGCTGCATTAGTTTGCATTTTTCTAAATGTAATCCCATTTGTGCAATTTCCTGATTATGCTCTTTATTTCATTTGGTATTATTTCTTGTTTCTCAGTTAAATATTTCTCATTTTAGTACATTGCCGAGAATTCCTTCCCTGGCTAGAGGCGCCTTTTAAATTTTTACTCACCTGGCGGCGGTCCGGGTCTTCAGCGGCACTTTGGCAGCGGGCCCTTCAGTAGCTCTGGGTCTTTGGCAGCACTTCGGTGGCGGGTCCTTCCATGCTGCTGAAGACACAGAGCGAGTGAAGGACCTGCCGCCACCGCCGCTGCAAACTTGGAGTGCAGCCCGGTGAGTACAAGCGCCGCAGAGGGTGACACCTTTTTTTATGTCCGCTCCCACGCTTTGCCCCAGCCCCCTGAATCCTCTGGGTGGCCCTGTCTAGTACTATTCAATATTTTCATTCATGATTTGGATAATGCAATGGAGAATATGCTTATAAAATTTGCAGATGACACCAAGCTGAGAGCAGATGCAAGCACTTTGCAGGACAGGATTAGAATTCAAAATGACCTTGACAAACTGGAGAATTGCTCTGAATTCAACAATGAAAATTCAATGAAAATAAGTGCAAAGTGCTTCATTTAGGAAGGAAAAATCAAATGCATAACTATGAAATGGCTAGGTGGTAGTACCGGTGAAAAGGATCTAGTAGTCCTAGGGGATCACAAATTGAATGAGTCAACAATGCCGATGAACTTGGTATGTAAAACAGAGGAGGTAACTGTCCTGTTCTACAGGAGGTAATTGTCCTGTCCTGGTGAGGCCTCAGCTGTAGTTCTGTGTCCAATTCTAAGCATCCCACTTTAGGGAAAATGTGGATAAAGTGGAGAGTCCAGAGGACAGCAACAAAAATGATAAAAGGTTTACAAAACCTGACCTCTGAGACAAGTTTAAAAACACTGTGCTGTTTATATTTGAGAAAAGAAGATGGGGGAGGGGACCTGATGCTCATCGAATAAATTACGGGTTGTTAAAAGGAAGATCATACTCATTTGCTCTCCAGGTCCACTGAGGTAAGGCAAGAAGTAATAGGCTTAGTCTGCAGTAAGGGCGATTTAGGTTAGCTATTAGGAAAATCTTGCTAAAAATAAGGATAGTTAAGCTCTGGAATAAGCATGCAAGGGAAGCTGGAGAATTCTGTCACTGGAATTTTTAAAGAACAAATTAGACAAATCCATCTGGCGTAGTTTAGCGCAGAGGTGCTCAACCAGGAGTACATGTACCACAGAGGTTTTCCAGGGTGTTACTCCTGAGGGCATTCTGCACAAAAAAATTAAAAATTCTGCACACAATATTTTAAAATTCTGAAAAATTCTGCAAGTTTTGTCAATAAGTAAATGCAGAGGCTCCAGCATGGCACTTCAGGAAGGTGGGAGATAACCCTGCAGCCTCTCCACCCCCAATCCTGGGGACACAGACTCAGTGGTGAGGCTGCACCTGACCCTGACACAGCACAAAGCCTGGGCCCACCCCAGAAACCCCTGGAATCCTGCCGCTCTGAGCCAGGTACGGGGCCGGCAGGCTCAACCAGGCAGGATCTAAGTGTGGAGGGGCTCAGTGTGGGGGATCCAGATGTGAGGTGAGAGGATTCTGTGTGGAACAATCTGGGTGCAAGCAGCTCAGTCGGGGGGTCTAGATGGCAGTGGATCAGGATGCAGAGAGGCTCATTTGGGGGTGGGAGGAGAGGTTTCCAGGTGTAGAGGCAATGGGACTCTGCCAGGGCTTCCAGGTGAAAGTGTTTGGGGCTCAGTGGAGAGTTCTCGGTGTGGGGGTTGTAAGGGGGCACAGGGGTGTGGGGATCATCAGAGTGGGGGGTTGAGTGCATGGAGCTCAGTGGCGGTGCTCTGGGTGCAGGGGTGGGGGTCCGGAGGCAGAGGGTCAGGGTGCAGGGGGCTCCAAATGCAGGGGTTGAGGTTCAATGGAGTGGGGTTTGGGTATGCAGGGCTAGGGGATCCTGGGTGTACGGGGTGAGGCTTGGTGGGGGTGTCTGGGTATGGGTATGCATGGGGGTTGGGTAGATGGGGGAGCAGCTCCCTGTACAGTGACCCCCTCCCCCACATAGCTGAGGAGCGCTGGGGGCAGGAAGCAGGGGAGGATGCTGAGCTTCCTGCAGCTGGGAGAGGTTTCTGGGGTGGGTCTGACACAGCCTCAGCCACCCCTTGCAGGGGAAGAGGAAGTCCCATCCTCTCCTGCCTCCAGCCCAGCCAGGATTAGCAGCTAATCCCAGCTCAGGGTAGCAGCCACAGGCTGGGGTGTCCCCAGCTCTGCGGTAATTTACCTCTCTGCCACCTGCTCCAGGTGCCTGAAAAGATGTATCTGCACAGCTAGGGAGTGAAAAGAACAGGAGTACTTGTGGCACCTTAGAGACTAACAAATTTATTTGAGCATAAGCTTTCGTGGGCTACAGCCCACTTCATCGGATGCATAGACTGGAACACAGACAGAAGATATTTATACATACAGAGAACATGAAAAGGTGGAAGTAGCCATACCAACTGTAAAAGGCCAATCAACTGAGATGAGCTGTCATCAGGAGAAAAAAAAAACTTTTGAAGTGATAATCAAGATGACCCCTAGAAGGTGTGAGGATACTTAACATGGGGAAATAGATTCAATTAGTATAATGGCCCAACCATTCCTAGTCTCTGTTCAAACCTAAGTTAATTGTATCTAATTTGCATATTAATTCAAGTTCAGTAGTCTCTGTTTGGAGTCTGTTTTTGAAGTTTTTTTGTTGTAAAATTGCCACCTTCAAGTCTGTCACTGCGTGGTTAGAGAGGCTGAACACCTACTGGTGTTTGAATGTTATGATTCCTGATGTCAGATTTATGTCCATTTATTCTTTTACATAGAGACTGTCTGGTTTGGCCAATGTATATGGCAGAGGGGCATTGCTGGCATATGATGGCATATATCACGTTGGTAGATGTGCAGGTGAACGAGCCCCTGATGGCATGGCTGATGTGATTAGGTCCTATGATGGTGTCACTTGAATAGATATGTGGACAGAGTTGGCATCGGGCTTTGTTGCAAGGATAGGTTCCTGGGTTAGTGTTTATGTTGTATGGTGTGCAGTTGCTGGTATTTGCTTCAGGTTGGGGGGCTGTCTGTAAGTGAGGACTGGTCTGTCTCCCAAGATCTGTGAGAGTGAGGGATCATTTTTCAGGATAGGTTGTAGATCTCTGATGATGTGCTGGAGAGGTTTTAGTTGGGGGCTGAAGGTGACGGCTAGTGGCATTCTGTTATTTTCTTTGTTGGACCTGTCCTGCAGTAGGTGACTTCTGGGTACTCTTCTGGCTCTGTCAATCTGTTTTTTCACTTCAGCAGGTGGGTACTGTAGTTTTAAGAATGCTTGATAGAGATCTTGTAGGTGTTTGTTCTGTCTGAGGGATTGACACAAATGTAGTTGTATCTTAGAGCTTGGCTGTAGACAATGGATCATGTGGTGTGTCCTGGATGGAAGCTGGAGGCATGTAGGTAAGTATAGCTGTCAGTAGGTTTCCAATATAGGGTGGTGTTTATGTGACCATCGCTTATTAGCACAGTAGTGTCTAGGAAATGGACCACTTGTGTGGATTGGTCTAGCCTGAGGTTGATGGTGGGATGAAAATTGTTAAAATCATGGTGGAATTCTTCAAGGGCTTCTTTTCCATGGGTCCAGATGATGATGTCATCAATGTAGCGCAAGTAGAGTACATTGATGACATCTTCATGTCAATGGTCACACAACCACCACCCTATATCGGAAACCTACTGACCGCTATACTTACCTACATGCCTCCAGCTTCCATCCAGGACACACCACACGATCCATTGTCTACAGCCAAGCTCTAAGATACAACCACATTTGCTCCAATTCCCCCAGGAGCAAGGGGGGTACATCAACTCATCTAGATATTTGCCTACTTTTACAACAGGCTACATAAAAAGCACTAGCGAAGTCAGTACAAATTTTCATTCAGACAATGACTTGTTTCTACTGCGCTATGTACTATATAGTGAAATGTCAGTACAATATTTATATTCCAATTGATTTATCTTACAATTATATGGAAAAATGAGACCGTATGCAATTTTTCAGAACTAATGTGCTATGACACTTTTTTTATTTTTATGTCTGATTTTAAGTAAGTAGTTTTTAAGTGAGGTGAAACTAGGGGGTACGCAAGACAAATCCGACTCCTGAAAGGGGTACAGTAAGCTGGAAAAGCTGAGCACTACTACTCTAGCAGGCATTACTTGGGCCTGCCATAGCACAGGGGGCCTGGCCTCCCATGACTTCTGGAGGGCCACTCCAGCCCTACATTTCACTGCAGTTTGTGCTGCGCCACCATAAAGCAGGATTTGCACTGGTGCAGCTTCCCCACGCTACCAACAGCCCCAGTATGAGCAACGCCTGGGTTAAGGCGGCTGCAACTTGCTCCATTTACACAGGCTAGTGGCTTGGCCGCGCCCCCAGAGAGGGGAGCCCCCCCCTCCCCTGTTCCACCTCAGCTCGCGCTCCCGGCTCCCCCCGCCCCGCGCGCGTGCCGCGCTCCCCCGCCGGGCGTTCTATTGCATTACTGGGGGGGGGGGGGAGGCGCGAGGCTCAATCTCGGCGCGAGCGGGCGGCGCCATGGAGCTAACGGCCCCTCCGCGGCCCTGGGCCTTCCTCGCGCTGCCGGCCGCGGCGCTGCTGCTGCTGCTGCTGCTGCCGGGGCCGGCGGGTGAGTAACGGGCCGGGGAAGCGGCAGGGAGCGAGGCGGGGCCTCTCCCGAGTGACGTGAGCGCCCCCCCCGCGGGAGAGCCTCGGGCCGCGCTTCCCCGGCTCCAGCCGGCGGCGCCGCCTAGCGGCCAATTCACAGCGGCGTCTCCGCAGGCGGGGGGAGTCCGGGCTGCGCCTGCGCTCCGCACGCCGATGGCTCAACCGGGCGCGCGCTTCCCTCGCCCCTCGAGGAACGTCCCGCGCGCCAGCGGGGCCCGGGGCGCGCGCGCCTGCCTGTCACCCGCGTGTCAGTCATCCCAGCGGTGCGGGGAGCAGGGGGCACCTGCTGACGGAGCCCGCTGGGCCCGGCGGCGCCGGCTCCTTCGCCTCGCCTCCCTCTGCGGCGCTTCTCTGGTACGGGAGCTCCGAGGAGCAGCGTCGTGATCGGTGCATTTTAAAACCGCCGAGTTGCATAAGGTCCCTTGGCTGCCGGCTGGAAAGCTTGGCGCATTTTCCCTCACACGACCCTCAAATGCTGGTCAGACGGGCCGGTGACCGGCTCCTGACCGTTCCGGCTTCTGCATCGCGCTCAAGCCGCTAGTTGGCCTCACTTTTGTTGCATCCCTCCTTTGTCACACTCTTATCAGGGATTCCTGAGCTGACCGCGGGGTGCAGGCGCACCCCCTGCCTTGAAGTAGTTCTAACAACCCAAATACATGGTTTCCGCCTTCAGCGCCCCCACGATGAAGATTGTTCCAGCACCACTGCCCTTAACAGGCCCAAAACTTTGGCCTTTTTCTCTCATTACTCTTTTCTTTGGCTCTGATCCATTTTTGATTAGTCTTCCCCCTCCGCAACTTTTCTTTTGCCAGACTGCTTTACTTGCTCATGGTCAAAAAACTAGTGGAGACCCACCTGCGGTGCTGCCAACTCAATTTTATTAAGAATCTCACACTATTTGTGTTCTTAA
This sequence comes from Mauremys mutica, assembly GCF_020497125.1. Classification (NCBI taxonomy): domain Eukaryota; kingdom Metazoa; phylum Chordata; order Testudines; family Geoemydidae; genus Mauremys; species Mauremys mutica. Next base: position 179,382,814 of record NC_059073.1, read on the forward strand.
AGGCTCAGCTTCTTGAGTTGTTGTCTGAAGCTCTCAGTGTGCTTTCTTTCTTTCTTTCTTTCTTTCTTTCTTTCTTTCTTTCTTTCTTTCTTCTTTTTCAAGGTAAATTTTTAGCCTTCCTGGTTCTCGAGAAAAGCATGAAAATGTGTTCAAAATGTACAATAAAGATTCAAAACCAGATAGCAAACAGGAAGGACCCAAAATGTGTATTTGGAATATCTCATGATTTTAAACCACTCATGACTATTGCACAACTGGGATTGGGAAGTAGGTCACTTACTTTGGGAAGCATTTGAGTTGGACACATATCTTCCTTTCTTTGTTGTTTTTTGTCAAATGTTTGTGTGATTCTGTAATCTGTCAACACATCTTTTGACTCAAAATTCTCTTTGTCAGGAAAGCTATTAATTTGCAACCCATTTTACTTGTCAGACAATGAAATGTACATATATTGTGCTATGTAGCCCTTCTGCCAGGTGCTGCCAGTAGCAACCAGGACAGGGTTCAATATCTAGGGGTTCCTTTCCATTGGTACAACACAGAACCTGCTCGAGCCCCCAACCAGTAGCCTGGGAAATTTACACACCACCCTGGGCACCTCTGAGAGGCAATGCTTCCCTACTCGTAAGCACAGAGTCTGATTATAGAAAAGAAACTTTTAATAAAAGGAGGGCAGTAACTTGTCATTAATTTAGGAAAACACTGCAAACGGTTCATAAACAAACCATGAGTAAAAGATCCACCCCCAAGTACAGTAACTCCTCACTCAATGTCGCCCTGGTTAACATTGTTTCGTTGTTACATCGCTGAGCTATTCAAGAACATGCTCATTCAAAGTTGTGCAATGCTCCCTTATAATGTTGTTTGGCAGCTGCCTGCTTTGTCCACTGTTGCAGGAAGAGCAGCTCGTTTGAGCTAGCTGGTGGTGGCTTGAAACCAGGGTGGGCTGGCAGCCCCCCTATCAGGTCCCCCTAAATTCCATGTGCGGCAGCCGCCCAGCAGGCTATCAAGTGCGGGGCATTTCAGATGTCCTTCCCCCCACTGCCGTGTGCTGCTCCTGCCCTCTGCCTTAGAGCTGCTCCCAGGAGCCTCCTGCCTGCTGTGCAGGAGGGTGGGGAAAAAGGGGTGCTGATGTCAGGGTGTCTCCCTCCACTCCTGTACCCCATCTCCACAGGGTGGGGGGACACACATCAGGGCTCAGGATGGAGGGAGTTTGCTGGCAGCAGCTGCTGTCTCAACTTGCTAATATACTTAAAAAGACAGTGTACTTAGAGTAAGCTCAGCATACTTAAAGGGGCAATGTGTGTCTCTCACACACACACGCACACAGTGCGTTTCTCTGTCTCTCACACATGCGGTGTCACTCACTCACTCTCACACACACTCTCTCTCACATACATGCACCCCCCCAGCACTTTGGAAAGTGGAGGGAGTGATGAGTCCAGTGGGATAGTGTGGGTTCATCATCACGTTCAGTTTCCGCAGGGAATGTTTGCAGCCACTGCCATGCGTCTATTGTGTCTCCTCCCTCCATTTGTGCTGCTTTGTGGAGTGTGAGGCTACATTAACAACGTGTTAACCCTTGAGGGCTCAGCTGAGTGTTAGTTCATCATTTAGCAGCAAGGCATTCCCTGGGATATATCCCACCCTCTTCCACCCTCTGACTCCCTTACCTCAACCAAGCTTCACAATCATCATTGCTGTGTACAGTATTCAATTGTTTGTTTAAAACTTATACTGTGAATACTCTGTCTCTCTCTAGTCTAACCTAGATGATTGCCTTATCAAAGAACACTTGAACACAAGAGACAGAAACAATTACACGATAGACCATCAACCTCTTCCAAAGACTGGGGTTGCAAATAAACTTTCAGAAGTCCACATTGATACCCACACAACTAGAATTCATCAGAGCACATCAGGACTCAACTCAAGCCAGAGCCCTAGCCATCAAATATCTCATAGACATCAGATACATTTGTCCACGAATCGACGCACGGACGTGCCTACAATTCCTAGGACACATGGCCACCACCATATTCGTGGTAAAACACGTCAGATTACATATGCAGTGTCTTCAGGGCTGGCTGCGTTCAGTATACAAACCCACCAAACACAGCCCCAACATGGTGGTAACACCATTGACCAAGGTTTTAGCAATGGTGGACAAGACCAGAGAACATCTGCATAGGGGTTCCCTTTCACCACAGACCTCCTTCAGTCATGATCACAACAGATGCCTCCCTACTGGGCGGGGGGGCACACCTGGACCACCACATGACACAAGGCAGGTGGTCGCCATTGGAAGCACACCTTCACATAAACCTGCTAGAACTCAGAGCAGTAAGATACACCTGTCTTCACTTCCTACCACTTATAAGAAATGAATCAATTTGAGTGATGACAGACAATGTATCTTCTACATCAACAGACAAGGGAGGGCACAATCCCACTCCCTATGCACCAAAGCCATGAGACTATGGAACTGGTGTATCCAGCACCACATCGACATCTCAGCTTCTTATCTACCAGGATGCCAAAACACCACCGCTGACACATTAAGCAGATGGCTCTCACAAGAGCAAGAATGGGAACTGAACCCTACTGTCTTACAACAGATATTCTATCAGTGGGGGTTCCCATCTATCAACTTATGCGCCACAGCACAGAACCACAAATGCCTGCTATTTTGATCCAGGGCGAGACTTGGTCCCCTATCCCTGGGGGATGCTTTCCTAATCCGGTGGGACAAAACTCCAGGGTGGATGCCACATTAGACCTCACTGTCCTTTCTGCTGCTATTATGCACCTAACTCCAAAGTCTCCCCACAACCATAGTGGGTACTGCTCTACATTCACCTGAAGTGGAGCACCACAGGGACAGCACTCTAAGAAGAAGAGAGGGTTACTCATCTTATGCAGTAACTGAGGTTCTTCGAGATGTGTCCCTCCGTGGGTGCTCCACTACTCACCCTCCTCCCTTCTGCTTTGGAGTTCAACATGTGGACTCGATGATAGAGAAGGAACTGAGGAACTGGCCGTGCGTGCACTGAAGAGACTCCAATGGTGCCACGAGACACTTGCTGCGCACACACGGCCTGACCAGGCAATGCTACTGAAAATCTCAGATCAACGGCACCTGGATGCACCATCACCTGAAGTGGCGCACCCACGGGGGGACACATCGCGAAGTACCTCAGTTACTGCACAAGGTGAGTAACCCTCTCTTACATAGATTCTATCTGAAGAGCTCTTATTGTAAAAGTAGTTAAATATAAAACTAACATGAGGCACCTGGTTCTGATCTCACTTAAAAGCAGGGCTTCTGTTTTTCAGTTTTATCCAATAAGCACTGATAAAACACCCCTGATAACAAAAAAATAAAATTGGTGTTTATCCACTAAACACTGGAAAAATGGTTACTTGCATCTAAGGGCCTGTCTACATGGATCAATAATGCAGACTACAGGGATGTGATTTCTAAAGTGCACTAACCTGTTGTGCATTAATTGGTCCATGTAGACCTGCTGATGCTTACCAAAGATTCCCTAGTGCATTTTAATGTAGTGCTGTTTGAAGCAGCACTATGTTAATGCACACTAGAGAACATTACAAAGAGACTACTCATTATAGTATATATAAAGAAGAAAGCCCTGAAAAAAACTTATTTTTGACATCTTAAAAAAACCTTCAAATTGCAAAACATAAACACTGAAAAAATGAAATAAATAAGCCCTCCAAAACAGAAATCCTGTTTATAATGAAGTAGTACTATTGACTTCAGTAGAGCTACTGTTAGTGTATATTGGAGCAAATGAAATCAGAATCAGGTTTCAAGTGGCATCAGAATCAGCTACAGTGGAACACTGTAAATGTTCCATTATTATTATGTATTAATGTAACAACTAGGATTCCTAGTCATAGACCAGGACCCATAGAGCTAGGTGCTGTACCACTGCAATTCAGTTACAACTCCATTTAAGAGGGCTGAGTGGGCAACGATACTCAGAGAAAAGGCACATGCTATAGATGTTGGAACGACATGAAACTGAACATTTACAAATCTAGAGATAGGCGGCTTTTAAGATTTGGACGTTACTAATTTCAGGCTAGTAAAAATATAAAATATAGGGCCCAATTCTCCACTCTGTTATACTATTTTTACATTAATGTAAATTAAACTGGCAGCAAAACAAAAACAAAACCAAACAAACAAAAAAAGCAATGTTATTGGAGAATTAGGGCTTCTTCATTGGTTTGAGCTCTCTCTCTCTCTCTTTTTGGTTGCATTCCTGCTTACTGAGGCTAACCAAGAATGACTTACTTTTGGGTGTATCATGAGGAAGGGGTGGAGATACATATCATGACTGCATTCATCATTAGATTGAACCTAGAGTCCTTGTTGGTATGTATGAGAGAGCTTAATTTTCATAAATTCTTAGACTTAGGGTCTGTGTCAGGGTTCCCTCCCCACTCTGAATGCTGGGGTACAGATGTGGAGACCCACATGAAAGACCCCCTAAGCTTATATTCCACCAGCTTAGGTTAAAACTTCCCCAAGGCACAAATTCCTTGCCCTGGGATGGTATCGCTGCCACCATGAAGTGAGTTAGACAAATATTCAGGAAAAGGATGACATGGAGTTCCTGTTTCCCTAAAATATCCCCCCAAGCCCCATCACCCCCTTTCCTGGGGTGGCTTGAGAATAATATAGCAACCAAATAAGTAACCAAGGTAAGCACAGAGCAGACCCTTGGGTTTTTAGGACACTAAAAACCCAATCAGAATCTTAAAAAACAGAACTTTATTATAAAGAAAAAAGTAAAAGAAACACCTCTGTAAAATCAGATTAGAAGGTAATTTTACAGGGTAATAAGATTTAAAACACGGAGGATTCCCCTCTAGGCAAAACTTTAAAGTTACAAAAAAGCAGGAATAAACCTCCCTCTTAGCATAGGGAAAATTCACAAGCTGAAATAAAAGATAATCTAACGCATTTCCTTGCTATTACTTACTGTTTCTGTAAAATTAGATGTATCATTTCACTAGGGACTGGATTACTTGTTTGGTCTCTCTCTTTGTCTCGGAGAGAACAACACACACACACAGAGCACAAAGCAGAAACCTCCCCCCCACAGATTTGAAAGTATCTTCTCCCCTTATTGATCTTTTTGGTCAGGTGCCAACCAGGTTATTTGAGCTTCTTAACCCTTTACAGCAGTGTTTCCCAAACTTGGGACGCCACTTGTGTAGGGAAAGCCCCTGGCGGGCTGGGCCAGTTTGTTTACCTACTGCATCCACAGGTCCGGCCGATCACGGCTCCTACTGGCCGCGGTTCGCTCCTCCAGGCCAAAGGGGGCTGCTGGAAGCGGCGGCCAGTATGTCCCTCAGCCCGCGCCGCTTCCAGACCTCAGCCCTTTTATTTGTTGGAGTTTTCCTTTTCATATAAGTTCTCACTGATATATACAACATTTTTATAACTGGAATTGCCAGGATGTTTGAAAGTACAAGTTTTTTCAGTTCCTTATTAACTTAATTTAACATCTAAAGTATTAAGATATCATTTTAACTGTGAATGCACACTGTTCTCTATTGTAAGGAACTGGAACATCTGGTTGTATGGGAAATTGCTCTGTCAGGAATCAATTCTTGTAACCAAAAAACTATTTTAAAACTACATCTAATTTAAGTCATGAATTTAACTTGTTCAGTATTGTGGATGTTAGTGTGTTTAACTTTATTAGGCTATTGCATTATTAAGTCATCAGTCTCTTATTTAATTCAAAAGGACCCAACATAACTTCAAAGATTCCTCATGCACAAACTGGATGGTAGTGTATTTGATTAACATGCTGCTGTTCCTAGAATTGAACTTTTAAGTGCTGAAATATTGACTTGATGAAATCAAGAGGAGCTGAAACGTTAGGATTTCTTTGTTCTCTTAAGTAACTGTAAACATTTAATTGCTTTAAGTACTGTAGCTGATTTACACAGCTGATTACCTGGCTAATTTTTAGTTAGCCTAGGTGATCTGCTCCTTTTTTTCCAGAGTTGTAATGTGTACTTATATGGAATTGTATTTTCCAGACCACCTCTCGGAAAAGTGACACAAAAATTTACTTTATAACTATATTTTAGAAGGATATTAATTCTAGACTTAGCATTCTGCACATTCTTTATCATACTAATATGGATCATGATGACTACTTTTCCTTTTCCTGCCAGATGTTGGCTCAGATATACTGTTTACAACCCCAGTGCCAGGTGGTGCTGACAGATAAAAGACTATATGGTTTTCAATGCTATATTGTTTAATATGTAGTCCGCATAGTTCAACTACCTGCCTTTCTTATGCCTGCCACACAATTATGTCTTGGAGGTTGAAATGTTTCAAAGTGTCCAGCTAATGCATTCTATTTGTCTCTGAAATTTTAGTATCTTAAATATTATTACAGCAAACTACAGTTAGACAATGAAGATATTGATGGTGAAATACATTGGCTAAAGAAATACAAAGAATGGAAAATGAAAGAAAATGATGATGAGCATCTGCTACAGAGAACTAATTGCATAGGAGAGCACATTTGACAATTTCCTGGACTTGAATTATTTGGTCTCCTTTTAGGTGTGATAAGATGAAGTATGAAAACCCAACAATGTGGAAGAAGGCTAGGCAATTTGTGATGCTATTAGGCAAAACACAATAACTGAAAAATTGCACAACAAATAAGAAGTGGCCAATGTGACTTCGAGGGTACTCAAAGATTTGAGGTTAAAAACAAACTTGTGCTGTATTTAGAAAAGAAGAAAGATAACTAAATATGAATATGGGAGGGATAAGAAAGGGGCAGCAAAAAACCAGAGTAAGTTACCACAGCGCATATGTTCAGCAACTTAAGAATGTTTTTTATAAATGTATCAGGTGTTTTAAGAACGTCCCCTGGCAGAGAGTCTTAAGAAATCTTATACTCAATATTAATTCAAACCAATGAGGATACAGTCAATGTTGTATGGATTAAAAATGACTGAAAGACTATAAATGAAGGATAATGATAAAAAGCAACATACTGAATTGGGGAAAAAATCTCTAAAGCTTCATTAAGGGCCCAAGTCTACTCCCATTGAAGTCAACGAGAGATTTAGGAGAAATGGCATATTAATGAAATTCACAGAAAGTACTAAATACAAAGGAATTGCAAACATGAAGATCAGTGGAGGTAGAAAAGTAGCTTAGAGCCACCTTTGTCTCCCCACATCCTGGCACGACGACACCAAGAATACCTTTGACACAGTCAAGAAATGAGTCCATTGTAATTTACACAGGTCTAATGCCTCCAAGCATTGCCTCTTCAGGAGAGTGCCTCCTCCTCCTCCTTCCCAGCATGGCTTTGTCTTTGCAAAGACCTGAGCTCACAATGCTGGTCCTTAAGGACTAGGGTAACCGTCATTATCTATCTAGGTTATCTCAGTATCTGCAGTATTCCCTTTTACTTCTCAATACTTATTCTAAGAAATATCTTGAATACTGAACTTTTTTTGTTAATTATCTAAGAAAACTGGCAAACTTTTTAAAGGGCCACTATACTAGTCAAAGTAATGTAGAAGAATTAATTCATAGTAATAGATTTTTCAATTGTACCAGTGTAGTAGATTGAGCTTTTAATACAAATAAGAAGTGAGGCTGAATTGATTTTTACTGAGACCATATAATAGCTCTACTATGGTTTTAGCAAGGATTAGCACCAGCTAAATAAAAGAGTGTTGTTCATTGGCAGAATTGAACGGTAGTGCCATTATAGGGTATAAGACTTAAGAAGGGTATGTATTGCTTCTCTAGTAAACAATTCTGTTCAGTTAGCAGTGACTCCAGAGCTGAGGATGTATTTGCACTAAATGTAGGATAGCAATCCCTGGATTGCACACACATAAATGATTGAATTTAGTCTCCATAGTTTACATTCTAACTCTTTCTATTTGCATTTTCCTCTAATATTGCATTTTCTATAATTATTTTTCTAAAAAAATTAACTTTAGCAGAGGAAACATTTTTAAATGCTTTCTTTTTTAAATTTAGCCCAGAGAGTCCCTTTTGTTCAGTCTCTTGTACCTAAAGAACCAAAGTTATCACATACTCCAAGCTTCATTCACATACATATTCTGATCAGAGATGGGCAACTTTTCATATATTTATGTACAACCCAATAACATTTACTACCATAGTTTCACTTCTTATTTTAGCTCTACAAAGAGTAAGTGACATATCCATTTTCTAATGCTGCTAGCTTACCTCCTGGCTTCAAGCTCCAAGGTGGACTAAATTTTTGTTTCAGAGTACTAGAAAGCAATTAAAAATGTAAAAACATGAAACTTCATCTTATGTAACATACAGTAGAGTACAAATGCAAAATTATGCTATTTCGGTGTTACAGATCCCTGGGTATTTTAGAGCACAACTGCCTTTACTTTATTTGTAATTGTTTACATTTTTGTTTGTTTTGTAATACTGTTTTTTTTCTTTCTATTGATCTAGCTGGAAGTCCTTGCTTTTTGGATAAGACTCATCTTATAAAGAAAGGAGCTGCACGCTTGAAGCGAGACAATATAGATAGAACTCATGACTCAGTGGCCTTTTATGAAACTGGTGGAGTTGCATCTGTTCCAGATGCTCCACAAATTTCTGATCAAATACTTGGAATAGAAGGATCAACTGGTAAGCCAATAATACTGTGAGAAACCTGATTATTCATTTATGCTAATCAGTGTTCCAACACTTCATAGAAATTGTTAATCTAGGGTGTTTTTGTTTTGATCTCTTCCCCTCACATTGCTTATTCCCTAACACTGGGTGATAATTCTAGTCCTAAATTCACCTCTCTCAAATAGGCTGGACGGACAGCATTAGAAATCAAAACTCTTTTTGTGCCTACACAAAACAAGAATGGGAATTTTGGCATTGTCTTCAGTATTTCACAGTCAGAGCCTTTATGAAGTAGTGATTCCTTTGCCACTCAGCCACAGGGCCAATCTTTGTCTATATTCATTTTGATGTCAGTCAGTCAACTCTTGTGTCTAATTATATTCTAACTTTTTTTTCTGTTTTAGTTCCAGTGTATGTTCTCATTAATTCCAAAGATTTAATTCTTAAGTGTTTGACTCAAAAGCTGTTAAAGCAGAGAATCATTGATCCAAAATATCAGTGGATTGGTCCTATAGGATTGATAACCAAAGGTAATTATATTTTTAATATTTGCAGCCAATTTACACCTTCTAATTTTACTTTTGCACTGAGCTGAACTGTAATAGAATATGCAAACAAGAGTAGTTTGGATAAATGTATTGCATTTGATAGGAATCATAAATGAATTCTGAGGAAAAATAACCAATCAGGAGTAATATAAGTACAGAGCAATATAAACAGTTTGAAGAGTATATTTGGTAAAATTGTAAGGCTGAAATTAGTGATATAAAAAGAAGAAAAAGTTTTATTTTAAGGAAATATTCATCTATGGGGGCAAACGTGGATCCATATCTATTTAAGATTGTACAGTTTGAGCTGCTGCCAGCAATGCAGATAAAATAGCCCTCTAAAGTTATGGGTACATAACTAGCTGAAAAAAGAAACTGCTTAAAACAATATGATTCTGGTCATCTTCCCATTGCAGTTAGGCTCCATGTTTTACTCCTGGGGGAATTCTGTGCCAAAAAATAAAAAAATTAGTGCACAATATTTTAAAATTCTGCAAAATTTGATTTTATTTGTCAAAACACAATATAATCACACCAGTTTCAATTATATTTGGTCATTTATTTGTGGTCATTTATTTCAAAATACATGTCAGCAAATATGTCTGTAACAATACAGACAACAAAAAAGATTCAGGAAACACTTCTGACAAATAGTTTCCTTAGTAGGCATATTAGTACAGAACTCTGAATAATAATTAATTTAAACGACAAGACAAAACCATATTTCATGCACCCCTCAGAAGCAGTGCAAAGGCTTGGGGGAGTCTGGGGTAATGGAGGAGCTGAGAGAGAGGGAAATAAATTGCTGGGAACTTGGAGGGTTGTTGGGTGTGGATGGGAAAAGTATGGAACAGGCTTTTTTGGGAGGCGGGGAGGGATTGTTAGGGAGCTTCCCCCATGCAGATCCTGGCTGACCCCTAGCCTCTCCTATTCAGTCAGGCACATCTACCCCTGTCCCCATGTGTTCCTGCAACCCCATGTGTCCTTGCACCCCTTGTCCACATGTGTCCCCCCACTCCCACTCAGACACCCACTCCCCCCATCGCCATGTGGCCCTGCACCTCCTCCCCCTGTCCCTATGTGCCTTCACCCCGCCTGCTCTGTCTCTGTGTAGCTCTGTGCCCCTTCCCCAATCATCATGTGGCCCTGCACCTCCCTCCGTCCATGGCCCTGAGCCTCCACTCCCATTCAGCCCCTGCCCCAGTCTGTCCTCCCCCACTAGTCCTTATGAGCCCCTGTCTGACCCCCCCAGCACGCCACATTGTCTGTCTTCCCATAGCCCTGTCTCCTGACCTGGCCTGACAGGTACTGCAAAGAAGGCAGGCTCTTTCTCTTCCCTAGCTGCTGGGAGCTGCTGCTTTGTTCTAGTGCCACAGGGCCATCTGGTGGGAAAAAGGCAGAACTGCAGCAACATTTCAGCAGAAGCTTCTTTCTGCACAACAAATTAAAGATATGCATAGCTCATTAATTATGCATGCAAGCAGTAGCGCAGAATTCCACCAGGAGTAAAGTTTAGACAACTTGACATAGAAGGAAGTTGACTGTTTGTAAATAGTGTACTTGTGTTTGCAGTGCTCTGTATATAGAAGTTCTTACAGAACTATCTAGAATGTCGGTCTGATTTGGAGGGAGGAAGTAAAGGAGAAAAGGTGTTCTAAATGTGGGAGAAAGACATAAAATATGAAAGAGGAAGTGCTAGAAACAGTGCAAAAAAAGAAAAAGAGAGCAAAGAAGAAAAGAACAGAGAGAAATCTGATGGTAACAGGAAAAATGGGAAAAGAAAGGAAAAAAGAGAGCAGCCAAATAGGGACCAAAATGAGATGATGAAGAGATGATGTGAGGAGATAAAAGGAAGGCTTTATTTTTTCTATTGAGCTCCCAAAACCTCTTCCCCATCTATCCTGACTGGGCTCACTGTTTTGATGAACTATATATATATTTTCAAATATAAGAAGACGTCAATATTGGGAGCTTCAGGCTTGCTTTTCACCCAGAGCCCAATAAGTGAACAGCAGTGTATGTATGATCTTTTTCAATAAAGCCTAGAGATACCTGTACAGAGTTTGGATCTAGGAGTATATTGGAATGACGATTTTGATTTAGTATGTCTGCTGTTTGTAGCATTTGCTGTTCATATGTACAAGCTTAAAAAAATCTAAGGAAGATTATTAGTCATGCAGAGTGAAGGGGTAATTGTAATTTGTAATTATGATTGGTATACAAAATTAGGGTCATATAACCACCTATCCAAATAAACGCTTTCATTAATTTCAATGGGAGTTTTAAAAAAAGTTCAATATATTCCTCAGGTATAATAAGGCCTCGAGTACTTATCACTTCCCCATGAAAAATCCCTGTGTGAAGGAAAAGTCTGAAAAAACCCTTCAAAGTGCTTTTTCATTTTCTTTTTAATCTCTACTAGCTAGAACTTCTTAATGTGTTAAATAACCTTTGCAATACTTGAAGCTATACTAGACTTGTGAGACTTCAGAGCTCTTCTGTTAAGAGCTTACTTAGCCGGTAAGTTCTGCCATGTCTGAAGTCCAGTGGAGGAGCAGTGGACTGAGAGTCAGGAGATCTGGGTTATATGCCCTGCTCTAACACTGACTTGCTGTGTGTCTTTGGATAAGTCACTTCCCCTGTATGTACCTCAATTTCTATTCATGGTAAAGTGGGAATAATATCCTCTGTGTAAGGCACTTTGAGATCTACAGATGAAATTGAAATACGGGCCTGATCCAAAAAAGACGGTTATTCACCGTAGTAACTGTTGTTCTTCGAGATGTGTTGCTCCTATCCATTCCAGTTAGGTGTGCGCGCCGCGCGTGCACGGCTCTTCGGAAGATTTTTACCCTAGCAACTCCAGCGGGCCGGCTGGGCGCCCCCTGGAGTGGCGCCGCTATAGCGCAGGATATATACCCCAGCCGGCCCGTCCGCTCCTCAGTTCCTTCTTTCCGCCCGTGACGGTCATTGGAACAGTGGAGCACAGCTCAGCTGACCTCCACTTCCCTAGCTACTCGTAGTTTTCTCTCGTTCTGTTTATAGTTGTAGTCATAGGCGGCGAGTTCTATGGGCCCGTGGAGCCCAGGCCCCACCAATAATCCAGAAGGTGGGCCCAGCTCCACCAATGTTTGGGCCCCAGGCCCTGTGCTTTGGGTGGTCCCCGCGTTGCAATGCCGGGCGCTCTCACCGCAGCGGCAGCTCCCGGCAGAGGCTCCAGCAGCGACTGGGCTCACAGCCCATTGGCCGGGAACCCCAGCCAATGGGAGCTGCCGGGGGCGGTGCCGGAGCTGCCTGGCCGCGCCTCCACAGCAGGGAGGGGAAGCGAGCCACCGGCAGCGGCTGAGCCCTGAGCAGAGCAGCAGCAGGGTCTGTCCCTATCAGACAGACTCAGCTGGTGAGCTGTGGGGGCAGCCAGACACAGAGACACAGCCGGAGAGGGGGGTTTGGTGGGGACAAACAGACACAGCTGGGGGGTTGTGGGACAGACAGACACAGCCGGGGGTGGTGGGGGCAGCCAGCCAGACACAGCCAGGGGGTTGTGGGACAGACACACACAGCGAGGGGGTGGGGACAGACAGACACAGCTGGGGGTGGTGGGGGCAGCCAGCCAGACACAGCCGGGGGGTTGTGGGACAGACAGACACAAGGACACAGCCAGGGGGTTGTGGGACAGACACAGCCGGGGGTGGTGGGGGCAGCCAGACAGACACAGCCGGGGGTTGTGGGACAGACAGACATAAGGACACAGCCAGGGGGGTTGTGGCACAGACACACACAGCCGGGGGTGGTGGGGACAGACAGACACAAAGACACAGTTGGAGGGGGTGTTGGGGGGGGGACAAACAGACACAGCTAGGGGGTTGTGGGACAGACAGACACAGCCGGGGGTGGTGGGGGCAGCCAGCCAGACACAGCTGGGGGTTGTGGGACAGACACACACCAGGACACAGCCAGGGGAGTTGTGGGGACAGACAGATGGAGCCGTGGGCGGGGAAAGGAGCAGCAATGGGCACCCCGGGGCTGGTATAAAATACACAGGATGGGGGGAGCTTCCTGAGGGGACTATAGCAACACCCCCCGCAGAGCAGACCCAGGTTGCAGCTGGCTCCGCCCATCACAGCCCCCTGCCCCACAGAGACCCACACAACCCTCTGCCCCCTCGAGAGACTCCCAATGACCCCTGTGCCCCTGTCACTCCTCTCCAGAGAGCCCTCCCCTTTGTGCCAGCCCACTCCCCTCCCCCACTGCCTCCCCTCCTCCAAAGCTCCCTACAATCTCCCCCTTTGCCTTCTGCCCCCCAGCCCAGCCCATTCCATTGGCCGGGAGGCTCCCAGTCTAGTGGCTATCAGGGCCCACGGGAGCTGCACATGAGGCAGGATGCCTGCCTGCAGATGCAGACCTGCCTGGCTGTGCCTCCACAGCACAGGGAGGGGGAGCCCGAGCCACAGGTGAGCAAGCCCTGGTCATCATCACAGGCCCAGTAATTCTCTGGATATTTAATTTCACTGAGGCAAAATGTGTGCAATTTTATGGGTTGAATGATTGAATGACATAATACCCACCTGCCCGCATTGTTCATCACTAAGTCCAGTAATTTTGTCAAGTGTTTGTTGCACAACATGGTGGTGCCTACCCCTACCTTGTGCTTCAGGGGGTGATGGGGTCCAGGGCAGCCTGTTATAGCCTGTTATAGAACTACCTGATTAGTAATTGGATATGTTGGCTGGCATCTTTTTTTACGTGTTCGCTCCCCCTGATGTTAGAACCTGGCTATACCACTGGGGAGGGGAGCTTCCTAGACCTGTGCAGCTGGGGCTTAGGTGAATTTTGTGGTACTGTGCCCCTCCCCAGCTACCACCCTGCAGTCCCCACTCCTGCACCATGCTGGGCAAGGGGCAGCCCCATCCCCAGTGAGGCTATGGTGAGGGGTGGCAGCAGGGGAGGCCACACGTGATGGCAACCTCCCCCCTCGGTACCCACCATAGGGGAGGTGAGTGGGCTTTCTGGACCTGAGAGGGACCTAGGAGCATGTGCAGTGAACTGCGGGGGAGAGGAGGGGTCCCTCCCCTGGAGCTTGCTGCTGCCAGGGAGGGTGGAGGGGAGTCCTCTTTGGCCCTAGCCCTGGGGCAGCCTGTCTGCACCCCAAGTTCCTTATCCCCAGCCCTGCCCCAGAGTCCTCACCTGACGGGAAAAACACGCAACTTAAATTTGGTGGTCAGTTTAGAGTATCATAGAATATCAGGGTTGGAAGGAGCCTCAGGAGGTCATCTAGTCCAACCTCATGCTCAAAGCAGGACCAATTCCCAACTAAATCATCCCAGCCAGGGCTTTGTCAAGCCGGGCCTTAAAAACCTCTAAGGAAGGAGATTCCACCACCTCCCTAGGTAACCCATTCCAGTGTTTCACCACCCTCCTAGTGAAAAAGTTTTTCTTAATATCCAACCTCCCCCACTGCAACTTGAGACCATTACTCCTTGTTCTGTCCTCTGCTACCACTGAGAACAGTCTAGATCCATCCTCTTTGTAACCCCCTATCAGGTAGTTGAAAGCAGCTATCAAATCCTCCCTCATTCTTCTCTTCTGCAGACTAAACCATCCCAGTTCCCTCAGCCTCTCCTCAGAAGTCATGTGCTCCAGCCCCCTAATCATTTTTGTTGCCCTCCACTGGATTTTCCAATTTTTCCACATCCTTCTTGCAATGTGGGGCCCAAAACTGCACATAGTACTCTAGATGAGGCCTCACCAATGTTGAATAGAGGAGAATGATCCTGTCCCTCGATCTGCTGGCAATGCCCCTACTTATACAGCCCAAAATGCTGTTAGCCTTCTTGACAAAGGCCAGAGGAGGGAGTGTTAGTGCCTGTGCGGACTTCTGGGAAGTGCATGGGGTGGAAGGGGATGCTGGGATGCTCTGGAACCACTCCTTCAAAGCCAGTCAGGACTCTGGGGGAGCCTCCTCTCTGAGCAGACTGTCTCCAGGGCAAGAAGCTTACACCTTCCTGGGTCTGACCTCAGAGCATTCAGCATGCCCTTCCACACCATGCACTTTCCGCAGTGAGTCCGCCCAGGCGGGGTTCTGGGGCAGCCAGAGGTCCCTGCACCCCAACTCCGCAGTCAGATGTGACTCTCAGCCAGACTGTAAAACAAGGTTTATTAGATGACGGGAACACAGTTTAAACAGAGCTTATTGGTACAGAAAACAGAACCCCTCTGTCAGGTCCATCTTGCGGGGTGGGGAGCCCAGAACCAAGTTCTGGGTCTCTCCCCATTTCCCCAGCCAGCTCCAAACTGACAATCCCTCCTTGTCGGATTGTTTTGCATAAGAGTGTGAGAAACTGACATGCAAGTTTCAAGGATGAAGCTAGTTCTTATCTGCTGGGAGGCAATAACAGGATAATAAATTAGAGGGTTGGCCAGGATGTTAAATAGCCAATGAAGTTACAGCTGTGCCTGTCTGCACCTTATTAACCAATTAGCAATTGCTTGATTGCCTGCATTAATTGTATAAATGAAATATGCTGGAGAGAAATAAAGGACTTAGCTGCCAATCAAACTGACTGAAGAGCTTTGTTCATGCCCGCTTGAGAGGCACCGAGACGCAACACCTCCTCTGGCCTCTGTGTCTCTTCCGGACAAGGAGGCCACCTGATCTCTTTGTCCCCAACACCTTCAGTTGGCATCTTGCAGGGGAAACTGAGGCACCCACACAGTATTCAGAGAAAATATTAAGAACATTCCCACTTCATCACAACAGGTGCAACAAAATATAATACTGTATATTGAAGTAGGCAAGTGCTGCTTCTGACTTTCCACTTTTAATTGACCCTTGTAATCTTGTGGCGCTGACGCGTTGTAGCTTCATTTTATATCGGCTTACAGGGCGGGAGCGGGGGGGCACCACCATTTTGGGCCCCACCAAAAATTATACAAACCTGCCGCCTATGGTTGTAGTTAACTCTGTTTGTTTGTAGAATAGTATAGTGTATTTATTTTACAGGGGTTGGGGTTTATCCCCTTCCCCTCACCCGGGGCCGGGTCCGATGCTCGGTCCACAGGGTTTTCTAATGCTCGGCCGGCCACAAGCCGCTGCCGACAAGAGATCTTCTCCTAAGTGCCTCGAGGGATCTTACTTCACAGATAAGTGCCACATTTGTGAGGCCCTTAATCCGTGAACAAAGGGGAGCGGGGCTTTCGTTTTAATAAGGCCTCGAGTACTTATCACTTCCCCATGAAAAATCCCTGTGTGAAGGAAAAGTCTGAAAAAACCCTTCAAAGTGCTTTTTCATTTTCTTTTTAATCTCTACTAGCTAGAACTTCTTAATGTGTTAAATAACTTTTGCAATACTTGAAGCTATACTAGACTTGTGAGACTTCAGAGCTCTTCTGTTAAGAGCTTACTTAGCCGGTAAGTTCTGCCATGTCTGAAGTCCAGTGGAGGAGCAGTGGACTGAGAGTCAGGAGATCTGGGTTATATGCCCTGCTCTAACACTGACTTGCTGTGTGTCTTTGAGATCTACAGATGAAATTGAAATACGGGCCTGATCCAAAACCCACTGAAGTCCGTGGAAGTCTCCCTAAGGATATGTCTATATTGCAATCACAAGGAGCGATTGCAGCTCAAGTAGACATACATACCTAGCTTTAATCTAACTAGCAGCATGCCTTTCAGTGAGGGCTGCACAAGCCTGGCTGGAACCCTGGGTTCACCCAACAGGGCTCACCCATGTTGAAGCGTGCGCTGCCGCAATTTCACTGCTCCAGTACACAAGATAGCTAAACTGAAGCTAGCTTGGGTATGTCTACGCAAGCTGTGACTATACCCCATGACTGCTGTATAGACATATCCTGGGCCTAAAAGCTGAATATTAATAATTGTTTATTATTTTGTATCTAACATAATAGCCTACCTTCATTTCATTATTTTATTGATTTGTATTCACTAAATAGTGGAATCTGTGTAGTAGACCCCAATGTAAAGAAAAATGCTATCATATTTAGAGTTCTCCAAATAATTTTTTCACATATCCCACCATCGGCTTATCCTTTCCTCCTTAGATATTTATTAACGTCATTTATGTTTTGAGAAAAATGGACTGTGGGGATTGGACCATTTTCACAAATCGTCAGTGTGATACACTGGAACCCACGGAGCAAGCATAACTGTTTAACTTTCCTATGTGCCCTGTATATTAGAGGTGGCTGATGAAAAGAACGGTAGTATGGATTTATGGAAGAATCCAACCATACAGGAGGCTTCAACTATGCTAACACCATTAGTTACTTTATATCATTAATTTTAAAATATTTTATTGTAAATTTTTATTTCTAGAATCACAAAGGTTTGTTTTAACTGATGATGGTAGCCTGGAAATTTATAATATTCATGGAAGTGACTCTGGAAGTTACATCTGCAATGTCATCTATGTACATAACAATAAATATGTGACAACAGAAATCCGTTTCATGGTCTATGGTAAGTGAAGCTTTATTGTTTTTGTTTCTGAAATGCTTTTACTCAAATGCTGTTTTTTTCAACATTCATTTCAGGTTTGTTATTAAAATACATGAATATTCAAATGATCTGGAAGCATAATGTCATAGAAGTACATAAATATTTAAATTGTAGGCAAGTACCCTTTAAGGAGACTATTTAGAGGAAAAAAACCATAAAATTATGTACAGAGTTAGTTATTTCTCTGCTTCCATGGTATACATGTGGCCAATTATTTCTAGTACACCTTAAAAAGGAAATGCTTACAGAAAAGGAATTGTGAAGTGACATTACCAACACTGGCGAAGCAAACTTGTCACAGATAAATCCACCACTGGAAACTCCCTCTTGGTTGCATGAACCTCATAATTAGGGTGACCAGATGTCCTGATTTTATAGGGACAGTCCCAATATTTTGGGCTTTGTGTGATATGGGTACCTATTACCCCCCAACCCTCTGTCCCGATTTTTCACACTTCCTGTCTGGGCACATTTTTTTCTGACTTGTGAAGATCCAGAGCCATTCAAATCTTGTGCACTTTGGAGCTGAAGAGGTACACGATACATGCTGGAGAATAAAAGGTTTATACCAGAGTGAGATTGGACTGTAGTGCTATTGAGGTATAGAGTAACTGCTATGGCTCCTGAAATCCCCAGAGCCACGTGCCTCTGAAGGACACAGTGACTCAGGGTAGGTCTATACTCACCGTCCGGGTCGACGCGATGAGTTCGACTTCTCGGAGTTCGAACTATCGCGTCTAATCAAGACACGATAGTTCGAACTCCCCACGCGCTCCGGTCGACTCCGGAACTCCACCACCGCGAACGGCGGTGGCGGAGTCGACCTTGGAGCCGCGGAGTTCGACCCTGCCGCGTCTGGACGGGTAAGTCAGTTGAACTAGGGTACTTCGAGTTCAGCTACGCTATTCGCGTAGCTGTACTTGCGTACCCTAGTTCGACCCCCCCCCCCTTAGTGTAGACCAGGCCTCAGAGATTTGATTAAATGTATGGGAGGAGTGATTGTTCACAGGGTAGAAGTTGAGAGATATTAGACTGATGTCATGGAGAGCAAGAGAATTCAAGGGAAACTTCCTAGAGAGTTGGAGATGGAGTCTCAGTTATTTTATTTGTATTCAAAATGTGCTTGATTTGAAATATCTGAACTCATTATGATTCAACTGAACTGGTAAGAAAAGTATGGTGATGCCCTTAGAGTCTAATAAGTGCACTAGATTTCTCCCTACGTACAGGAGGTTTCTAGAATTTTTTAAGAAGTGTGTGAGTTTCTCTTCCTCCTTCTGTCTTTTCTTAGCTATTGTTGTAGGAAAGCAAGGCTAAAGAAGTGTTTTTGTGCTTTTGTTCCAAGGGCAAGGAGGTCTATGATCATTCTCACTTATTCTAGAAGGGCATTCCACAAGCTCAGATCAGCTTCTGTAAAAGCTCACTTCTTCCCTCTCTCCTCCAAGTTTGACCCTTTGTGTTGACCATTTAATTGTTTTTATGGAACATATGGGTCAAGGGAGGTAATGAGCTACTGGGACTTCTGGGTTGAAATCTGAAGTTTCATGTCCAAGATGACAAAACTGCAAGGGAGGTACATAATATTGATTGGTATTTTAAATATGTTAGCATATTAAATTATTTCATCCTAAATTATGCTGATGTTGAGTGTTTCCTAGCGTGTATCTACGGAATGAAAAAGTTGGAATGTAAAATCTCTTTGCTTCCAAATTCAAAGCATCTCAAGAGGTAACTAAATTAATGCTGCACTGCCACCTGGTGGACATATGAAGGGAACAGAGCCATGCATACTATCTTGATCCATGACTGACTTGTACATTTGGATTCCAGTTTTATTTGAAAACATACAGAATAATTTGTTCACAAACCTGCCAGGATAAACCTTTTTCCAAGCAGTCCCTGTGTATGTTTGCATTTAATTGCAGGAAAACTTGCACTGCCTTCAAATGGAAATTTAATACAACAGCTCTGAGGGAACACAAACATCTGAGCTGAACACCTTGTGCGAGGTGCTGAGTGTCTCAAGGCCCATTGCAGTTAGTGAGAGCTGAAGGTGCTAATCACCTCTTAAGAGGCACTTACTACTTCACAGGATCAAGACCAGCGGTGAAAGTAGGCCGGTATGG
The DNA here is from genome assembly GCF_020497125.1 of Mauremys mutica. Taxonomy (NCBI): domain Eukaryota; kingdom Metazoa; phylum Chordata; order Testudines; family Geoemydidae; genus Mauremys; species Mauremys mutica. The sequence goes on from NC_059073.1 coordinate 179,402,701, forward strand.
AGTACCGGTAAAAAAAAGGTGCAGCAGCGTACCAACAAATAAGTGGAGCATTCAGTACTAGCTTACTTTCACCTCTTTTGGCTGCATAAAAACAGTTTAAACTCAAAGCTAATAAAAGCTTGAAAAGGGAAAACTCACTGTCACATTGGTTTCTCTCCTCCTATCTATTCTGCCCCTGCCTTGGTCTCACTTCCCCCACCCCAACAACTGTGAGTGAAATTAACAAGGGTGTCATAAATGGCCCCTAATCCCGCGGAGTGAACAGCTAAATGTAAACTGTTCTTATGCAGGCAGCAGGTGTCCTGGGTAGGCTTCTCCCTCAACCAGTCCCACTGCTCCCTGCTGCAAGCTAGAGGGGAGCTGCTGCAGCCCCTGCTGAGTGTGGAGGGGAGGACAAGGAGAAAAATGTGACAGTGAGTTTTCACTTTTTCAGGCTTATTCCAATATTAAAGTTTTATTACAGATAGTACTGGTAGTAGTAGTAGCTTTATTTTGTATATCGAAGTCATGCAATGGGAGGTATGAAGTATGTAGGAGAGGTGGGTTGCTTGCGTTTGGACTGTACCAGTAAGAAATGTAACTTACTTTTCACCGGCGTAGCCAGGTTTTCAGTGTAGGGGGAGCAAACATAAAAAAGGCGCCCTCCCTTGGCGCCTCCTCTGGCCACGCCCCCTTGGCGCCTCCTTTGGCCACGCCCCCGGACCAGAGGCACCCCGCCCCCCGCTCACCTTCTGTCCTGCGCCACCGCCTGTCCCCGGCCTGCTCCCAGCGCTGAGCGCGCTCCATGCGGGGCTCAGCAGCCAGGCCGCCTTAAAGGCACAGGGCCCCTTTCGCCTCCCCCCACCCGCATTAGCAAGGAGTGGGGGCCGGGGAGCGCTTGGCCGCCAAGCCCTGAGCCAGCCCCCTCGCTCCTCCGACCGCGTCTGCCGCCCCTGCATGGCTCCTCCGGCCGTGCTGATGGCAGTGCCAGCCCGCAGGCATCACTTCCACTCCGGCTTGCCGCTGTCGCCCCACGGCAGAAGTTTTGGAGCATGAGCTTTCATGGGTGAATATGTGTGCGCTAGCCAAAGCTGTTTCTGTTAGGGTCTGGTTTAGACCGATTCACTATTCACACATTACTTCTTAACTACTGCATAAAATTAAATGCTAGAATTTTTTTAATACTCCAGTTGCTACACACATGCTGTTGTTGCCTTGCTCCATCTCACCTGGGAGAGTCTGTGTCTGCAGACAGCAATATTGTAGGAAGTGAACCAAGCCTATTGCTCACCAACTGGAGTGGATACTGAGCATTAACACTGTGAGAGCAAGTGCTCAAAAGTTAGGACATTCTAAACATTTAAGCTGCTCAGGCAATGTTAACATAGCTGTGTTACTCATATGGTTATTTTCTATTCCTGTCAAGTATCAGAGGGGTAGCCGTGTTAGTCTGGATCTGTAAAAGCAGCGAAGAGTCCTGTGGCACCTTATAGACTAACAGATTATTGGAGCATGAGCTTTCGTGGGTGAATACATGCATCCGACGAAGTGAGTATTCACCCATGAAAGCTCATGCTCCAATACATCTGTTAGTCTATAAGGTGCCACAGGACTCTCTGCTGCTTTCTATTCCTGATTCACTTGCTGAATATACAACTTTAAATTATTACTTTCTTCTCATTGTAGACCATGAAATAGATACAATTTGATTGTCCTTACATTACTAGAGCAACCTTAGTTTCTAAGATTTCCAGACTTTTTGTGTTTGGTTTTTGCAGCAGTAACATTTCATTGCATTAATTCTAGGGTGTTTTTCCCCTTTGAATACCTTTTTGACTATTATCAAACAAATTATCAGGAATTATACATAACAAGAAAATATATACCAAAGCTTAGCTACTATAGTGTCAAGCACTATATATTACTAGTAGCTGAAAGCCCATGCTGTCCCATGGGTGTGGCAGCTGGGCCAAGCAATCCACCATCTGTGCAGTTTTTCATACAACCAATGAAATTGTTGCATGCAAATTAGCTGTAGAGAAAGGATGGTGATTGGTTGATGCATCCGACAAAGTGGGTATTCACCCATGAAAGCTCATGCTCCAATACATCTGTTAGTCTATAAGGTGCCACAGGACTCTTTGCTGCTTTTACAGATCCAGACTAACACAGCTACCCCTCTGATACATGATTGGTTGAGTTACCTCTGCTATAACAATAGTCTAGAACTCTTGACAAGGCAGAGATACAGGCGTTGCTGTCACACAGGTGTAACTCAAAGTCAGAATGGCTGAGAATTTAACAGTTGGATCCTAATGGAACACAAATTCCCATGATAATTGAACTTGGTGGTATTTTGAATAAAAAGTGCTCTCAGCCATGTTTGTAGCTGTTTCTATCGTTTGACAGTGACTCAAAGACATTCTGGGCATCAGAGTGGCACGCACAATGACAATCTTGTATCTTAATACATGGATATATATATAGCTAATTAGAAGGAGATATGTAGATGAGACACACAATAGAAAGTTTATATAATTGAGAGAGAATTTTCATTTTTATAGTATATCATAAGCCAGGGAAAAGTATACATCTGTCATCTGAATTCAAAACAGAAACCTGTGAAACCAATGCAGTTGCTTCATTTGAAAAACAACTATTAGAAAATATGGAGAACTTAATCCGTGATCTTCAATGTGAGATCCGGCAGTGGAATACACAATGCCATGCAGCTACAGATACAATGGCGATGCTAACACACAAACTTACATTTCAGTTTGTGGGTAAGATATATATTTTTCTATTAATTAAATATTGTGTTACTTACAAATGACATACATGAGGAATGTTGCATGATTTACATATAGCAAAGAAAGAAAAATGATACATGATATTTGTGGTAAAATATGTTTTTGCATCTGTGTTCCCATGTCAAAAACTATAGAACATATACTATGAGAAGTATCTTGTTTGCCCTCAATTTTCACAACTCAACAGTTAGTTCTTTTGATTCTGATTCTGCTCCCATTTAAATCAATGTCAAGATTCCCCAGTGATTTCAAAGTACATCAGGTCATAAATACTTTCACTTCAGTCGCTAGAGTCTAGTTTGGGGTTTAGCCCAGATGCTGTGGTAATAGATTCTCCAGAAATACCTTAGATTAATTTAGATAGAGGGTTAGATAATTAATTCTCAATGTATAAGGATCAACTTTTACACAATAAACTAAGATGACAGGAGCTATCTATCTTGATTTTTGGAAATGTTATGTACAAAAAATAAAAAATCGCTGAGCATAAAAAGAAGTAAACCTAACCCACAGAAGCTGGATATCCAAAATAAGCTAGATTCAGAAAACTTTTTTTATATTGGAAATATTAGTTCCAGTGTAATATATATCAACATTAAAAACTTCTACTTGAATTATTCACCTACAATAATTTGTATTTACTTTACAAGGGAGGGATAAACCCCCCCCCGCCATTATTTCAAGCATCATGTAAACAAAGAATCAATCAACATATGGATGGTTTGTTGTTTTTTAATTTGTTAATTTTTTTGTGTGAGAGATCTCTCATGCATATTCAAATAACAATTCTAAATTAAATAGAGATTTTGATTGATTCTTCATTAAATAGGTTAAAGCAATTGGGACACAGGTCAAGAAAGCTCGTATCTGCAATTTCCAGTTGATGATATGATTATCTGTCTGCACCTAGAGGCTATACAGTGGTGATGACCATATTATAAATACATAGAATGGATAGATTAAATAAGAAATGTTGGATGAACTCAACTGTATTAGGTTACTGATCCACTCATCAGGGGAAAAGATCAACATGATGAAATAGAGATAAGGGATTCAGATCTGCTGTCACAGTCTGTTCACATTCTGTAAGTTAAATGAGGGATTTCAAAATTACAGATTTACATTGCTCCAAAAGTTTCCATACTACAGCAGACCATACAGTGATCTGTCCGGTATCCTGCCATTGGGAATGGTGATTCAGAATAAAGTGAAAACATTTGTACTTGCAGTGAGTCACTTATGCAATGCTTCATCATGTAGGTGTGGGGTGGGGGCGAGGATTGTTTTTTCAGTCCTGCAGGCAGTTAATTTTAGACCAAAATCATAATGGTTTCTCCTATGTCGAAGAAAAACTCAGTTCTCGCTTTTTGTTTGGGTACAGCAAAACCAAATACTTTATTATTTCTCCAGTAATTACCATGGAGGGAGAGAGTGCCATAGGACACAGGGTCCTGGACAGGTCTCTCAACTGGTAAACAATCACAGCAAGCCTTTATACCTTTTACAGACAATTTCTAACAATAATACAGACAGTAAAAAGCAACAAATACATTTTGTTTATACATAAGCTTCTCTGCTATCTCACTAGAAAAACAAGACTGCAAGACTGCATATTGCAAGGTCGTAATAACTTTCACACAATTCCCTCTGTCTTACATTATCTTGCTTCCTCACGTTACCAGGGTCACAGTTAACCTAACTCATGCTAACTAACATTCATTAAGATCTCTTTAAAACCTTGTTAATTATTTACTGGCTTCCACACTCCCCCCTGATGTGGAGGGGTGTTTTTGCAGTGAGAATCCTGGGTCCAAGCAGTCAGTCTGTGGCACTGCACAGCGGTGTCGGTAGTCAGCAGGACTTGGAAAGGGCCTTTCCAGCATGGAGCCAAGGCAGTCTTTCGCTGATGGATCTTTATGTAGACCCAGGCTCCTGGTTCCAACGAGTGGCAAGGTAGCACAGGATCCTTTGGTAGTGCTTCCATCACCTGTGTATAAAAAGACTTAACACATTTCATTAGTGCCTGACAATATTTAAGCATTATGTTATCCAGCAAATGAATGTCCATCTGAGCTGGGGTTAGTGGGGATGCAGTTGGTAGTCACATTGGGCGTCCTGTCAAAACTGCATGAGGGCTGAGTCCAGTCTTTCGATTGGGAATGGCTCTCATACACATCAGTGCCAAAGGAAAGGCATCTGGCCACTTTAAGTGTGTCTCAGCACAAATCTTGGCCAGTTCATTTTTGTAAGTCCCGTTCCGGCGTTCCACTGTCCCAGCAGACTGTGGGTGGTGAGGGCAGTGAGTTGCACATAACCCCTTTACAATCTGTCCAGTAAAATGAGTTCCACGACCACTGTTGATAGTCACAGGGATGCCAAAACGTGGTACAAAATCTGTAAGCAAAGACATCTACTGTCCTGCAGGGAAAAGCTTCAACCCAAGTGGTAAATACATCAATTAAAACTAATACATATTCATAACCACAACATTTAGACATTTAAATAAAATCAATCTGAATATTTACAAAAGGTCCCAAGGAGGAGAGTGGGCTAGCCGGTGCACACCAATCTCGTGTAACTGCAGCAAGCATTCCCCCCCCCCCTTCTCTTGGTAGGCAGCCAAGCGGGGTCCTTGCCTGGGGCCAGCGCATTTTAGCCATTCTCTTCTTGGCTTTTTTTTTTTTTTTTTTTTCATTTAACCTACAAAGGAAACTTTTACTCTTCAATTATACACCTTTTTCATACCATGAACACATAAACAGTACTGTTATACAGTACAGAAGTATTATCATTCAATGTATGCCACATATACCCTTTCACTAAAATAACCTTATTACAGAACTTTGGAAGAACAAGCCAGGACAAGCACACCCACTTTGAGAAGTTCACTTAATATAACTTCTAGTCCAATAGCTATCCACCATCCCCAGCCCGCTGGCTAAAAGTCTGAGGTAGCCAGAAGGATCCCTTGTACAATATGGGGAGTGGGTTAACTTTTCATGTCCTCGCTTCCAAAGACTGTCAGTATGCAAATTTTAACAACAATTCTCAATTAAAAGATTTGGCCAATATAGTTTCTTTCTCTTACTGAAGAAAATGTATTAGACTTTAGTATATCACATTTTCTGATGTAACCAAACACTTTGTATTCTAAATTGAACAAAACAAGTATCTGCATCTCAATCCAACATTTCCACTTGATATCAAATCAGACCATCTCATGAAAATATTAAACACAACAATTCTGGCCACACAAAAAAAAACACAACAAGACAGAACATAGAACACACAACATAATTTTTTACTGTGCCAGTAAATCAAGGTACGTTGAATGCTGTGCTGCTGGCATTAGTTTTCTTTGATTATCTGAAAGACAAAAACAGAGGTCCACCCCGTCTGGGCAATTAAATACTTAAAATATACAAATACTCTTGTTGATTCTAGGCAAAACAGAGGAATTACCCCATATTTTCTCGTATGTGTTTCGTAGACAGCCTTGGTTTCAGAGGCCTTTACCTTATCAGTTAGTTAATTTGCAGTAACACAGATTATTTCTGGCTTGCTTTGTATTTCTTCTAACTCCTGCTTTTAAACACTGAAAGAAAACATCACCACTTATAGTGCCTGTAGAGCCTAATAAAATTTTCATTACATAGCACTGTATACAGTCTTCAACTGATTTAACAAAATTAGTCACAGCCAAATTATTACAATCTAATAAATTTATTTGCCTGAAGTTATTTACAAACAGTTCAAAGACACCAAAACTGTTCTCTTAAAAATCACTCGCTTTTCCCTTCCAACAGCCACTTTACCAATTCAAATCACCATTCCAAATATCCTCTTGAGTATTTGAAATCCTCATGCTTATATTCACTTACTCCTTCTTTCCACTACACCCTCAAAAGTTTCCAACCTGTTTTCCAATCACTCTGTCTGTTGCCTGGTCGCCTGGGCCCGATCCTTTTTTCTCGCTGAATCGTCCCGTCCATGGACACTAGCTTGTTCCACAACCAGTTTAGCTAGGATGGTGAGCTTCTCAACTATCCCCACCCTACTGGTCTTTTCCCCAAAACATTTCTACTCACAAGACTACCTGAGTCCTCCCTAGTAAGGCTTGCCACCTGGGCAAAAATACATGGCCATTCACTTAACACATAATCCAGACCCCTTTGGGGGTCTACCCAGAGACCCACCCATTTGTCTGCTGACACTTAAACAGAAAAGAAAATTACACAAAAAGCAAAAAATTACAGTCTAAGCCAAATTTTTCTACTTCTATTATATTGTCCGCTACAGGGGGGCGGGACTGTAAAAATCTCAGGACAACCTCAGAGCTTCATCGCACACATGGCTTCCACCCTGAGGAATTACGAACGAGAAGTTCAGTTCCGCTCACACACCTAACGCCCAAATGAACAGAGCAGAAAAACATCAGTAACCGGTTAAACAAAACAGAGCCAAAGCTAAATAGTGTTTCCTTATTCTATTAGAGCTCACCTTTAATCATGCAACCAACAATACCAAACAAAGCAAACACAAAATAACAAGGGTAAACAGAGAGATGGTGTAAATTCTGCAGGGCCCCCCCATTATTAATTGCACACCAAACTGTGACAAATTCCTGTTACTAATTTATCCCTCATGTCAGGTGATCAGACTGACAGAGCATACAATCAAATTTTAAAGCTTCATTAAAATAATAAAACAACAGTGGAGAGTATTGGGAATGCTCCCACCTCACACAGGAAAACATGAATGCCCCAAGCCTTAAACCACTTCAATACTCACACATGTCTCACTGGGAAGTTAAGCTTTGCAAATATAATTCCAATTCTGTAACTTGTACAGCCTTTGCACTTAGCATAGTCCGCACTGATTCATGACCTTGAAGACAAAACAACTTCTCCTTTATCTCAGGGCTAAGCCGAATTTCAAATTAACCCGTTCCTAGACAAATTGCTCACACTGTGTCAGAGGCTTTTCTCTGTGATTAAAGCTCCACTGAGATATATGATCTTATCTAGATTGAAGGTACCTTCTAATGGGCATTGTTTAAATGAATTTTTCACGCATGTACAGATTCCAATCATTTAAATACCTGCAGATTTTAGAACCATAATGTACGTACATGTAATATGCTGGGGTACCCTTAGGGGGTGAGGTGGAATATTTAGACAGTCCCTTACCCATTTTCCACTCACACAGGAGAGACTCACAAGGAAAGGGGAGGGAAGATGGGTTCACACACTCCTAGACCCAGGCAGCTTCCTCGCCGGACAATGCCTGGCCGAGTCAGCCCACTGTGGGTCGGATCTCCTAAAGATCCACTAGTTACCGGGCTAGCCCGGTAACAGCCACTCACACTGGTGTACACACACACACACCAAGGCCTCTTTTTCTTCCTTTTTATCTCTTTTTAAATTTTTTTTCCTTTTTATCTCTTTAACCACGATGCATCTTTACCTGGTCCGGACCAATACCATGAGGCGGTATGACAACCCCTCTTGAGGCGGTAAAAACCCCTCAGCACCGGTGCATTCTAATGCATTTACCTATGCATTTACCTTATGCATTACCTTATGCATTTCCTTGGCCAACTCAGCAGTTCCCAGTACTGCTATAAACTAACCTTATTGGGGCCTCTCCCCAATACCACTTGCATCTGATCCTGCTGCACAGTCAATAAGTTCAGATGGCGTGAGCCCAACAGAGACAGACGTCCTCACGGAAAGTCCTCCTCCGATACCCCAATAGAGATTTCAAAAGGTCTCATACCTCTCATGTGGCGCCATGGGGTTCGAAGGGGAATGATCCGTAGTAGCCGTCTGTGGGTCCGTGGGCGTTGCCATCCCGGACGAGCCCCCAAATTGTCGAAGAAAAACTCAGTTCTCGCTTTTTGTTTGGGTACAGCAAAACCAAATACTTTATTATTTCTCCAGTAATTACCATGGAGGGAGAGAGTGCCATAGGACACAGGGTCCTGGACAGGTCTCTCAACTGGTAAACAATCACAGCAAGCCTTTATACCTTTTACAGACAATTTCTAACAATAATACAGACAGTAAAAAGCAACAAATACATTTTGTTTATACATAAGCTTCTCTGCTATCTCACTAGAAAAACAAGACTGCAAGACTGCATATTGCAAGGTCGTAATAACTTTCACACAATTCCCTCTGTCTTACATTATCTTGCTTCCTCACGTTACCAGGGTCACAGTTAACCTAACTCATGCTAACTAACATTCATTAAGATCTCTTTAAAACCTTGTTAATTATTTACTGGCTTCCACACCTACCAATCTATTTTTTTCATCCTAAATCAATTTTAAAATGGAAACTACCAGCTTAGAGTAACTCCTTCTGTTATACTTCTGTATGTCTAGTCTCTTTAGCTACCTTATCTGTTAAAATTAATTTTGGCATCTACTCTTGGATTCCATGCTTGACGACCATTACCAAGCCACTAGAATGCATATAAAAATGAAAAAAAACCAGACTTTTTTTTCAGACATTTTAATTACACCTCACCCCACTCTCACTTTCTACCAGCCCTATAAGCTCTCGGAATTTTCAAATAGACAAAACTTTTTAGACCCCTCACATATTAATATAAAACATTCAAATTAAAATATTAAATATCCTTCTTTCTCTGTTAATTTCCAGTTTTTCCTTTTGCATTGGCATTTGCAGAATCCTGTAAAAGTTCAAAATGTGAAAACTCCACCAATTACATCAAAAAGGTACAACTATTTTATTAAGAAAATAAAAAAATGCAATATTTTCAAGCATTGATTCTTGATCAAATTTTTCTCACACTGTGGTTATATTAAAAGTCACGATAGATAGAAAAGGACTCTTGCTGCATTAGTATTGCATTTAATATGGAATCTGAGGTACTTCCTTGAGAGTTTGAAACAATGGCACTTTATAGTTTGGTGCTTTTTTATAGACTGATTCATTCTAACATCACATCCAAAAATAACCCTCCTAAACATTTTGCTAGGTGCTGTATTGCTGGGGAAATACACAGCCCACATGCAGGGAAATTGTTCTCACTTTTTTGTTGACAAACCAAAATACTTGGTGGCAACTAAAGTCACAGTTGGCATTAATTGGCACCTCTGTTGTTAAAATCAACAGGAAAGCCAAGAATCAGTTAGGCCTGGAGATCGAACTGTCTTCTCACCCTAGAACTGGCGCCTCAGAAACAAGCTTGAAGCACTGCTGATGCCCATTTTTTGGATAATCAGAGGCCTTCAGTCTCCAGGGCTGTCATTTTGGCACCTTTTCCAAGTGTTCTATTAATTTTTTTAAATATACCTTTACAGTATAAACTGATTGATTCACTACTGCCCTAGCTGACTAATCCTGCTCTTTATCATCTCCTGTCCCATTATATTTCTGAACATCATAATTTGTTCTTCTCTGGAGCTTTGGCATCGCCATTATACTTTTCTCATCTTTCTACATGCCGGTAAAGGTGAAACCAGTCATCAATTTCTTGTATTGAATGGCCTTGTCCACCTCTCCTGGCCAAGACAGTAGACATGGTATCTCTGAAATTGGACTTCAACAACTGGGCCACTGAGTATGCGACAAGTGCAGGATGATGTCCATATACACCTGGTACTGTGTGTTGAATTCTTGGATGGCCATGCACTGGTCTAGGAGAAATTCACTGTCAGGTACAGCTGTAGCGCCTTCAGAATGTGGTATGCCGATTAACCAGAGTTAGTCAGCCTGATCTTGTGCACTGTAATCAACATTGTGTGTGTACCCATTAATTTTTTCCTTCTAGGAACTGACACACAATTACATTCATGAAGTGTATAGTTAGAGGATATGATCTGCTAGTCATCTTTTTTTCTTTCGCAGCTGACTGGACAGATTTTCAAAACTGTATGTGTGATGTGATGTGCAGTCTGCTGCTGCTACTAGTAACGACCCCTTCCTCCCTGCCCACGTTTCCCCTTAAGCTGACCCAGTGGGTCAGGAGTCTGACAGCTGGTCGACATAACTGTTCCGACTTCACATACACATAGCAAATGAGAATACTAGGAAATTGAATTCCAGGGTGCAGGAAGAATAGAATTGATGCCATGAAGAAAAGACAGACAATAGCCTGCCACTAGCTCAAAGAATTTTTCTTCTGCTTAGTCCAAAAGCCTTTTATTTAATTTATTTATTTATTTATTTATTTGGGGGGGGGGAGAACAGTTATTTCAGAAATGACTTATTTCCTCATGTTTCTCAGAAGCCTTGTCCTCTGGACTGTCTGATGTTACTCCTGTGATAATCTTTAAGACTCTCTTATACTTTTTTAAAGACTGTGCAAACCTTGTGTTTGTGCCATGTGATAATGTTGGGTTCAATTATGGCTTTGCCGTGAGCCCAGAATAAGAGGCAATTTGGTGTTGTGCTGATCCAAAGTATCTTCCCTCCTGCTTCCTCTTCTGCTCCAAGGGAGGACAAAACTGTGTCGCGCTGTATCTGGTACAGCACATGTTCCCCATTGAGTGATTGGAGATTTGCTGGCTGGTGCACTGGGGCTGCAGGTGTACGGAGCCATGGCTCTGCTCAGTCCTGGTCCTATTCTGCCCCCTCCAACCCACCTATGCAAAGGAGGCAGGGCTCAGCACTTCTGCAGAGCTTGTTTCTTCTCCCACTCCAATATCCATGATGCTAGTATCCAGTGCAGGTGGAAGGAGGCATTTTGCTCTCTCATATGTTCCCGTGCTGCCACGCTAGATGTCTCACGATTTGAATCTGAATAACTTATTTCTTCTTTTTTTATTATTATTATTTCTAGGCATACACTAAGATTAAACAATTCTTTGAAGTCCAAAATACTGAATCAGATCACATTCGCCAGATACATTATATTTCTGGCTCTCTTACTGGTAAGAAAGTGGATCACTGCAAACCAGGATTTGGTAAAAATATAAACAACAGTACGCTGTGTCCAGGATGCTGTGGTGAGTGTCCGAGGCTTGTTTGGAAATTAATATCTAATTACTTGCCTCAAGAAAAATATGGTGTTGTCATTCCCATCCTGCAAACGGAAGACATCCTAATAATAAGCCGTATGTTTACATGTACCAGGGTTCAAGGCTGTGGTATAAACAGAGATCTTCAGTCTCTAGGCCTTGTCCACCCTTGGATAAAAGGTTTTTTTTCTTGTTTTTTTGCAATCGCATTACCTATAATGTTTTAAGACTCTAGTGTAGGCAGAGAAAGTTTTGGTGTGGCCCATGTTAGTTGGTCCAGGTGAGCCCTATAGAAAGCCTAGCTTACAACAGAATCAGCTAATGTGTTAAAACACAGATTGCCCATCTCTACACTGGGGTTTTAACATGTGTTAACTAATGAGTTTTGAAAATACACTTTTTATCCCCAGGTGGACAAGCCCTGGGCCCTGGGACTATAAATCTGGCATTGTCCACGTGCACCAAACTCATTTTTAAAAAAAATGAAAAAGGAGAGGCTTTGACTTTTATTCTAAGGCAGGCTGACCAGGACACAGAACAGACTCCATATGCTCAAAACTAGAAAGAAACCTTTAATGGGGCATATTTTGAAAAGCCTTTAAGTTATTGGTTCTTAAACTGGGGGTTGCAACCCGGTTGTGTTGGGGGGTCACAAGCCCTGACCCCAGCGTGCAGCTGCAAGTTGCGAGACCTGACCCCTGCGCTGGGCTGTGAACCCCAACTGAGATGCATGACTGCGAGCCCTGACCCCGACAGGGATGCGCAGCTGCGAGCCCTGACCTCGACCCCTGCGCCAGGCTGCAAGTTCTGACCCCGACAGGGACGCATGAATGCGAGCCCCGACCCCTGCACTGGGCTGCGAGCCCTGACCCCACCAGGGCTGCAAGCCCCGACCCCTGCGCCAGGCTGCAAGCCCCGACCCTGACCCCTGCGCCGGGCTGCGAGCCCTGACTCCGGTGTGCAGTTGCGAGCTCTGACCCTGGGCTGTGAGCCCCGATCCAACCCTGGCATGTGGCTGTGAGCCCTGACCCTGGCACATGGCTGTGAGCCCCCACAAGGACATGTGGCTGCAAACCCTGACCCCAGTGCCAAACTGTGAGCCCTAACCCCTGTATTGAGGTTGTCAGGGGGAGCCCGGCCATGCAGGTTATCAGCCCGGAGCTCCGCCAGACACAAGGTTGTTAACCCGCACCCCTGCCACACACAGGGTTGTCAGGCCCGAGCCCCGCCACCCGCTGTGAGCCTGGCCAGGCACTTGGTTGTGAGCCACCATTTGCCGACCTCAGAGCCCCAAGTTCCTCCAGCTCAGCTCCACCCCCAAGTCCACTCCACCTCCAAAGAAAGGGCGCCAAATGGAAGTTTGCCGAGGGTGCCATTTTTCCTCTGGCTGGCCCTGGTACTGAGACAACATTAGAGGGCTTGATTCGCAGCTGAACAAATACTTTATTAATTAACAGTCAGACACACAAGTGCAAACTTGCTCCTGAAAATAATGGCCTCTTTTACTGCTAAAACCCAAAAGTATCTCGAGTCTTACATTAAATTTGGTTTTACCAGTATCCTCACCTCTGGTATTGAAAAACTACAACGTGTCATTTGCTGTGAAGTTTTATCTGCTGAATCAATCTGGCGCATTGTCCATGCAAACTGCAGCAACATCTTGAAACTAAACATCCTGAGCAGAAAAATCGAAGCATGGATTTTTTCAAATGCAGAGAAGACACAACAAAGAAGGCCAGGCTTGATGCTGATGGAAATTTCCAACAGCAAACGTCCTCAGCTGTGGAGGCCTCTTATGTTGTGTCACTATGAATTGCCCATACCAAAACGCCACATACTGTAGGTGAGGAGCTTATTCTGCCAGCCTGCAAAGATATTGTTGCACTTATGGTTGGCAATGATACTGCCAAAAAACTGAATATGCTTTCCATGTTTAATGATACTGTGAAATGCAGAATATGTGAGATGTCTGAAGATATAAAAAACAAGTTGTGCATGAAATTAAACATTTTGCTTTCAGTATGTTCAGCCTGCAACTTGATGAAACTACTGATGTTACTCGCTACGCACAGCTGATAGCATTCATATGGTATGTTAATGCCAGGGCTGTTAAGGATGAGTTCTTATTCTGTGAACAACTTGAAACAACCACAACTGCACAGGACATTTTCAGTAAGGTGAATGCCTTTTTCGAAAGCAATGGCACTGAATGGAAAAATCTTTGTGGTATCTGTACCGATGGTGCTCCAGCAATGATGGGTGCATGGTCTGACTTTCAGCAGAAGGTAAAGTGTGTCTCACCTAATGTGATTGTCACTCATTGTGGAATCCATCGTCAAGTCCTAGCTGCAAAGATATTGCCAATATGCCTTAATGCTGTGGTGGATGTTGTTATACGAGCAGCGAACTACATTAAAGCTCATGCTCTGAATAGTTGTCTCTTTTGAGAGCTCTGCAATGAAAAGGTGGTGAATATGAAGTTCTGCTTTTCCACACTCAAGTCTGATGGCTTTCTAGAGGACGTGCATTAAAGCGCATTTTTATACTTCATGAAGAGATGGCAGAGTTTTTCTTGCGAAAAGAGAAACAAGAGTTGAACAAAATGTTCAGTGACAAGAAATGGCTTCTCTACTTGGCATACCTAGTTGATATCTTTGGTAGCCTTAATGATCTCAATCTGTCACTTCAGGGAAAATGTTCAACATTAATAGACCTGATTAATAAAATAAAAGCCTTCCAGATGAAGTTGGATCTGTGGTGCAGGAAGCTGGACACAGACAGATATGGCATGTTTCCGACACTTTCCTCGTTCAGCGAGGAGGAGGAAGTTAACATTAATAGTGCTCTCAAATCAACGCTCAGTGAACATTTGAGAGCCCTTCATGAAGAGTTCTCACATTACTTCCCAGCACTACCAGAAACACTTCATTCCCTGGTGAAGAACCCTTTCAGTGTGACAGCTGAGCAGTTACCTACTGACGATATTCACACACAGGAACAGTTTGTCGACATGATCAATGATGATGAAGTGAAAGAAGAATTCACACAGCTGCCTCCAAACCAGTTCTGGTGCTCAGTTGCAAGTGAATACCCACTGGTGTCTGAAATGGCGCTGAGAGTCCTTCTGCCATTTCCCACTACCTACGAATGCGAGAGTGGATTCTCCAGCCTTCTCACAATAAAGACGAAATCTCGAAACCGGCTTGATGTGAAGGACGACATCAGATGTGCCCTTTCTAAGACACCACCAAGAATAAAACTTCTTGTGTCAAATAAATAGCATCATCCATCACACTGATTTTTGGCTGCTTCAGGTCATTAATTGCTGTCAAGTATTAAAATAAAATTCTACTTAAAAATAACTTTCCCACTTATATTTAATTCGATAAAAATGTGTTTTAAGTCTTAATTTAAAAGCAGTGAGAAAAGGTAAATTCATTTTAAGCAACAGAGTTTAAAATTAGTATTTAACAGTGTTAAATATAAAAAATGTGTTTTTAATTTCTAAGGGGGGGGGGTCACATCAGAGGCTTGGTGTTCAAAAGAGGTCACCAATACAGAAAATTTGAGAACCACTGCTTTAAGTGTATGTCTTCACTTTCAAGTTAACTCAGTTATTGGTACTCATGCGTGAGCACTCAGTTTGCCCTAGCTTGGGTGTGGGGCAGCCACGCTGCAAAGCTATATTCTAGTGCATCCACTTGACTGGTGCTGTACTCATTTTGTGAGGTGCTAGGATTTCTGGGGGGCATATTCCATGGTTCTTAGCACTGCAGTAAGGTGGGCAGCTTTGGTTCTTTCCCAGAAAATTGTGGGAGAACTTGTCTGTCCTTCTGGGGACACAGGGAATTGTGCAAAGGCACTGAAGGACTATCACCACGCACTGCTGTTTATCCTGGGTCTACACTGCAAAGTGGGCAGATTTCCAGCTCAAGTGTAAGCAGCACTCAGACTGGGCTAGCTGGCCCAGATGTAAAGTGAGTGAGGAGGTTTGTTCTGTGTGGATGGGAGCCAGATAAGGGGTAACACGCAGGTTAAAAGCCCAAGGTAACACTGCAGAGAAGACAAGCCCTAAATGGTCGCGAGACAGAAAGGAGGGGACTGTGTAAAGTGGAACACAATTCTCCATTTGGGAAGCAGAGAAGGCTAACAAGACGTTAATGTGGACTGCAGTGTGGAGTGTTAACAGCCTCATCTGGACAGGAAAACTAAAGAACTTTTATGGTTGGAAGATGCATATGTAGGTAGTGTAACATTTTCAACTATGTTAAAAATATTGGAACACTTAAGGGGGAGTGGAGACATGAATCCAATGGAGACCTCTCTGGAAAAAGAAGAGACGGAACTAATAAAAAACATTAAGTCTGTGACACCACACTTTTCTGGAATTCTTGAGGTAGCATACTCCATGCTGCAACTTCCATAGAGGAGCTGAACAGACAAACAGACAGGATAAAATATATGTTCTTCCACACAAAGAGAGCCTAAGCTTCCACGTCTTTTTGAAAAATATTCAGTACTAGAAAAGTGTTCTTATAAATTCTTTGTGATGTGGGTCAGCCACATTGCAAGTGGCCAAACGGGTTGCAGTTCTTGATTAATTTAGTCCTTTTTTGTTTGTGTATCCACTGAACAAATCAAGATTTTTACAATATGTTATTTACAATTGTTCAATAGTTTAGGTAACAAAATTTCAATCTATGGATTGCTCACAAATTGTTCATGGCATTCTATTCTTAGATATCTAAACTTTGCTATTCCAGTGTTGCAACTGGTCCCTAAATCACATGGTATTTTTTATATTTCCTGAGTGGATAATCTAATCCTTAACAATTTCATTCCATCACACAATAGCTTTAGTATTTTACTTAAGTAAGTCTCAGGTACAGGTCTGAAATATGTTTTCCATGAACGCTTGTATGAACAAAACTTTGCTCATAAAAATCAGACAGGAAAGGATGTGAACATGGGAAAATAGATGTGTGATTCAGATTTTGCAAAAGTGTTCACAAATACTTTCCCCCAGCATCTACCCAGCACTCTCGTCAAGTATTTCACATCATTCTCACTAATTTCCTCAGCACTGGAGGGATCTGAGAGAATTTGGGCCTTTGGGGCTTGTCACTGGGTTTCAGCAACTAGGAGGGAGGCACCTTAGGTTAAATTTGTCAAAACATACATTTGGCAGTGATCATTCTTTAAAGGTGACATGTAAAGGTGGTGAGTATGTTTTTTAGTTTTTCCTATTTTTATAGTGTATAAAGAAGGCTAGAATTGAGTTTTGCTTTAAAAAAAAAACAAAAAACCCAGAGGAAACTGTCTTGCCTACCCTGTTTTCTCAAGAACACACTATTAATAACCAGTGAGCTAGTATTATTATGACATTGTAATCTGATTAATTGGAAGGGGAACTGATTTAAAAGCCAGTGGGGTTTGTTTTTTGAAAATCCTATTAAACCTAACTCAAATACCTAAAAAAAGTTGAAAGAAAGGCTGCTAAAATTTCTCAGCCCCATGTCTTCAACTACTGACTGAGAGCCATTCCCAATCTCCTCTCTTTCCCTCCTCGCTTTTCCAGTTATTAAACAACAAAAAATCTGTTTAGGTCTTGTTTAGACATCAAACCAAGGGAAAAAAGGACCAAACCTGTTTTTTCCCCCCTCTTTGCAGGTCTCCTTTAAGGTGGAAACCTTCCACACTTAGCTTCAATCTCAGTAATTTCTTTCTTTTTTTCCTTCTATCTAAACTAAATTTGAGCTCTAGATGACTTTTTATTTTCAGATCACTGATAACCAACTTCGCCTTAAAACCCCATGTTCATCAGGCCTTTGGTCAGCAAAGCACAAACATTATTTCCTCTTATACAGGCCAATAATTAAAATCATTCAAATAAAGCAATCTAACGTATGTTTATTAAAATCCATTTTTACTCTATTGTACATTTTTTTTTAACTAGTAACCTGCCCACCTGGTCGATTCAGTGCAAGATATGATACCACATGTATTCTCTGTGCATCGGGGTCCTATAATAAAAAGTACGGGCAGACTGCATGCAAAAACTGTCCAAAAGCACAAACTAGTGATAGAAGAGGAGCCAAAACTGAAAGGGAGTGTCACGGTAAGTTATTGTCAGTAAAGAAGTACACTGAATTGACAATGATAGAAGTGGTGTGGAATTGCTGGTTTTTAATTATTCTTATCGCAAATGTATGTGTTTTCTATCACAAGCTAACAAACTTCTTAGAAATCTCCCCTACCAGACTTATTCAATGGCCTCATCTAGTATCATGCTCTGCAGATCCATACAGAAGACCCAAGTCCATTTCCCAGTCCTTGGACCCAAATCCTCTCTTGCTCTGTGCCTTGTCTGGTCATTTACACCAGGTCAAGTGAGTGCAGAGAGGGTGTAAAATTTTACTGAATCAGAATGGTAATGATTTGCACTCACTTTGCACTAGTGTGCAGGACAATGCAAGATGGGAGAGTCACCGAGAATCAAGCCCCTTGTTTCTTGATTACCTGGTCAATGTGCTGTCATTGACAGAAAGAAAATACAGCATAAGAATGAACCCCTATGGCTAGTTGTTGAAATGCTTCCAAATTAACCTTTATGATGATTTCTTTTGGGCTCCCACACAAATATTGAGTTTCAGTTTTATCGTTCAGGCTCCCCATTCAGACTGTCCATATGCTACAGTTAGACAAGGGGAGACAAAATAAATATGTGAAGTGCTCTTTTCTATTGGTTTTGTTTTGTTTTTGTTCATCTTTTTCAGGAACTCTGCAAATCTGGATTGTTTTCTTAATTTCCTCCTTAGGAACAAGCCTTATCCTAGTGACAGCTTGGGCGTAAGAACCTTTATAGCATTGTATCTATTTCTATTATGCTTTAATACTATTTGTCAGGTAGGACCCCTGTACATCCCTTCACTTACAGAAAGTGAAGGGAGCCTGTGACATTGGATCTGATCTTGGAGTACAAATGAGGGAAGTGCTGTTTCCATAGGACACTCTCCCCCTCTTCTCTTGTCTCTAAGCATTGGGTGCTAGATGCATAGGAGACGGTAGATCTCCACTTGATTCTCACCCACTCACTCTCTGCCTGTGCTGATCTAAGCTGCTGCAGACAGTCAGCACTAAGTTATCCTACTTTCTCCTCTGTACTAGCGAACCCTTCCCTCCCTAAACTCCTTAAAGGGCCTTCTGGAGCAGCTGGCAACCACAAATGTTGCTGGACGCATATCTTCGGGCTATAATAAGCCAATAGTTGGGAAGCTGTGCACAGGCCAGAAACCTTTGCAAATGTCCTTGCATTTGGTGGACCTTGGATATCTGTGGGTTGCAGAGTACAACCTCCATCCTTTGGTGCAGTGAATGGAAAAATGCCATGGAAACTGTGGAGAGTTTGTGTCAGGGTAACCAAACTATGAAAGTGGGGCCCACACGCACAGCTTGCCAAGAGACGGAGGTCCCCATTGTATCAGGATACACATTTATATACATTTTGTATAAAAATAAAGGCAGAGGCCCATATTTAGTTTGTACCAGTATTTTCTTTGATGGATTAAGCTCGATGCTGGTTATTGGCTTCTACAGGAGTTAGATCAGGCCCATACTGATTCAAGGTCACCAACAATCTTGCTCAGGATGAGGGAGGCTGCATTTAGCCCTCAGGGTGCCCTGGGTGTCCCTAGTTTGACATTAATTTGTTTTCTAACATTTATTTCATTATATTAAGTAGTTCTCTGCTGCCATGATGCAGGGGGTAACTTGCTTCACTCACAGCGAAGAATTTCTTACCTGATAATTTTCAGTTGCTCTCTTCATTCACCACAAAAGAGTAATGCACCTCACTGTGCAATTCAGAGGCTGGCCAAAGTTGCTGTTGCTGGAGGCACAAGGATTAAGTCCCACCCTTCCACGCAGGCCCCCAGAAGAGTTCGTCCACGGTTGTAGAAACCCTTCAGCAGCCAGTTATTAGCATTAAGACAATAACTAGAAATTACATTAACTAACCCTTTAGGCAATTATATAGGTAGGGCTTCAAAGAGGAGTAAAAAGTTCAATTTGTTACAAACTGTATTCCAGTTATTTAGCAGACTACCAGGTTAGATTGAATGAGGAGAGAAGCTGCTAGAAGGAAGAAAATTATTAGGTGAATTTCTCATTCCGCTGTAGTTTCTCTCCTCCTTCACTACTAATGGGAAAGCAGTGAGCAGACATTCACAAAAGTGGAGGGGGGGGGTGCTAAAGCAGAATTTTAACATAATTATTAGAGTAGGGTAATAGGTAGAAATAGAGTTTCCCCCATATAAAGCAAAAGCTTTGTAATGTAAGGAATTATTTGAGATACAGCCCCCTGGCATCTCTTTACCAAAGGATGCCTCTAAGAGGAATCAGAGTAGCATAGCAAAAGGACTGATGGTAAAAAATCCATTACACTCTACATATCACAGAGTATGCTGCTGTGTGTATATATATATCTTCCTACTGTATTTTCTACTGCATGCATATGTTGAAATGGGCTGTAGCCCATGAAAGCTTATGCTCAAATAAATTTGTTAGTCTCTCAGGTGCCACAAGTACTCCTGTTCTTTTCTCAGAGGAATGACACCCTAATAGGAAAATGTTCCTCAGATGTGGCTCAGACACTGTTCCCACAATGCATTAGGGACCTTACAGAAGTAGCCTTGATTCCTTTCATGAATGGTCTCCCAGATGCCAGTTGGTACAAGATTTTAACATGTTGCTTGCAGCAACTTTGAGGTCCGAAGGCCTTGGTATTTTGGATAGAATGAGATGCACAGGATACACCTGGCATATATACAATGCTTGATGTGTATCTGTAAAGCTGTAGCAATACCCATTTATGCCCCACATTCTAAAGCAGTTTTAAAGATTGGAACAAAATGATGGGAGAAGTATCTTCCAGGCGTTATGGAAATAGACATAGGCAGAAAGATTTCTGGAGCTATGAGCATTACCCTTTCCTCACAACAGCAGCAGTGTGGTTCTTGTATAGAGAGGAATTATGATCCCAAATGTGTCTAATCTGGCCTTTTGATTAATTTTGACACCTGCTGATCTTTACATAGGGACTCCATTGTGCCAATTTAAAGAACACAGTGAGGACTGGTTCCTACTTTTTTTTAGTGCTTAGCTGTAGGACTCTGCCAACCACCCAAGAAACTCTCAAGCAACTAAGAGCTCCAGAATGGTGTGGTGATGATAATCAGTATCATCATTATTACTGTTATTACATAACTGCCAGATAATACATTGCTTGCACCTTTCTCTGAGGCAGCTGGTACTTGCAACTGTTAGAGATAAGGTACTGATTTAATGGGCCACAAGTCTGATCCCATATGGTTATTCCTATGTTTTGTTCTCACACATCATCTGTTGAACTAAAAGGATGCATGTGCTGAGATTTTGGAAAATTGTACAACACAAGGTGTGAGCTGGAGCCTGCTTTTCTGTGAGGACCCATAACCCAAATTGTCTGGTCTTCCAGATTGTCTCCCCACCCTGCAAGGCATCTTCCATAGTTTGTATGCAAGAATCTAGAATGAATATTGGATTGAATTAGTGTATCTGTCCATAAATGGAAATTCAGACATGATTTGGAAATGCCTAATTTTGCATTGTAGCTGTTCTGCATGACAGATTTTATGAAATCCCAGCCAGGGGTTAAAGCCGTGTGTAGCACCAGCAAACCTAGTTGCTGGAGACAATTGCCTGTAGATGACCACTACCAAGAAATGACTAGTGCAATGAAAATTTGGATCTTCGTAAATCTTTACCATGGTGGTAAAATTGTGGTCAGACCCTAGGCCTATTTTGACCTCTGGGTGAATAATTTTCTGTTAGGCTCAAGCTAGTCTTGATTTTAAACTGGTGGGTTTGAGTAGTTTCTAGCAGCTGGCAAGTTAGGAGTAGCTCTGTTTCTCTGGCCAGGCCCCTGACTGGGTAGAGCTCAACACTTGACAATTACTGTTACTATTACCAGCCATTCCTTAGGAGTGGAGGTGCAGAGAGTAGATCAAAAAAAGAGTCTTGTATAGGCATTGTAAACTCTCAAACTAAAATGTTAATTTTTTGTTTGTCATGCTGAGGATTTTACTGGTTTGGAAAGAGAAGTTTCCCTGCTTCAGATTTTTCCCTCTCATAGAGAACAGTCCTTCTTTTAGCACCAGTGGTACTGGTAGTGACCAACAGAGGATTGCTCTGCTGGCTTTGTTAGTGAGGACTCAGGCTTCTCTGCATTCTCAGCTACTAATTTCACTAATGTTTCCCCAAACATTCTCAAACCTGTGACTTTGGATACACAGGGTCCTTGTTTGGGGAATCTGGATATGATTGTTTACTACTCAAGTGTTTAAGCACTACTTTTTTTAAGTTAGGAGCTATTGCTCTTATCACAAATCACTTAGAGCCAGGAAAGGTTAACAAGAAAGAATATTTTACACACCACTGTAAGGATTTGACAATATGAACTCAAGATATCTTGCACTCCAAGCACAGACCATAGCCCTAGACAACAATCCAGTTGCTTGCCACCAAGTAGGTATTCATGGTGGCTAAGTCCATAAATGGCTATTAGCCAGGATGGGTAAGAATGGTGTCCCTAGCCTCTGTTCGTCAGAGGATGGAGATGGATGGCAGGAGAGAGATCACTTGATCATTGCCTGTTAGGTTCACTCCCTCAGGGGCACCTGGCATTGGCCACTGTCGGTAGACAGATACTGGGCTAGATGGACCTTTGGTCTGACCCGGTACGGCCTTTCTTATGTTCTCAGCTCTTAATTAAGAATATTTTGTCTGAATGGTTATAGCCAAGGATTTTACATTTCTCAGTAGAGTGTCCTCACTCTTATGGTGTAAAGCATCTTTTGGAACAAGGTCTGACTAGGTCAGTGGTGTGGCTATTGCTTTACCCAACCTTAGGTTCCCAAAACTTATGAAGTGTCCTGGCGTGTTTATGCAACATTTTAGTTTAACATTTAGTTTTAACTAGATGTCCACATTCTAATTGTATGATGTCTTTACAATGGAGAGTACAGGAAACCCTGTCTCTCATTATTGCTTGAAAGGAAGGTATTTATTATTAATAATGAGCTCGTTGTGAGTCACTGGCTTCCTATCCTGGGAGAACCATGTGAGATTTTTCTTTTTGTGAGGGTATGTGTATGCAGTGCTTCCCTTGACTGGAGGGCAGTTGCACGCTATTCATCCTGGGCTTGGGATGCCCCAACCAAGGAGAATAGTCCCCTAGGTGGCCTGGTAGCCTGACATGAAGCTCCTGCAGGCTGCCTAGGACCCTAGTAAGTTCTGTAAGAGGGACCTAGTACCTCTCAGGGCTTTATACTCAGTAAATCAGGAGCTCTTGACCATGGGAAGGGATTTCTCACTTATGCCCCTGTAATCCCATGATGGTGCAGCTGCATGGGAATAAAGTCCTCATGTGCCTCAGCTTCTGGGCACAGGCTGCCGCTAGTGCTTCTTATCCTTTCATTGGGTGCCAGCCATAGAGACTGACTCCTTCCCACTGTTTAGCCTCTGAGCCCCTTTCCCTGGCAAAGCGAGGGCTGGCTGATGATCATTCCACTGCTGCCTGACTCTTAGCACCCTCCTCTGGTAGAGCAAGGGTCCCTGAGCTGAGAGCCAGCCAGGCACAATTCCCAGTAGGCTGCAGCCTGAGACAGGGCTGCACTTGAGGAATAGGCTTCTCGCATACCCAGACATGCTGCATGGTGCACTGTGACAGCTTCTGGAAGGAGAAAAGCCCCAGCAAACACCAAGAAAGGGTTTAACCCTGATTTTTACCCTACTTGTTCATTAACATTACAAACTGCTGCCTCCCAAAGGGGATGTCTACTTTGGTCTTTTTGGAGTCTCTGGAGTTTGCTGGACTTAAGCTCCAAGCAGGCTGTGAGATCTCCCTTCCCTGGGAATCTTCATGCCCATGGTTAATTCTTCCTATGGTGGAGTTGCAGCTTTGGAGTAGGGGATTTGGCAGGGTCCTAGCATAGTGATCTGACTCCAAGACTTCTGCCCTATCAGAGCGAGGGTTGGCAGTTTACAGCAACATAGTGGAGGAAGCCTACTAGGCTACATCTTCACTACCCGCCGTATCGGCGGGTAGCGATCGATTTTTCAGGGATCGATATATCGCGTCTCATCTAGACGCGATATATCGATCCCCGAACGCGCTCCTGTCGACTCCGGAACTCGACCACCGCGAACAGCGGTGGTGGAGTCGACATGGGGAGCCCCGGACATCGATCCCGCGCCGTGAGGACGGGTAAGTGATCGATATAAGATACTTCGACTTCAGCTACGTTATTCACGTAGCTGAAGTTGCGTATCTTATATCGATTTTCCCCCTTAGTGTAGACCAGCCCCTAGACAGGCGCTGTACCAGAGGATTAGAGCCTTAATACTCCAGTGATTGCTCACCTTAGAAGAGTTGAAATGAAGTCTCTCTTCTACACAAATGAATAAAAATTAGACAAAATGGTCAGGAGAAATTGAACCAACCATGAATCTGTTCCGCTGCCAGAGGCAGAAATTCTGGTGGTCTGAGCTGAAGGGCAGGGCTTAGTCCTCTGCCCTCTGGCAACAACACTGGGACCACCTCCAAATTCCACAGGTGAGAGATTACCCAGTCATTATGAATAAAGAGGGAACTTGTGCAGCAGAAATCTGTTCTGCTATTCACACCGTGGACATTACTGCCTGACTCAACATTTTTTTAAATCCCCAGAATAATACATAAATGTTGTAGAAGAACATTAGCAGCCAGATACATAGAGGAAGCCGAATCTGAACTTAAAACCAGACTGAAAACATTTGCCAATATTGCAAGTGATGCAGAGATTGAAGAGCAAAGAAGTAAACTAAGAAACCCAGACAGATATGAGAGAAAGAATCTGCCAAAATATAAAGTTGGGTTTATAGAGGAAGAGTCCATAGGATTATTAAGCAATGATGGCATAACAGAGACATCAACACCTGTCGGCTCAAATCCATCTCCTGACCGTACATGGCCAAGTGAAGTAGAAACAAGCTTTGAGGAAGGCAGATCACAGGGTACTTTGGAAGAAGAAATCCACTGTGTTTCAAAAGGACTAGTTTCTAATCCGCAAAAGTTTAACACAAACCACAAATTGTCTTAACTTCTCTGTGTGATGTAGGGTGAATTGTAAAGCAAAGTACTGATCATCTGTTGTAAAATGTGGGGTTAAGGATCCTTCAAAAAATATTCATGTCCACAAGGATATTATCTTAAGAGTTATTTTTTATCTACAATAAGGGTGTATACTTTATAGTGGTGTATTCTGGCAGCTGGAAAAGCAAAAACTGTTTAAAAGATCAGCATTCTCCTTCAAGCAGACAATTCTCCTTAAAAATGTGTAGCACTTAGTTTTCGGAGCTCCATTCTGCAGAAGCATACTGAACCTTTTGTCCTCTGCAGACGCATTAAATACTTTCTACAGATGTGTGTTAACATATATTTTATTTTTTCATATGCAAGCTATTCAACCGTTTGATAATGGCTCCAAACTAATTAAAATTTCTTATTTTCTAAGAACTCTACAGAACCAAAATAGAAGTTAAACATTAACTGATATAATTTGATATTATGATACAATACTGTCATGTTACATTTTTCATAACCCCAATGCAAACTATGTGTACAGTAATTTTAATGTGCTACATGCTTTGCAGTGTGTATTATGTTCAGAATAAATTTAGAAAAATTTTAAACTCATATGTTATGCCTGTTCAAAACTGAAGTTCATGTGAACAAAAATGGTATTGGGACTTTAGCCAGTAGCAAATCCACTGGACGGTTTCAGTATTATGAAGGTGGGAAATGTTTTGGTCTGTTAATTTATATAATAAATAAACAAGAATTTGAAAACAAATTGGGACAGACATCCTATCAGATAGTTCTTAGTATTCATTTAATATCATTTGAACCTTTTCACAATGAGCTAAATATTCAAAACACTGCATAACTGTTGTGCAGCTAAAATCAGTTTTTAATCCATGGAAACCTAGAATTTCCCCTTAAACATGCTCTCTATGCCAAAAAATAAAATAAAATTAAGAACCTTTTATTTACTTACCATTTCATCAACAGTCAAACTAATGACATATAACTAACACATCAGGTATGCAGTTAAATATAAAAAAATATGCTCATTCAACTTCTAAATTGGTTCCCTAATTTGCATATGAATGTCCAGTTTCAAATGTACACCTCTACCCCAATATAACGTGGTCCTCAGGAGCCAAAAAATCTCAGTGCCTTATAGGTGAGTCCACATTATATCGGGTTTGGTCTGGTACGCCGTGCCGGACTGGACCGGCTTCCCTGGCAGTGATATAAAGGGCCCGGTGCTCCAGCCGCTGTGGGGAGCCCCGGGCCCTTTAAATCACCACCGGAGCTCTGGCAGCGGGGCTCGGGTGGGGATTTAAAGGGCCCAGGGCTCCACATGAATTCGGATATAATGCGGTAAAGCAGCGGGGCTCAGGTGGCACTTTAAAGGGCCCGGGGCTCCCTGCTGCTTTGCCGTGTTATATCTGAATTTGTGTTATATCGGGTCGTGTTCTATCGGGGTAGAGGTGTATTTGGATGCCCATAATTTCAAAACAGTGATCACGGAAAGTAAACTGCCTCCATGCATTATAATAGCAGCAGTAGACTTCAATGTGTTAGCCAAGCATAAGGAGCAGACAAATATTGGAACCCCTTTTTCCAAACAGTTTTAAAATCAGGGGTGAGTCACACACTGGGCTCTGCAATGACTCATAGCCAGACCTACCCTTGGAGAGATGGAAGAAGCATGAAACAAACAGTGGATCCTGGAGACATATCTGTGCAGTGGATGAGCAGGTATAATGCCTCAGAGGTGGTTGGTGGGTCCACTGTTAGAGGATTGTTGTTAAACCTGTTCTACAGATGTAGCTTGTATTCATTCAGCCCAGTGAGGGAATAGGTGAAGTGCACAGAGCTACCTTTTAGGGGTACAAATAAACTTTTCAAAGAAAATAGGTTTGGATAAAGTCAAATCCAGCAGATTATTGAATCCCACAAGTACGGCAGACTAGATTACCTAAAAATGAAAAATACGTAGTTGAAACAATGCTTTACCCGATCCAGATGGAAGAAACAGATTTGCAGTCTAATCTTCAAGTAGGAAGCACTTAGGCCCCAATTTTGCAAAGAACTTAACCACACATGACTTTGCTCATGTAACCTGTTCCAGTCCATTCTTAAACAGTGGCCAACAGGCTTGTTGAAACCCCTCAAATAGCAGTTTGTAAGCGTTAACAAAAATATGAAATTAAGAAAAATTCCAAGGAGAATCCGTCCTCATGAAAGTTACAACTTGATATACAGCTGCAAAAGCAAGGCCTGCATAAAAGTCAAAAGGATCAGTGGGCATGCATAGGTAATACATTTGGAGAACTCCATTTGCTAGTTAACCTTCCTTTTCTCATCAAGGAATGTCTATGCAGATCCCCAGTGTAGGAGAATGACAATACAGTAAGTCAGGAATCTGACTGAAGAGTACTCAGTTAAAAAAATAATTGAAGCACCATTCTCCTGAACCAAGCATTGGCACTAACTCCAACTTTGAGCCATGGACCTAGCACCAGACATAAGAAAATAATGTTTTGTGAATGCGTCAATTGAGTTGTGTCGGCCCAACAATGGGAAGGTACCACAGTTTCTCGTGTTTTTCAATTTTGCCTTTTGTGGTTCCAGTTCTTTATTTGACCAAATCAGATTTCCACTGACTTTGTGATAAAAAAGTGTCATCAACCTGTAACTTGTCAAGCTCACCCAAAACCCATATTTACAGTCTCCACATAATGCACTTTTTTCTTTCTCTGAAGGAGTCAAAAGTCTTGTAAGAATCTAGAAAATCTTCCACAAAGTAGTAATATGCTTTTAAAATAATTATTTCCTTGTTTTGACCCAACAATGTGGGGGAATAGCCTAATCCCTTGTAGTTTCTGAGGAGTCTGACAATCTATTGTTTTTCAAGATTTCAGAATCATCTTCAGCCTCAGTGAAGATATACTGAGATGATATGCTGAGCTATTTACTATCTATTCAAAGACCTTCAGTATTTGCTCATCCAACACACACTTAAAAAGGTGCATTATACAAACCATGGTTTGTGAACCTACAAATCCTTGCGACTTGAATTCAGCTCTTACCAGATTGAATCTCTGGGAGTATGTTTTCTGCACTCTCTATCTCATTGAAGACTGTTTTCTTCATGGCTATAAAATCATACAAGTACCACACATGCTATTCCACAAGGAAAAGATGGTTTTAAGGCCTCATCCAAATTATTTATTTAAAAAGTGGTAAATAGCTTTTCATATATATTATATAACTCCCCATTTTTCTGTAGACCTCATCATCGGTGTGCTGAAGCAAGATTATATAGGCTAGATGTTGAAAGGTTGTTTGCTTATTCATTTGTTAACAACTAAGGCATTCAAAGAAACCTTCCCAATTGTTTGCAGCTTTTGGTGAGAAGTCTAAAGTCCGAAGCCTTTTTAGTTCAAAATCTTGTCAAGTGTACTATGCTGTTATTAACACACTGGAAGACTCCCAGAACCAAAT
The DNA here is from genome assembly GCF_020497125.1 of Mauremys mutica. Classification (NCBI taxonomy): domain Eukaryota; kingdom Metazoa; phylum Chordata; order Testudines; family Geoemydidae; genus Mauremys; species Mauremys mutica. The sequence continues at coordinate 179,431,136 of NC_059073.1, forward strand.
AGATTAAGAGCATGTTCTACAAAAGAATAACTGCAACAGTTGTTTGTATCAGGAGTATACTTATCTATATCTATATACGAGTCTTTCCAGTGACATTTGGTGGACACTCAAGCAGATTGCCTACACGTGCATCCAATTGCCAGAAGTATGCTGAAATCTGCACTGAGCAAGAGAGTAATTTAATCAAAATATAGCATGCTCTTTTCACAACATACTGTACAAAGAAGACATACACTTATAAAAGCACTTGGAGGAGGTTTCAGAGGGACATGTCAGATTATAAAATTAAGTCAATGGGACTCTGCAGATGTAAGAGCCTGACTGTCAATCTGCTTTGCAGAACTGCACCCCAAAATTTTAGTTACTAGTTGGATCTTAATTCTATCCTTGATCTTTGTGCAAATCTCCAGCTGATAACTGGAAGATCATCTGTGGACTGAGGATTATATCTGACTGTAATTTTGCAGACCTGGAACACAACAACAAAACAACAAATGTAATTCAGCTCTCCCCACGAAATGAGTTTGACACTCCTGCTATAAGGGGAATACAAAATGTTTAGACACCAGTAGAGAGACTATACAAAACTACTGTAAGAATCGTAACTTAGAATTTACTTACTTTGGTAAGTTTTAAAATCTAAACATAGCATAAATGTATATTTTTGCATTTAATTTTTTCTAGGTGTTATATCTGAAAGGAAACAAAAACACTGAAATATGTGGAGGATTTTATAAAATTGCATATATATTTTTAAGTATACATGAGAAAATAAAAGTTCTTTTTATTAAAATAAAAAAAGCTTTGATACATTTGCACTGAAAATATTTAACAGAAAATAATTGCTACAGACATGCTACAGTAACATACAAAAGGTTCAAAAAGTTTTCAGTGCCTTCTTTTAAAGTTCAACATTTTGGCAAAAAAGTTTTTTCTGTATAAACTTCAAAAGTTGGCTATTATAATACTGATACAAAACACTTCATGTAGATTAAGTTCATGTGCATAAAACACAATAACTTTTAATGTATTGTTTGTATAAAATCAACATATTTAAAGTGTAAATTTCATTAGATAACATGCAAATACTGCAATATTTAAAATGGCACTTATAAATAGAGGTTTTATAATTTTGCATCCAATAAGAAAATCAGAATACATGGTATTTGCAATATACAGAACTGTAGAAATGAATACATTTCTCCATTTCTTAATGTAAATAAGGTTCTGGCTTAGAAAATGATTGTCATTTTACAAACATGGGGCCCAATATCCTGCAAGCACTTAAGCGCAGGTGAGTAAAGGTACTCAAATATGTAAGTTTGCTGGGATAGGCCCATGGCTATTTAGCTTTCTTCATAATAAAATATAAGATAATATATTCATACAAAAAATTACTCAGTTCGTTTTTTGGTAAATTATTTAAGTAGCAGCAATTTTTGTTTCTTCCTAAAATTGATGTTTAAAATAGGTGCATACTTGTCATAATTCTCAATGATATACATCTGAATAATAAAAAAAATACTTTTCAAAAATCACAATACGTTTGCTCACTGCTGAAAATTTTTGTGTAACAACTTCCTTTTCACAGAATCACAAGTTTAAAGATTTGTACAACATGTTTAAGGTATGTGTGCATAAAGAAAATGATGTGTGTGTGTGAAAAATCTTTTGACTAGTGATTTTAGTGATCAATAGGAGAGTTTTCTTTTGGATTATTTCAAATATTTTAAAATTCATTTTTAATGAAAAATGTAGTATATTAAAACCTTTTTCTGGAATTTTGTTGAACCAAACTGATATATATTTTTCTTTCTGGTTAAAATATATATTTTGCTCTATTAATAGATCAGCAGTTCTGAATGTCCTTCGCAATATAGAAAAAATACAATAGGATATTTATTTTGCACATTTTCTAAGCAGTTATATATTATAGATTGCTGCTTGCAAGGTCAATATAAGGCTCAAGAGCAGGGTCTGCAATACAGGCACAGCTTTAACAGAGGAAGAAGATATACTACAGGAAACTTGCACCTGGGATGTGATAAGTGCTGATAACGGCACATGGGATGCTAAAGTTGGGCTGTCAGAATTTATCAGCGACTCTATCTTTTCTGCTTCTTTATTGCAGGCTTCAATCTAGAAAAAAATTCCAACAGTTAGTTATTAAAATCTCTTCTCTTTATCTAGAAGGTTAGTATAAACATTTAGAATGGTGTATAAAGTTTAGGATGGCAAAGCCACAAGTGAATCATACAGGTCAGCTTTTGAGTTTTTAAAAATTGTATTTTATGTCTGTCAGGTGCCTTAGTTACTTATGAATCCTACCATGGCAGCTTCATGGGGAGAAAATTATAAACCTCAAAAATGGTTCATCAGAATTTTGTGATTTTTAAGGCCCAAAATCTCATCATAGACCAGAATTAGAAAGCAGGGCCTCACACCACTGGAAATCATGGGATTTCTCTCCTGGTTCACAAGGTACTGCACTGAGGTCTATGGGAGTAGAGAACCCACAGAGAACCTTAGGAGGGTTGGTGCCCCCAGGCCTGGGAACCTTAGGAGACTCAATAACCCTCTCAAGGAAATTTTCCTTTTTCTCTTGACAAGTATTTATAATGTTCAGGTTACATTCTGAGGCCCTTTGCACAAGGACGTGGGCGAGAGACTTACTTTTCTTAATAAAGGAAACAAACCAACCAACCTTTGTTTTTCAGAAATCCTTTTCATGAACTCACCACAGATGATAACATTCCAAGTTCAGAAGTTAGTAACTCTTGAAAATAGACTATCTTGGGGTTTTGGCAAGGGGATATCTACAGGGCAAACTAAGTTTTATTTTCTACAAAGTAGAAAAAAATAGATTTTTGATTACTGGTAAACACCTCCAATTTTAAGGTGTTAACTTAGAAACCACTTGTCTGATTCAATTCAAATTTTATAGAAAAATTTGCAATAGTGTAGTTTCAATCCTAGTCCTCAGCCTGACACTTTTACAGCCAATTTATTTAATTTTTGAGATTTTAAAGGTGGGGATGGAAGAGATGGTTACTCACCCTGTGTAGTAACTGAAGTTCTTTGAGATGGTCATCCCGGTGGGTGCTCCACTTTAGATGTTCTTGCACCCCTGCACTTGTAATCGGAGATTTGTGGCAGCAGTGCTTGATTGGGTCAGACATGCAGTGTCCCAGTTTTGCGCTGCTTCAGTTATCTAGCACCATGTCACCAACCCCCGCCCCTGCCCCCGTTCTTTCTCTGCTGCAGAGTATGTAATGTGAAGTAGAGGGGAGGTGAGAAGGTAGTGGAGCACCCACAGGGACAACCATCTCGAAGAACTTCAGTTACTGCACAGGGTGAGTAATCTTCTCCTCTTCTTTGAGGAGTGTCCCTCTGGGTGCGCCACTTCAGGTGACTTCAGAGCAGTGCTCTTCAGTGGAAGGAAGGGGCTTCAGAGTTGAAGTCATGGTAGATGATAATACAGTAAGTCCAAATAGCGCATCAGATGCTGAAAGTTGTTCTAATGCAGTGTTGTGTAAATGTATGGGCTGAGGACCAAGTTCCCACTTTATAGATGTCCATAATGGGGACACTGTTAAGAAATGCTATCGAAGCCAATAAAGCTCTGGTGAAATGTGTGTGGGTGCCCACTGGGGGTTGAAGATGCTTTTGACAATAGCACAAGTTGATGCACCCAGAAATCTGTTTGGACAGTCTCTATTTAAATACGGTGTTTCCTTTTGATCATTTTGGGATGGAGATGAATAATTCTGGTGACTTTCGAAAAGTCTGCGTTCTGTCTATATAAAAGGCTAGTGCCCTTCGGATGTCTAGGGTGTGAAATGAGGACTCTTGTCTATTGCCATGGGGGGGTTGGATAGAAGGATGGGAGGTGAATGCGTTGGTTGAGATGGAAAGAGGAGGCAATCTTAGGTAAGAACCTGGGATGAGATAATAGGGCAACTTTATTTTTTAAGAATATCATATATAACGGATGTGCCATGAGGGCCCCTAGCTCTCCCATCCATCAGGTGGACGTAATGGCGATGAGGAAGGCTACCTTCACTGAGCGGTGAAGTGAGCACATCGTTAGCAGTTCAAATGGGGTTCTGGTGAGGCCCCAGCATTCTAGGTTAAGATCCCCTGGCGGAGATAGGGTTCATATTTCAGGGTAAATGTTGATGAGTCCTTTGAGAGAGTGCTTGGTGACTGGGTGAACAGAAAAAAAAATCAGTAAATGTTGCATGTTTTGGTGGAACGCTGTGATGGCTGAGAAGTGTACTCTGACTGAGCTCATGGAGAGGCCCTATTTCTTTAGTTCTAGTATGTAGTCTAGAATTAAAAGGTAGAGGGAAGGAGACTGCTGTGATTGGTTTATTTTGGCACCATGTAGAGAATTGTATCAATTTGTGTAAATATGTATGATGGGTAGCTGGTCTGCGACTATTTAGTAGAATGTCCTTTACTGCCTCTGAGGAGGTCATTTCAGGTCCTTGGAGCGATAGAGTAGCCACATTTTAAGGTGGAGTCTTTCTGGATTCAGATGAAGGAGTTGGCCTGCATCTTGAGAGAGGAGACAAGGTACAAGAGTTCCAGAGTAGCATGGCTTCCATGCACAGGGAGTGTGAGCATTCCTCCCTTGCTGATTTATATAGAATATGCATGCAACACTGTCTGTGAGGATTTTTATGGTCTTGTTTTTGATCATGGGCAGGAAATGGGAGCACACGTTGCGAATGGCTTGTAGTTCCAGTAGCTTTATACACAGGAGGGATTCTGAGATGGGGACCAATGGCCCTGGATAATATGAGTGTTCAGATGTGCTCCCCAACCTAGTTGTGAGGCATCCTTCATGATCATCACTGTTGGAGGGTTCAGGACAAAGGCCCTGGTCCAAACATTGTCTGGTCGTGTTGCCCTTGGTAGGGAGTCTTTTACTTTGTTTGGTATTGTGAGGTGTTTGTTCATGCTGTATTTGAATGGAGTGTAGGTTGTCTGGAGTCAGGCTTGCAGACACTGCATGTGTAACCTCACATGTTTAATGATGAATGTAGTTGCAGCCAGGTGGCTCAGCAGTTGTAGGCAAGTCCTGGCCATTATCTGAGGGCTGTTTAGTGTTGGGGAGATCAGATTGGTTAGAGTAATGGATTGCTGTCATGGTAGAGAGGTCATAGCCTCTGGAGAACTGAGGTAGGCTCCGATGAATTCTAGTTTTTGCACTAAAGTTAGTGTTGATTTTTGTGCATTTGTAGGCCTAGGCATGTGAAGAGAGTTACCTTGCTTCTAGCGCTCCTTGTCATGTTGATGCTTTCAGTAAGCAGTCATCGAATTATGGGAATATCATAATTCTCTGTCTGCAGAGGTAAGCCACGACCGCTGCAAGAATCTTGGACAATACTCATGGGACAGTGGATAGGCCGAAAGGCAGAATTTGCTAGGGAAAGTGATCTGCTCCTGGAGCAAATCTATAGAACCTCTGATGTGATGGATGTACTGTTAAATGAAAGTGTGCGTCCTGGAGGTCGAGGGCCAAGAATCAGGCCCTCCTTTCTAGTGCTGGAGTTATGGTTGCCAACGTGACCATCTTGAAGTGTTGGGTCTTCACGAATTTGTTGGGTCTTCGTAAATTGAGAATGAGTCTCCACTATCCAGTTTTTTTCTGGGTGAAGAAATAATGTTAATAGAAACCCTTCCCTCTGTGTTTTGTTGGTACCAGTTTTACAGCACCTAGATGTATGAGGTGGGTTCCTCCTGTCACAGTAGATCTTCATGAGAGGGTCCCTGAAGAGGGATGGGGAACAAAGATGGGTATGGGGGATGGAGATAAATGGGATGGAATACCCAGACTTGATTATATCTAGTAAGCATCTGTTGGATGTGAGAGTCTGCCAGATTGGGTAGAAAGGGGTGAGACAATCTCTGAATGGCTGGGAGATGACAGGTGTTTCCAGCACTTGAAGTTGTGGGGGTCTTGGACCTTTGACCAAAGTCTCAACACTGCTGTCTTGATGGTGGTTGAGACATAGAAGGCTGTTGCCTCCTCGTGGATCTCTGTTTCTGCCCTTGTTGCACATATTGTCTGTGTGATTGCGCATAAGATGTAGACCGGAATCTTTGTGAGGCATAATACTTGCCCTCTTTTTCCTTGTTTCTAGGCATGTAGATGCCCAGGGACTTTAACATCACCCTTGAGTCTTTGAGTGTGTGGAGAGATTCATCTGCTTTGGTTGCAAACAATTTAGGACCTTCAAATGGGAGATCCTTGACCATCAATTGTACCTCTCTGGGAAACCCAGAGAGATGCAACCAAGATGCTCGCCTCATCACTATTTCTGTGGCTACCAACTACATAGTGGAGTCTGCAGATTGCAATGCAGCCTGCAATGCTGTTGTGGCAAGAAGAGGTCTTTCAGAGATTATGGTCCTGCACTGTTCTCTTTTCTCTTCTGGAATGAATTCAATACATTCTGACAACTTTGAGTAGTTTGAGTGGTCATATTTGGCAAGTAATGCCTCATAATTGGCAATCCTGAGGTGTAATGTTGCCAAGGAGTAGGTCTTACAGTTGAAGAGATCTAGTCTCTTCCAATCTCTGTCATACGGTGTGTTTTGGGGGGTGTTATTCTCTGCCCTGTTCATTTACTGCATCCACCACCAAAGAGTTTGGTGTGGGGTGTGAGAAGAGGAACTCCGTTTCTTTCACTGGCACATAATGTTTGTCATCAGACCTCTTGCATGTAGATGGGATTGTTGTTGGGGTCTGCCAAATCAATTTTGCGGGTTCCATAATCGCGTCATTCATCGGTAGAGTGATTTTGGAAGAGGTTGAGGTCTGTAGGATATCTAATAGTTTATGTTGTTATTCCTGGACTTCTTCCAGTGAGCTATCCAATGAGCCCGCCATTCTTTTAAAAAGGTCCTGAAATTGTTTCAAGTCATCCCCCATGTTGGGAGGTGGGGGCATGATGGTGTCATCAGGGGAAGATGATGAAAAACTGGCTCCTGGTATCACTTCCTGGTCCAAAATCTCCTCCTCCTCTTTGGCCACATCTTCTGGGATCTCAGAGAGTCGCCGGTACCGAAGGTGAGGGTGAATGACGTGCGCTCACCCTGGATGGACTGGAAGGATTGTGGTGTTGTGGGGGGTATGCCACCCATGGGATGCAATAAGGCCACTGAGGTTGAAAAGGCATTGGTGGCATCCCATGGGTGTCAATACCACTTTTGATCTTTGGGCCCAGTATAATAGCCCCTGTTCTGTGGTGGATCTGATCTGGTAGGTACACAGATGGGAGAGGAATGGTGAGAGGAGTACATTTCTCCTTCATCCTTGTCCTCCTCGTCGCTTGATAATGGAGGAGCAGATCTAGATAGAGTAGTGAGATGGGTGATGTCGTACCGAGGCTAGGAGTTTCCGGCATTGAGGTGACCAATTAGGTCCTTCTAGCATAGGAATTGCTGCAGTGCTAGTAATATTGGTACCATTGAAGATGGAGTGGTTGATACAGATTGCTTTGGTGAAGCTGTGAGTGTTAGTGCGTGCACTGAGTGTGTTATGCTGGCAGCAGATGGAGCCATGAGGTCTGCAGTGGTGCCGAGCTGTTCAATGCCAAATGTTTCGTCGGCTCTAATGGTGCCGAGGCAGAGGGTTTCAATTTCCCCTTGCTGCCCTTGTCTGAGCTAGCCTGCTTAGGTTCTTTTGCTCTTATGGTACCCACAGTACTGGAGGGTCCCACTACTTCGGCAGTGGAGAGTACCAGTGGAGTTTGCTGGTTTGGGGAACACGATTTCTTGGCAGATTTCCGAGCCGCAGAAGTTGGAGCCCAGTTTTTGGCCACCTTCTTGGTGGAGTGGTCTTTCATGTGAGCCGATAAGGAAGAGCCTCTGTCAGCAGTCGGGGACCTATGTTCAGGGGGGTCTGTGATTTGGGCTCAAATGCTGTCTGGAGAGACCTCTCCACCATGAGGAATTTGAACTGTAAGTCTCTCGCCGTCCTGGTTTGGACTTTTAGATTGTGACAATGCAAGCACTTGTGAAGGATGTGTGTCTTGCTGAGGGAGCGAACACACTGCGAGTGCCCGTCTGACACCAGGACAGAAAGGCTGCACGTGAGGCAGCATTTAAAACCTGGGGAACTGGGCATGCACCTCATAAAAGTGTTTCCCCCTCCAAAGGGGAAAACCAATTATTCTAACCTACTAATGGCTAACAACAGAAACTTAATCTTCTAGTCTGAGGGCTGGTCCACACTAAGAAGCGGGGTCGAACTAGGGTACGCAAATTCAGCTACGTGAATAGTGTAGCTGAATTCGAAGTACCCTAGTTCGAACTACTCACCCGTCCAGACGCCGCGGAATCGAAGTCTGCGGCTCCAAGGTCGACTCCGCCACCGCCGTTTGCAGTGGTGGAGTACCGGAGTCGACCGCGGCGCTTCCGGAGTTCGAACTATCGCGTCCAGATTAGACACGATAGTTCGAACTCCGAGAAGTCGAACTCACCGCGTCGACCCGGCTGGTAAGTGTAGACTAGCCCTGAGAGAAAAAAACATTTTTTTAAAGGAAGAAAAAAAATTAAACAGGAAAGGAAAGTTAGCTATAATCCAACAAGAACAAAGTCTAAATTGTGGAAAAAAAACCTATATGTAGCATCAAGATACTAAAAACATATTCTAATAAAAGTAGCCATAGAGGCATTGCTAAGTGCTCTGACTCAAGCAAAAGGCGGTAGAGAAGGAACTGAGGGGGGTTTGCCACACGGCGCTAAATAACCACCTGAAGCGGTGCGAGACGGGGACCATGCATGTGCAACCCAACCATGCACTGCTACCACAAATCTCCTATTACAAGCACAGGGGCGCAAGAACACCTAAAGTGGAGCACCACAGGGACACTCCTCAAAGAAAAAATTGGGATTATAATGGAAATTTAGCTGCAGCATTAACTACAGAATGTAGAAAAACACTCCATGGTCAGTAAAAGTAGATAAATTCAACAGAATGCTAGCAATTCTAGGTATCTTGATAGATGAGGCTAGACAACACGACTTTGACGTAAAGCCATATTCAGTCACAGTGTAAACTGGTGTAACTTCAATGCAACTGATCAAATTCTGTCCACTTAGAACAGACTTAACTCTGGCCCATACAGGAAGCAAAACTGAATACACAAAATGAGTTTGGGAAAATAAAAAGGAAATTGGAGGCAGATTTTCCTAAACCAAACAATTTGAGGAAATGAAATTGCCCAAATAATATTTGTGTTGTAGAACGAGCAGAAAATGTGGATTCCAGTCTGCTGCTTCTTACCCACTCTCCCTTTTTATTTTAAAGATTAACCTTCATTTTAAAATAATGCATGTTAACGCACAAGTTAAGAGCATCAAATTGGTCAGTGTGAATCCTAAACCCTGAGGGAACTTCATTATAAAAATGTGCTGTCACTAGGGCAGGGAAAGGCGCTTAACAAAAGTACAGGGGTTTTTTGGACTTGCAGAAACCTAACCAAAAGAATGTCAGAATAAAGCAAGAGTTCTAGGAAAAAGAAATGTAATATATATTTGAAGCTTGTTTTTATTGTAGTAGATCCGAGTTGCTCCAAGCAAAATAGTATAATGGCTTTTGTGTGGGTTTACTAATCCACATATAAAGTTTAGTGTTCCCAGCTGTGTGTGAATATCTTTGTTAGCACAAAGTAGGTGTGTCACACATTATGCTGGGGCAACACACTGACTTGATGTCCTTTAACATATTCTGAAAAGTATTTGGGGACTTTGTAGCACACTGATAGCTAGTTTTGTGAGAGAGAGGATCCCCCTATCAAAACTGTGATGGTCCCAGAAATATAGGAGCAGATATTTAGCTGGTATGGTTCCACTGAAGTCAGTGGAGCTATGACAATTTCCAGCAGCTGAGGTGGCAGCCTAATCCATATCTATATGTAGCATCAAGACAGACCATGGTATAATCCATTCATACACACCCAGGTGCATTTTTTAAGTAACAGACCAATGGCTCGATATTAAAAACATATACTCCAAAGCACATTTATTAAATGCATGACAGTCACTCTTCTAAATATATTTTTTCTTTGTGAAATTTTAAATGAAAACTCTTTTGTATTTTACTCAATTGATCTACCTGCTATGCGATATAATTCACAGAAGGCTAAAGTATTGAATTTTATATTATTTTATTGCATTTTATTGTATTTAAAATTACAAAATACCACAAACGCCAGCAAAATGGAGCAGTGTAAAGTTTGTAGTATTTTCTTTTCCATGTGCTGTAGTCTGCTGTGTGCTCCAGCATACTCTGCTAGCATCCACAGCTAGAGCTGGGTGAAATTTTTCAAAAACTCTTTTTGCTGAAAAATTCACACTTGGGTCAACCAAAACACTGCATGAATTCATGTCAAATTTGCCAAATTGTTTCAGCCATAAAAGAAAAAAAGTTCCAAAAGTCAAAATGAAACATTTTGATTTTTTAATTCAAAATGACTGTTTAAAAAATTTTGCTTCAATTTTATTTAAAAAAAAAAGAAAATAAAAACAAAAAAACATTTTGCTTGACCTGAAACAAAACTGTAGCTTTTCAAGTGTAAGTTGAATGTAAAAATAAATGGGACATAGCACAGACTGCAAATATGACAACCTGTATTGAAATAAAATGGAACTGTATTGACTAAAGAAAATAATAATAAATTCTACCTGCAACGGTTTGGGGTTTTGATCAACGGGTATGATGAGAATCACAATTTCAGATTCTATGCTTAAATATCCGAACACATCGCATTGTGGCACTGAAACATGTAGACGGATTTTTTGAAGTACTTCAAGTACAGTTATTGGCTTTTTATTGGTTACCTGGAAAAAGACTGAGTACTTTATTATGCATGCAAAATGAAATTACATTTGTCCTCTTCAGAGATGTAAATAATAAGGTTATGTCATACTAGAAAAGTTGTTTGAACATACTCCATTTTAAACCAAATTATCAAACCCTATATATAAACCAAGTCTATATAAGCAACGAATAAGCTTTAAGTGAAGGGAAAGAGAACACTTACTTATCTTCCACTAACTGTGGTTCTTCAAGATGTGGTGTCCATATATATTTTGCTATTGGGGCACATCTGGATAGACTTATGTGTAGTGCTGGGGAGAAGCTGGTGGTCGTGGTACATGTAGGTACCAATGACATAGGGAAGGATAGGAGAGATGTCCTGGAGGCCAAATTTAGGTCTGAAGAGACTGAAATCCAGGATCTCTATGGTGGCATTCTCAGAAATGCTACCAGTTCCACATGCAGGGCCAGGTACGCAGGCAGAGCTTCAGAGTCTCAATGCGTGAATGAGACGATGGTGTAGAGAGGAGGGGTTTAGATTCATTAGGAACTGGGGAAACCTTTGGGATGGGGGGAGCCTATACAGGAGAGATGGGCTCCACCTAAACCAAAGTGGAACCAGACTGCTGGCACTTAACATTAAAAAGGTTGCAGAGCAGTTTTTAAATTAGGAGATGGGTGAAAGCCGACTGCTGCAGAGGAGCACGTGGATCAGACAGAGACTTCTCTTAGAGGAGAGTCTATTGATAGAGATTCGTTTGGTTATAGTCAGGAGCAGAGGATGGAAGAGGATAATGTAAAAGCCAGATCAGATAAGAAACGTTCACATAAAGAATCAGACACATCAGAAAAGGACAGACAAATAAACAATGACAAGTTTTTAAAGTGCTTGTACACAAATGCTAGAAGTCTAAATAATATGATGGGTGAACTACAGTGCCTCATGTTAAAGGAGGATATTGATATAACAGGCATCACAAAAACCTGGTGGACTGAGGACAATCAATGGGACACAAACATTCCGGGGTACAAAATATATTGGAAGGACAGAACGTCATGCCGGGGGGGGGGGGGGGAAGAGGAGGGAGTGGCACTATATGTGAAAGAAAATGTAGAATCAAATGAAGTAAAAATCTTAAGTGAATCCACATGTTCCACAGAATCTCTATGGATAGTAATTTCATGCTCTAATAAGAATATAACATTAGGGATCTATTATCGACCACCTGACCAGGACAGTGATAGTGATGATGAAATGCTAAGGGAAAAATTAGAGAGGCTATCAAAATTAAGAACTCAATAATAGTGGGGGATTTCAATTATCCCCATATTGACTGGTAACATGTCACCTCAGGACGAAATGCAGAGACAACATTTTCTCAATACCTTAATTGACTGCTTCTTGGAGCAGCTGGTACGGGAACCCACAAGGGGAGAGGCAATTCTCGATTTAGTCCTGAGTGGAGAGCAGGAGCTGATCCAAGAGGGAACTATAACAGGACCGCTTGGAAATAGTGACCATAATATAATAACATTTAACATACCTGTGGTGGGAAGAACATCTCAACAGCCCAACACTGTGGCATTTAATTTCAAAAAAGAGAACTATGCAAAAATGAGGGGGTTAAACAGAAATTAAAAGGTACAGTGACTAAAGTGAAATCCCTGCAAGCTGCATGGATGCTTTTTAAAGACACCATAATAGAGGCCCAACTTAAATGTATACCCCAAATTAAGAAACACAGTAAAAGAACTATAAAAGTGCCACAGTGGCTTAACAACCATGTAAAAGAAGCAGTGAGAGATAAAAAGGCATCTTTTAAAAAATGGAAGTCAAATCCTAGTGAGGTAAATAGAAAGGAGCGTAAACACTGCCAAATAAAGTGTAAAAATGTAATAAGAAAAGCCAAAGAGGAGTTTGAAGAACATCTAGCCAAAAACTCAAAAAACGTTTTGTTATTACCTTTTAAGTACATCAGAAGCAGAAAGCCTGCTAAACAACCAGTGGGGCCCCTGGATGATCGAGATACAAAAGGAGCGCTTAAAGACAATAAAGTCATTGGGGAGAAACTAAATGGATTCTTTGCTTTAGTCTTCATGGCTGAGGATGTTAGGGAGATTCCCAGATCTGAGCCAGCTTTTGTAGGTGACAAATCTGAGAACTGTCACAGACTGAAGTGTCACTAGAGGAGGTTTTGGAATTAATTGATAAACTTAACATGTACAAGTCACCAGGACCAGATAGCACTCACTCAAGAGTTCTGAAAGAACTCAAATGTGAAGTTGCGGAACTATTAACTATTGTTTGTAACCTGTCCTTTAAATCAGCTTCTGTACCCAATGACTGGAAGATAGCTAATGTAACACCAATATTTAAAAAGTGCTCTAGAGGTGATCCCAGTAATTACAGACTGGTAAGTCTAACATCAGTACCGGGCAAATTAGTTGAAACAATAGTAAAGAATAAAATTGTCAGACACATAGAAGAACATAAATTGTTGGGCAAAAGTCCACATGGTTTCTCTAAAGGGAAATCGTGACTTACTAATCTATTAGAGTTCTTTGAAGGGGTCAACAAAGATGTGGACAAGGGGGATCCAGTGGACATAGTATACTTAGATTTCCAGAAAGCCTTTGACAAAGTCCCTCACCAAAGGCTCTTACGTAAATTAAGTTGTCATGAGATAAAAGGGAAGGTCCTTTCATGGATTGAGAACTGGTTAAAAGACAGGGAACAAAGGGTAGGAATAAATGTTAAATTCTCAGAATGGAGAGGGGTAATTAGTGGTGTTCCCCAAGGGTCAGTCCTAGGACCAATCCTATTCAACTTATTCATAAATGATCTGGAGAAAGAGGTAAAAAGCGAGGTGGCAAAGTTTGCAGATGATACTAAACTGTTGAAGATAGTTAAGACCAAAGTAGACTGTGAAGAACATAAAAAAGATCTCACAAAACTAAGTGATTAGGCAACAAAATGGCAAATGAAATTTAATGTGGCTAAATGTAAAGTAATGCACATTGGAAAAAATAACCCCAACTATAATATGATGGGGGCTAATTTAGCTACAACAAATCAGGAAAAAGATCTTGGAGTCGTCATGGATAGTTCTCTCCACGCAGTGTGCAGAGGCAGTCAAAAAAGCAAACAGGATTTTAGGAATAATTAAAAAGGGGATAGGGAATAAGACTGAGACTATATTATTGCCATTATATAAATCAATGGTACGCCCACATCTTGAATACTGCGTACAGATGAGGTCTCCTCGTCTCAAAAAAGATATACTGGCACTAAAAATGGTTCAGAGAAGGGCAACTAAAATGATTAGGGGTTTGGAACGGGTCTCATATGAGGAGAGATTAAAGAGGCTAGGACTCTTCAGCTCGGAAAAGAGGAGACTAAGGGGGGGGATATGATAGAGGTATATACAATCATGAGTGATGTGGAGAAAGTAGATAAGGAAAAGTTATTTACTTATTCCCATAATACAAGAACTAGGGGCCACCAAATGAAATTAATGGGCAGCAGGTTTAACACAAATAAAAGGAAGTTCTTCTTCACGCAGCGCACAGTCAACTTGTGGAACTCCTTGCCTGAGGAGGTTGTGAAGGCTAGGACTATAACAGCGTTTAAAAGAGAACTGGATAAATTCATGGTGGTTAAGTCCATTAATGGCTATTAGCCAGGATGGGTAAGGAATGGTGTCCCTGGCCTCTGTTTGTCAGAGGGTGGAGATGGATGGCAGGAGAGAGATCACTTGAACATTGCCTGTTAGGTCCACTCCCTCTGGGGCACCTGGCATTGGCCACTGTTGGTAGACAGATACTGGGCTAGATGGACCTTTGGTCTGACCCAGTACGGCCGTTTTTATGTTCTTATGTTACGTTCTTGTGTTCTTCTTCGAGGAATGTCCCTGTGGGTGGCTCCACTTTTAAGTGACTATGCAGCAGTACCCAGGGCCGGCTTTAGGAAATGCGGGGCCCGATTTGAATAGTTTCGATGGGGCCCCAGCAGGGATGACTCACCCGGCGGCGCGCTGCGTCTTCGCTCCGGGTCTTCCATGGCACTGAAGGACCCGCCGCCAAAATGCTACTGAAGACCCGGAGCAAGTGAAGGACCCGCCGCCGAAGTGCCACCCAAGACCCAGAGCGCCGCTGGATGAGTAAAAATTAAAAATGTGCCTAAGTTAGGCGCTCTTCTTTAGGGCGTGGGGCCCTCTTAGGTGTGGGGCCAGATTTGGGGGAATCAGCCCTGGCAGTACCCTTCAGTGGTCGAAGGGGCTTTGGAGAGGTTTACTGAGCAGTGGATAACACCAATTCTCTGAAATGAGCGTCAGCAACTGATTGTTTCTCTATGGCGTAATGTCTGGTGAAGGTGTGGGCTGATGCCCAGGTAGCTGCTTTACATATATGAATGATGGGTATATCTTTAAGAAAGGCTATTGATGTGGATATAGCCCTGGTGGACTGCGTGTGAAGACTAGAGGGGGGTTCTAAGTCACATTCACGGTAGCAAATGCACTCCGATATCCAGTGGTAGAATGCACTCCGATATCCATTTTGAAAGTTGTTGTTTGGAAATGGTTAGTCCTTGAGATCATTCCGTTGTGGAAACGAGCAGTCTGGTGGATTTTCTGAATGTCTTTGTTCTATCTATATAGAACACGAGTGCTCTATGAATGTCCAAGATGTGAAGAGATGCTTCCCTGCTGACAGCATGCAGCTTCAGGAAGAATACAGGTAAGTAGATGGGCTGGTTGAGATGGAAGGATGAGGCCACTTTAGGTATGAATTTCGGATGTGGGCAGAGGATTATCTTGTTTTTGAGGAATATGGTGTAAGGTGAAGTTACCATCAGGGCACTAAGCTCTCCAACCTGTCGTGCTGACGTAATTGTGACTAGGAAGGCGACTTTCATGGACAAGTATAATAGTGAGCAGGTAGCCAGAGGCTCAAAAGGTTTGTCCATGAGGGTACGGAGGACTAAATTAAGGTCCCACATAGGGGTAGGGTCTCTGACTGTAGGGTAAGCATTCTGTATACCCTTGAGAAAGGGTTTAGAGAGAGGATGCGCGAATATAGTGAGGCCATCTACTTTGGAATGGAAAGCTGTGATTGCAGATAAGTGTTCCAGAGTGAACTGATAGAAAGACCTGATTTTTTTAGGGTCAGCATATATTCAATATTGTGGGTAATGGAGCCGTTCAAAGGGAGAGTTGTTTGTCTCCACACCATATAGAGAAATGACAACACTTTTGAGTATGTTTTTCATTTGGTTAATCATCTGCTGTTCATCAAAACATCCCGGACCTCTGTGGAACAGCCTGCCTCCAGAGGTGTCAGCCACAGATTAGCCATGCCTTGAGATGGAGGATTGGGATTTTGGGGTGATGGAGATGACCTGAGTCCGGTGTGAGTAGGTGAGGTGTGAGTGGGAGGGGCCACGGTGGTGTTGTGATCTAGTTGAGGTAGGGAAACCAGGTTTGTCTGGGCCACGTTGGTGCGATCAGGATTACTCAGGATCTGTCCCGTTTTATCTTGTAAAGGGCACGAAAGATCAGAGGAATCGGGGGGAAAAGCGTACATTAGAGACGCTTCTCATTTTATGAGGAATGCGTCCTCAAGGGAGATTTCTCCAAGTCCTGCCTGGAAGCAGTATTGAGGGCACTTGGTATTGTGGGGTGTTGCAAAAACCCCAGTGTTGGAAGATAGTGCTGAGGATTTCTGGGTCCATTTCCCATTTGTGTGTCTGGGAGAAGTTTCTGCTTAGCTCGTCCGCTATGCTGTTTTGGCTTCCCGGAAGGTAGGCTGCTTTGAAGTCTATGTTGTGGGAGATGCACCACTCCCAAAGGTGAACCACCTCTGTGCAGAGCGGGTAAGATCGAGCCCCACCTTGGCGACTGATATAAAACATGGTGGCCAAATTGTCTGTAAGGATCTGCACTGTGTTGTTGTGAATGAGGGGCAGAAAATGGTGGCATGCATTGCAGACCACCCGGAGCTCCAATAGATTTATGTAGAGCATCGACTCCATGGAGGACCATCTGCCTTGGATGGTATGTTCGGATAAGTGTGCCCCCCAGGAGAGACGCATCCGTGATTATCGTTACTAATGGGGTGTGTCATTGGAAAGGGATACCCCTGAAGATGTTGGAATGGTTTGTCCACCAGGATAACGAGTTCTTTATCGTGGTGGGCACGGTCAGTCGCTTGTGAATGGAATGTCTGTGAGGAATGTATACTGTACGGAGCCATGCCTGAAGATGCCTCATATGACATTGTGCATGTTTAAAGACAAACATGGTTGCTGACATGTGTCCTAGAAGTTGGAGGCATAACCTGGTGGATGTCTGCAGGCTGTTTTTATGGCTGCTATGAGGTTTGTTAATGTCAGGAAGTGTTGTTTGGGGTAGACCTGCCAATGCAATGGTGCAGTCTAGGTGGGCACCTTTGAATTGCAACTGTTGGGTCGGAATTAGGCCATTGATTTGTAGGCCTAGTCTTCTGAACAGAGTTGCAGTGAATGACAAAGCGTCCACCATCTACAGGTAATCATTTAGGTAGGGGAATACAATTACCCCCTGTCTGTGAAGATGGGCTGCAACCACAGCAAGGACTTTGGAGAAAACTCACAGGGCTGTGGAAAGTCCAAATGGGAGCACTTTGTACTGGAAATGTAGGTTGCCTACTGTGAAATGAAAGAACCTTCTGTGTGCAGGATGTATGGTAAGATGGAAATAAGCACCCTGGAGGTCGAGAGTTGAGAGCCAATCTCCCTTCTCCAATGCTGGGATTACAGTTGCAATGGTAACCATCTTGAAATGCTGAGTTCTGATAAACTTGTTTAGCTTGTGCAAGTCCAATATGGGCCTTCAGCTGCCCATTTTCTTTTGGGTGAGGAAATAGTGTGAATAAAACCTGGTCCTCCTGTGTTTGGGAGCTAGAGGTTCTACAGCACCGAGTTGCAGGAGGTGATTTATTTCCTGCTGTAGAAAGTGCTCGTGAGAAGGTTCCCTGAAGAGGGACAGGGAAGGGCGGTGGGTTGGTGGAATAGAGGTGAACGGGATGGACTAGCCTTTGCATATAATTTCCAGAACCCAGAACGTAATACTTCTTGTCTGAATGTTTACAAGAAGGTGGGGCCATGGCCGGTGTCTGCCAGACTGTTTTTGCTGGGTCCATAATGGCAGAATTAATAGGCAATGCAATCTTGGCCATAGAAGAGGCACAGAGAATGTCAGTGAGCTCATGCTGTGTCTCTAGCAGCTCTTCTAAGCAGATGCCTAGGGAATTGGCCACATGCTTGGATAGATCTTGGAAAGATTTAAAGTCATCCCCCGGTGTGGAGGGAAGCATGACTGTATCCTCCAGGGACGATGAAGAAATATGGGTAGGAGGTAGGCTGTCACCCTCTATTAAGTCCTCATTGCCCTCTTGTTCCTCCCCGGCAACTTCAGGGGTAGCTGGGGCAACCAGTGAAATAGATCTAGCTGATCTTGGTGTTCTGGATCTGGACTGGTTAGAGGGCTGAACATTGTGAGTCCTGTATAGAACCCATGGGCCCCAGTTTGGTGGGAGGGCCATTGGGGGGGTACCCATTGAGGCCCTGGGGTTGCCACACTGTGGATTGTAGCCCTGAGGTTCCAGGTTTGGGCGATGAATGGCATGGGGTGACCATCCCTACAGCCACTTCATCCTCCTTATCGCTTGAGAGAGGAGGGGCTGAGCCAGCAGATGTAGCCATGAGACTCATGGCTGGTCTGCTGTCTGTGCCTAAGAGAGGCGTGCCCAGGGTGGAGGCAATTAAAAGGGCAGCCTCGCTAATGAAATGCTGCAGCACCGGGAAGTTAGGTGCAGGCATAGGAGGCACACAGAGGTTAGTCAGTGTCTGTGCTGCCAGTGCTGTGGGCTTGCTATAATATATAGGAATAGAAGGTGGTGCCATAGCACTACTCGGTGCCGAGAGCTTCAGCTCTCTAGGCTCTGAGGGATTAGTTTTGCCCTGGCTGCCTGTCTTAGAGCTAGATCGCACTGGGTTTTTCGCTCCTCGGGTTGCCTCTGCACTGGAAGAACCCGGTGTCACGCGGTCCAAGGCTCTGCATGGCGACGGTACCGGGGCAGATTTAGCGGTCAGAGATCGCTTTTTGCATGGCGATTCTCCCTGGGGGAAGGAGTGTGACCGCTTCGTTTTCATGGGGGCTGGATCCTTTGTGGTCATCTTCGAGGAGGATCCCATGTCTGACACAGCAGTTGGTGAGTGAGCGAGCTGGTGGGGAGAGGTCCCCTGCTCAGGGTCAGATGCAGGACGCAAGGAGTTCTCCATAAGCATCAGTTTGAGCTGGAGTTCCCTAGCCTTTCTGGTCCTTGCCGTTAACTTTTCGCTGTGGTGGCACTTCTGCGTAATGCGAGTCTCCCAGGCAGCGAACACACTGGGAGTGACCGTCAGAGACTGATATTGACAGTCTACAGGTGAGGCAACGTTTAAAGCCTGGGGAGCCAGGCATAGCCGTTTGAAGAGCGTCTCTGGTTGTTTTGTTTCTTAAAAGGAAAGGGAAGAGACAGGAACCCTGCAGCTAACAGGAAGGGGTAATTTTGGGCAAAAAGGAAAGGAAAAAGTATTCTGAGGAAGATTATTCTGAGGCACTGCGGTTGTTCCGACCGAAGCCAACGGCGGCAAAGAAGGAACTGGGGGACAGTTGGCTGTGCGCACGCAGTACCCTCTCAGAGTAGCACAAGCTGGCAGCAGCGTGTGCGTGGCCAACCAGGGCACTGCTACCTTAAATCTATGACTAGAAGTGCAGGGGCGCTCAAACGCCCAAAAAAGTGGAACACCCACAGGGACATTCCTCAAAGAACTACTAGTATTTCATGATTCCCTTTAGGGTCTGTGATGTGGTGTACACACCCCACATTGAGCACCAAGAGGTTAAGGGATTATTTTGGGCTCAGCCAGCCCTGCCCCGCCACACCTGCAGCAAATGCTCCATATGCTAGAGGAATTAAAAGGCAGGGAATTAGCTCATTTGGGTGGCAGAGCTGGAGGTGAGCAGACCTGCAGCACACAGCTCCAGCAGGGCAGAGGGAAAGCTAAAGGCTCTGACACCGCTGCCCAAAGGGACCATCCTTGAGGGAAGGGAGAACCCACAGCAGAAACAACCAGAGAGGGAAGTATCCTATGACCTTGGACATTGGTAACACCCTCTTATTTCTTTTGGTTTGGATTTCCCCACCAGGTGCAGGCCTTGGACTGAGCTGACCCCAGGCGGGAGATGAGAGGAAGAGGCCCAGGGAGGACAGCCTTAAGCAGCCTTGGTTTCCAGATTACTGGTAGCCCGAAGGGCCTTGAGTCAGAGCCCGGTGGAGTGGGAGGGTCCAGGCTCCCCTCCCCACAACCTCCTTGGCAGTCCGGGATTGTGGCTGTGACCACTAGACCACACTTCCCAACCAGACCTCGAGTGAGGACAATTACAGGGTCAAATTTGGGATTTACGTTATTTGACAGTTTCATTAAGCCATTTTGTAATTATTATTCTTTAACTCAGAGAGTACAACATATAGAAGCAAACTGTTTAGAAGAGGTTGTTTGCATATTGCAGACACTCCGGAAAAGTACTGAGAAACTGTATCCTGGATATGAACACTCATCACAGGAAGAAATTGCATGCTTGTAAATAATTAGCATAGCTTCCACATAATTGTCTAAATATTGATATGTTTCAATTGTTGTTGGGGAGTTACTCTGTTTCATCTGTTGGTTGTCTTTTTTGACATGAGAAACACTGTGTTGAAAGGGGAAAAAAAATGTTCTCTTTTTTCATACCAGACCTCATTATCACAAGATATAGCAACGTGAGGTGGTACCAAATGTTATTTTTAGCATCACACCATGGGCCAGTAGGGAATGTAGCTCCTTTATACACTGCATTAGGGAGGCAGCATCTCAAATGCTGTCTTGAGTTCCGGACACTCAACGGCAGAAAAAATTACCACCAAACTGGAGGTTTAGAGAAAGGAACACAGGGAGGGGAAGGAAGTCTTACTTATGTGGAAGTTAAAAAGAGTTAACTAGGAATAGTTTGGCTAAACAATTACTTAGATAATTATCATAGTTTTAAAGTATCAGAAGAGTGTAAACAATCAAAGTTAAAGAATTTTTTTCAGGAGGTGTATCAGGAGGAAAGAGGTTAAATTAAGCAGAGGAAAATATCAGAGTAAAGGTACTTAGAGAGAGATACATTAACAGAATATATTTTCCTACTACTTCCCAGGGCAGTAGTAGGAAAATATTAAGTAATACTACATCAAATTCTGAAAGCTATAAAGGAACAATCCCATCACTAGTACAGAATGGACAGGATGTTCTTACAGGTATTTTTCTTCTCCAATTTAAATGATTTAAGCTGCTGCAATCTTATATCACAAAACTATTGTAAAATTGTATGGAGCACATGATAGTATTTGATTACAGTTCAATTCTTACACCTTAAAACCAATGACTAAAACATACTGAAAAATTATTAAGACGATGAAAAGCAAAACAAATGCTTCCTAATTATGAAAAAGGAACAGTTACGGAGTATTTTTAACTTTCTGGTTTATTACAGTTTTTTGGTGGTTAATACTCCAATTTTTTAAAACAATCAACTGTCACAAACTGCCCTTCAAAATTTTCAGCCATTTTACATGGGAAATGGCTATAGTTCTTTACCTTGGCAAAAGTGTCCAGCTTGTCTTTATCATATAAGACTCTCAGCATTCCAGCACACAATGGGCAGCAGGCTCCTACATGACACAAACAAAAGCAGGTTGCACTTCACAGTTTTAATCAGATCCTTCAAAGCAAGTGAAGGTCAAAATTAAATGGTAAATGATATACACAGTAACAAAACTCCCAAACCCAAAGTTTCCTTTATGAAAACAGACCTTTCCAGTCAGTGGTTGGGTTGTGAAATTTCTGTGCAATTTTGATGTTTAACAGCTGCAATTCAAAAACCATCCAATCCCACATGCATCAAATGCTATTTCAATGCCAAGTCATAGGATCAACTTCTAATCGCTTCAATATGGTATCACATTGCTATGAAGCTACAAAAATATGCAAGTACATGCTAAGTCACAAGGCAAGATACACTACATGTGCACAGCTCGGGAAAGGGCGTATCCAAAAGTCTGTGATAACTACTGGGATGGAGGCGATGGGGGAACTAGAGCAGCAAGAAAGATACCAGATTATTGTAACTATTATAGATGCAGGTGGAAAGAGCTTGATTGCATAAAGAATTAGTGTAATCAAAAGACTGCAGTGTAAATGCACAATTTTAACTTGTTTACACAGTTATGGCATGTTGGGATTTAGGTTCTTGGCTTGTCAGGCAGATTTCTTCTAAGGCCTGGTCTACACTAGGCGTTTAAACCTGTTTTAGGAGCGTAAAACCGATTTAACGCCACACCCGTCCACATTAAGAGGCCCTTTATATCGGTATAAAGGGCTCTTTAAACCGGTTTCTGTACTCCTCCCTAACGAGAGGAGTAGCGCTAATATCGGTATTACCATATCGGATTGGGGTTAGTGTGGCCGCAGATCGACGGTATTGGCCTCCGGGCGGTATCCCACAGTGCACCACTGACCGCTCTGGACAGCAATCTGAACTCGGATGCAGTGGCCAGGTAGACAGGAAAAGCCCCGCGAACTTTTGAATATTTCCTGTTTGCCCAGCGTGGAGCTCCGATCAGCACGTGTGGTGATGCAGTTAAAAATCAAAATAAAGAAAGAGCTCCCGCATGGACGATGCGGACGTGATCGCTGTAAGGGCAGGCAAATCTGTTCTATCAGCGCTCCGTTACAGAAGACGAAATTCAAAATCATTTTTAAAAAATCTCCAGACAGATGCCATAGCAGGGACTCAGCGCACTGCTGCGTGACAAGCATAACGGAAAGCCAAAGAATCAAATGGACGTTTATGGACTGGAGGACTCAAGCTATCCCACAGTTCCTGCAGTCTTTGAAAAGCATTTGCATTCTTGGCTGAGCTCCAAATGCTTCTAGGGTCAAAAACAGTGTCCGCGGTGGGTCAGGGCATAGCTAGGGAATTTACGCACCCCCCCACCCACCCCCAGAAGTGAAAGGGAAAACAATCCTCTCTTGACTCTTTTACATGTCACCCTATCTTTACTGAATGCTGCAGATAGACGCGATGGTGCAGCACTCAACACCAACATCCTTGCTCCCCCCACGCTATGGATGGCTGATGGTGCAATATGGCTGGTATCCGTCCTCATCAGCAGCCTATTGGCACATGGGGCAGTGCAAAAGGACTGGTAACCATGCTGACGAGCATCGGTAAGGTCAATCAAGGGCGCCTGGCCCTAATTTTTCCTGGTAGATGGTACAGTATGGCTGATAACCATCGTCATCATAGCAACAGGGGGCTGAGCTCCATCAGCCCCCACCCTTCATGTGTAAAGAAAAGATTCAATTGCCCCTGGACTAGCAGAGGGATGCTGGGCTCCTCTCCTACACACTCCTTACTGTCCTGTCTGGACTATCATAGCAGCTGGAGGCTGCCTTCCACTCATATCTCACTAACAAGTCACTGTGTCTTATTCCTGCATTCTTTATTACTTCATCACACAAGTGGGGGGACAATGCTACGGTAGCCCAGGAAGGCTGAGGGAAGAACGGAATCAACAGGTGGGGTTGTTGCAGGAGCACCCCCTGTGAATAGCATACAGCTCATAATTTCTGCAGGATCTGACACAGAGCAGCTGTGCTCTCTGGTTCTATGATACAGTGGTTCTCTAGTACACTTGCCCATATTCTAGGCAGGACTGATTCTATTTTTAGATACCAAAAAGGAGGGATTGACTCAGGGAGTCATTCCCAATTTTGGCGTTTGCGCCCCTGGCTAAGAGCAGCCAGGGGCACTTATGACAGCAACAGATGGTGCAGTGCAAAAGGACTGGTAGCCACGATCATCTTATTATCAATTTATGGCATGGTAGATGGTACAATATGGCTGGTAACCATCTATGCTATCATGCAAAAGCAAAAGCATGCTGCTGTGTAGCACTGCTGAATCGCCTCTGTGAGCGGCATCTAGTACACATACGGTGACAGTCACAAAAGGCTAAACAGGCTCCATGATTGCCAGGCTATGGCATCTGCCAGGGCAATCCAGGGAAAAAAGGCACGAAATGCTTGTCTGCCGTTGCTTTCCCAGCGGAAGGAGTGACTGACAACATTTACCCAGAACCACCCGCGACAATGATTTTGCCGCATCAGGCACTGGGATCTCAACCCGGAAATTCTAAGGGGCGGGGGAGGCTGCGGGAACTATGGGATAGCTACGGAATAGCTACCGACAGTGCAATGCTCCAGAAATCGACGCTAGCCTCGGACCGTGGACGCACACCACCGATTTAATGTGTTTAGTGTGGCCGGGCACACTCGATTTTATACAATCTGTTTTGTTAAACCGGTTTATGTAAATTCGGAATAATCCCGTAGTGTAGACGTACCCTCAGATTTCACATTATCTATATTCACCTATACTTGTTTTCCTTGTTAGCCACCTCTTCCCTGGGGCTCCTGGTTTACCACCTACCTCTGATTGTGGCTCTATTACTCTCCCCTCTCTCTTCAGGTGTCTGTCTTCCAGAGCTGCTGTTACTTCATTCCCTGAACTAGCTTTCTTCATTCTCCGCACCACCTCTGCAGCCCCACCCAATTGCCCCATTACCACTGAACACTCCGAAGAAGAATTCGAGAGCCAGAAGGGTGACTAAAGACAGTCTTGAGATAAAAGTCAAAGCCTCTTCCCCACTTCTGGTTCTGCCCCACTCAGGAAAAAAAAATCACAATATATTTATCTTAGGCATTTAAACAGCCTCAACTACATGAACACCTGAGCACATCACACAATCTTACATGCATTTATCCTCATAAAACCCCTGTGAGATTGTACACATCTTATTATCCCCAGCTTACAGATGGGGAACTGAGGCACCAAGAGGGTATGTCTACAGTTTGAGTTGGGGGTGTGATTCCCAACTCAAAGAGACATACTCTCGTGCATGCTCTCATTGAGCTAGCACACCAAAAAGAAAATGTTGCCATGGCAGCGCAAGCAGTGGGAGGGGCTAGCCACCCCGAGTGTGCACGTAGCATCTCCAATGGGCACGTAATCAGGGTGGCTAGCCCCTCCTACTGCTTGCACTGTTGCAGCTACTGTCTATTTTTAGCTGGCACGTTCAATGAAAGCTAGCTCCCATGTCTCCTGGAGATGGGAATCACCCCCAGCTCAAAAGCACAGGCATGCCAAGAGACTAAGGCAAGATTTTTAAAGGTATTAAGGCACCTACACCTAAATAGCTTTAAAAACTTGGCCCTAAGTGACTTGCCCAATATCACATAAGAAGTCCAGCAGAGGGGGGGATCTGAATCTGGGTCTCTAGAATCTCCGACTAGCACTGCAACCACTGGACCATCCTTCCTTACAATCCATACACTTTGAGAACATTTTACTTCTGCATATTTAAATTATTTGGTTTCTGTAGCATGAAAATATGTATGATCTGTTAGCTCCTGTGTTTCTGTGAAAAGGCTGATAGCAACCTAGTGTGACTGTTAACAGGTGGCAGGCTTGCTTTTCATCACTAATCTTGCTAGAGAAGAATAGCTGAGTATGTGAGCTTTCCTAAAGTAACTCTTAGAGGGGACTGTTTGCTAAAGCTCAGATTTCTAGGATACAACTTATGGCAGTTCCACACAAATTTCCATAAGCAAAATATTTAGCAATACTTTCTTATTGATGTAAATGGAAACAAAGATTATTCTTAGACATACGAGTTATTTCCAAGACACTCTGGCAACAAATGGGGACAAATATGCATCACGCACCACCAAAATCTCTATAAAGTTGTTTGGCAGTTAAAGAAGAATACTCATATTTTTCAGATGGCTCCTTCTGCTGAAGCTCTCCATGCAATAAAATAAATATGGATATCTATTATGTAGCCATACTCGCACATATTAAATTTAACAGTGAATGTAAACACACACACATATGAGACACAAACATTTCAATTTGCTTGACTACAAACCTGCCTGAAGGGATAGTAAGAATCCTATTATATAATTGATGTTGCACTCTACACCAGGGATCTCAAACTCAAATGACCCCGAGGGCCGCATGAGGACTAGTGCATTGGCCCGAGGGCCGCATCACTGACACGCCCCCTTGCTGCCCCTGGCCCCACCCCCAATCCACCCCTTCCATGAGGCCCCGCCCCTGCCCTGTCTCTTCTCCACCTCCTCCCCTAAGCGCGCGGCTCCCCGCTCCTCCCCCCTCCCTCCTGGAAAGTGCTAAGCGCCACCAACAGCTGTTTGGTGGCTTGGCGGCGGGGCACTTAGGCGGCGGGTCCCGGAACAGAAGGGGCCCCCCACCGCCGAAGACCGGGCTGCGCTTCGGCGGCGGCGGGTCCCTCTTTTCCCCACCCCGGCCGGTCCCGCTTCCCACCCCGGCCCCGGCCGGTCCCGCTTCCCTCCCCCACCCCCCGGCCCGGCCCCGGTGGGTCTCGCTTCCCTTCGCCACCCCCGGCCCGGCCCCGGTGGGTCTCGCTTCCCTTCCCCCCACCCCCCCGGCCCGGCCCGGCCCCTGCGGGTCTCGCTTCCCTCCCCCACCCCCCGGCCCAGCCCGGCGGGTCTCGCTTCCCGTCCCCCCCCCGCCAGGGCCGGGGCCCGGCCCCGGCGGGTCCCGCTTCCCACCCAGGCCCCGGCCCGGCCCCGGCGGCTCCCGCTTCCCCCCCCCCCTTACCCGAGCGCGTCTCCGGCGAGGCCTGAGCTTCGTCCCGCTCAGAGCCGCGTGGTGAGGGGGCGGGGCTGTGAGCTCCACGCCGAGCGCAGCGCTCAGCCCAGAGCTCCCAGCCCCGCCCCCTCCCCACGCGGCTCGGATCGGGGCGGGGCTCAGGCGCTCGGACGGAGACTCGGCGCTCTATGCGCCGAGGCTCCAGGAGAGGGGCGGAGGCGGGAGCCTCCGCTTTTCTCTTGGGGGCCCCTGCGGAGCCCGGGGCAAATTGCCCCCTTTGCCCCCCCCTCTGGGCGGCCCTGGGGAGCTCCGCAGGCCGCAGGGAAGAGCTCCGCGGGCCGCATGTTTGAGACCCCTGCTCTACACGTATAAGCATATTTCCATAGACACATAAGCATAACATAACTGGAATATGCTTTATGCTAGATATGCCCTGTGACATATCTTTGCAAAGATTATGATCTACTGAATATATTCCTCCTATTTGTATGCACGCATCATTTTTATATCTGAAGTTATGGGCGTTGGCTCTATGCTTGTATTTGAAGAGTGATTTTCCACACCCCTGAGTGACAGTTATACCAATGTAAGTTGCTAGTGTAGACTAAGGGTATGTCTACACTACAAGAGTAGTTCAATTCAACTTAAGTCGAATTTGTGGAATCGACCTTACAAAGTCGAATTTGTGTATCCACACTAAGGACACTAATTCGACTTTGTGAGTCCACACTAACGGGGCCAGCGTCAACTTTGGAAGCAGTGCACTGTGGGAAGCTATCCCGCAGTCCCCGCTGCCCATTGGAATGCTGGGTAGAGCCCCCAATGCCTGCTGGGGGAAAAAATGTGTCGAGGGTGGTTTTGGGTAACTGTCATCATTCAACCATCAATCACGCCCTCCCTCCCTCCCTGAAAGCGCCTGCGGGCAATCTGTTCGTGCACTTTTCTGGTCAGTGACAGCGCGAACACCACAGCACTGCGAGCATGAAGCCCGCTGCAGTTATGGCCGTTTTCACCTCCTTGCACCTTATCGTCCACCTCTTCCACAGTCAGCTGCTGAGAAATCGGGCTACTTTTCAATGGTGCTGCAAGCACTGGTGGACCATAGGGGACGTTTTACCAACATCAACGTCAGGTGGCCAGGCAAGGTTCATGACGCGCGTGTTTTCAGGAACTGTGGTCTGTTTAGACACCTGCAGGAAGGTAGTTTCTTCCCGGACCACAAAATAACTGTTGGGGATGTGCAGATGCCTATAGTGATCCTCGGGGACCCAGCCTACCCGCTAATGCCCTGCCTCATGAAGCCCTATACAGACGCCTTGGACAGCGACAAGGAACTCTTCAAGTACCAGCAAGCAGCGTGACCTGTGACTGTTCAGTTTCTTTACAGAGAAGCTGAACCTGCCCCTGTTTCTTTACCCAGTTACTGTTGACTATCCTCTGCAGTTACATACCCCGTTCACCCCGTTTCCCCCACTTCCAACACACGTGTAAAAATAAAATACATGTTCCATTGTTACTTAACAAAGGTTTCTTTATTAATGACTTTGCGTTAAAGGGTTGAAACTGGGACGCAGACTGTGCTGCGTAGGGTGTGCAGTGATGTAAACACCACCTCTAAACTCGAGGAATGACAGGCTCCTGCTCCTAGAGCGGTCTGCAGTGCCGGACTGGTTGTTTCAACGGAGCCTGCCATCCCTCCTTTTTGGGATTCTGTGTGCGGGGGCTATGTGACCTTGTGGCGGAGGAGGACGGATACAGATTCCTCTGCTGCGTGACTCTGCGGTCCAGGACAAGGACCGCTGCATAAGATCTGTAACCGCCCTCCCCCGCTACAAAGTCACGTCCCCCCCACCCACACAGAACCTGGAAACAACCTGCCATACCGACCAGGGTGCCTACTGACTGCACTGTGTGTGTGACCTGCTGCTGATCCTGCCCCCGTGTCTGTACCCTGGTAAAGGTGACTGTCCTATGCAATTACCAACCCCCTTCCCCACCCCCCCTTCAAACACAGTCTTCTGTAAAAAAACATGACGGAAACAGTAATTAACAGCAAAGTATTTTTAATAATTAACTAGATAGTTAGGGGATGAAACTGGGATTGCGGCTTGGGTGAGTCAGGAAGGGAAGGACTTCTCAAAATTGAGGGTATGAGAGCTTTTGGGTACTTGAGCACTCTGCTGGGGTGCAGTGACAGTTTTCACGGCCCCTGGCGCCCCTCCTTCTTGTTACTTTGGGTGAGGGGGGTATGGGACTTTGTGGCGGGGGAGGGCGGTTGCAGATACACTGCAGGGGGGCTCTGTCCTCCTGCGGTCCTGCAGAACATCCACAAGGCGCCGGAGCGTGTCCGTTTGCTCCCTCATTAGTCCAAGCAGCGTTTGAGTCGCCTGCTTGTCTTCCTCACGCCACCTCTCCTCCCGTTCGCTGTGTGAGCGCTGGTACAGAGAGAGGGTCTCCCTCCACTGGCTCTGCTGGCCCGCCTCGGCTCGGGAGCAGCCCATAAGTTCAGCAAACATCTCGTCCCATGTCTTTTTCTTTCGCCTCCTAATCTTTGCCAGCCTCTGTGAGGGGGATGCCGTGGCAGGTCTGGAGACAGTCGAAGCTGTGTGATGGGAAAAAGGGAGTGAATTCCTTGCAAAGATACATTTTTGCGAACAATGAACACAGTCTAGTCTGTGTCTGTGAACAAGAGCATGCACAGCACCTATCTCGTGCGCACTCCTGCTGCAGGCAATCCGGAAAGCATAAACTCTGCCCCTGTTCCACCCCATCGCAGTGTCCCCCGACCCTTGGAATTCCGGGTTGAGATCCCAGTGCCTGATGGGGCAAATTTCATTGTCGTGGGTGGTTCTGGGTAAATGTAGTCACTCATTCCTTCCTCCGGGAAAGCAACGGCAGACAATCATTTCGAGCCCGTTTTCCCTGGATCACTCTGGCAGACGCCATAGCGTGGCAGCCATGGAGCCTGTTTTGCCTTTTGTCACTGTCACCGTATGTGTACTAGATACCGTGGACAGAGGCGATTCAGCAGCGCTACACAGCAGCATTCATTTGCTTTTGCATGACAGCAGAGATGGTTATCAGCCATATTGCACCATCTACCATGCCATTGTAAATTGGCAAGGTGAGGACGGTTAACAGTCCTACAGCACTATACCTTCTGCTGCTGTCATAGGTGCCCCTGGCCGAGATCAGCTGGGGGCGCAAAAGACAAAACTGGGAATGACTCCCCGAGTCAATCCCTCCTTTATGGTATCTAAAAATACAATCAGTCCTGCCTAGAATATGGGGCAACTGTACTAGGGTTGCAGTGTATCAGAGAACTAGAGAGCACAGCCGCTCCGTGTCAGATCCTGCAGGAATGACGAGCTGCATGCCATTCACAGGGGGTGCCCCTGCAACAACCCCACCTGTTGCTTCCCTCCTCCCCCAACCTTCCTGGGCTACCGTTGTAGTGTCCCCCCATTTGTATGCTGAAGTAATAAAGAATGCAGGAATAAGAAACAGTGACTTGTTAGTGAAATGAAATGAGGGGAAGGCAGCCTCCAGCTGCTATGATAGTCCAGACAGGACATTAAGCAGTGTGGGGGAGAGGAGACCAGCATCCTGCTGCTATGATAGTCCAGGCAATACAGAATCTTTTCTTTACACATGAAGGGCGGGGGCTGATGGAGCTCAGCCCCCTGTTGCTATGATGAAGACGGTTAGCAGGCCATCTACTTATGGGCTGATGACGAGGACGGGTAGCAGTCCTACTGCACTACACGATCTACCGCAAGGCTGATGATGACGACGGATATCAGTCTTATTGCACCGTCAGCCACCCATGAGACGGGGGGGTGTGGGGAAGAGGATGCTACAGTACAGTGCCGCAGCATCGCGTCTACCAGCAGCATTCAGTACACATAGGGTGACATTTAAAAGAGTCAAGAGACGATTTTTTTTCCTTTTCCTTCTGGGGGTGGGGGAGGGGGGGTACATTGACGAGCTATGCCCTGAACCGCCGCGGACAATGTGTTTGACCGTACAGGTATTGGGAGCTCAGCCAAGAATGCAAATGCTTTTCGGAGACTGCAGGAACTGTGGGATAGCTTGCGTCCTCAGTCCCCCCTCCCTCCATGAGCGTCCATTTGATTCTTTGGCTTTCCGTTACGCTTGTCACGCAGCAGCGTGCTGAGTCTTTGCTACGCCGTCTGTCTGGAGATTTTTTAAAAATACTTTGGACCAGGCGTAACATTACAGTAATTCCCCTAATTAGATGCTGCAGGAGTCTCCGAGCGAGATCACCCTGAGGACGGTCACTGAAGGAGATAGAGAGCGCATGCTGCGTGAAAGCCAGCACAAACCAGGGGCCTATGCGGCCATGCTCGGGGAGGCAATGCTCCCTGAGTACCTCATGAAAGCCTGGCGCGGAAAAGTGTGCTACCACGGAGCACCCAATAAGGCAGCTCTCCCCAGGAACCTCCTGCGTAGGCTTTTCGATTACCTCCAGGAGAGCTTCGTGGAGATCTCCCAGGAGGATTTCTGTTCTATCCCCATATATATAGACCTCCTTTTCACATAGTTCAGATTCCTGTTCCATTAATAATAAAAGTTTACATGTTTAAAGCACTTACCGACTGATCCTTCCCCTGATTCAGGGTCCGGGTTAACGGCTGGGGAGGATTGGTAGGAGATCTCCGTGAGGGTGATGAAGAGATCCTGGCTGTCGGGGAAACCAGCGTTGTAAGCGCTGTCGCCTGCCTCGTCCTCCACAAACCCTTCCTCATCTTCCCCGTCCGCGAACATCACCGAGGAACTGGCCGTCGACACTATCCCATCGTCAGAGTCCACGGTCACTGGTGGGGCAGTGGTGGCAGGCTCCGGAGCGTCCGTTTGCCGCTTTGGTCTTCTGGTAGCCTTGTCTCAGGTCCTTGATTTTCATGCGGCACTGCGTTGCATCCCGGCTGTATCCTCTGTCTGTCATGGCTCTGGAGACCTTCTTTTGGTCTTTGCATTCTGTTTTTTGGAGCGCAGCTCCGAAAGCACAGACTCCTCGCCCCACACACCGATCAGATCCAAGACTTCCCGGTCAGTCTATGCTGGGGCCCTTTTTCTATTCAGAGATTGCATGAACTCCTCTGCTGGAGAGCTCTGCATCGTTGCCGGTGCTGCTGAGCTCGCCCCGATGTCCAACCAGGAAATGAGATTCAAACTGGCCAGACAGGAAAAGGAATTCAAATTTTCCCAGGGCTTTTCCTGTGTGCCTGATCAGAACATCCAAGCTCGGACTGCTGTCCAGAGCGTCAACAGAGTGGTGCAGTGTGGGATAGCTCCCGGAGCTACTAAGGTCGATTTCCGTCCACACCTAGCCTAATTCGACATGGCCATGTCGAATTTAGCGCTACTCCCCTCGTCGGGGAGGAGTACAGAAGTCGAACTAAATAGCCCTCTATGTCGAATTAAATAGCTTCGTGGTTTGGACGGGTGCACGGTTAATTCGAATTAACGCTGCAAAATTCGAATTAAAGTCCTAGTGTGGACCAGGCCTAAGCCTGAGAGTCTAATTTTAGGCACCTCCTTTGGGAAACACTGGCCTTAATGATTATCTCTAAATTTTCAGCTTCCTCTTAGAATCTTGAAATATTAAGCCCTTATTTCAAACTTCTTGTTTACTGTAGTCATGGTACCCTTTCACCAGTGTCCACCTGACTTCTTAGCAAATAAGTCAAATTCATGTGTCTACATCTGCAATACTAAAAGCAGACAGACCATGTTGCAGATCAATGGAAGCATGAGAATGAAATGCATAAAGTTTTTGGATCCTGGACTTCTTTGGCATTGTAAATTATCTTTCCATAAATTATTAGATGTAAAAGCAGCAGGTCTATGAAAGCTTCCCCACTTCCTTGCTGTCCCAACAATATTTTCTAGTGTTGATAGCTGCTAATATGAAGCCTTTTCTCTCTGCAGTACTACCCAGAGACACCTGGTGAAAACACACCGTTGAATGCAGGAGCATGTCACAATATCAAAACAGTGACAAGCGTGGACTGCAGAAGAAGCTGGCATTGGGATACAGAGATTTAATTTAAAAGGTATGTCTCACAAAAGGGCCCCAAGGGTGAGGTACTGATGTGTTTTGGAGAAGAGGGTGACAAGTCTAGGATGGGAAGGAAGATTCAGTCTTCAAACTGAGTCCAACACTAGTTATTTACATACCCAAGGATAAGACAATAACTGGAATGATTTTAAGAAATAACATTCAATGAAAATGTCCTGCGGACAGCAGGTTGACGTCACTCAAATTTAGTACGTAAGTCAGACATTTTTTGGGAAGCCTCCAGATCTCACAAGAAACAGCAAATCTCTAAAATGGTTTTAGCATGGTCGCTGAAATTTTTGCCTTGTGACTAGGCATTTTATCATTCCTCTGCTCTGACTTTGAAATAAAGCACATTCCCCTTCTTGTCCCAAAAATGTAGTTTTCTGCTGTTGCTATTTTAAATACAGTTTGGCACTGCCGTGTAGTATCTACATTACGGATTGTGGAAAACTACTGTATTTTCAACAGCTAAATATTTATGTATACAAGTGAAGCACTAGTTCAATACAAAGCACATTCTGACTAAAATTGAACTCTAATGCAGAAGAGGACATAGATTTTATATTTAATGATATGATTTTTGGAGTGTCTAATTACAGCCATGCATATTCTGCAGTAAGCTGGATCGGTCTGGATTGTGAATTTTGCCACAGCAGACTGGAAATTCAGTGGTAGCTTTCCTCATAAATAAATAAAAATGGAGATCCTGAATCCATGAATTATGAAAATGAGTAATACCATCAGTACAATGGCCCATGTGTTATTTATTTTGCTATTAAATTCTCCATGTGAGATATGAAAGTCTGTTAAGAGATCAAACATCAGCAGCGAAACACAGTTAAGAGTGTTATCATTTGAACTGTCATCTTTTAGGTTTCAAAATCAGCCCTCCACTGGAATGAATGGGGAGTTCACACATCTCCCAGAAATAACTGCAGGTTGCCTGCCGATTTAGGAGGCCATCACCATACAATATATGATAACAAATAAGGGATAAGCAAGACCATTAGGTTGCAGAGTCTAACACCTTTCACTGAAAATGCTCTACAACAAGCCCCCTACTATTTAACTCAGAGTCTATAAACTTGAGCTCCTCAGATGATTACAACTGCCAAGGGATCACATTAAGAAAGAGGCAACCTTCAAAGAAGTAGGACTCAAACCATTTAGGGCATTATATGTCAAAAATACCAGCTAACTTCTCACAGAAACCAAATGAAAACCAATGCAGACCATGGGTATAGCAGCAGATTCTGCACAAGCAGAACATATCTTATGTCAGCTCAGTCTCAGCCAGCTAGCTCATATTCAAACCCCTCTTGGCTATACACTGGAAAAAGTCACTCATCTGCACCATAGGTGTCCAGTGAAATGGAGGCAGCTCTGAAGGCACATTTCAATATTAATGAAATCCTCTCCACACAAAGGTCTATCAGAAGGCTTATGCACCACGTAAGTCCTAATTAAGTCCTCAGAATAAGTCTTGTAATGGTGTCTCTCTCTCTCTCTCTCTCTCACACACACACACACACCCCCCAACTTGCTTATATGAGTAGTCTTCAGACACTCTCATACCTCGATTAAGCATTAGCAACAAACATACCTGGTGCAACAACTGGTTTGCATCCAGTTGCAGAAAGAGGAGGACATTTAACAGAGGTGCATTCTGTTTGTAAACTATAGTCTGAGACAACTCCGACAGCTTGACAATGTCCATAATAGTCCACAGCCACACGGTCAGAATAGGCAGCACACACATTACTGTAGGTTTCACCATTATGTCCACATACTGGTTCCACTGATTTGCAGAAGGGCTGAAAAAGAGTTTGTAAAAAAGTGCAAAAAGCTTGGTTTATTTACATTGGAGACAAGACTTCAGGATGACCTTATAGTAGTTTTAAAGTTGACAGGGATACAATGCTCATGCTAGCAAAGTGTGTCAAAAGTCAGTAATAGAAATCTAGAGTAAATAGCCCATGCAATTTTATGCAATGTATAATAAACAAAAGGAAAAGTTACCAGAGAAGACAACAGAAGAACATAACTATGGTAGGTTTAAGAGGCACCTAAGATTTACTTCTGTTAAGGGACAGGAAATGAGGGTGTTAAAAATAAGGTATTGGCAAACAGGCACAACAACAAAAAAAGGGGAAGAGTAGGAAATTCTGGATGTGTTTTTCATGTTCTTAAAATTACTTTATAAAATAAAGGATTTAGAAAGATCTAAAACTATAAACATGACGTTACTTCAAAGGAGTAAAATGTATTACTGTTATTACAGATTTCAGCCCAACATATGTATATTTGTTTGGTACTTGCTTTTGTTGTTGTTTGTCTGTCTGTCTTTTGTTTTGTTTTTTACGGTTTGTAGAAATGTCCCCATCATGCCTTCTAGGCATACAAACTACCATAAAAGTAAACACATTTTTTTCCAACTGAACTAGTGCCAATTAACAATAACTCTCCAATGCCACCCCAAAAGAAAATCAACATAAACAAACCAACACACTCAGGAAAAGTGTACTTGAAAAGCCAACAAATTTAAATTGTTGAACCAAGGGGAGAAGTAAATTGAGTTCAAAGTCCCCCCCAGAGTATTCCCAGATAAGCTGTTACCCCACACTATCCTCAGAGTCCTCTCAAGTGGAAAAAAAAGAGAGACAAGCCCAACTCTATCTTCCCTTGCTAGGGACTACAGCCCTGACAATAATACCTCTGCCAGCAGCATCAAAGGTAGCTGACATCATTATGGACATTTGATCTTTGTGCACCTTGTAAAGAATTGTATAACGAACTGTGTTAGATCAATGTATATTAAATAATGTTAGAAAAATAGCTATTGTATATTTAATAGTGTTATAAGAAAATGTAAAAGGGAACTTTGCTGCTTTCTGACTGTGTCTTCTTGACATAGCTTTTAAAACTCTGCTGAAACAACTTCTAAGGTAGTAAAAATCAAAGCTGGTTTATGTCTTATCTACAGCGAATTCTTGGTCTGTATCAGTGGTGAGCGGGAACCGGTTGTTAAATTTAGAAGCCCTTTTAGAACCGGTTGTCCCGCGTGGGACAACTAGTTCTAAAAGGGCATTTAAATTTAACAAGCGCTCCCTGCTGCGGCCCCAGCTCACCTCAGCTCTGCCTCCACCTCCTCCCATGAATGCTCCGCCCTGCTTCTCCTCCTCCACTGCTTCCCACGAATCAGCTGTTCGCGCGGGAAGCCTGGGAGGGCTGAGAAGCAAGCAGGCTTCCCACTCAGGCCCAGAAAGACGAAGCTGAGGTAGGGGTAGAGGGAACGAGGAGGGCCGTGCACCCCGGCCAGTCTCCGGCCACGGACCTGCCCGACCCCGGCCACCCGGCTCCAGCCCCGCGTCCCCGACCGCCCGGGTCCAGCTCTGGCCCTAGCCCCGCCCGGCTCCGGCCCCAGCCGCGGCCCTGCCCGGCCCTGCGTCCCCGGCCGCCCGGCTCTTGTTTGGTGCGATGCGGCCCGGCTCCGGTAGTGCGGGTCCGGGCATGGTGGCGGCTGCGACCCCACCTAACCGGATGCCCGGCTCCGGACATGGCCCCCCGACTCCAGCCCGGCCTGGCCTCGTGGCTCCAGCCGCCCGGCTCCTGCTGTGGTGCCACGCAGCCGGACTCTGGCAGCACGGGTCCGGGTCTGGACGTGGCAGCGGCCCTAGCTGCCCGGCTCCGGCTCCAGCTGCCCGGCTCTGGCCACAGCCCTCCCCGGCTCCCGCCACATCCTCTGGCCCCACGTCTCCGGGCTCCGGCCGCGCGACTCTTGCCCCGGCCCTGTGTCCCCGGGCTCCCGGCTACAGCTCTCCGGCTCCGTCCCCGCGTCCCTGGGCTCCAGCTGCGCGACTCCTGTCCCGGCCCCACGTCCCTGGGCACCCGGCTCCGGCCGCGGCCGGACTGTAGTGCCGCCAGCCACGTCCCGGCAGCGCGGTAAGGGGGCAGGGAGGGGGTGTTGGAGAGAGGGCAGCGGAGTTCGGGGGTGGGGGGCATGGAGAGGGGTTGGGAGGGTCAGAAGGAAGGGAACAGGGGGATTGAATAGGGGCAAGGGTCCCGCTGGGGCAGTCAGAAAGGATCAGGGGTTGGATGGAGCGGTGGGAGGCAGTCAGGGGCAGGGGTTCCAGGGGCAGTCAGGGGACAGAGAGAAGGGGTGGTTGGATGGGGCAGAGGTTCCGGGGGACCATCAGGAATGAGAGGAGGGGTTGGATGGGGCGGTGGGGGGCAGTCAGGGTACAGGGGGCAGGGGTCCCTGGGGTGGGGGGGCATCAAGGAACGCGGGGGGTTGGGTGGGGCAGGAGTCCCGGGGGGTGGGCCATGACCCCTCGTGGGGTGAGGAGGGAACTGGTTGTTACGATTTTGGCAGCTCATCACTGGTCTGTATACATAAGACAAAGCAAGCCACACAAATGTCTGATTTACCAGGCAGGTGCAGATCTCCCTAGTAAGATAAACAGAGGCTGGTACTGAGTTGACAGAACTAGCCAACCAGGAACTCCAAGGCCACTGTCAGGGACAGTGGGTCACGAACCCTGTTACCCGGGGCTCTCTGGTGCTAGCAGGTTCCAACCTGCCACCCAGGGACCTGCTAACTGCCAACAGAATAGGAGCTGAACTCATAGGACCCCAATCTTAGGAGCTGATTGGCAGAATGTTGAGGGTCCTAATTGGTCCTCAGCTCTTATATATACACAGCGTAAAAACAGGAAGTTGCCCATGCAACTGGGATTCACCTTGCTCTGGACTGTGCGCCTTGTGCTTCCTCCTTGGCCTCCTGCTCCCCTGACTACCCTTCCTGGTACCCTGACCACCACTGATCTGTAGCTCTGCTCTCAAGTTTGTCTCCTGCTTCTGATCTCCTAGTAACTGACTCTGCCTGTCTCCTGACAGTCAACTCTCAGTTTGCCCTCTGGCCTATCTCAGACTATGATCTCCTGGTATTTGACCTGGCCTGACTCCCAACTCCTGCTCTGACCACTAGGTCAGATCATCCACATCCCAGTCATGACAGCCACAAGAAGCAGATAAATCAGAATAAGACAAATATAGTAGGAAATAATGGAAAACATGAAAGCAATGAAGAGACAGCTGGGTTGAGTGAGTCAGGAGGATAGCAAAGGCAAAAATATATATACAATATATTGCTTTTTAAAAAATGTATCAGTTAAAAAGATCTGTGGTTAGTCTGTATGAAAATATACTTAGAGAAAATATATTTCATTCAAACAGCTCTGTTCTATCTAGCAAACACCATATTTAGTTAGCTATCCAAGATACTGTAACTAATCACTGTAGTTTTCCTTTAACTAGAAAAATATATGACAAAACCTGACGCTAACATGATCAGAACATATTCATAAATAATCATGCCTAAAACTTTTGTTTTGTTCCCAGAGCCCAGGCGTGAACACAGTTATGAAACTTTGAATTGACAGAACTGGCCATAATATACAGTGCTTGTTTTACACGTGGCTTGGCAATCAAAATTTTGCCCACTCAATCCTACTTTTATTTTACTTCAGGGTGGATAAAAATCCATGATTTAAAAAAACAAAACAAAAATATCCAATTTTAATTTAAAAAAAATCCTTTTTTAAAAATCAAATTCAGTTTGAAATAGACAACATATGTTAAGGCCAAACTTATTATAATCTATTAATATCATTTAAATTAAATGCAGAAGTAATGTTAGGTAGTAAATATTTTCTGCCAAGTTTAAAATAAGGCATATCACTGAACTGTTGGAAGTCATTGTCTAAGCACCTGGCACCAGCTTTTGAGAGCAGTAGCCTCTTCGGCAGGTGCAGAGAGAATAGTTCAGTTCGATGACTGGATCATTCAAAGTTAAGAAACCAGTTGGCAGTTGAAAAACCAGGAAAGCTTGTTTTGCTCTTCCAATCTATGAATCAAAATAGGTGTGAGGATGAGATCTACTAGATCTAAAATCTTGATATGGTGACCAAAACCAATCAGTTCAATTCACCAACTACAGAAAATAATAAATGCAAACTTTTTTTAAAAAGAACTTTTCTTATTCTCCAGCATATTTAAGGTAGTTTATTTTTTTGTAAATTAAAATATTTTGTGCATTTTAATTAGATTTAAATTTCTAGCCAGAATTTGAAAAAAAATTAAAAATGTATCTAGTAAATAAGAAATACATTATTCACCTTTTTCTAAAATAATAAAAAAGTAAAAATTAAAAATTTGAATACATTTAATTTAAGCTAAATAAATGTGTATAGATGTGTATCTTCCTGGTTAGCAAAAAGAGCACCAAGTCTATATTTAGTTGCAAATTAATAAATTTTAATGGTTACCAACCAATGAGAATCAACATTTCTTTAAGAAAATAACTGAAGTACAAATGCAAAACACCATTAAAATTGATTAGTTAAATCAAGGTTTCCAGATTGCTTAATTAAATCTGGATTAAATTGCTTTGATTTCCACCCTGTTTTTTATATATATTTTATTTTTTTTGAGTGCCCCAATTCAGATACTATGTTTTTGAAAGCATTACTTTAATGAGAATCTTTTTGTGAACCAGAAATAAATTCTGGTTGGACATAGCAAATGAAAATGGATCATTAAAGCATGTTGTTGAACATCTGGTAAATATTGCAAAAACTATTTCATACCTGGCATGGACCCTTGTATGATACATTTTTTCCTTTTTGGTACAAAGTACACAAGTTGTTATATTCCATATTATCTGTGTCACAAACGGGATCCCGTATCTGGTCACAGTTAAATTGTCTTGGCACACATTCATGCTGGCTACATCCAAACTTCTCAAAACTCGTTAAGCAAACCTGCTGCTTTGGTATGCACCTGCATAAATTAATAACATTTTCACATTACGTAGGTTTATTAACTCAAAATATCCAGGGGAACATTAACTTTTGGCATACTTTCACAAGCTTTAGAGCTAGGTATGGCTAAGTAGAGCTGTAGAAAACATGTGTAACAAAATATTTCAGGTAATCTAGTTTCAGGGTTCATTACAAACCTAGTACTGCATAAAATTTCATCAAGATCTATGAACCTGAGATGAGATTCAAAATACAAATCCTCCTCTCCCCAAGTGTTCTGTGGTGGGTTTGGGGCAAACCTTGCTAAAACTATCGGTTTCTGAGTTTCACTTTGCAAATATAGGTTCAAGCAAAATT
The DNA here is from genome assembly GCF_020497125.1 of Mauremys mutica. Taxonomy (NCBI): domain Eukaryota; kingdom Metazoa; phylum Chordata; order Testudines; family Geoemydidae; genus Mauremys; species Mauremys mutica. The sequence continues at coordinate 179,471,039 of NC_059073.1, forward strand.
CAGAGTATGAACCCATCTGAACCAATACCAAAACAAACAAAAGCAAAAGGTTGACTGAATTTTTATGAACAGAAACAGCTATGTTGCACAATTCTAGCTCAACACTGCCTTGAGATAGTATACAATTACCATTAAAAACAATCAGTTAATGGAATTTGGTCCTTTATGTTCAACATGCTGTATGAAGCCTAGGATTGAAAAAAAAAAAAAGAACTGAAAAATTTAATACCTAATATAAACTTCTCTTCTGACAGTGACATCTCCCCCAATCTGTCACTGAACGGAAATACAGAGCAGCAAAGGACAAAAATAGAGAGGGAAAGGATGCAAAGATAAATTAACACAAATACATTTTTTTATACAAAGTGCTTTATATGGAATTTTATATGGGAACCACTGTTTGCAGCACCTTTTTACCAAGATATCCCTCTGCTAAGGGTAGAGAACCCAACCTGTAGTGTTTGACGAATGTACCGATAGAAAGCCAAATGGCTGTTCTACAAATCTCCTTTATCTGCTCATAATACTGCCAATCATTCTGTGGAGCATGCCTTAATTGTCGCTGAGGCCTATTACCCTGTGTTCTATAGATTTTGCTGATAGACTGAAAATAGACAGACACTAATATTGGGAGCTGTGCATTTTAGTTGTTACACAACTTTAGTTCTCTTGTCAGTGGTATCGCGCCACATTTTTGTTTATGTTCTTTTAAAGATTATCTGACTGTCTGTTAAAATGAAACAGCAGGGACTGGACAGAGACTATTGAGAGATTTTTCAAATTAGCAATATAACAACACTTATATATGCCTTTCACCAGAGAAGTTATAATTGCTTTACAACAGTGCACAGATCATTCCTGACTCAGTTCCTTTCTTTAAGCATTGGCCTGAACAGACATCAGATGTATCTTGAACAAAGGTTACAAGGAGGTAAAATGCCCCATATCTTATTTCCAATTCCATAAACCATCCAGTCCCCCCATTATAACAATTATATAATAAATCTGTTTTATTTCTAAAAGTAGAATCTGCAGCATGCATTTTAAAGAAAATGTTAACATTCCAGAAATAATCAACAGAACAAAAAGCAGACACTTATTGCAGTCCGATTATTGCAAAATTAGAAATTAGGTATCTCACAAATTCCCACTTGTTTACTTGATTTGTGAAATATTGCTATAATTTACAGTATATAGTATAATTGCTAGGGAAAGAAGTATAAACTGATTTATCAATTAAAAATGCCAAATATATTTACATATTTAATCTTTACCTCTGATTTTTGGTACAAGGGTTAGGGTTACAAGGATCCTTGGAGATACACGATCCAAATTCAAACTGATTGTCCTGGAGCCCAACACATCGTGCTATGCATGCACTTGGATATGTGCGTCCATTTTGCCCACACACTGGGACAAACTGATCAGCACAGTTACATGGTAGACCTGAAAAAATAATATACAGATCAGTAATTTGGCTTGTATATTTTCATTGGCAGAAAATGTACAAAATATTAGGGTATGTGTGACCAGCAGGTGAAACAAATAACTGAGCTAGCTGTATTGGGACAAGTCATTTGACCTTCTTTGGCCTCAACTCAGTGCAAAAATCTTAGAGTATGTCTATACTTAAGACACTACACCTGAGGTTGCACTGCTGTAGCACTTCAATGTGGACACTACCTATGCCAGTGGGAGGGTTTCTGCCATTGGCATAGGTAGTTCACTCCCCCGAGAGGCAGTAGCTAGGTTGATGGAAGAATTCTTCTGTCAACCTAGAACTGTCTACACTGGAGGTCACATTGGTATAGCTATATCTGTCAGGGGTGTGAAATCCACACCTCTGAGAGATGTAACTATACCAATATAAGCTTCTAGGGTACACCAGCCTTTAGTTTAAAAAAAAAAAAAAAAAAGAAAGACAGAACCACACAAATTTTGAAATTTTCTGGACAAACTGGAAGAAGAGTTCTAAGTCAGCCTTTATTTTACTGTTGGTACTCAAATGAACATGTAAAGTTTCTGGATTTTGGAAAACGTTACCTGTAAACATACGATGTTCCTCTGTTGAGCTATGTTCATTAAGACACTGACGAGTGGAACATATCAAGTTTCCAGCGAAACAAGAACAGACATTACAATCTATGTTAAAGGATGTTCCATGGCCTTAAAATAAAAGAGAAGTATTTTATGTGTATAATTACAAATGAGTACAGACATTCCCCCCACCAAGAGACACTGATCTAAAAGACATTTTATATAGTTAAAGCTGCAGACAGAATTCCATTATAAACTATTCCCTAATTTTCTCATGTTCATGAAACTTTCAGAAATGGGTTTGTTTGGTTTTTTTTTTTAGCTGAAATTTCTATTCTTGGTCAGAGTTCAGAATGTTTTTGCATTTAACTTGAGGAAAATCCACTCACTCGTGTTTCTGACTAATGGGAAAGTGGGGAACACCACTAAGGCAGTTCCTGGGGTTTTTTTTTGTTTGTTTTTTAATAAAATGCTTAAACCTATGTAAAAAACTGTAATGTTAAGGTTGCAAAAATAAAATACGCAGGAAATGAAAATGCTAACACTCTCCAGATTGGTCTAAAAATGTTTACAACACCTTGGCTTGTGATCTTTTTTAATGTATGACTTTCTTAAAGATATGTTTAAAGATACTTTTCTGTTGAATTGTGCTTAGGTAAACTACAGGCAAGTTTGCTAACTTTTGTATTATAGATTTTTTTTTCCTGAATAGTATTAAAATGTCTGTTTAAAATGCGAAGTAACAGACCATCACATCCTGAGCTAGATCCTTATTTATGAGCCTGCATCCTTTGCACTGCTCACTTCCCTCCCCAGTGTGCCCTTTTTATGAGCCGAGAATAATATCTCAGTCTAACCCATAGTCAATAATTTACAAATGTTATTTATGGTCTTAAACTAGCTCCCAGAGTACATCTGTCCTAGTTTAAAAAACCCAACACATCACAATCTGGCATTATTAGCTGCAGACAGCTGTGTCTACTCAGTAGCAGTACGGAACAATGAGTGTTTACAATCACTGCTGAGACATACTGGCAAAACAGGATAGAGAAACTTAGGGCCAGACCCTTTAAAGGGATATACAGAAACATAAAGGCCTATCCTCAGAGTTTTCAGGACTGAGTCCTTAATATTGCAGCTGCCAAGACCCAATTTGGTTTCAGGCAGGGTGATCAGTATTTTACTTTCACAGTCACTTAGGGTATGTCTATGCTGCAATTAAAAATCTGTGGCTGACCTATGCCACCTGACTCAGGCTCGTGAGGCTTGGGCTAAGGAGCTGTTTAACTGTGGTGTAGACCCCGGGCTCTAGGACCCTGTGAAGTAAGGAAAGAAAGAAAACAGCCCCACAGCCTAAGCTCTGTGAGCCCAAGTCAGCTAGCATGGGCCAGTTGTGAGTGTCCAACCGCAGTGCAGACATTCCATAAGATTCAATAAACTAATCATCCCTTAATCTAGATGGCAACCCTTCACAATAAATAAGCCAAAATTAGTAAATACATTTATCTATATTTCATTACAGAAATGGCAACAGTACGAAAGCAGACTAGATTAAGGAGTGGTTAGTCTGTTGAATCTAAATGATTGTAAAACAACTTATTTATTTAAATTTGCAACATTAACATTGCATTAATATAGATTTTTTCACATATGGTAAAAGTTATCTGAAGATCAATTCCTACATTGGACCTGATCTTGCAAATATTTATTACAGACCATAATGGTTACTACTGTGAGTAACCCATTGTAAACTCTAAATAAAAAGACCCGAAAAAAATGAATGTTAGAATAAGCAACTCCTGCCTTTATGAAAGCAAAATCAATATTTCATCTTCATCATTCCATGAGAAACTACGACAAATGCTTTACAAATAGGTTTTCTTTAGTCTAACTTGAGCCATAGCATTATTTTATTCAGCTAAGTTCTAATGAAGTTTCTAAACCAAACCCAAAGAGAGGCACTTGTAAACTATGGATAAACCAAGGGTATACTTAATATATGCATTAACTGTAAACAATGAAATCCATGGAACTATTTAGAGTATACTAGTAGAGTACTGAAAGAAAAAACTTCCATAAAAGCAGTTACACACTTTTAGGTAACAATTAAATCATCAATATGTATGTCTTGCTACAGTGTGTGGTTTTTGTTCTCTCTTTTTAAGAAACATTTATGTACTGTATGTTGTGCAGAGAATATTTTTCTCTATAGAAATCTCATGAAACCACCTAATGCAGAATGTTGCTCAAACACATGATATTGTATCACTGCAGGAGTAGGGACTGGGGAATAAGCTCTCTCTGCACAGCATTCCCCCACCAACTCTGTGGAGTAAGCCTGTCTAAGTCAAGACCCACCAGAGGCAGAATTCACTTATGCTCTTCTGCGCTATTGCCACGCCCAATTCGGAGGAGTTCCAAGTGTACTCCCTGGAGGGAGAGCCACTGGCACCATGGCTCCTTAAATAACTCACACTGTCAGGGAACCTGAAAAGGCCAGAGAACATGAACCAGTGCTGACGGGACAGGGCCTTCAAGCCCTCCCAGAAAATACGCTCTTAGTTCGTAGAAACTGAGTCTAATCCTGTACTTACTTTTCCTTTGTCCTCCAACAATACATGACTTTTGGAGGTCAACACAATGCATCTCCATACAGTTTTCTAACAGTCCACTCTGTCCACAGGTACAAATTTTGAAGCAACCAACATCTCCTGCAGATGATGGAACCTGAATAAGTGTACCTTGGCGGACAATAAAATCTGAAGCTTCTCCCAACTTGCAACCTATGCACACAAAAGAAACATTAGCTCAATAAAAATTAATTACATTTCAGAAATGTTTAGGAATAATAAATACTCTTGTGTGAAGAAATTCTGATGGTGAAAAATCACTTCTGGGGATTTGTGGAAAAAAATATACATCTTCAAATTTCTGCAAAAATGGAAAGCAGTTTTTGGAGGCAGAGGAGTTTCATTTTGCATCCAAACATGGTTCTCTGTGAATAATGACATTGGTACAATCCATAATATTGCTCTAGGGAAAGAATTTCACCATTTTCATTTTCAGGATCAATGATAACTGGCAGAAATGTGAGGAATTTGCCCAAGATAAAATTCCTAAGTACATGCAGAAATACTACTTTTTGCATGCAAATGCAAAAAGAAAATGTGTAGTTTCACATCACTCTAATCATCTCTCCCAGTTTCCCATCATTCTGCGGCAGAATAAGTGGACATGACAAATGCCACACTCTTCAAGATACACCAGCCCCTAACTTGTACTAAAGTCTGGCGGCTAAGCTCTGTTGTTTCTCTTTCCTGACCTCCTTTCCTCTTCCTCGCTTCCATTCTTGTGTGCATTTTGAAAACACTCAAGAACACATTATGAAAATGTTAACTTTTTTATTCCTTTTTATTTTAAGGGAAAGAAAGAATAAGAAAGAGGAAGAGATAGAAAAGCAGCAGTGAGATGGAGAAAGGAAAAGGAGGAGGAGGAGGACTAAAAGCCAGGAGGTACAAGGGATAGTGAAAGGAACAGGAAAGAAGAGATTACTTACCTCTACAGTAGTTAAGAGTTCAAGATATTTTGTCATTGTGGGTGCTCGATGCTAGGTGTATGGCATGCATGTGCACCTTTTCCTGGAATTTTTTCGTCAGTAGTGTCCACACCTGTACCCTATACATTCTCATGCTCCAGAACAAGGTTATATAGGGAGAGTTGAACCTGCAGTGGTCCTTCCAGCAACTGAGAGAGTCGAGGACTCTCTAGAGAATGGACACCTTTGGACAGGCTGTGTCTGTTGCATGTGTTAACAGTTCAAGCCAGACTTGGAGGCCTCTGGAGTGAGGTATAACAAATGTGCAGGCTGCCATATGGCCCAGGAGCTGTAAGCAAGACCTCGCTGTGGTCTGAGGGGTCTGCTATAGAGCAGATGAGATGGAGTGTGGAAAATATCCAGTAGGGAATGCTGGGCCTCTTGAATCTTCTCAAGGGGAATTTGTAGTGTCTCTGCCACACTCTTCATCAGATCCCAAAAAACGTTAAAGTCATCAGTGCAGGATGATGGAGGGGACAGGATTGCTTCATCTGGGGACACCAATCATTTATTGGAAGGAGGCTCCATTGGCTCCTGATCCTCTGAAAAAAAAAAGTCTCCCTGAGAAGGTGGAGCTTGCTGTGGAAGGGGTACTCTGGGCCTGAAGACTCCTCTGGCAGGCCTTTTTACATCAAGGCATCCTGTAAAACCGGTCAGTGAAGGGGGCCCATGTGGTAGAATGCCAATGTGGCGAGGCATATGGAAACGGGGTGGGACCCCAGGGATGTTCCTGCCAACATTGGCAGGGAGGATGATGACTAATTCCCAGAGTATTCTTGTCAGGGTACATAACAAGGGACGGAGGCTGTAAGGGAAAGGTAGTCAAATCCTGGATAGAGATATTCAACTCTGAAGACGTATCATCCCATGTCCAATAAAGGAGGCAGAGCAGTTGGTACTGGCAGATGAGTCGGTACCAGTGGTAGAATAGGTGCCAGCATCCAAGTCCAAAGTTGGCAAACTTGTGCCCAGGGAAAAATAAGGAATACTAAAATAAAATAAGGTACCAATAGCTAGAAAATAAGCTAGTGGACACTGCAAAGCTCTGTCTCTAAACACAGGTGGTTGAAAAGGAAGTGAGTGGCAGTAAGTCTGACCCTCCTTATATATCCTTGTTCTGGAGCACATGGAAATGAAAGATGCAAGCATGGACCCACAGACCTGTTGAACAAATCTTCAATGGAAGGTGTATGGGCATCTACATGGTGCACCCCTAAGGACAGTAACTCAAAGAACTAATGTTGGGTTTGGGTTTTTTTTTTGTTTTAAGTAAGATAAGAGCAACTGATTAATTACTAAACTAAACCCATGGATTGTCAATTAATTAAAAAATTATTAAAAACACAAGGAAGCTGTTAGAGTCACATTTCAATCTTCTAAGGACCTTCTGAAATACAGTTTCTGTCTCCATTAGCAATGGGTTTGTTTGTGCCTAGATCAACCACTTTGACTCTCTCTCTTGTAACAAAGTCAGGCCAGTGCAATCCAGTGCAGTGCAATCCATCTTTTTTAGTCTCAGGGCCAAACATACTATTTAATAAAAGTCATGGGGACACAATCAATACTTTTAAGTAGTTCTCTAGGCTCAGGCAGAGCCACTCGAGCACCTATCCATTCTTTCTCTCCAGGGCTCCCACAGCCCAGCAGGGATGTAGGTCTTGGAACAGCCAGCCAGCAAGCTACCCTTCCTTCCTTTGTGATATAGCAGATGGTCAGTGAGGGAAACTGCTGAGCAGCTGCAGGAGTAAAGTAACAGCAGCTGTTCAGAGCACTCCCAACTCTCAGCAGAGATGCTCCTGAGGCTGAGAGGGAAATGCTGGGATGTAGCTGGGGAGGTGATAACCTCTGCTTATTCCCAGTAGCAATGGATCTGATTCAAAAACTTCAATTAAATCAGTCTCCTCTCAAGGGCACATATTTTCAATTCACAATAAAATAAAAATATTTCTTCCTAACACAATTGCCTTCAAGGGACAAAATTTAGGGGTCCAAGTGGCCTCCAGGCCACAGGTTGAATCCTGCTTCTTTAAAGGGAACTGGAAGAAATGGTGGGGATATCTGTCCATAAGATTGATGGTGTGACTGGGCTTATGACTTGAGAGTCTGGTTAGAGAATCAGGTAGCAGAAGTCAAAAAGGCATTTTACCATATATGGATACGGCTGTATCTTTTAAATGAGTATTTTGCTACTATCATCCATGTCCTTGCCACTTCAAAGTTAAACTATTGCAATGAACCCTAGATGTGAGGCTACATCTCAAATTCATGATTTGCAAAAGGCAGCTCAGGTGGCATTCTATAGATGACACCTGACACTGCTCTAGGACCTGCACTGTTTACCTGCGAGTTTCTGGAAAGACTTTAAGGTGCTATTTTTGACCTATTAAGCTTTCTATGGCCTAGGACCAACCTACTTGAGATACCACCTTTCTCTAATACAGGTCAGAGTATCGATCGGTTAATGGAAGCATTGTTGCTAGATCACTCTCAATATTATAGAGAGGACAACTGCTCAGGCATTTGCCATAAGGACTTCCAGGGCTCTTAGAACGTTCTCGAGACCCTGGTCTGAAACAGCCGATATCTGAGGACTTTCAGGACTCACTGCAGGGTCCATTTGTTTCACCTGGCTGGGAAGTAGTATTTGATTGTATGCTGCTGCTTGCTGAAGGGGTGAGTTGATTCGTATTGCATTATGTTTTTGCAATTTTAAATAATTGGCATGATGCTCAGAGGCTGAATAAAGGCACTTTTATTTATTCTAAATTGAAATAAAATAAACATTCAGATCTCCTATTGGACAGAAAATTCCTTTTGAGGGATGGGAGAAAAATGAAAAAGGGAAATGAGAAATTCTTGGGGAGATCTAAAAAAGAAAAAGTTGAAAAGACAACCCTCTCCTTGTTGAGGAAAAAATAGTAACCATGGCAATCTTAAAACAGTTTTTCCTTTTTTGGAATATTACCAGCACATTTTAAAATGTTTAGCAAAATTTCTACCATTCACGTTTAACTAACAGCTAAAGTGTAAATAGTAGTCCAAACCTCTTACCTTGAACACAAAAATAAGGAAGACAGGGTTCTCCAGACTGACATCCTTTTCTATTTACTTCACACAACTGATTGGCAGCACACGGATTTGGATTACATGGATGTGTAACCTCCTCCACAATGTTACCTAAAGAACTTGGGCCTGAAATTGTAATTACAGATCAGCTGCCGTGATTTAAATAATGAGGTCCATGATATTTTTTCTAATAAAGCATGGCATTTCCTATTTTGAACATTGAATTTTATTCTGCCACATACAATTCCTTGAAATCTTTCATTCTCCACTGTTGAGAACGCTTATGTAGAAGCTTGAAATGAGAGGTTACTTATAATGGGTTAACATATTAAGAACTTCACTCCTGAAAACCCTGGCCCAAATTCTGCTCACAAGTAACCATGTGTTTGATCAATCTTGTTCCCCAAATAAGTTTTGTTTACAACACAAAACAAAAATTGGGATTGATTGGCAGTCTCTAATCAAGAGAAACCCTATGACAGCAACAGCAGGGTTGTTAAAGGACAGCCTTAAGATGAATTGGAAACATACATAGTTTCTTGAAGACAATTTGGTGTCACTGGTGAACTGTTAAGATTCAACTCAGTTTCCCTCAACTCTGTATTAATGACTTCCTTGCATAAAGAGAAAAAGGAAAGTGAGGGGAAAGGAGAGACAAAGACATGGGAAAGGTAACTCAAATACAGAAACATGCATCTCAAAATCTTTAATACACCACTTCTGGGAATGATGAGACGTGGATGTTGTGAAGGATGCTGGGACAGATATTGCATTCACATGCACATATTGTATTTTATGTTTAAAGCACAAAAACAAAAAAAACCCATTGTAATTAAGATAGGCCAGACAGTACGAGCCGTAAAGTACTCACAGGTGTGTGTGTGTAAAAAGACTTTGGCCTACCAGGGCCTTGTGTACAATTTCTGGTATATTTAGTAAGCATGTAAATCCATGAATAGTTTTATGTATGCTTTCTCTCTGTCCTTTTACCCCAATAAATATACTCTGCTGAGAATGAGCTGTGTAATAACTTGAAATTGCTGGCACTCACTGGCTATAGCCCTGAGAGAGAAAGCACAGCAGAAGTACTGGCTGTTTGGCAGACTGGCTTGCTGGGGATATCACAGTATATGGCAGGGGGCTGTGCAGCCTCAAATCTCTGCTCAGATGGTAGTGGAACAGCTGAAGGCCTGAGTTCTACAGTGGAGAAAGGAGGGAGAAATGCAGATGCAGTTACCCTAAAACTGCGACAGATGTCTTTTGTTGTGTAAGGAAATGTGGGGGTAATGTTGGATTGTCGTCTTGTTTCTCAATACTCTGGGGTGTGATGGGGTTCTTTCTGATACACAGGCTAGTTAACCTTATTAAAAAAGGCATTATTTTGAAGAACGTTAAGATTCAATGGGCCAGATTTTCAGCTAATATAAATTAATATACATCAATTGAAGCTGCAGAAGTGAAGCCATGCTGGGGTTCTGGTCCAATATATTAGATGAAATACTTTCAGCTGAATAATTTCATGTGATTCCATTTTAAAAATGAAATATCAATTTTTAGAATTCAAAAGCATCTTGCATTCCAACTCTGTTGTACAGATATTTTGGTACTTACTTAGGTATGTATCCAAAGGGATACAGTTCTCAAAGTCATCTGTTGGAGATAGAAGTTCACAAATGCTTTCAGCTGTGTGGCCCTCAGGAAATTTATTTTGGTCTCCACATTTCTTGAGAATTTCCACACAATCTGATCTTCAGAGAAAATAAATAATTATACACAATGAACACAATACTGGAGGGAAATTTTTTTTTTTAAAAAGAAGAATAAAAAGAATAATTTTCCCCCAATCATTTATACCACTCATCGCTCACAAACATACAGAGAGGTATACATTTATGGTATGAAGATAGGAATTATAGAAACTTATTGCTGAAACTGCAGGTTTTTTCACCCTGGGTTTGGACAGTTTGTTTTGTAACTGTGCCAAAGCAAAGACAACAAGAAAACCAACAAAAACCTCTGGGACCTTAAAAGCCCCTTTATGCCAGCTGGCAAAGGGCGCACATACCGTCAGGATATTTAGGCAAACAGTCTTGTAAGATATATAAGAACTGGTCACATGCTGGTCATGAATAACATTGTGTGATGTATGTACGGTTTCTGTATGAAAAGTTATGTCTATGTGCTGGAAATGTTTCCTAAAATATGTTTTGGAGGCAGTGGATAAACAAGGTTGCCTTAACACAAAGGAAAAACAAACAGTTACTAATTTTCCATAACTGTTGTTCTTCGAGATGTGTTGCACATGCCCTCCCACTTTAGGTGTTTGTGTGCTCCAGTGAACAGTTGTCAGAAACTTTTTACCCCTAGCAGTACCATCAGGGCCGCCCAAACAAACAATCTCTGTTGTCTCACACACATCACATAGGCATAAAGGGCTGAGCTACCTCAGGCCCCCCTCAGTTCTTTCCTACCAGAACAAATCCAATAGAGAGGGGAAAGAGAGCAGGTCATGAAATGGACATCTTCAAGATGTGTTGCACAACAACAGTTACGGAAAGGTTAGTAACTATGGTTACCGTGTGTGAGAAGCTGCTGATGAAGGTGCTTCTGAAGCTGGTCTTGACAGGGCCGCACTGTGCTTTGCAGTCAATGAACTCTGTTGTTTAGAAGTGTGCTCTGAGGAGTGCCTCCTCTTTGCATGCACCCTAGAGTCTTTAGAAGAGCTCATCCTCTTCGAGTCTTTTGATGACTAATACTGAGTTCGATTTCCAATGCCTCTTCTTCAGAACCAGTGATACTGATCTGCTTCTTGGAACTCGTAATGCCAGAAATGCGCCACTGAGAGATGAAGAGATCCTTGATAATTGGACAAGGTAGAGGGCTCAGATGGAGGCCTCAGCACAAAGTCCATCAGCAGATATTTTAGCTTGGCTTCCCTGTCTTTTTTCAACAGGGCTTAAAGTTGTTACAAATGCCACACTAGCCTTACATGAGCCTCCCCCAAGCAAATAAGGTAAGTGGGGTGAGGGTCACTATCAGGCATAGCCTTACCACAGGAGCAGCAAACCTTGAAACTCAGAGAGCGCAGCATATCTCCAGTACTGGGACTGGTATCCAAACTGGGTGCCAGAACCACACAACAACTTTTTTATTTTTATTTTACTAACTAAACTAAATTAAACATGGGTACTATAAAAAGGTATTGAGAAAAAACTTGCAGAAGGACAGGGAAATCTAACAACTATCACAGGCAGTAGGAAGGAGCTAAGCAGGCCTGGGGTACGTTGGCCTTCTATGTCTGTGCAATGTGCATGAGACAGCAGAGGGCACTCAGGCCACCAATGGGTATTGCTACGGGTAAAAACTGACAACTGTGCACATGTGCAATCACTTGAAGAAGAGTGTGGATTTACCTTCTGCCTGGCTTCATTACAGGCAGTGGACAAAGAAAGTACATTTACATACAAGAAAAAAAGCAATCAGGCTAACAAGAGCTGGAGGAAACACCTGGGTGAGCACACCAGGGGAAACACCAGACTCTGAAACCCAGGAAGTATTGACTCTTTATACAAAGACTATAGACTTTAGAAAATACAAGGGGAGGAAAAAGACGTTCTAGTTATCCATCACTTAGAGGACAAAGAGCCAGCATCCTCTCATTCTATGACCGCTGGATTCTCCTTCCCAACGGCTGATGATGCCAGTAGCTTGAAGTAAGCAAGAAAGCTGTTTAATCCAAGTTGAAGCTGTAACTTTAGCAAGCTACAGCTTCAACACTAGAAAGTGCTTTATTTTGTTTTGTTTGTATCCATACCTGTCTCCTTTTCTCTTGCTTAGTATCACTTAAATCTACGTTCTTTATTAATACATTTATTCTTAGTTTTACTATAAATCATCTCAGTGCTGTTATAATGAAGTAAAGTGCAAGTCCTCAGCTAAACCAACAGGCGGGCATGTGCACTGTCTCCTTGGGGGCAGAAAACTTAATTTCTGTAAGTGTTCAGTAAGAGGGACTGGACACAGCACAGAGCTGTCCTGGGAAACTCAGGAACCTGTTCACTGGTTTGCTGGTGAGGCGGACAGACTGGTGTGGCAAGGAGCTGACACATAGTTTTTTCTGGGTCTTAAACTCACTCTTGCTGCTGCAGTGAGGTAACACAATGGCTTATGGTTCTGGGTGCTCTGCGGAGAGTGTCACAACCCCCAACATACTTAGCATGCATGTGGAGCTCAAAAAGAATGCCCGTGTCTTCCTTTGCAGTTTCTGTCAGAGGCGGTGGTTTTTCCCCCCTTTACTATTGATGTGGCCCACACCTCACTTTCACACCTAATGATTGGAAAGGGTGAGAACTAGGACAATACAACTCATCCAGCACCATTTGTGTGGGAATTGTGATACCACCCAGAAAGCATCCACAGAGCATTGGCTGCAGTCAGAAGCCAATACCAGCCGGAAAATACAAACTCTGCTCCCTCAAGAGCGATTAAGAATACTTAAAAATTATTAATACATGTGGGGAAATAAGGAAGCTAATGACAGAGAAAAAAGATTATGGTGGAGAGAAAGCATGGGGACAGAAAATAAAAAGGACAGTAAAACAATAAAAGGGGAAAGAAAACAATGGGAAAAAAAAGAGGAAGAAAATGTTATGTATTTAAAAGAATGGAAGTAGGAGATGAAAGGAGACCGAGAATCAAATGAAAGAATGGGGGAAAAAACAATTTGAAAGTTAGTAAATTATGTTTTGTTACTTGTCCTACATTTGACTGCAAACCCCCACACCAGGAAAGGGGAAAGAGGATGATCACATCACTAAAAGAAAGAAAGAACATCTGTACTGAATGCAACTCAGGTAGGAGATGAAGAGTTTCCACTGTCCCCCAATTCAAGCACTGCAGGGATCAAGAAAAAACAGACAGGCAGTAGTCTTGCAGAGAAATGGTTTTATATATAATATATATAATTTAGTCTGCCTAGGAGAGGAAGAATGGTCTAGTGGAAAGAACACTTTCCTGGGAATCAGAAGACGTGGGTCCTCTCCAACTGTTACACTGATATGCTGTGACCTCGGACAAGTCTCTTCTGCACCACTGTTTATCCTTCCGACCTCTGTCCTGTATATTTATATATGTAAAGCAGGATGTAAAAACCTGAAAAATGACCTTTATAATAGAAACACGGAGAGATTCTTCTCTACACTCTATTCAGGTAAGAGTTTAGGACTTTCAACTCCCATTGACTTTACTGGAAGTACATCAACTATTCAATATCACATTCCTTCTGTATTTGCCTTTTCTAACCCAAGCGAAACCCAGTACTATAGTAGATTGTGGTTTTGGTTTATATGTAAACTGAAAAACTACTGAAGTTAAAAAGACTTATGAATGTACTTACTTGCAGATAATACTTCCTCTAGATTTACTATGACAAGGTTTAATCTGCAGTGAGCAAGCAATTGCCTTCCACGTTTCTGGTTGGCATTTTTTAATGTCAAGAACAGGAATGTTTATAAATGGCATCTTAATACTTCCTTTCTCCCAAAGCTTCATGTCATTCATGGCTCCTTGGTCTGACTGAGCATTGCAGCTTCTAAAAAGTTCTGTTGGTCTTAAAGGAAAAAGTTAATATAGCATCTTTATACAGCAGGGAAAAAATAAATTTACTTTATACAACAAATTCTACAACCCTATGCTATGTGTCATAGCGGTATAAAAGACAATTGTGAACATCTGAAAGGAAATGATTTTTAAAAATTATTTCAAGAAGCTACCTTAAAAGTAATAAAAATGAGAAAATAAAGTGTTCAAAGGATTTCACCTGTTGTGTCTATATCATCTGTAATTCCTAGACAAAGTTGGAGGGATCTAACTCAGTGACAGACTTTCATATATACATTTAAAATTGTTGATGTATTCATTAGTGATCCTGTACCTTATTTTTACATATATTATATAACTAAATAGGGGATAGTTAAAAATGAATACATTTGTATTCTTTCAGAGCACATTCACCACCACCACAATGCGCTGGGAAAATTCAGTTTTTTTAAAAAGCTCCCTGAATACAACTCTGATTTTTATATTTCTGAAAGAATAAGAATTCTGAAAAAGAACAGATCGTTATGAGACATTCTAGTGCTCTCTCAGGAAAATTTTAAAATGTAATATGAAACACTATGTATTTTGGCTACATTTTGCAATATATGGTATATAGTATTTAAGATAACCCAGTTTTTTTTGCTTTTAAAAAAGGTCCAGGTTTTGTTTCCTAAACGGCAGAGCAATGAATTTTAAGAACATTTGTGGAAACTGTATTCTTATGTGTAGAAACATACGTATCTAGAACTAGATACATATCTAAAACAAAACAACAACGAGCAAGCAATGTCTATTTGTCTGTACAATGAACAGTTGGGGAAACATTTTACTAACAAGTAGCAAGATTTTACTATACACAAACTTTTATTCCAATCAGCCGCATCATGATAGCAATGAATATGTCTTTCTGAAGTGTGCTTTGTGTTTCAAAATTAAACACTGTTTCTCAAGAACCTTTCTAAAAAGATTTTACTTGAATAATTAAATAAAAAAGTCATTCTGATTACAAAACAATCTTTGGGGAAAAACTCTATAACATGAAGCATATAAATCTGAAAAAAAATTTACTCAACACACAGGAATTGCTTTATGAAATATTTAATACATTTCTCCTACCTGTTATTAAAATTAGTGCAGTAAGTGAGATTTCTACAGCCCAGTTGACAAGGTTCTCGTACGTCTGCTAAACAGGTCAACATGGAAACTTCAACTGGGCTGTACTCACAAATGCGATCAAATTCTTGCCAACTCTGTGTATTGCCCCAGCTTGTGCTATAAAGTTTAGTGCACAACTCCCTGAAAAACAAATTAAAATAAAAACAATTTTTCAGAAGTCTTGTACCATACAAAAAGAAACTACAGGTCCTCATCATGAAAGCCCACATCCTTCAAAATTCTCACTGAAGTTTTTGGTTTTTGACATCCAGACAGTTTTCAGGATCGGGCCCCATATGTGGCTGCAGACAGACCATTCAAGTGTTCTCCAGAGTGAGGAGCTTTCATTTAAAAAGCCAAGTAACACTCTAGCTGTGATGCTTGTGAAGAAAATGTCAAAATGTGAAGTGGGTACAACCAATGCAAAGATACCTACTGAAGTTTGCGGAGAGCCTGAAACAGTAACTCTGAGGTGAGAATCGCTCCACCCATTTCTGTGGGTGATAACTCAGATGGCAATAAGGAGGGGAAAATTTCTAACCCCATCCCTCAATTTCAGGTTATATACACTCGTGTCCAAAATGGGGAGCAAGAGAAGATGTCTGTCTTCCCCCAGTACCCAAAGCTTGAGGAGTTCAGCTGTTTTCATGGTCCAAAAATACCCACACCACTTTACACACATCCTGGGTGGCAAACACTCCAGTTGTCCCTTATCCAACTGTCAAGACATCCAGCTTTCCCTCCCAGATGACCACATTGAAATATAAAAATCTGCAGCGTATTGAAAAACTGAAGGCAGACTAAAATAAATTGAGAATTTAACATCAAACTAAGTAAACAACAGAAGGGATACGATATTGATTGTTCTGCACTGTATTGTTCTATCTTGGAGGAGAAGCAGCATTGCATAATTCCAGGACATACCTCCCATTATAAGATCCTGTTTTCAGTTGCTTATAAAACTTTGCCAAACATACCCATTTGGGATGAAATTTTACATATATTTTATGTCTCCCTCAGGCAGAATTTTTTTCAAAAATTTTCAGTCAAAACAGTTTAGCTGTTCAGAGAATGAGATTTGGGGCAGGGGAGAACACATTGTTTTACTCATGTTAAACTCTGGTGACTTTTTTGTGAACAGCTCTAGCTCCAAAGCATGCAGGCACAAGGACTAAGCCAAATTTAAGTAGGTGACCTTTCTATCAGGGTTATTTATTTTGCCATCTCTGTGAAAATTCACCCAAATTTTGCCTAGTTATAAGCCATTGAAAAAAAATTACAGTTTGTACATGCTCAATAGATTTCTTCAGTTTTATCAGCTAAAATTGCTGACAGAACATGCTCAAGTTTTTTTACATTTCTAGTGTGGAACAGACTATGCATTCACCATCCCCACAGAGCATCCTCTTACATACAAAACTAAGGTTGTACAAGCAACCTTATTTCTGACATTTCCTAACTTTTGACTGCTTGACTCTGCAACCTTAATAATGTTCTTTTAACATTATCATAGCCTGAAAGCCTAATGAAAAATCATAAAATTAGCCATTGGCATAGTATCTTTCACGTATTTGAGTCTTCTCCCAAACGCATGTTAAAATAAAGCGAAAACATTCAGACTAAATTCACTTATAGCACTGAAGGTGTTTCTGAATCATATGAATTCCAAAAAAACCCAATCTCTTGCTGAGCTTAGATTTTACACAGTAAATTAAGTGGCTTTGCAGACAAACGTTTAATTTTGAAAGAAATAGTGGCTTATTATTGAAACCTTGACCTGCTATACCTACAGTTTTAACCAAATTTAATAAATAACAGCTGAGAATCAAATACAAAGGGAAAACTGAATGGAACATTTATAGAAGATCCAAGCAAGTAGACAAAAAAAATCTCAAAATATACATTGAATTCAAAAGTGAATTTTCATTTTACTGCAACCATTTGGGGTCTGCTTTCTGAGGACATTAACACATTTAAACTTTATTATGGCAAATGTTTGCAAAACACATTGTTTAGCTTGAATATTTGCCACAAGTGAATTTCAAATTGTTAATGATTGTAAAATTCACAACTGACACTACTGACAGTTGCTTAGGTTACATAGTATTGTTTCTGTAATCTCACTGGATGATTTAGCTCTCCAACATGGGGTAAACTTGGATTATTATAAATTACTACATAATTTGTACAATAATTTAGGTAACTTATGTCACAAACTACTCAACAGTTATGTTTAACCGATTCAATTCACGAATCATTTTAATAATTACAAATTAATTATTCAAGCATTAAATGGTGCATGGACATATGAGACCAGAAAAAAACTCATACTGTTAGAATAAATTATATGTTGTGAACTGTTCGCTCAGTTCTAATTCAGAATCACTACACAGCTTTCGCTGGTAAAGGCCATATTGGCAAGTTTTTCAAGCATTATTTGTGATGGGTCAAATTGGAAAAATATATGTAGTTGAAGCTATTCTTCCCCCATTAATTCTTATCAGCAACTAAATGCCCCACTTCATCCTGCCCCAGTATCTGCCACTCCACTCAGCAACAATGGATACAGCATATTTATTGGGTGTTTCTCCTAAATTTGCTTGGTACTCACCTGAGATAAAAGGAATAGCTCTAGCCTGAAAGATATTGTTTCATGAAAGTTAAGACTGGAGCACAAAATGACTGACATCATGGAGGAGCCAATTTGCTGAACTTCTACAAACCACCCCAATTTGAAACTTGAATGAGAATATCTGTCACCTAGGAAGCTTCTGGAGCATTTTCACTATTAATTGCTTATAACGAGGGAGGGGTACCAAAAAAGGCTACTCACCTACATGTGGAAGTGTTTGCTTTAGAACAGCAATGCAATTTAGCCCCATCAAGGCCTGTTGAAGGAGGAGGATGCACAGTGACGCCAGGGTGAACAGACCTTGAACTCTCAAGAAAACACTGCCAGAGTGGATCTTGAGGCAGAGGCATTGTTTTACATCCTTCTATCAGTCCATCAACAATTTCAAGTTCTGTTTTCTTTGACATCAGAATCTTTTTACAAGCACTTTGGCAGGTATAATCTTCTGCTCTGTCACAGCAATACAAACCTAAATATTCAAAAGAATAAAAATGGTCATCTATCAGTTGGCAGCTATCTAATGACAATAACAAATGTATTCTACACCATGGTGCTTTACATTAAGACGTGTTGATTAAACATTTGAAATAAAATCAACAATGGCAAGCAGATGCTTCTTTAGTTTTAAATACTAGCAGACTGAGCCCTCTGAAGAAAAGCAGAGAGTGATCTATGGCATTAATAGATAATAACAATTAATAACACTCACCTCAAAATCTAACAATATATTATATATTTCATTTCAATTTTTTTTTAATGTTATAAAACATTTTATAATGTTTTACTTACTATCTGTAGGGTTTCTCATTGGATATGACTGTGTGTAGTTGTTCACGCAGTGTATTAACTGAGGGCTAATAGAGGCACAGTAACTTTCAACTGCTTTTATTTGTGAAGGACCAGGAGAAGAGTCTGTCCGAAAAATTGCTTGACAATATTCCCGGCAGTTTGTATGATGTCCTGCATAACTGCAACAAACTGATCCCACTGGAAACACAAGAAAAAATAACTGTGTTCCTGTGCACAGAAACAAATACATAGAAAAAGAACATACATACTCCACCAATAAATTCACTTAAAGACTTAGAATGACATTCATACTACTTACTATTCTAAAGAAGGACCCCGTTTTTGCAAACTCTACTAAAATAATTATCAGACACATGGAAATTGTGTGGGTCTGCAGGCTGGTAAAGGGGCCAATATTTTCTGGGTTTACTAAGGGTGGAAAAATCGTTACAGCTAGTCTTGGGCTTGAGAGAGTTTTGGTGACAATCAGATTTTAGATTCAGTTATTTTGCTTTTACATATTTGTAATACAACTATACATGTATTATAGTACAATTAGAATATACACACTAAAGACTAAAAGAGAGCAGCTGACCCCTGTACCCTCTAGGATAACTTAGGTTAAGATATAAGCAGAAGTTAGGTTTGGGGCCTAAGCGTACAGGGGTCTGGAAAACGGAAGTTGTTATTGTGAGAAAGTTAGAGATAAATTGGAGAGACAGTATTATGGGAAAGTAAAAGTTTGCAAGAACATGACCCAAGGTAATGTTACCGTTGTGCTTTGTTTATAACAAGCTTGAGCAAGCTTTTTAATTATTGTTTTTAAGAATTGTGGATGTTTTATTAAAATGCTATCTGTATTGATAGTATGGGAAGGACTTTAGCCCAGATGTTAATTTAAATAATGTGTATGTAAAGAGCCAATAAGAAGGTGGCAAAACTATAATTATGCTACGGGGCAGTTTAATGTTAATTAGTATTATAACAGATTATAAAAGGAGTAGTTTTGCTAAATTGCAAGAGCGCTCCAATTAACATAAAAAAGGATACCATTAGGTTCCAGGAATATAAAACTGTACTTCAGTCACTGGACTGATCACCCATTCATAAACTCAAAGATGAAAAAGTGTAAGTATAATTGTTCTATTGTCTAAGAGATAATTGCATGCCTGTTTGTTTAACTAATCATTTTCCTTTTAAATAAGGTTGGTTTGATCAAAGTGTTAATCAGTGATCTAAATAAATTTTTCTGTAACCAACCTAGATGTTAGTTTTTAGGTTCCAAGTTGGGTTTTACTGCACTCTTATCTTTAACAACTTAATATTAATTGGGGACATTTCAACATAAGTTACAAACGGTTACACCCCAATTCAAAAAACAAGAGATTGAATAAATCTGGCTCATTCACATAAAAATATTTGTTGCCACATTATTAAATACACACAGACACTTCCTGAAAAATGTTTTATCAAGAGAGAATTCCATGTGTGTAACTTTTTTTCATTTCTTCCCCTCCATCCATTTGTGGCAAGACAGTAACTTTGTTGATCAAAGTTTCATCTACGCCTGTTACTTATTTTTCACTTTAAATCATAAAATGAAGTAAAGTAGCAGAAACAGATGAACTTCTAAGAAACTGTTCAAATGCCCTGAGTAATAAAAACAAAGCAAAAAATAAAGATAAACAGATATACACATTCACATCTAAACTAACTATATATACAAAAATACACACATGCTCCTGCAAACACTTAAGCATATAACTTTACTCATGTGAATATTCCCATTTATTTCACTCATGAGCTCCCTCCTACCCCCCGCCCCCCCACATCCCTCCCTTGCAGGTGCTGGGGTGTAAATACTGAGAATACAAAAGGGAAAATAAAAAAGAACAAAAATAAATATTAATAAATTTAACTATATAGAGAATACTTACTCTCGTTTCTGCTAATGCAACTAAAAAGAGCATTCTGCAAACAAAACAAAAAACAATTACCAAAAAACAAAGAATTTCACATATAAATAAAAGTGTTCAGCAATTTCTTAACATTACACATTATTTGTTTAACAAAATGGAATTCATTAAAGAAACATTATACTGTTAAGGTGTATCTAAATAGCACAAGTAGAAGTGTATAATGGATAACAGGCATATTTGCTTAAAAAATGAGGTAAATAAAAATAATTTAAAAGACCGTGTATCATTCCAAATTCTTTTTGCATATTTTAATGGAACATATAGGAAGGTTAATCACCTAGATCGGGATAGGCAACCTATGGCACGCATGCCAAAGGTGGCACGCGAGCTGATTTTCAGTGGCACTCACACTGCACAGGTCCTGGCCACCGGTCTGGGGGCTCTGCATTTTAATTTAATTTTAAATTAAGCTTCTTAAATATTTTAAAAACCTTATATACTTTACATACAACAATAGTTTGGTTATATATTATAGACTTATAGAAAGAGACCTTCTAAAAATGTTAAAATGTATTACTGGCACGCGAAACCTTAAATCAGAGTGAATAAATGAAGACTTGGCACACCACTTCTGAAAGGTTGCCGACCCCTGACCTAGACAGAAAGATCTTCATAAACTACCTAAAAGATAAGGAATAGGATATACAAACACAATATTAATGACTGTTAATTTAGGGACAAATCCTGCAGTCTAAATTCCCACAGAAATCCATGGGAGTTTAGCCTGCATAAGGAATCAGTATGCATGGAAGGCTAGGGCCCTCAGTGAGTCCTATCTTTTGGAGGCAAATGAAAGTACAAAGAGCAGGAAAAATAATTTAAAAAATTTACAAGTTAATGTGACATGACAGTTATGGTTCAGAACAACAATATTACTGTCACCAAAAACTTTAGAAAATATTGTAAAAGTTCAGTGGAATACAAAGAAAGTGTTTTATCATCTAAAATGAGAAAGATAAGTCTTGTGTGCAAATACAAAATGGACATGCAGAAACTTGACAACAACAACAACAACAAGTCTTACTAGTTAAAACCAGTAACTAGGTGGCAGGCAGATTTTGTATTCTAATCCCCAATAAGCAAGTGGGGAACACATGACCTCATTTGCAAGGCCAGCCTTCAAAGCAGTAAGCCATATTGGCCACCTCAGCCTGTGTTTACAGACATGAATAAGTAATCAGCTCTTATGGACATGAATAAGTAGTCTGTGTGTACAGAACATTTAGATGCTGATATTACTTAAGCAGTAGGGTGTAATTACCTAGTTTTAAAATTGATCTTGATAAATTTAGGAACTGGATAATAAAATGGAGTTGCCTGCAATAACAGGACGTAGACACAGTTAACTGTGAGGTGACTTCAATTCCCATATTCCTATGTTCCCACAAAAAAAACCCTCACTGAATTTACTCCTAAATGTAAAACGTTTGGCTAATTTTTTGTCACATGGAGGCAAAGTTCTGAGTATCTGATTTGTTATACTCGTATATTAATGAACATGTATGCCAACACAATAATAAAAGCATGTGCTTTTGCCAGCAGATTTTCTTTGAAATAAAAGCTTAATGCCAACAAGTATTTTTTAAAGTGACCTTTGTCCACCTTAGCTCAATAGAAATGAAATATTTTTTGCAAATCTTATTTATTTTTCATTATTGAGCTTATTTTCTTTTGGCACTGCTCTCAGTGAAAAGTCAAACCAAAATTAATCTATTCATTTTTCATTTCTGACTCTCATACTGTAACACCAATGTAACAATGTATGGACAAAAATGCTGCAAGAAAATGTTTGTTTAAAAATCCCTTTTTCTGTTAGAATATTTTAACTGGAAACAATTTTATTATCGGTGTTTTGAATCTTATTTTTATAAAACCTAAATACTGGACCAAATCTGAATTCAGTGTTTCTAATTTGGTTAATTACAAATTTCATTAAAACTCTTCACCTGATCTTATTGATCTAGATTTTTGCTCAGCAGAAGCTTTAAGACAAGCCTTGTCTCTTTATGCCTCAGCAAACTAAGAGAGGAAAAAATGATTATTTAACATAGTAAATAAACAACGCCAAGATCATGTCCTCTAGATCTATACCCATGGGGGAAAAAAATCACCCAAACAGGAAGACGGACTCTGGGAAAAGGGAAGCAGCCTAAGAAGGAACTGCCATAGCATAGGCCCAGAAATTAAAAAGACAAAAAACCCAAACACATATTATAGAACTGACTTACTATACTATTTAAAGGAAAAAAAGCACGCAAAAAAGGGAAAAAATAGTGATAAAGAATGTATCTAGGTGAGTGCGCAAACCTCTGCTGCTGCAATATCACTATAACCAACTAAGTTACTTTGATGGCTTCTGATGGCCAAAACAGTCTTGACTGAGAAGATCAGAAGAGCTTTAAATGATAAATTTTATTAACTAAACTAGATACACTGTAAAGTCTAAATTGGACCAGAATTTGGTTTTATAAAATAAGGATGTTATGAAGTCAGTGGAGTTATACCTGCAGAGAATTTGGGCCTTCAACAGTTAAAAGGTACAGGGAAAGATTGTTTGAGGTCACCCTGCCTTTTACACCTCCAGAAGTTGGGGAAGGATACTGACCCAACAAATGCTGCTTTCTAGAAGGCTCTGAGTTCATATACACAAAATGCACTTATCCCAAGAATGGGAGAATCTTGAATTCTTGGAGAACTGATTAAAAAGCAGAACCTTCAATGAAAACTAGATGCTGTATAGCGGCTTTCTTAAATAGGAAATAAAGAGCTATCAGGCTAAAATACATAGATCCCAATGAAAGACTTGGAAGAGAAGAAATAAACTGGGGAAGGAGGAATAAACTGCTAAGAAATGAAATTTGTACATTTTGCTTCAGCTGATTCAAATGTGGACATATTAAATACAGGCGCATAACAGATGACCATTTTCCTTCATTAATGTCCCAATCTTGCTCCCTGTGAAATCAAGTATAAAGTTCCCATTTTTTTCTTTTCTCGGGAAGATATTGTAAAATGGATGTTCTATATGTAAGACTATTTTAGATAAGAAAAATGAAAAACATTAATGCTGCTCCCTTTTTCCCTTTCTTGTTCCACCTCCTCTTCCATTTCAACCCCAAAACACACCCATGCTAAAGACATTCATTAGTAGCCGCATGATCTTCACATTCTGTCATACTTTCCCACAGCTATCCCACACCTTTTGGTCTTTGGGGGGGGAGGGTTGTTTTGTTTTCTCTTTGTATGTCTATTTAGATTGCAAACTCTACAGAGCAGGGGTCGTGTCTTCCTACATGGTTATGCAGCATCTAGTATATTTTGGAGGCCATAAAAACAACAACAGTAATATGAGAAATTGGTCTTCCCCAAAGTGCAGCCATGATTACATAAGAGGGAATGCATCTCACTAGGTAGCTATACCCTGCATGAGACCTATCAAACCAACAGTAAGATCCTGGTTCAGGAAACCAGAGGAGAGAGAGGTGCTACCACTGAAACCTATCAGCACTCTTCTCAAGAAACTGTCACTGACATGTAAGGCTAATTGCTATCAGGAAGTTTTATCATCAGAGAGCAGGGATATAAACTCAGTAGGAAAAGGACTGTATAGTTCTACTGGGAGCCAGAAAAAGATAAATGAGTTCCTTACTGAACTGAGAGCTGCAGGAAATTTACCCCTATTGAGTATGAGTTACAAGACGCTCAAGCATTCTTGTTTCTGTTTGAATCCTGCCTGACATAAGGGTTTATTTTATGTTGATGCCTGAACTGCAAGTCTAGACCTTCTCTCTCCTTGGTGCAGTCATCACATTGATCTGGGTATCAAAATGCTGTTTTCTACATTCTAATAAAACTGATAATTATCTGACAATCAACTTTCAGCCTCAAGGAGATAGAATCTCGCCTCTGGCTGTTAATTAAGGAAGACAGTTCTAACATTACATTTTATAACTAGACAGACCACTTCTTCTGTTAGTGGTAGAAAATGTATTTATTGTATAGAAAAAAAACCAGAAAGTGTTACTATAATGAATTCAAGTTCATGAGTTCTTGAGACCTCAATTATCAGCCATTCTAGCTACAAGTTGTCATTATTGATGACTTCTTATCCATAGAATGGCTGATAATTGAGGTCTCAAGAACTCACGACACCAATAAAGTATACAATTATTAAAAACCATTAAAACAACATATCTTAACCACACAGAAATTCAAAAGACTATCTGCTCAGCATAATGGTCCACAAACAAAAAATAATGATTAATATCACCACCACCCAGCTCTTCTTACACCGCTTCTCATCAGTAGATATCTTTACAAAGGTCTTTACAAAGGTCAGTATCATTACCCCAAAAAGGCATCCAATTTTATCTTCATTTTTTCCACTATTCCCCTAAAAATCTTTAGTACTATTACTGTTTTAATATTTACTTCCAAGTACACAGCAGTAACTCACAGACCCCTTCCCGCCCCCAGCCCAGGGCCCCGCATTCTCCCCAGCCCCTCCCCATGATCCATCCCACGTTACCTGGGGGTGGGTCTCTGTCCTCCTCCTGCTGCACCGGAGACTTCTGAACCACAGGATTCTCCGGAACCACAGCAGCGAAAGGAGCAGAACGTGGGGCTGCCAGCAGCTTCTCTAGCGCAGCTGTACCCCCCCAAACCCCACCCCAGCCCTGTCCTTCGGCAGGGCTGTACAGACTCCAGACAGAAGACGCAGCTGCGTGGAAGGGCTGGGGCGGGGGAGGACGGAGGAGCTGCCGGCGGCCCCATGTTCTGCTCCCCCTTTGTCTTTCCAGTACAGAGTACCAGCTATAAATATATTACTGGTATGGCACACTGGACCATACCACCATACTTGAACCACTGGGATGAGGAAACAGAGAACTCATGGCTAGAGGGTTTGTTACAGACAGAACCATCATTCTATAGCTGCAAAGTAAAAACAGAGCAATTCTATTATTGCTACTAAAGCCTCAAGGTTGCAATAATGTCCTTAGAACTCTTTCCCATCCCCATGGGTGCGAGGGTGATAGCAAATTGATCCGCATAGCCACAAATCCACTGGCCCTGCATAGCCACAGATCCAATGGCCTCACACCTTCAGCACGGTGGAACACAGATAGCCCTCAAAGGAGCTGTACTCCACAGCAAGTGTAGGGTATGGACCTACAGCGTCCCAACATTTCCCCAACCTTATGCTGTGGAACCACAATGGGCCACTTTTAGATATGAAAAGGATAGGGTTTGTCCCTTTATCAAATAAAACACACAATTTTGTGGGTTAAGGTAGTAGAAGATCACAGTCTCTGAGAGACTTAGGCTGCTTTTATAGCATAAGAAAGAAAGAAAACACTGCTCTCTTTTCAAACTACAGTTAGAGCTAGTCAACATTTTAAAAAATATTTCATTAAACATTTTGTAATTTGAAATTTAATTCCTGAACATTTTCAATTTTTTTTATTAAATTGAAACAAAAAGATTAGCATTTAGAAGTTTAATTGTTCTTTCCTCACTTTTTCCCACCACTGGAAAAGAGAGGGAAAAGCACACTTTTTAAAAAAACCTTTCTTTTTTTCCCCTCCTGAAAAGGTGGGTGTGGGGCTGAAAAAACTAAACAGATTCTTCCACAACCAAAAATATGTATTTAAAAAAAAAGTCAAAGCTTGACAAAAATCAAAACAGATTCTGTCAAAAAACACTGTCAAAAATATTAACAAAATTTTGACTAGCTCCAACTTGTGCTTTTTAAAAATAATTTCAAAGAAGCATTCTAGAAACAGCTCAGAATCCTAATAAACCTTAATACCCCCCTTTAGTACTGTGTTGCATTGATGATAATTTTATATGAATAAATAAAGCATGAAATGATAAAGCATTCCAACATGTCTACTTAGTGTTAGTTTGGAAAAGATACTGTTCTTCTCATTTGGTTAGCGCTATAAGACAGCAGCTTTGTTTCGATTAAAAAAAATGAATATACTTCTAGGTTACAACCCCTGCACTTCTCAGATATAATGGTCTCATTTAAATATTAACAAATCTGTGAACGCCTCCAATCTCCACTGAGCCCCAATACCATGACAGGAAAGTCTCATTTAGAAATGAAAGGCCTGTCCTGGAAGAGTCAGGAACATGAAGTCATTAGTCTACATTTTTAAGAGTGACTAGCGATTTGGGGCACCTCAAGTTTTGGACAGCTTGGGGACCTGATTTTCAGAAGTGCTGAGCACCTGTCCATAGAAAATCAGGCACTAACATGTTTCAAACTGGGCACCCAAAAACACTGGCACCCAAAATCAGTCATTTTTGAAAATTTAAGCCATTGTATTAGTGCACATCCATTCTATAAGTATAATTATGTTTTGTAACCATTTTGTCCATCATCCGAACTGATTACAATAAATGTTTTAATCTATCCATACATCAGCCTTTTTCCTACAACACAACCATCTGTCAGCTACATTTTTGCATCTACACCAAATAAGCTGCCTGATCATGTTTGTATCAATGTATACTGGGAAAACCTGGGCAGCTATTCAATAGTACCCAAAGGGGAGCGTGCCGAGAAAATATACACAAAGGTAGTAAACTCTGTGATGTCTGGTTGTACAGGGAGCTGGAGGGCAGAAGGATCAACAAACCAGTCACTTAGGCACGGTTAGCAGATTCTGTCCATATAATAAAGCAACAGTGTTACAAGTGGATTACAGTAAGACAACCATGCGACAAAGTAGGCTGCTGGCAAGGATGCAACATTATTAGCAGCCATAGTTACTAACTGAATATTGACCATGTTGAGTGAGGACACAAACCATGTTTAGTTGCAAACTCATTTAAAAATTGTAGTGAGAACAGGACCTTTACAACTTTTAGGCCTGGTCCACACTGTAACATTTAACCATTTGTACTCAGTTAATGGAATGGTTTGCTCAGACTGTGCCTTCTGATCACACAGAAGGCGACCAAATTTTTTCTGAGTAACCATGACAACTACCAGAGTTTCTCCTCAGCAAGAGGCCTGCACTGGGATATGGTTATCTTCATGAAATTGGTTCAACATACCTTCCCCCCCCGCCCCATTTTGCAAGACGGACAGGACCCCTTAACCGTGTCTGTGTACCAAATGGGCCAGTCCTCCTACCTTTACACTTTCTGGATAGTAGAGCATCTCAGAGTGCATTAACCACATGGTGCAGCTCTGTGCTACTGAGGGTTAGCCAGTTTCCCAGAACGCACTGATACAGTTAGGCAACATGGTAGGATGCAGCTATACAAGCATGATTAGGATGGCATTCTAGAGAAAACTAGGCTGAGGGGAGAACATGATACCAATCTTCAAATATGTAAAGAGGACAGTGATCAACTGTTCTCAATGTACATCCAGGGTAGGATAAGAGGTAATCAAATTAGTTTGCAGCTAGGGAGATTTAGGTTAGATAGTAGGAAAAAGTGTGTAGCTATAACGATAATTAAGCACTGGAACAGGTTACCTAGGGAGGTTGTGGAATCTGCGTTACTGGAGGTTTTTAATAACAGGTTAGACAACCACCAATCAGAGATGGTCTAGGTAGTCTTAATCCTGTCTCAGTGCTGTGGATTTGACTAGATTACATCATTAGGTCTCTTCAAGCCCTAACATTGCTATGATTCTAAAAACTGCTATATGGTAATAAATTGAACTGTGTTATTTGTAAATTAAGCTGACCATGTCTTTAATTGTAGTTTGTCTTAAAGGGGCTATTAACCATGATTTTATAACTAGAGGCATAGTCACCTTAACTAGTCACAAGTAAGTTATCAAGTGATCAAAAAGCTGCTGTCACAACCATCTTTCTGAATCTACACCTACCATAATAAGTTTGTAACAGTGCACTGTGAGAGAAGAAAGCTGATAAGAAGGCAAAGAGAAGGTAAAGGAAAGGACAAAACAGAGATATTGGGGGAGGAAGGGAAAGAAGAAGACAAAAAAAGTGAGCAGAAAAAAGAATATGAAGAGCAAAATCACCTGTCAGATAGGAAAGTGAAGCTAAAAAACAATTTTATAGAGAAAGGAAAAAGAAAAGCACATATGGTGCTCCATTTTCAAAATACTCATTTTACATTAAAAATGATCAAAGATTGCAAAACATCATCAGAGAAGTCTGATCTCTGTTTTAAAGGAATCTATTCTAGCCGCTTCTTCTGTATGTGAAGTTGCAATCCTCAATTTGTAATACAGTATTTTCCACAAACAATTATGATATCACCACTATAGCATAATGACTTCCAGGGAGGAATAACATTTGTCATACATGTGCTTTACGCTAGCTAGGCTAAATTAGTAACAAAAAAAAGTCTCAATTAATAGCAGCTAGTTAAACAAATAATGGAAAAGACAAAGAGCTTATTCTGCAAAGATATTTTTCAGATTTCTCTATGGTATCAGAAGATCTTTGAAGTTCTTTTGTCCAGTACTGCAGGACCTACTGGTTTTGCTCTTTTTGGAGCTCATCAGCTGCAGGCAACGGCCTAATTAGGGTGTCAAACACACGGTCTACATAAGGAACCTTCAGTAACAGAAGAGAAGCTTCTGCATTTGCAGTGCTGAATACAATTTTTTTTTAAATTGTTGAGTAACCTGCATCTTGAATGAAGAATGACAGCTAATGGAATTATTCTTACAGTGCAAATGGGAAGTGCATGTGGTGTTTGGTGCTTACAGTCCTGCATTCGATCCCCCATTGACCATCATGGCATCTGTATTGTTTACCATATGTGGACATAGTTAGCTGATGAAATGAGCTCTTCCTGTGCAACACCAGTTAGGTCATAACCAGTTTGAATGTAGAGACTAACCAATTTAAATAATTTCCATTTAGGCATATACACAACTACAAATACTCTAGAAAACTTGTAGTAGGGTTTCATTCTATCAAATTACTAACCAAAGCCTTCTCAATCTCTAAATTAGTTGGTAAATTCTGAGGTTGAAGAAGAAAGCCAGGAGGTAAGAGTACTGGGTTTAGTAGGATTTAGTGACTCATCACCAAGAATTTCAGATGTGGGTGTAAGACACTAAAGCTTATTCACTTTCCTAGATGATATAAAATAATAAAAATATTTTCAGAAATAGACTGTATAGGAAACCCAAACAATCTGAACTTCAATTTTGACAGGATAAAAGGGAGGCTTGTTTCCAACCCCACAGGTTCTTTACAACACCTGTCTTTTAATGGAAGAAAGAATGAAGACAAAGAGCCCTGGAAAGTTAAATGATGACAACACAAACTAGTAGATGTGTCAGGATAGTGGCCGAAGCCTGCCCAGGCTTACTAAAACAACTAGGTCACCTTTCATATCAAAATATTAAGCTGTAAGGTAGACAGAAGGCTTTAATTGTCTTAAGCTTGCACCAAAGATTGTCTCAATTTCAAGAAACAGGTCTTTTGTAGAGCTTTTACTGAAATTTGAATAGTACTTTTTCCACTTCTGGTAAGCATTTATTGTTTAAATTAACCACGCTGCTTTTGGCAGGAGGAGTGGGATCAGTGGATGGGATTTTAATTAAGGATCTGATCCTTAATCTGAAATAAGAGCCAAATAAAATAGGCAGAATGAACTGTGGTTCCATTGACACGGCTAGAAAAGCAGAACATGAAAATTGGTAGCTTGCCTCAGAAATATAAGATTTACATATACCATGTGTCTCATCTTCTTGATTACATTATGAAGACAACACAGAGAATGAATAGCCTGAAGGAAGTGCTAACTCTAATCTAACAGAAAAGTATCTGTCACTGAGTGGATGATTTTCCACTCTTGAATGGGACGGAGAACAGAACTGTCTTTGTGGAAATTATGGTATCACCATTGGGGGGGTGGGAGTTTTGGCTACAGATTCCTTCCTTTACTGATCTTCTTACCATGTCTCAAGTCATTTGCAAATAAATCATGATTCTCCATAAGATGAATGGCAGCTGGAAAAATATGTTTTATCCTTCACACTCAGATTCATATAGTCTTCCATCATCACAGTTGGATGCAAGCTCCTTTTCCTCTACCTTGTTCCTTTTTCACATCAGGCAGAGTGGGGAACTGAACCTGGGTCTCCCACATCCCATGGATTAGGGTACTCCTATGGGATGTGGGAGACCCAGATTCAATTCTCCACTCTGCCTGATGTGGAGAAGGGATTTAAACAGGGCTGTCTCCCACTTCACAGAAGAGTGCCCCAATCATTGTGCTATGGGATATTCTGGGAGAAGGTCTATCTCAATCTCTCCTGTTGAGGCAGTTCCACTTTATTCAAGTATTTAATACAGTTATTGGGCCTGAGACCAAGAGAATAATTCTATAGCCTGGTGGTTAGAAGATTCACCTTCAAGTCCCTGCTTCAATAGCCAGTGAATTAAAACATCATTCACCCACTTCTAGAAACAAAGGATCTCAGAGATAAGCATACTGACCACTTAGCTTCAATATATTTATGTTCAATCTGGTTTGTATGAACATTCAAAGGCCAAGAACAGTCGTGTGTTTTAGGGGTATGTCAAACAATTTATGAGCCTTTTCCTCTACTAATGAAAGTTCTAGATATAGAGGACCCAAAAGCTCTTTGAATTGTTGCTAATCTGAGCATGATACTGAAGCAACAAGGATACTACCATCAGTAAATGCAGAAATTGTTTGGATAGCTTCAGGAAACTCTGAAGGCTCATCATACACCTGCTCTTCATTACCATTAATAGCAGTCTTTAACAGTATATGCTAAACACACCAGCTAGAGGTGGTGGCGACTCTTTGCTGGTGAGGCAGGGACAAATTCTGTATTTCCCTGCTGAGAGTAAAGGGGTTCAAATTTCTCTGAGGGCCTTTTTGGGGCAGAGGAAAGCAAGGAAACCATTGGCATACTGGTCACTTTACCCATTTGGCCAAAAGCCACCTGGGCTTAGGGTATAAGCAAAGGCCACAGAGGAATTCATCAAGAAACTTCAGAATGGAACCAAGATCTGGAACCAACAAAAGAAAAGAGATCCAACATCTCTCCATGATCTTCACTCTGGGGATTCTCTGATCAGACTCCATTCCAGATGAAGCAGAAGACAACTCAGGAAAGCTCTCAAATCCAAACCCTCTGAAATGGGGGTAACATTCTCCCTATAGAAGAAGAATGAAGTGAAATGATAAGGGAAACCAGATTACCTGGAGTCAGAAGAGATGCATCACTATCTTTTAAGAAGTGGTAGCGAAGGTTGCTCCTCAAACCAAAGAAACAACTCTGCCAATACTGGGGTCTAGTGAGAACTAGGAAGGCCAACAGAACAGCAACTGTTTGATCCTCTAGCACAGGATTAGGGAGTCACCCTCAGATCCAATGATATACTGTCCCTGGACCTATGGGATTCATAGATGGAAGTCCAAGTGAGGTGTTCAAGATAAATGGTTTGGCGAATATCTCTATTTATAAAACTTCTGACCCTGTTCCTAATGCTCCCGTATCAAAAAGTAAATGTGCAGACCAAGCCCTAGGACACAGAACACCTTGGGTTAAAAGAACCATGAGATCAGGCAGATTTCTTGGGGCACATCAAACTGACCAAGATTTGAATCCAAAAGATGGATTCACTATACCAGCCATGCTTTAGCATCACCTCCATGAGAAAAAGCCTAAGCCAACACTCCTTTTTACATTTGGCCAAAGGAGCAAAACTGGCAGAAACTAACCATTAATGTCCTGGTAACTCAGACCCAGTAGGGAGCTGAGGAGGATACCAGTACCAAATGGCACCTTGCAATGGTACAAGCTGTTAATAATTCTAACGAACACTTTTTTTTTGCTCAACAATCCTAGATCTAATAAATACACTACTCTGACAAGTAAACTAGCAGTGAAAACAAGAAAATTTGAGCCAATGTTCTGTTGAGAATCATGATATTTACGAAGTCTATGGTGGTGACAGAGGAACTGAGGACATTTGGGGACATAGTGACATATGTGCCCTTACATTGAACATTTAGATACAGGAGAATGCATGTGCATAGATCCAATGATTGCCGCTTTTAGATGATTCCATGCTCACAGTAGGGAGGACATGAACATCTCAAGAGCAAGAGCATACAGAGAAGATCAGATGAGAACCAAAAGTTTCAGGCTGCATTCTTTACAGGAAGTTATCAGCAATATTCATGGATTTCTCTGCCATTGACTAGAGCAGGATTCCATTATCCTATGATCTAGAACAAAAAGTACCAGTTCAGTAACTTTGAAGCTGCTATTCACTGAGTGCAAAAAGGTGTGTTTGAGACATAATATTTTTCCCCATACAGAGCACAGCATTTGAAGCACATGCTCTTGCGCTGCTTTTTAAAAGGTTTTAATTAATGTAGAAAACATGAAAAAGCTACACAAAAAGAAATAAAATGTTGCAAAAATTAAAGGAAATAAAAATACCTTTTAACTGTCCCAGGAGCACCAGGAGGAGTGCCCAATATTGTTCTGTTTAAAAAATAATTTTTACAGTGAATTGAGGAACAGAAACTAAAAACTAAGGAACATTTCCACTTACATTTATCAAAGATGGCTGCTGCTATTGCTACCAGAGTTATATTATTATTGGTAGATGTCTACAAGACACAGTGAACTAAATTAAGAGAAACTTCAGCCAAGACTTACGAAAAGTGCACTGCATTTAGCAGGGGGGAAAAAACCAACAAACTGGCGTTCTTAATATGTAGGGAAAAGCATAGTCTGCAGTGTGTAGGACTGACATTTGTAGTGTATAAAGGAAAGTTACAGTACTGCCCCTTCAACACCAAAAGTGACCTCAAGTAGGCAATTACACCCTCCCAGTCTATTATTTCAGGCATTATATCTTACTTTGTCATATTCTCAACATAGTAAACCTCAACTCTACACACATCTTAATAATAAAAACTCACATGCAGTTCCCCTCCCCAGCCCTCCACCCCTTGCTTGTCTTTTACCTACCTTTTTGGAAGGAGATGAACAGGATAGTAGAGAGCTGGAAGAAGTGAAGAAGGAAAAAAAAAGAGATATGCATTGGTAGAAAGAGGATGAAAGGAAAACAAGCAGCAGCAGCTGAAAAGGAGCAGAGAAAAAAAGGACCAAAAAAAAGAAAAAAAAAGAAAAAAAATAGAGTTGAAAACCCCCCCAGTGAAAGAACGTGTACTTCAGCTGCATTTTATAAATATTTGGATAGCATTGTTAAACTTTTAAAAATGTATTGATATAATGCTACTTGAACACAATAATAAATATTTAGTAGCTAAAGTATAGGTGCTTTACATTTTCAAAGCAGTCAACAAAAATTGTTTATAAACCCCCAATTACAAAATTCACAACTGGGATGCAAATATACCAACCAAGACTTACATATGATTCACACACAATTAAAGTGACGATAATCCAGCAACATTTACTGAGGGAAAAGTCTCTCCATTAAGCTCTGAGAAAATTGTTACTGTGGTGACAAGTGAATCTATTATGACACCAACTTGTAGAAAATGGCCTCTTTGGCAACCTCATTTCATGTGCCCCCGTCCTATTTCTTCCCTACACATTATGCTCCATCTTTGTGGTCTTACCTCACTTTTCACACTTATTGGGCTGGTGGGAGGCTGAAAGGAAACTCAGATGCAGTTGTTCCCTTAGCCTCAAGCCTCTGCCGATTGCTAAAAAACACTAGTGCAGCTCATCTGACTGTATCTAAGAGGCATCTTATGAAAGTTCTTGGGCAGATCCGTATATACCAGTATTATGTAATAACAAGCGACGAAAATTTGAAAAGAAGGAATTAACTGCATTTCAGGCTCTTTTATTTAAGTTACCTAGCTTTTATATGATTTGTACTTAAGTACATAGCGTGTGTGTGCGCGCATGTGCGCGCGCATATGAGAGAGAGAGAGAGAGTGTTATATATAACACACCACAAGAAAGGAAGCTGAGAGCAGGAGAGATGAAAAAAATCAATGCTAGAAAATTAATTCGAATTTGTCTTTGAATTAAAGAAATACCATCAACATATCACATGTATAAAACAGACTCAGAGATGTACTGATACATGCCAAGTCTCACACACTCATGTGCCATATGGATTCTGTTCCAGATCACACAATGATTTGAGTTTTGACCAGCTACTCTTATCAACTATTCTGTTGCTCTTCCATCTGATTTCATATCCAAAACCAATACAAGGGGAAATGCCTCCAAAACTATAGGAGACAGTGCACCTACTTTCAGAAGATCAAAAAGCTTGTGGAACATCTCGCCCTTACCTTTTGCAAAGCTCCCCTGTATTTGGTACAACTAAGGAAGCAATTTTCACAATATAGAAATAAAATAAAATAAAATAAATAAAATCTAACCTATTAGTACCAGTAGGTCTGAATTTAGAGATAAATCAATAATTACAGGTTGTTCAACAAAAGGTGACAAAATCAATAATTCCCAAAGATCCATCATGCCAGATTCTTCATTTCAATCCACAATATATTATCACTAGCCCATTATTTTTGCCACCTATTATTTAACTTAGGCATATTTGCTCTTTTTCCATCCTGTCCAATTGATCTCCCCGCTTTCAACATTTAAGAATTTGTCCTTTCTCTCCTCTTTATTTACAAGTTGTTCAGTTGGAAGTTGTGCAAATAGTCAAAAAGAATATTTTCTGTCCAACTGAAGAGAGATCAATCTAGGATAAAATGGAGAAACCACTTTGTACAATTCCAGCCCAAAACAGTGCAAAGAAGAAGAAATGGGCAAAGTAAACAGTCTCAGTAATAAGGAGGGTGTTCTGTCACCATTTTGTCATTTTTAAGCCTCTCTTACCTTTTACATTTCCTCTCCCGTTCTCCATCAACACATATTGGCCAACCTCCTACAGCAATGCAGAAATCCAGAAAAGAGAAGGAAACACACCAGCATAACAGAGGAAAAGGTTGCAGATGTGGAGAGCATAGTATAAAACAGCAGTAGAGGAGAACGAGATACTTAAAATAAAGGTTTTTGTTCAAGAGAATTCAAGCTATGATAATCCCAGTAATAAAGAACTGGAGAAAGATTTTTTTCCTAACATTTCTTTGACAAAAGAAATTAAGCAAAGTGTGTTTAATTTAATAAATTCTTCTGCAGATTGGGCAAAGCATTACATTTATTCCCTAATTAGAAAAGAAACAAAGAAAAGAGAATTGTACAAGATTATGCACTGTTGATTACGAAAGGTTACTATATGAACCTAATTTATGTAAACTGTATAACTGGAGGGGGGAGGTGTTTGGACTTGGATTTTAATTTGGAAACGAGAGCTAAAGAAAGATAATCCTAGCATGATCACTTTTCTTCCAAACAGGAGAGGTAAATAATAGCTCTCTCAAATTTTCAGGTCTTGAAAGGCATGAATACTAAAGAGAAATTCTGAAAGTATCATCATTTCTTACCTTAAGGACAGAACTTTTAACATTAAAAAGGCTAAGATGATTGCTGATGTCTACAGTAACATTGCAGTTACTTAAATCACTGAAAAACTTCATATTATATATAAACACCTCTAAAAGGTATATTTTGCTATAATCTCCTTTTTTAAATAAAAGCCTATTTTTTGAAGTTAAAATATTTCTTATGAAAGAAATGCTCACTTACTCTGAATAAAAAGCACACCTCATATGCAATTAGAATTATAGAATTATTTTAGAACCTTCATTTTTGCTAAGAAAAGTGTTTTCTTTGGAGCCATAAAAATTAGTTATGTATTTTTACAAACTTGAGCAATAACTCTGTGGTGTTTGTAAAAATATAAATACAACAGAGATTTTATTTTAAGTGGCAAATAGTATATTTTGGAATAAAAGTGAAGACAAGTTATTGTAGAACACAAATGCTGTATACATTCTACAAAGTATAATCAGATAGAACACTTTAATTTTGTAATTTAAAATATGTATACCTCATATTCTTTTCTGCAAACTTTCAAAATGTCATTTTTTGAAGAAGCCTGAAAGATAATTAGATTTCTTCATTAATGTATAGCACAAACTAATCAATAATGAAATCATACAGCAAAGAACAAAATATAGTAAAAGTATATTTAGATAAACTGGGAACTTCACTCACTTGCATAGTTTCTTCTAGAAAAAAATTATTATTAAAGGTTTTATGGTTCTGGGACAACGTGATGGCCAACTTTAACATTTTATTCAAATTAAACCATGTATTTATCCACCAAATTGGTATCTGTTTTTCGAACCATGAAAAGCATCAGAATTTGCATTTATCACAAAAGTGTTTTTTTCCCCATTTCTTCTAAAAAAGATGAACCACAATTTTTAGCAAAGGGAAACGCCCCTACAGACCAACATGTGTGCACTAAAAACAAAATTCTGAACACCACTTTCCTCTTTCCCCACCAATCACACCACTACACCCCTTTTCTACAAAAGACTATTGATATCACTGATAAACTACTCTCTTGAAGATAGTGCCCTTGTATTTCACTTGTTCTGCAAAGCATCTCACATACCTATTCTTGCTGTATCAGTAACGATGAACATTTCAAATATCAATCTTGTAATCTCAACAATCTTTGCTTCAGTTGCTTTCCCCAGTAATTTAAAGCAAAGGAAGGACTTCTGCACTTGTGATAATGCTCTTTGAAATACAGTATGGAAAGGACTGTGAAATGAGAGTCTATGTTGCACGATTCAAGAATACACTTATTTTGCTATTAGCCCTTGTGATTACAGTCTTTGTACTACTACTGGCCTGACCTTTTACTTAGGCAACAGAAAATGCTGTAGGAGTCAACAGAAGCTGTGCTCTCTTGTATCAACGCTGAGGTTGGTCTTATGCCTCCTCACAGAATTTTCTTTTGAATGCTGGCAACAAAATCTCAGCTCTTAAAATCTGAATTTAAAAGCGAGCAGTACTGGAGTCAAAGCCAAATATTTTCTCAGAATACTTGGTAGTTAGATAAAATATGAGCACTACAAATTCAATGCATATTCTGGAAAATGCATCTCTCAAACAAATAAATGGAAAAGTGGTTATGGTTATGGAAAAGAATATAGATAAAAGACACTATGATGCTGCAGATAGTAAGCAATATCGTTCACTAAACAGAGAAAAAAAGCAGTGATCAAAGAAGCAAAACAGCAGCCAGAGCCTCTAAAAATCCCAAAGTCTTTGAAAATGAAGCATAAGCCACGATCCCTCTTGAGCTCGTCACTGCTTTCTACTTAGAGAGATGTTTCCGTCTATTTTCAGAAGTGAAGGAAACATAAAAAAAAATGTGACTGACCAAAAATAGAATGTCACATAAAATGGTGGTTCTGTGTTTTATTTAAAAAAATAATAATAAAAAAAAGTGTCTGGGAAAAATCACGCCTTTCACAGAAGATGACCAATGGCTATGTACTCTGGACTTTGTAGATGTTTATATACATTTTAGTGCCTTTTTTCTATTAAAAAGCTGAAAAACATTCTGTGACTAATTCCACTTATTGCTTCTAGGGTTATCATTGGCACATTTAGATGTGGTAACTTCAGATCAAAGGCTCATCAATATCTTGGAAGGGATCCAAAGAAAAGTTCAATAGGTCAGTGGGATGCCAGCATCTTTAGGATTCTAACTGTCCATAGCAGGACTCAGAAATAGCCAATTTGTGCCAATACGCTGTACCTACACCTCTCTGAAGCTACTACATTGCTCTCCAGAATCATAGCATTCATTAAAAAAATAAAAAGCAAGTAATCAAACACAGATGTCTACCTGAGTCTGAAGTGAGCCTGGAACTATAGCTCTTAGACCTATGAACTCATTTTATTAAGATATTAACTAAGCTGCACAACAATGATAGCTAACTGTGACATTTAAGTTACTTAATTCTTCATGTAAGAAATGGGGGGGGGAGACATCACATATCTACACAATTTATTGTGAGCCACTTAGGTTGCAACACAAGTTAGTGGCCTTTGGGAGAGTCCAACATTTCTTTCCACCCCGATCCAGTCAAAAAGAAGCCAAGCCCAAAGAGCCTAGTAGAGCCAATGGAGAATGCCCCTACCCTGATGTTCCTACCAGTTGAAATGTCTATCATCTTGGTCGATCGGTTATTCAGCCCTCATACAGATTGCGCAGATCACAACACATCTTCCATTCTTCTCCTATCTTGGCCTTCCTTCTCCATGTGCTGCCATGTCTTTTCATGATGAAATCTTCCTATCTCTTTGGAGATCAACCGAGTGGTTGTTTCAGTTCCCATGGATACCACACAGTGACAGCTGCAATCCATCGATTGTCAGTGAGTCTCGCTATATGCCCAGCCCATCGCATTTTACTGTACCTGCTGCCAACAATGACGTCCTGCACTCCACCCTGTTGTCTGATCACTTCACTGGGGACTCGGTTGCAAATTGAAATCCTCAGAATTCTTCTTTTCATTGCCGTCCCTGTGACGGACAGTTGTTGCCCCTCTATCTTCATCAGTGCCCATGTTTCGCTGCTGTACAACGTTGCCGGCAGTACTGTTGAGTTGAAGAGGTTGGCGCATGTTGCCTTGTTGATTTTAACTTGGAGGACATCCTTGATAGAACTGAATGCGTGCCAACCTGCTTTCTTTCTTTGGGAAAGATCATGGCACATGTTAATTTCTTGGCCCAAATAGACGTATTGCTCAACTTCTTCTATTTGTTCTCCCCAGACTGTTATTTGAGTTTTTGGCAAGGCATCAAATCAAAATTTCATCTTGGAGGGGTTCATTTTCAGTGTGACTTGGCTGCTTTTTGTGTTGAATTCTTGCAGCATTTTCTGTAGTTTGATAGTATTTTCAGCAATTAACACAGTATCGTCCACGAATCTAAGGCGGCTTAACTGCTCTCCATTTATGTTGATTCCACACTTCCCATTCATCCGCCTCATTACCATTTTGAGGCAAGCTGTGAAGAGTTTTGGTGAAACCATGTCTTCTTTTTTAACTGGGATGCGAAGGGGAGTGTCAAACAGAGTTGTGTGTGTAGTGCAGTCAGAATTTGCTTCCTTTAGTAGTTTGATGTAGTTTGTGTTGACGCCCTTCTCTGCAAGAGCTTTCAACACTGCATTGATCTTGACATTGCAGAATGCTTTTTCATAGTCGAAGGCGGCAATGCATAAAGAGAATTTGTATTCCCTTGAGCATTCCAATAGCTAGTGTATAGTGAAAATATGGTCCATTGTGCTGAAATTCCTTCAAAAACCTGCCTGCTCCTAACCCAGACTCAGAGTCGGTTTGTTGTTATTTTGGTGAACAGCTTGTAGACATGTGAGAGCAGGCCTATTAGATGATAGTTCTTTAGATCTTCATGATCGCCCTTCTTGTACAGCAAAATGGTGTTGGACTCCTTCCAGCTAAATGGCATCTTCTGCATTTCCAAATAATGGCCAAGCCTCTGAGCAAGGGTTTCCCAGAGGTCTTGGCCTCCAGCTCTTATTTCAGTTGTCAGTCCATCTTTTCCTGGGGTTTTTCCTTCCTTCATTTGGTAAACTGCATGTCTAACTTGTTCAGCTGTCTTAGATCTAAGATCAGCCTCCAATCCCCATCCTGTTTCAGTACTAGCAAGTATTTTGAGTAGAAATCCCTGCCCTTGTAAGGGCCAGCTCTATTGCTCCTATCCAGAGGAGAGAGTCCACTTCTTGCCTTAGTAGAAGCCTATGAGAAAGTTCCTTGAAGAAGGATGGGGAAAGCGGGTGGAAGCAAGAGAATGACTGTAAGGTGTGTCCTGATATTCTGACCTCCCAGGCCCATTGGTCTGTGGTGATCCACTCCCAAGCCTGGTGGAAATGGACAAAGAGGTCCCCAAAAGGAGGGAAGTGAGCTATAGGGTGCAACTGTAAAATCAGAGGAATGGGAGGATTCCAACCTTCAATCAACACATCAAAAGTGCTGTTTAAATGATGCGTAAGTGGTTGCAGATGGGTGGCCCTCTTCCTCTGAAACTCGTCTCTCTTTCTGGGGGGTTCTGCAGGTCTTTGGTACCCCTAGAACTGAGCAGGGCATGATCTCTGGGCATTCTGTGAGATACTAAAACACTTCTTGCTCATAGGTGTATAAATTCCCAAGGAATGTAGGGTAGCCCTGGAGTCCTTAAGCATATGCAGAGAGTCATTCATGGTCTCTGAGAAGAGTTTTGTTACCATCAAAGGGAAAGTCCTCTACCATGTTTTGTACCTCTCTTGAAACCCCCTAAAGCTGGAGCCAGGACACCCTGTGCATAACCATCGCCATAGAGACAGACATGGCAGCAGTATCCACGGCATCTAAGGACACTTGGAGAGCAGTTCTGGCTAACAGCTGACCCTTTGCAACAACAGACTGGAATTGTTCCTTGCAGTCATGCGGCACATGTTCAATAAAGGCTGTGAGCATGTTGTAATTAGTAAAGTTATATTTGGCAATGATTACTTGATAGTTCACAAGCTTCAAATGCAAGGTTGCAAAGGACTAAGACTTTTGCCCAAAGAGGTCCAATCACTTCTGATCCTTATTATAGGGAGTAGCCCTCCAAAAATGCTGACTACTCCATTTATTCACAGCATCCATCCTGAGGGAGTTAGGTGGGGAATGGGAAAACAAAAGTCAAAGTCCTTAAAATGGTACATAATACTTCATGTCTGTCCTTTCGAAAATTGCTGGAATAGTGGTTGACATCTGCCATACAGTCTTAGCCAGATCCAGGAGAGCCTCATTAATAGGTAGCGCCACTCTGAAAGGTGCTGCTGACTGCAAAATATCAAGCAGCCTGTGCAGCTGGTCTTTGACCTCTGCCAGAGGGATGTGCAGAGTGTCCAATATCATTCTAATGAGGTCCCGGAATTGTCTGAAGTAATTGGCAATGGAAGGAGAGAGAGGCATGAGCACCTCATTCAGTGATGACAATGTCAATGGCACTTTGAGGAGTAGGAGGCTAGGGCAGACGAGGAATTCACCCCTGAAAGGTCTCCTCCTGCTTTGGAAGGGTAGAGGAAGTATTTGGATCCCCAATTTCCCTAAGAGATGGTACTGGTGATTTACTGAATTGTTGTCGAGAGGCAGCCCATAGGGCCCAATATGGCCATTGGGAGGGTGGCAGATAGGGTTGGTTCCACCGTGATTGATGTGCCGCAAAGTCCTCCTTGCATGAGAGCAGATTCTCAAAGTGGTACATAGGAGAACCCCTAACAGAAATCAAAGAGGCCAACTGGGAGTCCTCCTCTTCCTTCCTGTCCTCCAGTGGGGGTGGGGGGTAGCCAATGAGAATGGAGGAGAGTCCTGTGCCACAGAGTGGCCTGAGCTGGTACCTGAGCTAGTACCTGACAGCAACAGGGATGCTGGCTCATTCAGCACCGATAGATCACTCAAGTATTGTAACTCCTGTGGTACCAGAAAGGACACCAGTACCAACATTGTAGTCAAGGTCACCATGGTTGGAGCCGACAGTACCAGTAACAATGAGCATACCACAAGCTCTGTCAGATGCAGATACTTGTTTGATATCAAGGGTATTGCTTGTACAGTCACCCCGCACTGAGTTCCTTGCATCAGTACCGATGACTGGGTTAAGGCCGACAACTGCAACTATGTCTGAGCTGAGTGCTTCAGTGCCAATGGCAGAGCTGAGCTTGATAGTACCGTGTGTTTCTTCTTACTGGTGGAGGGTACAGGAGCCCTCTCTGAGCAGTGTTTCCTCTACTTGGAGCTTCGGGGCTTTGCAGGCCTGCCAGTACTGGAGAAAGAGTCCTTGGCCTCCACAGTACCCTCTGAGGACTTCAATGGGGACTGGTCTTTTTTGGAGCTGGTTCCTTAGATATGGAGTCTATGCTCCTCTTTTTGGGATTATTCCCAGAGTGTTCTAAAGTCTTCCCTTTCTTAGGAGAACCTTGGGACATACTTGACAGGACACTGTATCTGTCTGGGGACAAATGTACAAAGGAGCGAGGAGGGGTCTCCTGACCTGGTTGAGAGGTTGCAGGGAATGTTCCATTGTCACAACCCAATGGCCCCCTCCCTCAGGGGGTTCCATGGGGAGGCAGATTAGCATTGTATGTTGCTAATGCTGTTGCAAGCATTGCAAGGCATTTGGGAAAGGGTTAAAGTTATGAATGCAGAACAAAAGGTTTCTTTACAGGCGCGAAAGGCCGGAGGGGGAGGAAAGGAGGAAAAAACGGGTTAACTTGATATTCCAGCTAAACCCGAAGATAAGGAGCTAACTCCAGCCCAAGGACATTGCACACACTCTGCTACCTGCCAAGAAAGAATCGGGGGGAGTCCACCCCACCCCAACCAGCCATGAGAAAGGAGAGTTGCTGAACAAAATTGCAGGGGCCGTGAAAAGGAGTGAGACAAGGTCAACCAGGGAAAAATAACCGTCTCACAGCCCTGAAGCTGGTGTGTTTTGGAAAAGCTGAAGAAGCCACGGAAGGCCAGTTTGAACTGGCACACAGAGCATGGGGAACAAAGGTCCCTGAAGGAGACACCCCCAAGAGACCCCAGGACTTAAAAACCCTCCCAGGAGCTGAGGCAAATCAGGGATCAACAGCGGACCCTGGATGACCCGTGCACAGGACAAGAACTCCCGTCCACCTTTCCCCCAATTCTTGCGTTACGCCCAGGCTTGGCCAGCCTCGGGTAGTGCGGGTGTGAGTATGAAAGTGGGTTAGGGCTTGGGGCACTAATGCTTTCTTCCTTCCTTTGAGTGACATGGGGAACCCCCAGCGCTCTCCGCTGTTATTTTATTATTTTATCAATACAGCTTTAAAACCCAGTTACTTAGTGTGCTCCATCATCTCCTCCTCTAACGGTCCTGTGGCCTCAGCCTGGTCACCTGACATATCAGGCAGATAGGTAACAAAAATCTGTCACACCATCGCCAACAGCCTGAGCTTTATGTCCCTGTTCTTCCTAGCTCTGGACTCAAGGGCTAAACAAAAGGAGCACTCTGGGAGATATGGGACTCCCCAGGCAACAGACACACTTCCAGTGTCTGTCGCTCACCAGTACAGCCTCCCAGCAGGAGAGGGAAT
Source organism: Mauremys mutica (assembly GCF_020497125.1). Lineage (NCBI taxonomy): Eukaryota > Metazoa > Chordata > Testudines > Geoemydidae > Mauremys > Mauremys mutica. The sequence goes on from NC_059073.1 coordinate 179,514,920, forward strand.
ATTTGAAGTCTGGCAAATCAGGCATATCCCACCAAGAGAAGACAAGTCTCCCGGAGGGGAGGGGAGTGATGGTAAAAAAAAAAAAAATCCTCTCACCTAAAACTAATTAACTGTACAAACACTAACAATTCTTCTAAACTAACTAACTTTAACAGAGAAAAAGTGAAGAGGAAGGCAGAGTATGCTCTAGGTTGGATCATGTAGTTTCCCCGGGCCAAGGCAGTAGAGAAGGCATGGAGGCAGTTTGCCCATACATATAGCCTTGGTGTCTGCCACAAGGAGGCATAGGATGCATGCGTGGGCCTAATGAGCACTCCTAGCTAGAAATCGCCTATGAAGTATTTCAGAGGTGCATGCACACCTGAACTGAAACGCCCATAGGGACACTACCTGAAAAAGAAAATTGGATATTTTGGGTAGAAAATGGTTAAATCAATCAATGTAAACTTTCTGTACAGTTAATTTACTTAGAGGAGGCAGAAATAAATTACCTCAGTTGAAATTTTGTTAACGGCACCAGTTTACTGCAATTCTTTTTTAAAAGTGTAATTGGATCGTCCATGACTGCACCTAGTCAGGGAGTTAGTTCTGAGACGCACCCAAAAGAGGATTTATAGATCTCTCTAAGCATCATTCAGAGTAATATAGTTTGTTACTAACTCAAAGTAGAGTCTCTTACTGAGTTACCAAAACCCCAGCAACCATAAAGGGGGGTTATCCAAGGAAAAAGTGTCAGGGTAGGAGACCAGACCTGAAATAGAAAGGACAGTCAATCAGGAGCATTGGACCACCTATATTCATTGACTGCCCTTTCTATATGACAATGGACCTCAAAAGACCATTTATTCTAAAGCCCGAATCTGTGCTTGCTTTGAACTACATCTGAACAAGAGTTATCTAGTCCCTGGTTTTATATTCCGTAGTATGTTAATAAATTCTTACAACTCATTCTTACTATTTTCAGTCCCTAGAATAGACACATACCATATTTACTGCTCTGAAGCATTACACAAGCTGGTTTGTTCTCCAATGTGTCAAATACTTGTATAGTTATGGTCTTGCTCAAAGTTCACAAGATAGAAGAATTGTCTCAAACTGACTGCACATTTGACTTTTGACCAGAAATCTCAAATGTGACTGTCATTTCATCCAAAGCTATTGTGGATGAACTTGAGCAGAAGCACAAAGATTTGAGAGGCTTGGTGACCTCAAGTAAAATGCTGCATTCCTTTGTCATACAGAGTTTCCAGCAGTCACACAGACTTTTGCTGTTTAAGCTGGTTTCAGCTCCCCATAGAGATAACACATTATTTAGGGAGGATGTGGGGAAAGTGACCATGAAGCTTCCAGAATCATGTAATATAAACATCATACTAATTAAGCATCGTAAGCTGAGAAGGCTCTCTCAGTATCATAAAGAACTTGTTTACACTATAATCATCTGTGCTTCACTCAGTTATACTGAATCGCTTTAAGAACAAATTATACCATGCATCCACACTAGTTATGGCTTTACCCATCTAAATTTTGCTCTGCAACCACATTTGCACCATTTTAAGCCAATTTAGCTCCAGTGGCTTCAGGGTTCCTGAAGAGCATCAGAACAAAAGATATAAGCTACAATTTACCATTGCCTTAGCTGATAAACTTCCTGCATGTTCACTACCAGACTCCATTCTCTGCCTCCACAACCGTGATCCCTAGTCATGCCTCACTACCCATACTCCTGCAAGGTAACTACCTCTCTGTCAAATGCTCTCCCCAGAGTCTGCTAATAGTCCCCATTCCAGCTCTGAAAGTCCTCAGCCACAACTCCAGTACAACTTTTCCAACATAATTAAAAGGAAAAGATAGATACTTAGAAAGATACAAGATCATATAAATGTTTTCTTTCCTAATTTATTTTACTTATTTTACTAATATTTAGGGTTCATAAAATATTTTTATATTTTATAAAATAGAAAATAAAAATATTTTACTAATATTTTCTTCCTGCATTCCCTTTTTCCTCCAACGGTCACCCTATTGTTATCCTAAACACTTTTAGATCGAAGAGCTATAAATCTAAATTTTGGCCTGTTAATTTCCAAGAAGAGAACTAAAACTGGTTTAGGTCCTCCCCCTCCCCAAAAAATACCACAAAAGATTTGGTGAGGTTCAATTTAGGCTTTAAAAAAAAAAAAAAGTTAACCAAGAACATGATGGTATGCATTATAGGTGTACAGAGAAAATGATTTCTTGACCTATTTCATAGTTCTAAAAGTAATTGCAGAATATTTCCCCCAAAATTAAATTCAGTATAAAGGTGTAGATGTAATAAATGAATTTAACTTGCCATATTACTGTTCACAAACTGCAGTGTTCTGTTATGTTTAATACTGATCATGGAAGAAAATTAGAAAACCTCACCTGTTTACATGCTTGTCGACATTCCACAACAATAGCTAGTTCACAGCAACCTAAGCCAACCCAACCATCAGACTTTTTCAAAACACCTTTAAAATAAAATGACAGCAAATATTATAGTAATACAGGTGGCTACAACAAAAATACCTAACTCTACGACTCAGCCAAAGTAGCTAAGAGGGAAAATAACTAAAAAATAGACATTCCTCTTTTCTTTTAGTGCCATGTCTCCTACGTGTTATGGAAACCAGATATGTGCAGTTTATTGTAGACTTTATTTAATAGTATATTTTCAATCAATTATTTAAATTAAAAGGAATGTAACCTATTACATTTCTCTTGCCTTTTTTAAACCTTCAGTCCCTTCCTGGCTTCACTCTTCTTTTTCTCCTTTTCTACAATAGATTTTGATGCATCTTTTCCTGAATTATTTTCAATAACAGTCTCATTTTTCTTTTGCCCCACCACAGACCCCTTATATAACTGCTTTTCCCACACCATATTCTTTATATTTCTCCCCAACCCCACTTTTTCCTGTTTCTTTCTTCTCTCACTTTTCCCCACAAAATACCTTAATACAACAATTCTCTTTTCTAATTTACACAATTTATCTCTTCCCCTGTCTCTCTGCATGCAGTTTATCATTCATGGTTTTGTCCAACAAAGCTAATCATCATAAAAAAGGACTGCCTCAGCTGCAGCAGCTTTTTGGGTGGAGGGGAGATGGTGGACCTGTAACAGTACAGATCATATGAGCCCAGGATCCTGATGCAGGGTCCTAAAATGTGCTACTGTTAATTTCTTAGAAAAAAATTAAAACAAGTTTCAGGATATTCATGCATTATAGCCTTCCTCTAGGAAACAAGTTGTTAGTAGAGGTAGAAGAGAAAACAAATAGACTAATCAAAAGCCCTAATATGCACATGTATATCTTTTAGAAGATTCCTTGGAAACCTTCTTCCATTGCTATGGTCTCGGCTGCCATTTCAATTGACAACAGAGTTAAAAATGGCTGGATGTCCACAAACTATGACAGAAAAGGCAGTTTGGCATTTTGGGGAGAGATTAACAGTTTTTAAAAAGTGTTGCTTTTCCCTCTCCATTCCCTCAGCTGCCTTTTCATTTTCTCCCTCTCTTAGTTCCCTCACTTGCCCTTTCACACAACATGTATAGTAGGGGTCAGCAACCTATGGCACACAAGCTGATTTTCAGTGGCACTCACACTGCCCAGGTCCTGTCCACCAGCCTAGGGGCTCTGCTGCCAGCCTGGGGTTCCATTCGCCAGTCCCCTGTCAGCCGGGGGACCAGCCGCCAGCCCTGGAGGCTCCGCTGCCAGCCTGGGGTACCATCCACCAGCCCCCTGCCAGCCGGGGTTCTGTCCACGGGCCCCACTCAGCCCGCTGCTGTCCCCAGTCCCAGCCACCAGTTCGGGTGGCTCCGCTGCTGGCCTGGGGTCCCAGCTGCCAGCCCAGGGCTCTGCCCCTGGCCTCAGCCCGGCACTCTGCAGCCACCCCCAGCTGTGGCCCACTGGCCCCAGCCTGGGGCAGTGAGAGGTACATACAGGGGCAAGAGGGGACGTAGCTCAGCATCACCACCTTAAAAATTGTTCCAGCACCACTGGAATATTTTTAAGTCCTGTTTTGCTGCTTACATCATTATCATACCACATGGAACAGCGCACTGCGTTTGACGTTGTGCATGCCGTCTGTCGCGATTTCTTTTTTCCACTGTGAGTTGACAAAATGTCAGCTCCTAAGAAAGCAAAGTTAGATATCCATTCATTTCAGCCTTCTTGGACACACATGGATTTATCAAAAGAAGGACCGTGCTGTTAGTGCTTTCTGTTGTGGAAGTTTGTCACACATCAAGTGTTCAACGACATTTTCAAACAAAGCATGAGAAAACCTTTCTTGATGAAGCAGACAAGACGGAATCGATCAAAAAGGCAGTAACGGGATATGAGAAGCAAAGCAGTGTTTTTAAATGCTTAAGTGCAAGTAAAAAATCAAGCTACAGAAGGAAGTTACAAGATTGCACAGTGCATTGCAAAAAACGGAAAGCTGTTTACAGGTGGGGAAATATATAAAAAGTTTCTCAGCAGTTCAGAGGTTTCGTTCAATGATTTGCCAAATAAAAATGTGATCATATCTAGAATAAAAGAACTGCCTGTCTCTCCCAAAACAGTTGAGAGACATGTAAGCGAAATGGCAGAAAACATTAACAAAAAGCAGACAACTGCATTAAAAGACACAGCACTGTTTAGCGTTGCAGTTGATGATAGCGTGGATATAAACGATGTTCCACGTTTGGCAGTTGTTGCAAGATATTGTGCTTCCAATGAAATCCAAGAGGAACTTTGTTGCCTAAAACCCCTGCATGGCACAACAAAGGGGGAAGATATAGTGGAAAGTTTTGTAAGCCATTTTGAAGAACAAGGAGTTGACATCAGAAAAATATTTTGTGAGACAACAGAAGGGAACTGTAAAGTTACTTGAAGATCAAATTGGCCGCCTGCCAGTCAAATTTGACTGCATGATCCATCAAGAAAATCTGTGTGCTAAAATTTCTAATTCAGAGCTTAATAATGTGGTGAATACAGTGGTACAAATTGTGAATTTCCTTGTTGCTCGATCTGCTTTGACTCACAGACAGTTTCAAGCACTGCTAGAAGAGATGGACAGTGCATATAATGACATTCAACTTCACAGCAACATTCGGTGGCTAAGTCGTGGCAAGGTTTCGGTGCCTTTGTAAACTGTTTTGATGCAATCAAGACATTTTTAATCAGAGAAAGGACAAAACTACCCCAAACTGAATGATGACAAATGGCTGTGTAAGCTCATGTTTCTAACCAACATCACCACTCACCTAAACGAACTCAACCTGTGTCTTCAGAGTGCAGGGCAAATGGTTCTGGATCTTTATGAAGTCTGGAAGGTATTTGTTGTAAAACTAGCAGTTTTTTCTTGGGGTATTCAAACTTCGACTTTCCGCTACTTCCAACACATAAAAGAGCTATTGACACGTTGCACTGTCAGTGTTGATGAGATTGGAATGTACATGCAAGAACTGAAATCAGAATTTTCTAACAGATTTCAAGATTTCCAGTGATTTGGCCCAATGCTTTCTTTTCTAAACAAACCTGAAAAGTTCAACAAAAGCAACTTGGATTTGTCTGTATTTCAGTGAATGGGAGTTGAAGATTTTGAAATGCAACTCATTCAGTTAAAAAGCTCAGAATTGTGGGCATCAAAGTTCGTAGATCTGTGGAGTGCACTTGAAGCTACCAAGAGAGATCATAGGGTCTCTATTCTGAACTGCTGGATGTCCCTGTCAGTGAAATTTAACTGTTTGAATAAAATTGCATTTGCGATGCTTTCAGCATTTGGATCCACATACCTGTGTGTACAGGTATTTTCACACATGAAATCTATTCTCTGTCCCTCTCAGAGCCAGTTAACAACTGATCACTCAGAAGCCTGTGTGCAGCTTAAAGTATCCAAATATGTGCCAGACATTGGAAAACTCAGCAAGGAAAAGCAAGGGCAAGGATCACATTAAACTGTTAAGATCTGTATTTTAATTTAATTTTAAATGAAGCTTCTTAAACATTTTAAAAACCTTATTTGCTTTACATACAACAATAGTTTAGTTATATAATAATGACACAGAGAGAGAGAGAGAGAGAGAGACCTTCTAAAAATGTTAAATATATTCCTGGCATATGAAACCTTAAATTAGAGTGAATAAATGAAGACTTGGCACATCACTTCTGAAAGGCTGCCGACTCCTGATGTGTAGGGATGTTGTTTAAGATCCATCTGCATGGAAGCCCCTGCCACACTTGAATAGTCTGTACTGAATGTCTAGAGCTATTAAAATGACATTTCACCAATATATACCAATTATTTTATCAAGGAAATATGACATACATTGTGTGACATAATTCAAAATTGTAAGAGTAAATAAAATGGATTCTCACTTAGACAGACAACCAGTTCACAGGAAAGTCACACGGGGTAAACACCCATCCACAGTTAATCACAGGGTTAGCTGCCTGCTACATGCTATTTTAGTATTTAATAATTATATAGCAGTTGTTTCTGTGGAACTTTTGCATGAACAATCTTCAGGAATGTGGAGCTATGGAAAGAGTCATCTTAAGATTAAATCCATGATACTGACAGTTTCACTGAAAAAGTCATTAAAAATATCAATTGAAAAAAGTGATCTAGAGAAAAGAAATCTGTAAGATTTAAACCAGGGGTCTCAAACTCAAATGACCCCGAAGGCCGCATGAGGACTAGTGCATTGGCCCGAGGGCCGCATCACTGACACGCCCCCTTGCTGCCCCTGGCCCCACCCCCAATCCACCCCTTCCATGAGGCCCCGCCCCTGCCCTGTCTCTTCTCCACCTCCTCCCCTAAGCGCGCGGCTCCCCGCTCCTCCCCCCTCCCTCCTGGAAAGTGCTAAGCGCCACCAACAGCTTTTTCAATGCACTCTTCCAATCCTTGAAATATGTCACGTCCCGTTGTGATACCCTTCAGTGGCATTAAGTCTAGCAATTCTTCAGTTATATTCAAATTGCAGTCCACACCTCTAATGAACACTGCACACTGTGCGGTATCTGATACATCTGTACTCTCATCAAGAGCAATTGAAAATACTTCAAAGTCTTTTGCCATTTGAATCAATTGTTTTTGCACATTATCAGCTAAATCCGTTATCCTGCAGGCAACTGTATTTGCAGACAAGCTTATGCCTTCAAAAACTTTCTTCCTATCAGGACATAAAATTTCACTGGCCTTCATAAGACATTCTTTTATGAATAAGCCTTCTGTAAAAGGTCGCGATGATTTAGCTATCATTTCGCTTATCACAAAACTTGCTCTTACTGAATCTTCGCTAGACTTGTTAATCCCTGAAGATAAATGTCTTTGCTTGGCAAATGCTGCTTTAAGTTGCTGAACTTTTTCCTCTCGGATTTTTCCGGTGAATGCATCATATTTTTCACGGTGCATCGTGTCATAGTGCCGACGCACGTTATACTCCTTGGGAACAGCAATCGTTTGCTGACAAATAAGGCATTGAATTTTATCTTTTACCTCTGTGAAAAAATATAAATTCTCCCATTTGTCTTGGAAAACTCTCTTTTCTTCCATGAGTGTTGTTTTTTTTTGACGAAGTCATTTCCAAGCAGTTTTAATAAATATATACACTCAGTAATGCACCTCACTCAAAGGACAAAACACGCACTTAGATTTACTGCCTAAGGCTCTGGGAGGGAGTTTGGGTGGGGGAGGGGGTCTGGAGTGCAGGCTCTGTGCTCGGTGCAGGCTCCAGGCTGCGGCAGGGGGTGGGGGTGCAGGCTTTGGGACGGAGTTTGGGGATAGGAGGGGGTGCAGGGGTGAGGGCTGTGGGGCTGAGGGTGAGGGGTTTGAGGCATTGGAGAGGCTCGGGGCATTGGAGAGTCTCAGGACTAGGGGAAGGGCAGCCTGCCCTGGCCCTAGTGCAGGGGGGCGCTAGGACCCTGCGGCAGCAGGTGATGCCGGAAGCCGGCATAGCGGAGGAGGAGTGGAGTCAGCGTGAGCTCCCGGGCAGGCTACCGGGCGGTGAGGGGGCAGCAAGTGGGGGCCGGGAGACACTGGGGGGAGGCGCGTGGGGGCGGCAGGTGGGGCCAGGGGAGAGACCCGGCCCCAAACATTGGGGAGCAGCGCGCGGGGAGCTTAGGCACAGAAAATAACTCGGGGAGGGGGGCGGGGGGAGTTTGGCGGCGACAGGAAGTAACTGGGGGAGCTCCGCGGGCCGCAGGGAAGAGCTCCGAGGGCCGCATGCGGCCCGTGGGCCGCATGTTTGAGACCCCTGATTTAAACAGTAAGACAAAATGCATGGCTACTGGCTAAGGCTCCATGTTTGTCACAGAGGTCATGGATTCTGTGACTTTGTGACCTCCGTGACTTCTGCAGCAGCCAGTACACCTGGCCCAGGGCCATCTGAGCAGCTCAGGTAGCCCCCAAGCCAAGCACACTGGCCACTGCTGGGGCAGTCTCACCCCGCCACCTCTCAGCAGCAGGAGTTTGGTGTGGGAGGTCTCAGGGCTGGGGTGTGGGACACTGTGGTTCCCAGCCAATGGGGGCTACAGAACTGGGGCTTGGGGTGGAGTGGAGACAGAACATAGAGCTAGGAGCTGGAGGTCACCACTTCCCAGGAGCCAGGTAGGGAGCCTGCTCCAGACCTGCCACCCCTCCCACTCCCCCCAGCACCCATAGCACCTCCCAGGCCACATCTCCCACCCCCCCATGGTGCCCCCTCAGGCCGCCCCCCCCTTCCGAGCACCCGCAGCATCCCCTGGGCAACCACCCCCAGCACTCATGGTATCCCCCAGGCCGGCCCCCCAAGTTTCAGTCAGGAGTATATAGTAAAAGTCATGGACAGGTCATGCCCGTGACCTGTCCATGACTTTTACTAAAAATACCCGTGATTAAAATGTAGCCTTACTACTGATCAATCAGACCAAAACTTCCAGAGGACTGAAATCTCTGTTGCAATGAACTGGCTATGCAACACAGACAACACTAAGATCAATCCACTTTTACAACCACTGCGGTATACTACTGGCATGAAAAACTGAGTAATTAGGCAACTATATTTTGCAGTAGAAGGAGTTTGAGTGTTTCAGGTGTAGTTCCATGTAGATCACATTATTGTGAAACAATGAAGTAATCCTATATTAAAGTTCAAGGTAGAACACACAAAGCAGCTACAGATACATGCCAAGTTGAAGATGCCACAAGAGCCTTGCTATGGTGTAAGTTTTATTGCATGTGTTCCTCTCTCAGGGGTATTGCAAAACCATCAGGTGATCTTGTGTATAACATCTGCTGCCACATCTAAATAAAGTTATGCTGAGTTATGCTAACAATAGCACACAAACTGATTTTGTGACTAAGGCAATCTGAACATACATTAATGGAGTTGTAACTTCTGTTCACAGCAGTCTGGAGCATGTACTTCTAATATTTTTTGTGAGGTGCTCAAGTAGTAGAGATTAGCGTACTACAGGCCTGAACAACTCATAAAAGCGGCGAGGGCCATATTACTCCAAAGAAAGCAGCTGAGGGCCGAAACCCGCCGGCCCTGCCAAACCGCCCCTCCCCAGCGCCACCCAGCCCCCCTGAAACACATCCCCCGCCCCAGCACCACCCGGCCCCACAGAAACAACCCCTCCCCCGCACCGCCTGCCCTGCGGAAACAACCTCTCCTTCCCCAGTGCCGAGCCGCCGAAACAGCTGAGAGCCGAAAAGGAAGGTTTTGGGGGGGAGGGGTGATACTTTAAGAATTTTTCAATTAAAGCAAACAATTTTTTAAATTTTTTATGAATCATGGAAAAATGAAAAACCTATTCCGTTGAAAGAAAACGTTTGTACTTTTCATAATTACCTTACAAATTTAATGAGAGATATTACATCTCTTTTCGGCAACAAGCTTGTCGTACTCGGGGGTCATATTTGAAGTGGATATTTTCAAAATGTCTTCCAAATGGTCAGTCAGAGAAGAACGTTGCTTGTTTTTATTCATGTTCACGATGGAAAATGTTTGTTCACATATGTAAGTGCTTCCAAAAATGCTGAACGTTTTCAGTGCAACTTCGATACAATTCTTGTATTTTTCATCGTCCAGACTTTTATAGAAATCCCGCAGGCTGCTTTCTCTGTGCTTATTTCGGTAAACTGCCGAACACTGAAGTTCAATAACCTCCAACTGCAAATTTAGTAGCACTTCCTCTGGATCTACAGAAAAGGGATCTTCAATCAGCTTCAACTGGACATCTTCTTTAGACAAAGGAAGTCTTCTGTCAAATTCTTCAATCAAAAGATTGATGTGCTTGGCATATTTTTCTCCTAACTCGGTATATTTGTGCAGAGGGAATACGCTGTGCACAAGTGGGAAAGTGACACATTTCACCTTTTGATATCTGACTTCTGAAAAGTTTCAATTTCATTTTGAAAGCTTTCACTGCTGCACACATTTGAAATATGTTGATTTTTTCCCTGAAGTTGAATGTTGAGATCATTCAGGTGTGCTGTAATATCACAAAAGAAAAAGATATTGATTCCAGGACTCATTTTCAAGCTCTGGGAATTTTATTGGCCCATTTTCTAGGAATTTTGCTACCTCCTCTTTCAAAGCAATGAAACACTGGAGCTCTCTTCCTCGACTCAACCACCTCACTTCCGTATGGTAGATTAAGTCACTGCATTCAGCATCTACCCCTTCAAGAAAGGCTCGAAATGTCCTATGTTTTAGTCTTCTAGAACAGATGTAGTTTAAAATGGAAACTACCACTGACATTACATGCTCAAATTTTAATGTTTTGCTACACAAAACCTGCTGATGCAGTGATGTTTGTTTATTTGTCTCCTAATAAATTCTTCAAGAAGAGTAACTGCTCCAACATTTTTTCCACACATAGCTGGAGCACCATCAGTACAAATGGCCACCAAGTTTGTGAAATCTTATCCAACTTATCATTCATGCACTTTGTCACTTCACCGGAGATTTCTTTTCCAGTTGTGCGACCCGTCATGGAGCACATGCCAACAAGTTCTTCAGTAATTTCAAAGTTTTTATCAATACCTCTAATAAAAATAAGAAGTTGGGTGGTGTCTTTTAAAATTGGTGCTTTCATCCACAGCTAGGGAGTAAAAGCAGAATTCACTGACTCTCTGCTTTAACTGATCACTTAGATTGGTAGAAATGTCAGCTGTTCTTCTCTGTACAGTCATGCGTGATAGACTGACATTCTCAAATATTCCCCTCTTTTCTGGACATAACTCAGATACAGCAATCAACATATACTTTTTTAAAAACTCACCTTCTGTGAAGAATTTCCCAGCAGCAGCAATTTCCTTAGAAATTTGAAAGCTTACTTGAGTAACTATCATTCTCAGTGCTCACTTTCTTGAAAATGTGCTGTTCTCCACTAAGGTTTTTCACTAAACTGGCTGCTTTAATTATTTGTTCATTTGGGTTCAATTTGGTGAGATTGGGATGTTTAGTTTCAAAGTGCTGCCGAAGGTTGTATTCTTTCGGAATGGCTAACGTTTCGTGACACTCGAGGCACAGTATTTTGTTTTTGGAAACAGTACGCAAGTATTTATTCGTCCATTCAGTGTTGAAAACTCTGTGCTCTATTTTTCTCTTTTTCTTTTCACTCATGGTATCCATTACGAAGCTCAAGATTTTGTTGAATAAATTCACACACAAGGGAGACACTCAGTGTCACACACAAAGAGAAGAGCTATCTCACGGCGCATGGCACACTAGCAAGGCACTGATGGTGTGTGGAAGCCTGTAGAGGGGGAAAGAAATGGCGCACATAGGGTGACCAGATCACAGCAGTAAAATAGGACCCACCCCCTCCCCGCTCAGCCCCATCACACCCCTCTTCAACCCCCCAGGGGTCACTATATTACTGCACACAGCAGTACCAAAAATTAAAATACTGAAAATGGATGCCCCCCTCCAGCCACCGACTCGCTGCTCACCTCTCACCCCTCCTCCCCCAAGTATAAAGCCTCGCCGCTACTGCCCACCCGGCTCATCATCCCCCCCATGAAATAAGGGGAGGGGAAAAGGGGAACAGTTTGAAGGGATTTTCTGGGGCTATGAACTAAGGGGAGGGGAAAGGGGGACAGTGTGAAGGGATTGGATGTGACTATCCAACACATAAACACAGGGGCTGCAGGGAGCCCGGGGTGGGGGCAGTGTGATAGGGGCCAAGGAGGTTCCCTGGACCAGGGAAGGGGCAGCAGTCGGGGCACAGCAGGTGCAACACACACACACACACATACACACACACACGTCTCCTCTGTGGATTTCCTGGCTGCCCACAAACAGTTCAATCCCCACCCCTGCCCCGATCACTACGGAGGCCACCCTGGGACCAACCAGCACAGTAGCCGCCCCGCCCCCAACCAAAGGGGGGACTTAAGGGGGGGGGGGGTCGGCCCAGTCCCTCCCCCGAGCTGACATGTGCAGGCCTGGTGTAGTATAAAAGAACACACATTACATAAATGGTTCCTAAACTATGGTCTCTGGACCAGTGGTCCACAGATAGCTGACCAGTTAGATAGTGCGGGCGCTCTCTTTCTTGTTTCTTGCTGCTATAACACGTTAAAAGGCAGTTAACAAGCAGAGTGGATTGATTTAAGTCAAAGCAATTTAAATACCTGATTTTATCTTGTTTTGCATTTGTACTTTTTAGTTACTTTCCTAAAGACCAAAGGACCATTTTTATCAGTGAGAGGAATTACTGTATTATGATTACACATACAATGAAACTACTTCAGACAATCCATCTGGACAAGTGATGGCGATTAAAAAGGCTACTCTGATAGATAAAACATTGATAATGAAGATAGTTACTTCACTGCCACTTGAATCCCTGTTACTTGAAGTAATAGATCCAGGATTTTATCTCAAGGGGCTTCCCTAGGGATTTCATGAACATTGATCATGTAGAATGCTCTCAGGAACATTGAGCATATAGATGAGAGTCAATGGGACTTAGGTGCTTTTGAAAATATATATGAGAGTTTGAGTATCGGAAGAGCTAGCGAACAGGAGCAGCAAACAGAGGTGTTTAGAAAGGGTGTGTGAGAGGGAGATACAGCTAACAAACAAATCACCCCCTTCCTCCCCCCCCCCCCAAAAAAACCAGAAGAGTAAAAATAATGCAGGCAGCATTCCAGCAGCAAACTGGGGGCTATCCAGTTTATTGCACTGAAGGCAGTATGTATGATTACTTGCCTTGCAGGCAGGTGGCATGTGTGTTCATTCGGTGCAAACATCTCATGGCCCTCAGAGACTGAATACGGGCTCTTGAGACTGAACTGGGGGAGCTAAGAGAGACAAGACTTCCAGGGACACAGTAGAGCAGTCCTGCTCCCAGTCCGACAACCTTTGTGCTGTTGGTGAGAATGAAAGTCTCAGGGAAAGAGAACATAAAGCCGGAGCAGAGGGAAATGATCCTTCCAGATGATGTCATGGTATCATCTCACACTGATGCTACCCCTCCAGGGGCGGGGACCCCAGTTACTAGAAAGAGACAGGTAATAGTAATGGGGGATTTGATTATTAGAAATATAGATAGTTGGGTTAGTGATGACTGAGAGAACCACATGGTGAATTGCTTTCTGGGTGGGAAGGTTGGGAGCCTCAGAAGACATATAGACAGACTTTTGTACAGTGCTGGGGAGGGGCAGGTGGTCATGGTAGATGTAGGAACCAATTACATAGAGAGAGGTAGGAGACAGGTCCTGGAGGCCAAAATAGAGCTGATAGGTAAGAGATTGAAGTCCAGGACCTCCATCGTAGCATTCTTTGAAATGCTTCCAGTTCCATGTGCAGGGCCATTTAGACAAGCAGGGGTGCAGGGTCTTAATGAATGGATGAAACAATGGTGTTGGGAAAACAGACTTTGGTTTATTAGGAACTGAGGAACCTTTTGGTAAAAGAGGAGCCTGAACAGCAGTGGTCTCCAACCTTTTTACGCACAAGATCACTTTCTGAATTTAAGTGCGACCCAAGATCTACCCTGCCCCTTCCTCAAAGCCCCACCCCCTCACTCCATCCTCCCCTCTCTCCGTCACTCACTCTCCCCCACTCTCACTCACTTTCACCGGGCTGGGGCAGGAGGTAGGGGTTTGGGAGGGGGTGAGGGCTCTGGGCTAGAGACGAGGGGTTTGGAGTGTGGGAGGGGACTGGCTCTGAGCTCAGCCTAGGCCAGGGGGGTGGGATGCAGGAGGGGATGAAAGGTGTAAGCTCTGGGAGGGAGTTTGGGTGCAGGAGGGGGCTCCAGGCTGGGACAAAGTGTTAGGGTTTAGGAGAGGGCATGGGGCACTGGCTCCGGGAGGGGGCTCAGGGCTGGGATGCAGGCTCCCGCTGAGCAGCACTTACCTCGGGAGGCTCCCGGTTGGGTGCTCAGGCTCCCTGCCTGCCCCAGCCCCACGCCACTCCCAGAAGGAGAAACTTACAAGGTTAACTCTTATTATGCTGTCAATGCCAGCATTTTAAGATAAGACTGAAAGACATTCTCCACCTACCCTTATTGGGAAAGGATATGTGGGGAAAATGAAAGTAACCATAGACTGCATATCACATCTGTAACCTAGGCCCTCCCTCTCAGACCACAGGAAGAAACTACTATGGTATTTATTTTGTCCATCACCTTGTTATGGAGAGGGAAAACTGGGGGGAGGAGGGGGTTGAACCATCGCATCATGGACTCTCTACGGTAACTGGGTCACCTGCACATCCTTAAAAGCAACTGCAAAAAGTCTGTCATATGAGAACAGTACCAAACTGTCTAATGTGGCAGGATGTCCTCCATCTAGACACCAGGTTTTGGATACTACAGAAAGAAGACTTCACTCCCCTGATAAGATTATACTGTGACACAGACCATCTATGATATGTTCAGCCTCAAAAGAAAGATTTCTCTGCTCCTAGGAGAAGAGGAGACTAGAATTCTACCCCAGAAACACCCCAGAGGCCTCACATTACTTCAGAAAATCAAGGCAAACAATTGAAGAGCAGCTGCTCAGCACCAGTTTCCATCCTAAGAGTCTCCAAAAAGCAGCAGCACTTTCTTTACAAACCTGTGTTCTAACAGTATGCATTCAAACAAGCCCTCTTAAGCAGGGAGACTAATATCTGCAGTCCACCCTGCACAAGTTGGTTTTCTAGAAAGAGATTTGATATTATCCCCAGTTGAAACATTAGCCACAGTCTCTGGAGAAAATACGAAATATTCCTATTTCATTCAAAGATTTCAAGGCACTTTGCAAAAGTGAGTGTTGTTATCCTCATGTCAAAGATGGAATGAACTGAAGCACAGAGAAGTTAAGTTACTTATACAGGGTTACAATGTGCCAGTGGCTGTACTGGGCCTAAAACCAGATCACCTGACAGCTACTCATGTTCTAACCACTAGACAACACTGCCTCCCAAGCATTAGTTACAAAATAGTCTCACAAGATCTCCATTTTACAAACTAGAAAATTGACACAGATGAACATCCAGATTATTAAAGGGATTTAGGCATTGCAGCACTGAGCATTGCCACACCTAATTGATTTAAGAGCTTAAGTCTCATTTTCAAAAGTGGTAGAGGCACTAATTAGGCTAAGTGCCTAAATCGCTTTTGAAAATGAAACAGGCATTGCAATGCTGAGCAACATTAAGTTTAAACACCATTAAAAATGTGGGCCAAAGTAGCGTAAGCAAGATTACATAATAAATTAGTGGAAGAACAAGGACTAGAACCTACAAGATTCCTCAGACCCTATGAAACTACTGGAATTGATAGTTTGACTCCTGAGAACAAGAAAAGCAGGTAGGCTCACTGATGGCAAGTTGAGCAGCCTGTAAGAAGAACAATTAACTGTCTCTTTTTTCCTGTTTTTCCACCTTTTCAGCTACGGTATGCTAATTTTACTCCAACTTTCTCTGTCCAAAAGCAAGAGGAAAGGGTTACTGTGACTATTCTGTGACAAGGCAGAGCAAAATTAGATAATTTAGGAGAGACAAGATGGGACTTACAGCACCAAACTATCTTTAATGAAACAGCTACTACTGAATCTCAGTACGACATCATGAATCCCACCCCCATATTCTAGACTGAATAAGAGTGGTATACATTTTTAATTAAAAAATTAGAAGTTAAGGTCTAGAAGGGGACAGTATTTTGGGGGAAAATAGGCAATCACAGGACATCTAGAATCTTTTAAAAAGGCAAAGGAGTGCTGACTCACGGCATTCAATACTTTTAAGGACGAATCCCCAACCCTTGATCTTTTTCTCCCACGTAGGCAAGAAATGGATAAGAGATATTTGAGTAAACATCAATGTAATACAAATTATACATTTAATGTATTTTCTACATGAGAAAATATGATAAGGAAAAAAATGTATTTGCTTTCCAATTTTGATAAAGAGTCAAAGCACCACGATTTGGGGTAAATGAAACAAGCAAACAAAAACATTTCTGGCTTACGTGGAAGCCTTATCAAAGCAAAATTATTTTGAAACATGTACAATATGGAAACTAGACAATTTGTTGTTGAATTAAGCCTTTTATCAGCAAAGGAAAAATATAAATTAGAATATTCTAATAGTTCTTACCTGGCAAAGAAGAATTTATACAACCCCAAACTTCTCCCTGAAAAATAAAATGCAATTAAACAGAAGTCTTTATTTATGATAGATTAAAAGCTTTTAAATATAATAGATTTAGCACCAATACAAAATAGTGTTAATACCTCTGTAAGATAATTGATCTCATGGAAGAACTCTGCCTCCTTCTCAAAAAACACAAAAAATCAGAGACAAATGTCATCTGGTGTTTACTGTCAAGAAAAGGATGATGTGACCTAAAAGGACTCCTTTCTCTAGTGTATTTTAATTAAAAGTGGGGGGTTGGGGTTTGTTTGTTTTTTGCAGGTGCAGAACATACTTTAGAAAATGGCAAAAACTGAAAGCTATGGGTGTTTCTATATCCTGGAAGATGTAAATGTGTGCATGTAGTAGACAACTCTGTCAAACAGTTACTGTAAGTAACTTCCCTTTCTTCTTCAAGTTACCCTCTGCATATTTCCAGCTGTGGAAATACAGCAAACAGTACTACCACTTGGAAAAAGTGGGCTGAAAGGGTCATAGTGCTAAAAGGTTCAGAATTCAAACCAAGATGATGTATCATAGGGGTTATAGTTGTACATAAAGTTATTTGTTTTACTTCTTTCCTTTTTTTTTTAAAACAAACACACCCACACACACACCCCACCTAAAGGAATTACGTCAAGAGTAACATTAAAAGGAAGATATTTAAGCTGCAAAGTCAAGTAGTTGAAAGTTAGGAATTGTTAGACCTGGCTGCCCAGCCTGTTTTTGGTTTGTTTGGGGGTTTTTTGGTGAGTGAGGAAGAGAGAAGGATTCTAGCATTAAAAGTCCAGACTGAAACCTAACATATATCCTCAACTCAAGATGGTTTCTAAACTTTTCCCAAAAATTCCTATTACTTTATCCTTTAAGCTCTCACCCTTAATCCTTTCCATGTATGTTACAAGAATCTATTTTGTACTGGATAAGTATATTTGTCTTTTATACCATCCAAAACCCATCTCTTCAAGGTGATCTTTTGCCACTTGCTGTAAAAATGGTATGATGATGATGGGCGATCACTCGTTACCGAGTATGATCATCTTCCATGGGAGTTATGGGTCCTCAGGTGGCTAATAATCCTTGAACCACAAGTTCTATTGTAATGAGGACAGATGTTTCAGTCGTGAGTGCAGTTGCCGAGATGCTCGACCCACCTCAATCCTCGAGCAAGACGACTGTATCACACACCCACTGCCTGTGTGTCAGTCTGTAACTAGGAACTTCCAGATTTCACTATCCTGTTCCCGTCACGACTCACCGATCACCACCAGACTTTTGACTTGTACAATGTTATTTTTCCCCAAAACTGGAAGATGCCTGTGTGGGACTTCTTTTAAAGTGGGGAGACTGGTGCACAACAGTCACCACACTATCCTTGGCAGATAGAGAACTTGAAACCAATGGCATGGGCACCATGACGATTGGAGATCATCTATTTGCTGCAGCCTTCATCCACCTTCACAGACGTTGTAACATTACACAACAGTTTCACCTCCACTGTGCAGTTATCCTCCATCTGCTCTGCTGTTAGGGACTTCTTGGATCACACTTTGTCTGGAACCTCACCTTGGACTGTTCTGCCATGGGTAGCCCTAAGGGAGTACATGACTCCAGGCAGCATCACTCTTGGGGTCACTGAAACATGCAAGCCTCTCCACCACTACAAGGTGGTGATCCATGGAGAGGAAAAAATGGTATAAACAGTCTCCAAATATTAGGGGAACAGAATTCAAGGATGGTTTGCTGCTCTCAAACTTCATATCACACCTGAGGTGTAGGGGGCCAGGGTGGCTTCCCTCCGAACCTGAGGGTAAAGAGCCACTCTCTCAGCCTAAGGGTGCGACGCCAGACCAAGCTTACTCCACCCCCTGGAACTGGAGGGATGAACAGGAAGTACAAAGGGCAGGGCCCTTGGCCCAGTCAGGGCAGCACCAGGGAGGGAGACAGACGCAGACCGCTGGCTGCTCCCCTCAGACCCTGCTGCAGGGCCAGGGGAGGCCCTGGACCAGGAGAAACCTGACCTGGAGGAAGGACAGGGGCTGCCTGCCACCGAGTACCCGGAGAAACCGGAGGCAGAGGGGGAGCTGGAGCTGCCAGCAGCTGAATACCCAGACGAGCTAGAAGGACCAGAGGGACTCGCTCAAGGGACCGGGTAGGAAGGAGCCCAGGGACAGAACTGCACAGTGCGGTAAGTCTATTTGGTCAGCGTGTTGCGGAAGGATCCCCGCTGACCCAGTGGCAGGACCCAGTGGCAGGACAGCCAGTGAGGCAGTAGCTCCCCACCGCCCCGTAGCAGCTCGGTGGGCAAACCAACACTGATCACAAGAGGATTAACTGAAGGTAAAGTAGTAGTGGAGGATGAATTCTTTTCTCTCTTCTTGGATTTACAGGGACATCTTTTATATTGCTGCTGAGAAGCAAAGGATTGTTATTGCTGCTGATAGCATTGCCTGCCTCTGTTAACATAATTTGGATAATATTGTCTTTAGAGATCAAAGGCAGGCATGGGAATTATTCTCTTGAAAGGTGCAATAGACCCAGAGATGCATCAGTTAATCTTGTCTCATTTTCTCTAATACTTGATCCATTTTACAATTAAAAAGTCCATCAACTTCAAATAGAAGGTCTTCAATCTTCAGCTTTGTTTCATGAGGAAGAGAGGAGCAGCATATCACTGCAGCTATTGATCTTGAATATGCACCAGAGACAAAGGAGACACACAGCACATGTGTAGCAACATTCTGGCCTTCCTTAATAAGGGCATAAGTCAGTCTGCAGCACTCATCAGGAAGATTCTTGGTAAAGATTGAAATCTTGTCCCACAGGTGAAACTGCTCGCCATGACAGCTAGGTAGTTAGCGACCCTCTGGTTTAAAGAAGATGAAGAGACTATTTTCCCCCCTGAATCAATCTATTTCCCTCCCCCCATCTCTGTCATTGGGAGGCGAATATAAATATTCCATTCCTGATCGCTACATCACTGCAGCCACCAACAGAGAATCAGGGGAAAGATGTACATGGAAACAAGAAAACCCTTCATACAGGATCTGATACCTTACCTGCTTTTTTTAGCATTTGGTTGGGAGAAACCCTTCAGAAGAAGCAGAGAAACTTTGTAGAGGTATTCCCCAGGATGTCAGAAAGAGGATGAGTTTCCTCCAGTGAAACAGAAGGTAATTTTGAAGTAGAAACCTTCTGCTAACTCTCTGAATTGAATAGTATCCTCAGATGGTGAGGGAGCTGAGGCTACACCACCATTTTCATCTAGAGAGGAGTTGCCTGTAGGTTCCTGGCCCTGAAATCCAAAATATGGATTTGTGAAGATGCATTATCTGCCTTGGCATATAAAGATGCCGTGGATCAGTATAGGGACTAACTCTTAGTACTGGATTAATTGGCAAAGGATCTGAATGCCTTGGATCTGTGGAAACATCCCTGCTTTAATGTGGAACCAAGATTGTAGCTCTCGAAGGAGTCTGAATCGGAAACCTTGGAGTTGACTGGTATGGACAGAGCACCCAGGGAGGCACTTGCCACTCCTGTCAATTTGTCTAGTCCAGTACAGTCATAGTTAGGGGATACATGTATTTATCCAAAAGAATGGCACTGAGGTTAAGGGTCCAAATAAACAGTTGGATCCATTATGTACTTAATTGTCCCATTTAGTGAACTGTAATATAACCATGTTTTGTTTAAAGAAACCCTGTTCAGAAGACTCCAAATCTGAGCCCTTGAGCTTGTAGTACATAGTATGTGGAAATTCCCATAGCTTTCAATTTTTTGACTTTCTGAAATACTATGCAGCTTAAAGTGGAGACTGAAGTATTGTGGTTAAGTTTTAGCTTAGTTTTCTCTCCGACCACAGGCAGCCATAACCATCTTAGTGAAACTGTGCTGAGGTCCAAAATGCAAGATGAGCAATATTCAGTCTTGGATATGTGAGATTTTAAAGGTCTCTTGTCTCAAGATCCACTAGCGGGTAGGTATGGGAACTTTATCTACCTCAGTGATATCCCCAGTTATTTCACTGTCTGATCTGGGCTTGGATCGCATTCAGAGGAAGAGCTGGTTACCCTTAAATTATTTCATTAGCATTAGCACAAAGTCACTGCATTTAGTGCTTTTTAAGCAGGCACTAGAAAAAAAAATTGACCATTTCTATAATATATCATATCAACTGAGTATTATGGCACCAAAGGAAGATTCCATAGAAGCAGAGGTGTATATGCTAGCAGGTCAGGGTGCTGGGATAAACAATGAAGAGATAAAAAATATAAGTGCCTACAAGTGAAGGAATGCTGAACATGTGCCTCTCAAAAGAGATGTAAAAGTACTACTCATCAGCAGTGAAACATAGCCAGTCCTGGCAGGAACAAACTCCTTGTGATATTTCTTTTTTAATACAATACTTACATAGGTATATAAAACACACTTATCATCTTGCTAACAGTCAATATCAATTCCCTCTACTGGCCCTCCTCCTCCATCAGCCTGCCTCTCTAAATCAAAGCAAACTAGAAGCCATTAAAAGGAGATACTGCTGCCATTAGAGGAAAAAGCTGGCTTCTGGCACTGCTACTAGTCACCAGAGGACTGATGAAAGGTACTTCCCTTTCTTTCCCTAAAAGCAGAGGTGAAAGTAAGCCGGTATGGAGAACCGGTAAGAAAAGGAGACTGGTTGAGGCGGGGGAGAAGCCTGCCCCCTGCATAAGAATAGTTTAAACTCAGCTGTTCCTTGAGTGGTTCAGCCCTCCTGGTTAGGAGTGGTTTCTGGCATCCTTGTTAATTTCACTCACAGTAGCTGGGGGGAGGGTGTGTTTGACCATGGCAGGGGCAGTCCTTGTCTGCCCCCGGGATGAGGAGATCTTGTCTCCAATACTAATATATAAAACAAATACAAGCATTTGGCTGCACATCTTAAATCCAGAGCTAATAAAAGCAGGTGGAAGGGGAAAACTCACTGTCACATTGGTTTCTCGTCTCCTCCCTCCCCCTCCTCCAACCAGGCTGCAGACAAGGCTCTGCATTCCTTCCCACCCCCCTCACCTCCCTCAGCAGGGGTTCTCCTCTAGGCTCTAGCTTGCAGTAGGGACACTGGCTGAGATGCCTGCTGCTGCTGCCTGCATAAGAACAGTTTAACTCAGCTGTTCCCTGCGCAGTTCAGCCCCCAGGGTTAGAAGCTGTTTCTGGCATCCTTGTTAATTTTACTCCCAGTTGTTGTTGGGGTGGGGGGAGGGTGTGTGTGACCATGGCAAGGGCAGTTCTTTTCTGCCCCCGGGATGAGGGGATCTCCTATAAACAAAAAACACAATAAAAATCAGGAACCATTTCCAAGTTCAAATCTATCCCATTCCCTCCCCAGCAGAGGATCATGGTTGTGATGTCCAAACTGCTTGCAGATCCTCTTTGAAATGTTACTGAACCGCGCAGGGAACAGCTGAGTTTAAACTGTTCTTATGCAGGAAGCAGGCTTCTCCCTCCCTCAGCCAGTCTCCCCGCTCCCTGCTGCAAGCTAGAGGGTAGCTGCTCAGTGCCAGGCAGGGAGAAAGCACGGAGCCTAGTGTCCACAGCCTGGCTGGAGGAGGAGGGAAGACATGGAGAAAAATGTGACAGTGAGTTTTCACTTCTAGAAAGTTTTATTACAGACAGTACTGGTAGTAGTAATAGTAGCTTTATTTTCTCTATCTATGTCATGCAATGGGAGGGATCCAGGAAGTACGTAGGAGAGGTGAGTTGCTTGCGATTGGACCATATGGGTAAAAAATGTAAATTACTTTTACCCCTGCTCAAACCCCAGGGCTCCCAGCTGCCTCTGCAGCTGGTAGCTCTGAGGGTGATTTAAAGGGCCCAGCCCCTAGCTTCAGCTGAATCCCCGAGCCCTTTAAATTCTGATTTAAAAGCCCTGGGATTTAAAGGCCCCACCTCTTCCAATAGAGGCCACGGCTCTTCCAGATGAGGCTCCTCCCCCTCCGCAGGACTCTGGAGTACCAGCAAGTCCTTTAAGTTACTTTCACCCCTGCCTAAAAGTTAACTGAGTTAATTGTGATTACTGCACTTTGTGACTACTGCATTGAACCCAATTCTCTAAGTTATTCCAAGTGGCCTCCCAGTCTGCCAGTGTCTGCATTCCATATCTCTAATGAGTTGCCAGAATGCCTCCTCTACCCCACCCTCTGAGAAATTTGGAGAGTAAATTTCATATATTCATGTTCCAGCAAGCAGAAGGCTATACTGGAACACATTTTGTATGTTTTTTGTCTAATGTTATTAACAGAGTACCCATGCAAATTTGACAGCAAATAAAAAAGGGGTGGGGGGGAGGCAATGTCTGAAAATAATAAGCATAGAGTTAAACTAAAACTGTTAGACTTTTTAAACAGAAAGATACCTAGATTGCTTTCTCTTTATCAAAGCACTATTAAGATATGAAATACATGATTGGGGAGCGCAATCACACTTTTAAACTATTACTAGTTCATAAAAGTATATTCCATTCAGTACTTCCCCCCACATTCACCCCCAAAAATTGCTAGACCATCCCTTTTTTCATTAAGTTCTCCCCTACACATAGAAACTCGCCATCCTGGACTCTATATCACCCTTGAAAACATTTTCTTCCATGACATCAATAAACCCTAGTTGCCAACTCTGAGAAGCATTAACTCTGTAACATAACAAAATTTAAAATAAAAAGCAAAGTATCAACACAAATGCTATCGCCAACTTGCAATCTGGCTGGTAACGGCGAACCGCAGCTTCTGGGAGCTCCGGGCGGCCGTGCCTATGGACGGTCAACGTAAAACTGTCTCTTAGCTCGCCAATGGATTACCCTGATGGGCCGGGTTTGGCCCGCAGGCTGCCCACCTCTGACTTACACCATCAGTTTTCAAACAGTGGTTGTGGACCACTACTGATCCGAAAGACTTAAACTGATGATCCACAGAAACAAAACATTTAAAATCATGCCTTTGTGGATTGGGAGTGGAGGCAGTCCATGAGGGGGAGCACTGTAATGAAGTGGTTCATGGAGCATTAGAACTAAACAATAACTAGGCATATACACTGTACATTTAGACAGTAAACTCTTCTGGGCAAGGACTTGGTCTTTACTAGTCTATCAAGAACCTAGCAACTGCTAACACTATATAAAGTAATAAAAACTGATCAGTAAAGTAAGAAAACTAGAATTTTGTATTAGAATTTTCAAGCAAAATTGTTGCTGTTTTTCCAAGGCAGAAGGCTTTTGGATTAATCTAGCTGAATATTACTTATTATTTCTATAGTAATGTAACTGAACAAGCAGTAAGATACAATCCACTCTATAATTTTCTAGTAATTAACTGGAGAACTTTTAGATAGCTCATTCAGATATACATAATTTTACTTAACCAATAAAAAGATTGTTCCAGCTTTTCAGCTATGACCTAGGAGTAGTTATAACGGCTACAGAGTTTTCTTTTGCACTACCCCAGTGCTGGACAGGATACGTACCAGGCTTGTCCCCTGGTGAAAATTGAAATAACCTGAAGGCTGCTCTAATGATGCCGGCTGCCAACAATTCCAAGGAGAGTAATAGCAGCCACATTGCACCAGGCAATCTGGCCCACTATACACAAATTTACTCTCAACATAAGGCAGATCTTAACCTACACTATCTCTTGTAACTTCCATGAACCCAGGACATTTAGCAAGATTGTCAACTCTCTGATTGCGTCATAAGTCTTGCAATATTTGGTCTTTTCTTAAAAACCTAGCTCCTAGAGTCAAGTGATTAAATGAGAATCTCAGCTTTCATTTAAAAAGTTTTCTAGTCCTCACGCTTCAGGAGGAAAAGCTTGAAAACAAACCCCACAGGATCAAAACCAAAAGCCAAATAAAATGAACCCAAAATTTATTATATTTAAATTTCAATTTTTTTAAGCCAAATCTCATGATTTTTGAGACCTCACTCGTGGCTTTTGAATGCGTAGGTTTGTCGATGCTGATTCAGCAGTTTTACCAAAAACAGTCAAGGCTTACCATTGACTCTGGGCAATATTCTGGTGCCCGCTGCAGCAAATGTTTCGAATGGGAATCACTTTTAGAGGATAAAATCTGTTACAAAAAAAGATCAGAAGAGAACACATTTTTAAAATATCAAAACCAATTAGGAAAAAAAGCATACATTCGAGCTAGTTTGACTTCTTTTTAAATTTTGCTTTCCTAAATTCACAGTTTGGTTTTATTTAATTAGTACGTTTTTGTGATAACTTTTACTAGCAGTAAATTCGTGGACAAATGTACATAACATTCATATATAAAGAAAGTTTACTTGTAATTTGAGTTTACTGGACAATCTTCCAGACATACAGCACTTGTTTTTGGAGAGGGAAATAAATTTTCTTCTTGTTTCTAAAAATGGAATATATATTCTCTTACTCAGAAACTCTTGGTCCATTCAACAGCACAAGATTGATAGTAAAAAGCACAAGTTAGACCAGGAGTGGGCAAACTTTTTTGCTGGAGGGCCACATCTGGGTATGGAAATTGTATGGCGGACCATAAATGCTCACAAAATGGGGGGTTGGGATGCGTGAGGGGTGAGGGCTCTGGCTGGGGGTGTTGGCTCTGGGGTGGG
Source organism: Mauremys mutica (assembly GCF_020497125.1). NCBI lineage: Eukaryota > Metazoa > Chordata > Testudines > Geoemydidae > Mauremys > Mauremys mutica. The sequence goes on from NC_059073.1 coordinate 179,540,166, forward strand.
GCTGGGGATGAGGTGTTGGAGTTGTAGGAGGGTGCTCTGGGCTGGGACCGAGGGGTGTGGAGGGCAACAGGGGGATTAGGGCTGTGGCAGGGGCTTGGGGCGTGTAAGGGGGTCAGGGGTGCAGGCTCCGAGTGGCGCTTACTTCAAGCAGCTCTTGGAAGCAGCGGCATGTCCCCCCCCGCCCCCCGAGGCGCAGCCAGGCGGCTCAGCACGCTGTTCTGTCCATAGGTGCTGCCTCCGCAGCTCCCAGGGGCCATGGTACCCAGCCAATAGGAGCTATGGGGGCAGCACTTGGGGTGGGGGGCAGCTTGCAGAGCCCCCTGGCTGTCCCTACGCTTAGGAGCCGGAGAACACACATGCCCCTGCTTCCAGGAGCCGGGTGGAGCGGGGCAGGCCCCGGACTCTGCTCCCTGGCAGGAGCTCAAGAGCCACATTAAAATGTCTGAAGGACTGAATGCAGCCCCCAGGCCGTAGTTTGCCCACCCCCGAGTTAGACCATAGCAAAAGTTATTATATGGAGATCTTTGGGGATTCAGAGAAACAGAGCTGCTAGGACCTAGTTTCACGCGCTCTAGCTACATGATACATTTTATAACAACACTCCTGCTAACTTGTGACTGAAAGTAAGGAATTACTTTACTGCAGTTCCACTTCTCTAAATGTATCATTTGACTGGATTCCTACCCTTTGGTAAGGAGTGCCTGAAATTCACGTAGCTTTCAAAGATTTTTTGGCCCTGTGCAGCATAAGTCAAGCCAGTTTCATTCTGAAACCAACTGCCAGTGCCCTTTAGAACAACCAATTTCAGTTCCTTGATGACTGGAAAGTAGAGAGCTCCCCAATTTATTGAGCAGAAAGTGGACAGCTCCTGAAATTATATATGTAACCGATGCCCAAAAAATATGACAGTTTCATCTGGGGGAGGAGGGAAGGTGTCACTAAAAATATTACTCCCATTTACCCCAGCCATGACAATTGCAAGGTGAGAAGGAATCAAGGCAAATGATATCTTCAGACAAGTTACTTATCTTACAGTGACTGTGGTTCTTCAAGACATGTTGTCCACATGGATCCCACTCTGTATGCACGTGTCCAGTGATTGGATTCTTTTGGCAAGCAGTGTGCATTACGGCCATTCCTATACCCTGGATGCCCTCATGCCTCCTCACCCTAAGGCATAAAGTGTGCAGCTGGCTCAACTGTCTCAGTTCCTTTGCCAGTACAGAATCCTGGTAATACAGAACTCCATAATTGTAGGGAAGGAAGGTGGATTATGGAATCCATGTGGACAACATATCAAAGAAGCAGAAGTTCCAACATAGAAGGCTCTCCGCTACTACACACCCCACATCCACCTCATGGCAGCAGTTTGTCCTTGTTGAAAACTGAACGCTGAGCCCTTGGAGAATACCCTTCCTTCCCACTCCCCTGCCATCCCTTTTGGCAATCACCTTTTTATTTTTGGAAGGCTTGGAAGCAAATTATCTCAGGCCACTCAGTCTTGGAGATTATTAACGTGGGGCACCACATTCAGCTTCATTTCCTTCCTACCCTCAAACCCTGTGTCTCCCATTCAGCAGCAACATCATCTCATCATCCTTACATCCACTCTACAGTTGCCAGGTTCCTCACAGGCCTTATATATGCATTTCCCCCAGTCTAGGAGCCCCCCTCTTTCCTCGGACCTAAATATCATTTTAGCGTGATTAATGCAATGTTTTCCTCTATACCTGCAGGACACAGGTTGCCCACCACTGCTCTATATCTATGAAAATTACTTTTTCAGTAGCTATAAATCAGCATGAAGGATAGTGGAGATTCAGGCCCTCATGACTGGTCCACCTTATATGGTGTTCCTAAAGACAAAAGGGACCCTTAAACCTCATTCCCAGATTTTCATTTAAATATTTATTTCACAAACCCCACTCCAACCAGGGGAAAGCCAAATTCCATACCCTTGATGTGATTAGGGCTTTTCTATATTACCTTGAGAAAAGACGACCCCAGGCTGTTTGTTGAATTTGTAATGAGTGAAAGGTCAGGCAATATTCACCCAAAGACTATTTAACAGAGTATCTAATTGTATTATATCACGCAAGGAGTTGGCTAGATTAGATCCACCCATGTGGCTTAGAGCCCACTCCACCAAGTCTCATGCAGCTTCTCTCAGAAGCATACCAATTTCAGAAATTTGCAGTGCAGCTAAGTTGGGATCAGTACACACTTTTCCCCAGCGCTGTTTCTTAGCTGAGGCCTCAAGATCTGATGCCTGCTTTGGCATAGGCTGTCCTGAAAACATAATTTAAATAGGACTTCTCGCACCTACCTCCTGATTGGGATCACTGCTTGGTAGTCACCAGAATACATGTGTACAATCATTTGAAGAAAGAATGGTTATTTATCCTCTGTGGTTCTTCCTCAGCAGCTCCAATTATATTTATCGGTTACAGTAATAGGTGGAGGGCCTTTATCTAGAGGAGCTTTGTGACCTGGCTTGCTTTCTCCTATGGGCTAGAGGGTAGACTTTCAAGGGATGGGGAATGTCTCTCAAATCTTTCAGAGACTGGAGGACTTCATCAGTTCTTGTATACAAGAGTTCACAACCTTCAAATGGGAGGTCTTCAAATGTTGTCTTGACCTCTTCTGGTATTCCTGAAGATTGTAACCAAGAAACCCAGGACATCAATGGAGGTGGCCACTGATCATGCTGCAGTGATATTTGAACTACCAATTGTCCCTCAGCTACAGCAGACTTCAGTTCCTCCTAATGTTATTGAGGGAGTTTCTCAAACTGTGATACACTGTCCTAATTAAGATAATCATATTTTCACAGAAGTGCCTGGTAATTTGTAGTGCTCATCTGTAGGCTTGACAAAAAGTAATTTTTCCTGAATAATAAATCTAATTTTTTATATCCTTGTCTTTTGGTGTAAATTTTGGGGGTCCGTTATCTGGACCTTTGATACATTGCCACGGATATCAGAGATCTAGGAACTGGGTGCATGTAAAGATATTAAAACCCACTTGAAAGTACTTGATCTATATTTTCAGAGGTAGATGTACCAGATGCCAGAGTTTTACAATTTTATTTTGGAGGGAGGGGGACTGATTCCCACAGTAATAAGTAAGTGAGCTGTAAAACTCTGGTCTAATTTCAGTTGCTGTGTTTAGTGTGAAGGTGCTGAGTGGTGTTGATGGCCACAGGACTCAGACTAGATGATCTGGTGGTCCTTTCTGGACTTAAACTCTATGACTAAGTAAAATCAATGTATTCATGTCTGAATATTGGTGACATCATAGCAGAAAGAAGCCTTATCAACCTACCACTAGCTTTGTGCACTTAGCAGCTGACATCCCAGTGATCTGCCACATACCATCTCTCTTTCTCTCCTCATCCCCTACTACAATGACCCACCACCATTCCTTCTATGATAACTTGCTCTAGGGTATTTCCATCTGTATGCCTGATGTGACCTAAGTTCATGCCTACCAATTTCTGACAACATGGTCTGCTTCTCTCCAATCTTCTTTTCCATCCAGGAGATATGCATGAGTCTTTGGCAGCGCCACATCCTAAATGCTTCTGTTTTCTTCTTGCCAGCAGCATTAATTTCCCGTGATTCGCATCCCTAAGTCACTAAGGAAAAAATTAAGCGTCCAATAGCCCCATGTTAATTGGCATGGCCAGCCTTCTAGGTATGAAGGAATGCAGAATGTTCAAAAGCTTATGTGATATTTCCTACATTAGCTCCAGGACTTCTAACGTATCTGCCATGAACAATTTTGAAATCATCAAACTGAGTGGAAGTAGACAAAACTATTCTTCTTCTTCACCAGATGAGGAAGACTGCTGCTGGTTTCAAGTGTTCCTTCATTTCAAGTGCTCTTCCTCACTTTCCTGTTCTTCCTCGTGTACAGTCTGAGTCTGTGCCAGCTGTGACTCAAGTCACTTTACGAGGGGAGGGATATCTAACTCTGGGAGAGGGGCAGGAAAAGTAGGTTTCTGTGCCTGTTGCTTCCCACAAGGGGCCCGGTAGGGCCAAGATTGCACACATAGGGGATTAGAGGCTGTGGGCCACAGGGGTGGACACAAAGTAGGAAGAATAAAGTATGGTATCCAACATTGCTCCTGATTTTACATTCACAACCATTCACAGGAAAACTGTACTACATAAGATCCAGAAGAAGGTAAAGGGTAAACTAAAAAATCAGTGTCAATCACCTTTGTAAGTTTAATACTTCTTGGCCAAATTCTGACCTCAAATATGCACATGCATCTCCCACTGACTTCAATGTGAGTTTATGCATATATCAGAGGTAAGAATATGGTTTTAAAAGTTAAAATCTGTTCATTAAAACAACAGAACTATTACATAGACTATCAAGGTCTCTTGTGACATTCAGTCTCTACATGCACTGAATATAACTACTCCCTACGGGAGTGAAAAACACTCATCAATTTCAAGTCCACTTTTCAAGTAACTGTTATAATCTTGAATATACGAATTCAGAAGTGAATCAATTTTCTTGCTACTGCCCAAGTTTAAAACAAGCTTACCTGTTCACAAACATCGCGGCACATTAAGTTATCCTTTGCAAGATTACAACATGACATACCTACAGGAAAAATGAAGAATTCCTTAGCATCAGTAAAATAGTTTAAATATATACAGTGAATGTAAATACCTTTTAAATGTTCCTTTGAAAAGTAACTATTTATGCTTTTCCATACTGCAGTTCATCCATGTTCTTTAATGTTTAAAATTCAGAACTAAAGAGACATATTGAACAGGCACAGAATGTGAACAATGCCTGAGGTGGTCCATCCAAGACAGGATTGAAGACTACTACCAAAGCAGTTTAGGAAAGCTGTTCCTGAAGAGCTTGTTGTACACATACAGGATTTAGACCCCAGGGCTGATAACCCAACAGCTTTCGCTAGCACTAAATTCACTAAGATATATACTTTAAAAATTTACAAAACTGCAAAAATCACATCTGAGTAGACAATTTTGTGTCTTAAATCCATTTGGCTTATTATTAAACTAGCATAAAAATAAATGCTAACATCCATTATGTATCAGATTTGATATATTTTAATATACATACAGGATGGCTCCTATAAATCGAAAAGCCAGAGGATCTGTTTACAAATATGAGTTCTTTGATTGGCTTTATAATTTTATTCTGCTAGGTTTAGCTTCCTACTTTAGATCATACTATCAAATATAATAAGGTCCTGATCCAAAACTCACTGAAGTCAATGGGAGTCTGCAGAACTAGCAGAGAGTGTGTATATATATATATATTATATTTTAAGAATTCCAAAACAAAAACACTCCACTGCACACGCTTCTCCCCCTGGAAAGAGATGAGAGAACACACATGACAGATGTTAGTCATGTTGCTTAATGTGCTACTCCAAGTTGCTCAGATACTATGTTGATGAGTGCAGAACAGAATAGAATCCTAAGGAACACCAGAGGTCAGATTGGGGGCTACAGTCAAGAGCCAACATATGACTAGAAGCAGTGGGAAGGAAGGGAATTGAGGACAGAGCACTATCCATATCAGGAGGCAAAGAAAGAATGGAGTATACTCTCTGGGCTAGTCTACACTTACCGCGCGGGTCGACGCGGTGAGTTCGACTTTCCGGAGTTCGAACTATCGCGTCTGATCTAGACGCGATAGTTCGAACTCCGGAAGCGCTAGTTCGAACTCCGGTACTCCACCTCGGCAGCTGGAGTTAGCAGAGTCGACCTTGGAGCCGCGGAGTTCGGTTCCGCGGCGTCTGGACGGGTACGTAGTTCGAACTAGGGTAGTTCGAATTCAGCTACGCTATTCACGTAGCTGAATTTGCGTACCCTAGTTCGACCCCCATTCTTAGTGTAGACCAGGCCTCTGAAGTAGTCTCAGGGGGAGAGCTAGCAGACTCATTCTGTAAACAGACTTTTTTAGCTAGGAAGAGAGAACCTGATCTGATGATTCTATGTAGGCTTGTCAGCCTAGCAAGGTAGATAGAGCAGCCACTGGGAGCTGCGGGCGGCTGTGCCTGCAGATGGTCGATGTAAACAGTCTCGCAGCCCGCCAGCGGATTACCCTGATGGGCTGTGTGCGGCCTATGGGCCACAGGTTGCCCACCACTGATATATATATATATACACAAGTGAGTAAGTGTGTGCATGGAAGTATATGTCTAAGCAACTTAGAGGTTGCAAGCTGAAGCACTCAAAAGTCAGGAAATGCTAAAGTTAAGGTTGCAACTTTAACTGCCAGTTTGCTGTGCTCTTTTTTATAGCATAATTTCTCCCTCATGCAGAATACAGTTTGGGCAGTGCAATTAATGGAGCAGCTGTTCAATATTTATTTTCATCCTCACTGCTCAATGAGTGGAACCTTAACTCATGCACATATTAATAGATTATAAAGAATGAAACAGCATTCCTTCAGTGATCTGCCTAATTCTACACACACACACACACACACACACACACACACACTCTAGAGCAGAGGTCCCCAAACGACAGTGTGCAGAGGAATGTTCGGGGGGGGGGAGGGGAGGGAACGGCAGAGGCCGGGACAGCCCCCGCAAAGGGGCAGGGAGGGAGTGCCACTCAACCCCTCCCTACCCGCAGCTCTGTCCAGTCCCGCCCCCAGCTGCATCCCTGGCTCCCAGCCCTGCATCTGGCCCACTCCCAACCTCGGCACGGCTCCACTCCTGCCCCCGCCCCCAGCCTCAGCCACTGCTCCATTCCCAGCATAGGATGGGGGCGGGAGCAGAGAACACCTGGCCATGGGCTTGGCTCTGCCCCAGCCCCAGCCCCAGCCCCAGCCCCAGCCTTGGCTCTGGCCCCAGCCCTGGCCCCATCCTCAACTGCTGTCCCAGCCTCAGCCCCCTTATCCCTGCCTGTGTCCCCCACCATACCAGCCGCAGCCCCACTCCTGGCCCTGGCTCCGGGATAAGGGCAGGGGGACATGGACAGGGATAAGGGGGGCACGACCCTGAAAAGTTTGGGGACCACTGCATAGAGCATGCTTGTACAGTGCCAACAGAACATTAAGAGAGTATTATTTAATGAAGGGAAATTTCAACTCAACTACACATGCATCTACGTGAGGTGCCAACATAATCATGCAAGATTCTCTTTTTTTTTTTTAAACCATTATTGTATAACAAAACCATGCACATGTATGCATACCAATGCATTAAATTCCTTGTGAACTGGTCTAAATGGATTTCACTGGACTAATAAAATGCATGTTACTCCTGGGGGCATTCTGCACCAAAAATTAAAAATTATGCACCAAAAAATTAAAAATTCTGCAAAATTCTGCTAATGTTATTTGCCAAAATAACACTACATAATCACACCAGTTTCTATTATTTTGGTAATTTATTTCAAAATACCTGTCAGCAAGTATGTCTGTAACAATACAGACACCACAAAATTCATCCAGGAGTAGAGAGTTAAAGAAACCGCTATGACAACCCAGTTCCTGTTTCTCAGATCCCTTCCCTTCCTCCCCCCTGCCAGAGTCCAGTCAGAGGGCCATACATCCATGACATCTCCACTCCCCCAGAGACCAGCCAGGGGGCCCCCCTGGCCCAGATACCTGCACTCCCTCCCCCCAGAGCCCAACCGTGCCCTCCCCTTGCCCAGACACCTGCTCTCTCCCCACCAGAGCCCAGGGATCCAGAGGGTGAAATAGCCTAATGCTCAGCCCCAGGCTTGCACGGAGTTTCCTGTGCACCGCCCTCTCCTTCCTTCAGGGCATGCTGGGAACTACAGTTGCCAGGAATCCTCTAGCTCCCTCCCCGCAGCAGTGTCTTCTATGTGTGAGCTCGGTTCTGCTGGGTTCAGCAGTCCCTAGTGGCAGCTAGCAGCACTGTATCCCATTTCTGTGGGGGAAAGAAATTTCTGCAAAATTCTGCATTGCACAGTGGCACAGAATTACCCCAGGAATACCACGGGTAACCTACAGATGAGATATTAGTCAAATGCCACATTTATACTTGTTCTCATTGTGTAAAAGGAAAAAAGTCCTTGCTGACACTTCTGTTAATTCCTTGCAGTGACAGAAGTCTCAAAGGAAGAGGAATCTTTGCAGCTTTGAGTGAGACTAGCTTCATCATAAACAAGTTGCATGATGTTCTTAGTTTAGTAAATATTTTATTGAGCTAAGGTATAATTAACAGCAGTTTTCCTTTAAACAGTCTTTTAGCATTTCTATTATAAGGCAGTTTTAGGAGTTTGCAACTATAAAATAAATTAAACTTCAGTTTGAAATTTGGCAAAAAACAGTAATTTAGCCTTAAGCAAAATATATTTGTTTTTTTAAAAATGTTTTATAGAGAAACAAACAGATTCTGCTGCTAAGCAATAGAATTTCAAAAGTGTTCACTGGCTTTGATTTTTTTAAGATTTTGTAATGGAAAAATTATCTAACAGGTCAGCTGCCAAAAAAACATAGGTAGAACCACTAATGGCTACTGGATAGATTATCTACTTTAAAAAAAATAAAAACCAAAAGTACCATAAAATATTCCATTATAAACACAGCCAGTAAGGGATATTGCCACATCTAGAATATTCAAGAATTCACAAACAACTTCATACAGTCCAAAATACAAACAGAATTCTCATAATAAACTATACTCCATAACAACTGAGATTTAATACATATGAGTCATCAGCATTTAATTTCCTAAAAAGTTTCTATTTGGCCCTGTTGGCATCCAACATATAAATCAAACTGGAAAGTCATTTCATTTTGGTCTCTCCTACGGCTTTTATTCTATGTTTGTATAGCACCTATCGCAGAGGGGTCTTGGTCTATGACTAGGGCCCCTAGATACAACAGTAATACAAATATTCAGCAACAGCCATTTACCAAGGAAAGTGTCCTTTTCCAAAACAAGGCCAGTCTGTATGAGCCTCATATAATGGGAGAGTTTGATAGGTAGGAAATTACTCCTTGAAGTAGGAAAAGGAAATAAGGCTTACCCCCCTGGACTGTATATCAAGTAAACAGACAGACAGGTCTAAAGGAATGTTGCCTCCTCTGTAATATTTCACTCTATTTATACACCCAGCAGTGTATTAAATCATTTCTCTGTGTTTACAGTCCTGTCAGACATTTTTCAATCTCCGTGAATGTGCTCCAAGCCATTTTGAACGTTTCAAAACCAAGAGATAGTCCATCAAATGTTTTATTAAATTCTAAAAATGTACCTACTATACTCCCTCTATCCATTAATTTGGTAATTCTATAAAAAGAATACCATCAACAGGTTTGTCTACCACAATTTGTTCTTTATAAGTCTAATCTGTTTTCTGTTCATGGGTCAATTATGCTATAAATATCTGAAGAGGTTCTCTCTCAATGCTATCCATTATATTACTAAGGACTGAAGTTACACTTCCAATTTGACATTACATTCACAACTTCACATGAAACTAAGTCAGGATTGTAAACCTTCAACACTAATAAGGGAATATGAATGTTACAGTTTAATATAATGCTATAGCTGCAATCATCTGGCAGAGAGACCCCATCCATGCGTGAAGCAGCATATGAAGAGAAATCCTCTGCTAAAAAGTGAGTGTGGAGGAGGAGAATGCACAAGGAAATCCTTTTAGGGTATAAAGATCTACAGCAAAATTATTTGAACTCATATTAGTATAGCCTTGTAAATCTCCAATTACTTTCCCTAGGTAAGTGGGTAAATTGGGCATGCAAGTAGAAACTGACCCTTTAAGTGCTTGGACTGCTGCTCTGCCAGTGGCTCTCTTAAGAGACACTAAATACTTGCAAGCAGCTCCATTCTTCCCAGGAACTCTGGACTCATATTACAACCTCATATATATCAAGGAGTGGGGGAAAAGATGGATTGATGGATTTGTGGAGCCATTAGGACAGAAGCCCGCTACTTTATGAAGCACATTGGTATGGTCCCAGTTCCAAACCCAATGTGCAGTAGGGGGAAGACAACCAGTAGGCCTGTTCTAGACCCCCCCCCCACACACCAACTTTCCCCACAGGTGCACACATCTTCTTCCTAGACTCCTCTTTGACAAGCCACCGCATGTTGTCTTTTCTTCTGGCCCCCCTCCTCCTCTTCCAATTTCAGGGATCTGTTCTTGCTCCAACTTTTTTCCCCAATATATTTACAAAGGACTTGCTTCCAATATCTTAAGTATGCAGAGGACACCTGCCTTGTTTCAAGAGATATACACTTCAAGAAAACTGAGGACAACCTAAATTAAGACATGGAAGCCATCATTGGCTATTGCAAGAAGTGGAGATTTAAGCCCAGTGTGTCAATGACAGTATCATCAAGCTTCCTTCTCAACCACACTAATGAACTCAACATCTTCTTGTATGGAGAATGACTGGCACATGACTAAGTCAGTACATCTCAGAGTAATTCTAACTCACACACTTACCTAACAAAGACCACCTAATCAAGGAAGCTCAGAAGATAAAAAGCAGAAATGGTCTCCTAAATAAGCTTGTGGGCTCAACTTGGGGATCTAATGAGTGAACATGGCACAGCCTGGCACTAATTCTCTGTTACTCAGCTGGAGAATACAGTGCTCTTGTACGGCTAAACTCTTCCCACACAAAGCTAGTTGTTGTACAACTGAATCACACAATGAGCATAACAACAAGAGAGACGAACACACACCAAGTGATACCAGTCCTCTTTAATATCCTGTCTCCTAACATCAAGCCTTATATTATAGAAAAGAACCTACTTGACAAAATTCAGAAGGTACCACAACTACCACTTTTCAAAGATATATGGGAAGCCCCTCACCACTGACTCATCAGCAGAAGACCTATCCATTTACTATGTTCCCAACCATCTCTACAGCAGACACTGCCACTCTGTGACAAGCAGAATGGGAATGAGCTACTTCCTCTTAAGAAACTCCCTCCTCATAACTCAGCTGATAAGCAACTGCCTCCCTTCGAGCTGCCATGCTATTTCTGTTGCAAGCTCAACCACTTCAGATAAGAGTGGGTGAGGTATGAGCCAAATGACCACACCTGGGAGACTGAAACATCCCTCAGTGCAGCAGCAGTGTGGAGGATGTTGCACACCTACTAAATGGCTGCTCATCTCGTGCGGGTCTACCAGGATGACTTTCCAGAATCTACACTGCTGACTCCAAGGCTACTGAATGGCTACAACATGTGATGCCAACCTAAGCCCTTTTGACATTTTTCTCCCCCCCCCACTTATACATCTCTGTTTTATCTCCTTACTTCATATTTTGAACATCTTTACTGTACCACTTGTGCATTTGCTAATAAAAATAATAAAATAATCAATCATTAAAATAATAAAATTTACCAAAAATATTAGCTTGAAATTCTAACAATTTCAAAAAGAGTTATGTCAAGGAATCTCAAAGTTTGTTTTATTAGTCTTGAGTTAGTATTAGTACTTTTTAAGGCTGGTTTGGTTTTTTTGAAATTGGGTGATTAATTTTAGGGATAATCACTACAAACATTTAACCTCTGACTCTAAAAGGTCCTTCAATAGACGTCATGCAGACTTTTCAATTATACCTCATAGATTTCCTAATTTCCTAAACTTTACCATACTCAATTCTAGTACACAATACTAGGGTATCCTGTGAACAATTCTTTAGAATCATGAATTCAGATAGCCCACAGTCACAGGTACCAATATTTCACTTTACTCTCGATCAGGTCTCCTCTAGGTGTAAGAAACGGGTTCACGATGTCAACTTCAGATCATAAGATTGTCTTATGTAACTTATTAACAATTTTGAGCATTATGTCCAGCTGATATCTGGATAGTTAAAATTCCCCATGAAAACTATATCCCATTTCAAAGAGCTCAATAATTGGGCTAGAATGATTTTGTAGTTCTTCAGTCTAGGAGATCTGTGGTAGATGCCCACTATCATTTCCAATCTCTCTAATTCTTTGGACCCTATTCACACAATTTCATCATTACACCATTTATTGTCTCATTCTCCGACATCTTTGATAAGGACTATCTATACAGATATTCAGATTATGAAAATCATCCTTCCATGTTAAGTTTATATCAACTAAAATCAGGGGTTCTCAAACTCCTTAAAAATTGTGGCCCACATCCGAAAAGAGAGATCATCTTATGGCTCATTCCACACCAATTCCTAAACAGATAATATTTTAGAGAAACTACATCAGTTATTAGGAAAGAACTGTATATAGTGTACTTTTGGCTTTCAGTGCAATTTAGCAAGTAGAAACAAAGAAAAGAGTTAACACCATGGACATGGTCTGCTGCACTGTGGACTAACTGAAATTTTTAAAATGCTAGTCCGGGGCTCAGCAACCTTTGAGAAGTGGTGTGCCAAGTCTTCATTAATTTAAGGTTTTGCGTGCCAGTAAAATATTTTACATTTACAGGAGCCGGCAGACAGAACCCCCGACCGGCAGTGCAGGCGGCAGATGGAAACCCAGACCGGCAGTGGGCTGAGCTGCTCACCCCGTTGCTGGTCTGAGGTTCCATCCGCCAGCCCCTGCCAAGCAGGATCCCAGCCACCAGCCCCACTCAGCCCACTGCTGGCCCAGGGTTCCGTCGATTCAGGCCGGCAGCAGACTGAGTGGGCTGGCAGCTGGGACCCCGGCTGGCAGGGGCCGGCGGACAGAACCCCAGACTGGCAGCATGCGCAGCAGATGGAACCCCAGACTGGCAGCTGCTCAGCCCGCTGCCGGTCTGGGGTTTGGTTCGCCATCACTGCCAGGTGGGCTCCCAACCGCCAGCCCTGCTCAGCCTGCTGCCGGCCTCAGGTTCCGTTCAGGCAGGCAGCAGGCTGAGCAGGCCAGCAGCCAGGACCCCAGCTGGCAGCAAAGTGCCACTAAAAATCAGCTCATGTGCCACCTTTGGCATGCGTGCTGCAGGTTGCCGACCCCTGTGCTAAACGTTCTTCATTGCAAGGCCCGCGAGCCAGTGGCGGCTCCTATCGACCCTAGAGTGTGGCTCCCTAAGTTCCCTCTGAGCTGCATGGCAGGCTATAAATAGCTGCGCAGCAGCTCTAAAGGGCCACGCAGCAGGGACCTGGAGACGAGAGGTAGGAGGTGGGTGGGAACTGGGGAGGGCAGCAAGTTGGGGCTTGCAGGACTACTGTGGGCCTCTCCCACAGCCCTGGAGCTCCCTGCTGCCGCCAGGGGGGAGAGAGGGCCCCTTCCCCTGGAGCTATCTCTGCCGGCAGGGAGAGGGCTGGGAGGAGTCCTCTGGCCCCAGCCCTGGGGCAGCCCTCCTGCATCCCAAACTCCTTATCCCCAGTCTCCCTCCAGAGCCCACGCCCCAGCCAGAGCCCTCACCCCACCCTGCATCCCAACCCTCTGCTCCAGCCCTGAGCCCCCTCCTGCACCCTGAACCCACCCCACAGCCCTCACTCCCGCATCCCAACCCTCTGCCTCAGCCCTGAGCCCCCTCCCACACTGCAAACCCCTTATCCCCAGCTCTACTGTAGAGCCCTCACCCCTGCACCCCACCCTCCGCCCTACCCTGGGCCACCTCTCACACTCCGAACCCCTCGGCCCCACCCTATGTGGCTCTCGCATTTAAGATTTTTTACCAAAGTGGCCCCTACTTCAAAAATAGTGAAGAGCACCATGCTAGAGTGTTCATACTTGAAGAGTTGCAATAATCCCACTTGGAGATCTTGAAGGCCAGAATCACAGTGATCAGCCCTGAATCCCACTTGTGAGGGGGACTGGGAAACTGGCAGGGAGTAACTGTGTTTGCAAATGGTTCTTTGCTTGATTCTTGAGTAATTAATGGAAAACATCATATTGGGCAGTAGTTTCCAAGATCTGCTGGTCTAGAAATAGCCAATTCTAAAAAACCGAATCTATGGCATACATTACAACTATATGTCACTCTCACTCTTCCTGATGATTCCCATTCAAGTGCTTGCTTTCTTGACGGTGGACTGGATATTGCTAGCCTCAGTATAAGGCATTCTCTTTGGCAGAACTGCCTAATGCAGGGTTACTTTCACCTTCCTCTCTAGCAGCTGGTATGGCTACTATTAAAGGTGCAATTTCTGGATTAGATGAATCACTGATAGAATTGCCATACTGGTTTATACTTTTCCTAACTGCAATTGAAGCTCTTGCATATTTTTCTCCCTAATGGAAAAACGTTGACACTTCATACACATGTAGCTCTCATGATAATGTGTAAATAGGTAACACACATTCCACATGAAATTCCTGGGATCTTCCAGGAGCCCTTTTTTGTATCATGTTTTGATTTTCATTTCAAGATAACTGGCCTCTTGTTGGATTTGTCACCACCTTAACTCACCTATTAGCATTCTCCTGATTACTGCTAGGTTAACATTAAAAAAAGAAGTCTCTGTGCCATCCCTCAGTTCACCAGTTAGCACCTTAACTCCCACTCAGAACAAATTCCATTTGTTTGGACATACTGTCTTATTCTGCAGCTAAATGCCCTCAGCTGGACACTCATTTATTTACATTGTAGCTTTTCAGACAAATAGTAACCTCTAGATTGATCAGTTTTTAGAACTTATTTAAAAAGAGACAGTAAAAATAATAGCTTTCAGATAAATAAAAGACTTTGAAATAATGTCAAAGTATTAATTTAATGATGTCAGTTCAAGTTTAACACACAATGGCATTCCTATGACCGCAGAAGACAAAAATGACATAACAAATCAAACACTAAGGATCTAATGTCTGCAGACTACGTATTTTGACATCAGTATAAATAAAAATAAAAATAAAAAAAATTGGTGGCTCACATGAAAATCAAATTAATCTCTGAACATATATGGACTACCAAAAATCAATGGTGGACAAATTGTCTTTTGGTAGCACATGATGTTATCAAATTAACTGTGCACTCAAATTAGATTTGGAGCTAAACTCTGCATTTTTTCTTAACAGCAGGAAAATTCCACTCAAACAGGAAGCTCAGGGAATCAATTTCTACAAAAATTTCTCTCTCTAAAAAAAAATTAGTCCTTAAGACTTCAAAGATAGCTCCCAATATAAGCCAAATAAAAGTCAATTGAATGTTGTCTTCTTGAGTCTACAAATCAGGTTACCACTCCTCTGCTGTTCTTCATGATTTTCCCAAGCAGCTTGAAATTAGCAAGATTCTGGTCAGTTTCACTCATCTATTTAGAACTCTACAGGCAATGTGAAACTTATCAGAATAACCTAAATTCCACATTGCTGCTTTGTCAAGTAATAACAAAGATAGGGATTATGCCCCACAAAAGATCTGGGGGAAATACAAAAGATTTAGCCCACTAAAGAAGGTCTTAGATTCAGCTGGTACCAGCACCTCCTTCATGCTGCCTTCTCCTTCTGCAGAATGCCATTGCCTTTGAGAAGGAGTGTGATCAGAAGGACTATACACAACTTTACAAGGAGTCTCTCCCTGAGTCTGGATGAGATATGGTTTGGCAGTTTAGGGAACTGAGTATGCCCTCCAGACCCTAGAGGTCTCAGAATAGTCTTCAGGAAATTAGACCAACCAGGGTCCCTGTGTGGAAAATGGTTAAATGCCTGATAAACTACACGCTGCCTTATAGATTTTAAGATACACACTACAGAGAAAACATTTGTTCTAAATAAATAAAATTTTGCTTTAAGGAAACTGTTTGGCCACTGTACCACTGTCATTGCCCCAGAGGGTAACAGAATGTCGAAATCTGAGCTTAACTCAAACCTTAAGGTTGATACTCAGGGGAGTAAAACTCAATAAAGACAAATGCAAAGTGCTCCAATTAGGAAGAAACAATCAATTTCACACATACAGAATGGGAAGAAACTGCCTAGGAAGGAGTACAGCAGAAAGGGATCTAGGGGTTATAGTGGACCACAAGCTAAATATGAGTCAACAGTGTGATGCTGTTGCAAAAAAAGCAAACATGATTCTGGGATGCATTAACAGGTGTGTTGTGAGCAAGACACAAGAAGTCGTTCTTCCGCTCTACTCTGCACTGGTTAGGCCCCAACTGGAATACTGTGTCCGGTTCTGGGCACCGCATTTCAAGAAAGATGTGGAGAAATTGGAGAGGGTCCAGAGAAGAGCAACAAGAACGATTAAAGGTCTTGAGAACATGACCTATGAAGGAAGGCTGAAAGAATTGGGTTTGTTTAGTTTGGAAAAGAGAAGACTGAGAGGGGACATGATAGCAGTTTTCAGGTACCTAAAAGGGTGTCATAAGGAGAAGGGAGAAAACTTGTTCATCTTAGCCTCTAAGGATAGAACAAGAAGCAATGGGCTTAAACTGCAGCAAGGGAGGTTTAGGTTGGACATTAGGAAAAAGTTCCTAACTGTCAGGGTGATTAAACACTGGAATAAATTGCCTAGGGAGGTTGCAGAATCTCCATCTCTGGAGATATTTAAGAGTAGGTTAGATAAATGTCTATCAGGGATGCTCTAGACAGTATTTGGTCCTGCCATGAGGGCAGGGGACTGGACTCAATGACCTCTCGAGGTCCCTTCCAGCCCTACAATCTATGAGCACCCAGTCTGAGAGCAGAAGAATGTGATTCTATCCTAAGAGAGAAGTGATGGCCAGAGGCCTGAGATATAAGGGGCTGGCCTCAGAGAGACCAAGAGAAGTCAGAAGCGCAGTTTGTCCAGGGACTGTAACAAACACCACCACTTTTTTTCTGCCTCCAGTCATGAAGGAGCCAAACCCAAACTGCCTAGCAAAGCCCAGTGGGGATTTTAACACCCCTCCCCCCAAAGGAAAGCCAAGCAGGGCATATGAGCTTCACCAATGCCAAGTCAAGCCCATTCAGACTCTACTGAAACAGAGAACATGCATGACCATATTTTGACCATTATACAATCTACTGTGAGTGGTGTCTCAAAGGACAGAGCTTATTGAGTGAAGCTTGTAAAAAAATACATCACTTTCTTTTTTCCCCCAAAATCTGACCCCTACCTAGATTCATTGAGAGTCAGTACTCTTGAAAAACTTATTGCACCCTCCCCATTGCCAGAAGCTAGGGATAGCTGAGGACCTGGACTTCTAGCCAGAGCATTTCCTGCTCATGAAGATCACTTGCACACCTCCCACCTCCCAACATTTAGTATTGACCAATATAGCTACTGGATGTAGTGCTTTGACTAAAAGTTGTCTGGTAAATTTTTCAAACCCTGGCTTAATGAGCTAGCAAAGACCTTGAGCACTAGACAAATGATTAGCAAGGTCTCAAGAAAATGAAAGGATTGGAATAGTTTAGAGAACTATCAAGTCTAGCCTAGACCTAAACCTTAAGTCAACCTAGCTACATCACTGAGGACTAGGATAAATTTCACTCCTTGAGCACCATAGTTAGGTCAACCTAACCACTAGTATAGATGCAGCTAGGTTGACAGAAGAGTTCTTCCATCAACCCAACTACCACCTCTCAGAGAGGTGGATTAACTACATCAACAGAAAAACCCCTTCTGTGGATGAAGGAAGCTTCTACACTACAGCTGTGCTGCTTTAGCATCTGTAGCGTTACTGTCTCATTAAGAAAACTAGGTCTTCAAAGAAGCTGATTGACAAGTTATTTCAAGTTGCCAAGTTATGTGACTTCATAATTGTAGGTAGAAATAAAAATAGTCTTCTGAAATGCAAAGAAGGGAATAAAAGATTTTTGACTAGCAATTATTAAAAATGTGTATAAATGAAGTCAATAAAATGAAGCATCTTGTCACCCATTTGTATATTTTGCATTTTCAAAATGTCAAAGTATAATAGTGGCTCAATACTAAAGCCCGGAGGATAGGTCCTTAGATCGTTACTCTCCCTTCAGTCTCAACGTTCTGCTGAGACCTGGCTTAGCACAGTGCAAGAAAACTCTAGAGAAAAACATGAACAAAACAAAACAAAACAAAGGATGCATGAACAGAGCAAGTCTCTGAGCCTGGTTCAACTGATTCTGGCTTGCCGGGCTAAAAACAACAGTGTAGATGTTCAGGCTCTGGGACGGCAGTAGAGTCTCAGAGCCTGGGGTCCAGCCCACTGCTATTTCTAGCCCTACAGTATGAACCCAAGGGCCTCAGTCAGTTGACCTGGGCTCTGCACGCTGCCACCGGGTCTTTTACTGCAGTGTAGACGTACCCTGAAAGACCCAAACAAATCCACGCTGGGATCCGAGTGTCAAGCTGGGTTTTCCCCCCATTCTCATGGATCACCACCACCAATAAAGCGTTTCTATTACTACCGTCTCCCACCGCACCAGCGCAGCCCGGGGCGGGGGAGCGCGGAGTTCAGCGAAGGGGCCCGTGGCTGCGCAGGGAGGACACGGACCCAGCTCCAGCCAAGAGCGCCGGAGACGTGTTTTGCTCACGCCAGGGGCTGTCAGCGCGGGGGCCGGGCCGGGCCGGACCCGACTGGCCGCTCCCCGCTCTGGGGCCCGCTGGGCTCGGGATGTCGCAGAGCCGCCACCGCCCGCCTCGGCGGCATCGGCGCGGGGGGGTCGGGGAGTCACCCCGCTGGGACCCAGCCCCGCCCGGCCGGCCGGCCCCTGCGCCATGTTGTTGAAAGGAGCCGACGGGGACCCGCGGAGCCGCCTCCCCGGCCCGTTACTCACCCGCCGCCCCCGGCAGCAGCGGCAGCAGCGTCGCGGCCGCCAGCGCGAGGAAGGCCCAGGGCTGCGGAGGGGCCGTTAGCTCCATGGCGCCGCCCGCTCGCGCCGAGATTGAGCCTCGCGCCCCCCCCCGCCGCAACACAGAGAGACCCGAGCCCCTCCGCCCCTGCCGCCGCTTCTCCCCCATTGGCTGCGGCGGCCCCGTCAGTCCCGCCCCCTTCCCTTTAAAGAAAGAACCAGTCGCCCCGAGACAGCTCAGGGCAGGCGCCGTTATTCCGCCCTGGGGCCGCTGCCCACCTGGTCGCTGTCAGTGCTGCTCCCGGCTAACAGCAGGCGCTCAATGGAGCCGTCCCTTCATCTCACCTTAACCTGGCCCAGTTAGCAGCTACAC
Organism: Mauremys mutica; assembly: GCF_020497125.1. NCBI lineage: Eukaryota > Metazoa > Chordata > Testudines > Geoemydidae > Mauremys > Mauremys mutica. The sequence goes on from NC_059073.1 coordinate 179,559,166, forward strand.
GTGTACCCAGCAAAAGAAACATCGGTGCTGCTGCTCTACCCCTGGCATGGACTGGTTGCCATCATATAGAGGGGTTTACACTTTGGTTCAGTGTCTCTCAGCCCCCCCCCCCCCCCCACACACACAAATTGTTCCAGCGCGCTTAAAAAGAAATAAGTTATAAGTCGTGCTGAAACTGACTCCCTCTTTTGGGACAGAGAACGAGAGGTATTAAGGAAAGTGAAATCATCTACAATTAGGGGTGCTTGAAGTGGTCATCTCCATTTACTGGTTTACAGTTTGGTTCAATGGCTCTCAGCACCCCGGCTGCACAAGTTGTTCCAATGCCACTGTCTACGGTGTTGAGATTTGTGTTTTAACGGCTTATAAAAGCGTTAACTTCTGAACTTCAATGTCGATTGTCATTTAATAGTGCCCCACATAATGTCCCACCACTATGAAAAAGTAAATTGATAAAAAAAATCTGTTTAAATGCTTTAAAATAAACAGTAATATTATCTGATGAAATTATTTAAAAAAATAAAAATTGAATTCTGCCACGTCTACTTTAGGGGCTTCCATTTGTGTTTTAATAGGGCCTCTAATACGGCTCAAGTTTTCTGTTCTAGTAGTTTGATTGTCTTATACAAGACTATCAGGTCACCGCTCTGACTAGCAGCTTTAGGCTCTTCACATTTTCTATCAATATATGCCCTTTTGTCTTTTCCACCGCTCTTTTTTACCTCTCTGTCTAAAGCTCTGTATTTTTCTTGTGACTTGCTTGTCTACTCATATGTATTAGCATTCATGAGTTTTTTCTTTACTCCAGTGAAACTCAGACAGACTTGAGAGCCATTAATTGCTCTTTAATGTGTCTCCTGTGGCTCTTTGCAATACATGATATTAAAACATTGTGATTTAATTATTAACCAATCTAAGTTATTAATCAATCAGGATGCTTTTACTATGTTACTAACCAATTATAGAATACTTGGTCATTCATTTTGCTGTGAGAATAATATATATATAGTAAATGAAAGACTGAATTCACACTACTGTGGCTCTTTTGAGTAATGTTGATTGCTAATTTGGTTTCTGAGGTCTGAGTATCACTGCTTTACACTTCTCTTTTCCATTGATGCCCAAATAGCTTCGCTAATCCATTCTTCCCTTTTAGATTTTGTTATTAGAGCTGCCTTTGCACTTTCTTGATAGCACTCTTTGATGTTTTCTTATTGAATATCAATGTGAGGAGTAGGATGCTGGTAAAAATATTCACCTCCCTTTGTGGAGACCTACTGTCTTCTGTCCACTTTCCTGGAGGTATCGGAGACAGAAGCTGGTGTGTGCCAGATTGATTTGTTGGTTTTCAGCAGCCCATCCCTGATTGGCGTGGCTAATCTCCCTGGAGCTGTAGAGTGGAGAATGTCCAGGAGTTTATGTTGCTTCTCCTGTATTATCTCAAGGGGGATATCCAGAGTATCAGTTATCCATTTAATCAAATCCTGGAAGATTTTGAATTCATGCCAAGGCCCATGAAGGTAAGTTGACCACTTCATTGGGGAAGAAGAGAATATTGGAGCTGGCATTGCTGCTCCTGCTCAGGAGAATGCTTTTCTTATCCTCTTTCTTCTTCTTGGCCTTTCAGCACATATGGATGGAGCTGAGTTATCTGAGGAGCCTGAATTTGCCTCTTCAGAGAAGGTGACTTGGCTCTGGAAACTGTTGAGACACCGGCTTTCTGGCAGGGCTGAACACTTCAAGGGGTCCAGCATGGTCAGGCAGTAGAAAGCATATAGGGGGATATTAGAAGGAGAGCTCCCTACAGTGACCTGAGGTTTTCCTAGCTATCCTAACTGAGTGATCTCTGGATTCCTTCCTGAATCCCATTGAGCTAGTTTGGGGGGAGGGACACAGCTGGAGAGAGAGAGCAGAAGAAGGGATGATTCCCTGCTGTGTTCAGGGGAGCAAGAAGAGAAGAAATATACCTCCTACAAAGGAGGGAAAAGACCTGTCAACAGTGCCCTGCCAGGGACGTTTGGCATAGGGAACATTTCTCTGACCAGGTGTGGAGGCTCTTCAATAAGAATTTTGTAATGACCTCCCTGAGCCTGTTAGGTGTAAGAAGTAAACTGTTTAATATGTTCAATTAGTTATTTAATAAGGTGTTTATGAAGTAAATCACTGGCTTTAAAATAAGATCCAATATGGAGTATATGAACTATTGACCCTTGGACTCCATCTCTGAGAGTGGACTTATTTATCATCAAGACACAGGCTCAAACCAGTCAAAACCAGTTTTTCCCGCCAAAACCAGCCCTCAGTATTCCATCTCCTCAGAACTTTTCCCGCCACAAAAGTGATATAAGGACTTGTTCAGTGCCTGTGCAGGGCTGTCCACCCCAGCGACAGTACATACATGGTCGGGTCTTCACAGTGCTCCAGAGCTGAAGAGTGAAAAATACCATAGGTCCCGCAGTGAGATTGAGGAAAAGGAGGCCTGTCACCACCACTCCTGCCATCCTGCATTCCTGGTGTCCATCATCCCAGAGGGCCTCCTTGCCAGCGACGAAATCCAATAGTCGTCTGGACTCCCCAGTGCTCCTCCTCAAAGGCTCTAAATCATCCAGAGAGTGGAAGGTCCTGGGCATCACCCCTGTACGTGGTATCCACTGCACCTGAACAGTAGGAAAAAGGTTTCTGTATTAGGACATCATTTATTGTTTTCCAGTTTCCAAGGGAGGGTTTATGGGCCTGAACTTTAAGCTCCCAAAGCCAGTCACTGTTTCATTGTATTAATTAAGTTTGTCTTTTCCCCTATTCCTCCCAGTTTTCTGTACCTTTACCCTGAATACACTTACCTTTGTTTGTGCCAAACCACCGTGTCTCCTCTTTATTTTATTTACACCACACAAGGAGGGAGGCTAAATCCACTGGTGATAGATACAGGAGGGAGTCAAGTTTGTATCATCTGAGAAAAGGGGCTTTCCTTTCCTATTTCTCCCCTACCATTTCTAAAGTTTTCCTTTGAAGCGTTGCCTTATTCCCCTTTCTAGTAATGTTGACACTGGTTCCAGGCCCATTGACAGATCAGTTGGCAATTGCTTCATTGCTGAAAAGGTTAGTACTGACATCTTGGGTACCAAGATAGTGATTAGTAATAAAGTGATGGCCACCAGATGGTATGGTCAGTGTGGAAGCACTGGGCATTGAGATACCTGGTGCCAAAGGGCCAATACCAGAGGTGATGTGGTCCTTGGATTTAGAAGAAACCATCAATGCTGATTTACATTTCGGTACTGAGGTACCAGCAAGGGTCTTCTCTGATTGATGACACTTCACTATTAGAGTCCAGGGAGAGCTAGGTTGCCAGAGAAGGCAACTGGCATCTGGGTTAACATCTAGAGAAGTGCTCCTTCCTGCCTCTATCAGATCTTGATCATAATGCAGTGGTAGACAAGTGGAGTCTTTGACAGGAAGCGGCCTGCAAGCTCCAAGTGGAGTTATGGCTCACAGGGGGGCTGAGGGATACAAACTAACCCGTGGACTGAAACTTCTCCAAAGGTATCCCAGATTCTGAGAGACCTGCATTGACTTCTCCATCAGAAAAAAGCTGCAGCCTCACCTCCCTCACTTTCTGGTGTGCTTTGCAAAGGCGTGACACATGGAACAACATTCCAGAATGCATCCTTCCCCAAGGCACATCAAGGGAGAGTGCCCATCATTAAGCAGCATAGCAGAGTCACATGAGGGACCAGGGCTGGCCTTACCATGAGGCGAACTGAGGCAGCCGCCTCAGGTACCAGACTGTGGGGGAGTGCCACTAGGACCCAGAGTGTAGAAAATTGTGTCTGCTGGCAGCTGCTGCTGGTGCATATGTATTCTCTCTGCTCTAGATACACAGAGATGGGGGAGTGTTGTGGAGGAAGGAGGGCACAAGAGACATAACAAGCAGGCAGGAGAAAAGGTGAGAGGGAATAACAGAAAGCAGCAGGAGCTGCAGGGAGAGAGGAGGAGGAGGAGCCTCTTATGTACCTCTCTAGCACCCCCAGGAGTCTGGACTGATTAACACCAGCTTCTCAGGGAGCTTCCTGTTTCCTGCTGCTTCCCTGAACCGACTTGAGGAGAACAGGCAGTCGACTGAAGTTGTAGGAGCCAGTTAGGCCCTTAAGACGCTGATATCTTCCCTCACTCAGGCCCTGCTACCAGCCTGCTTATTTGTCCACTTCAATTGAGTGTTGAGAGCCACTATAGCTGGCACAGAAGAGCAGTCATGAGTGAAAAAAGAAAATGTCCCTCTGGGGCAGCATTCAGAAAAAGAAAGAAAGCAAAGAAAGCTTTTCTATCTAAGCAGGAAGGAGCTCTCCTGAGATACATAGACAAAAATATTCATGGTGACCCTTTCGGTCCCAGTGAGGATGTGAGTGGTGAAGAGATGCCTGATCTTCCAGTTAGTCAGAGTGCAGGTGACCTGGCAGCTACTGCAGCATCCATATCTCCATCTCAAATGGATGTAACCAGGCACAGTCCTGACGAAAAGTGTAGATCAGAGAAGAGTGTGGTGGAGGTGCAAGAAACAGCTGCTGCTGAGTTTAGTTCCTTAAGTCTAGATGATCCAGGACTGTGGACCCACTTAAGCAGTAGCTTGAGGCACTTCCTTGTACTTCATGGGCCACAGCAAGTGAAAAACTTCATGTTCCCCAAAGACAATGAAAATAGAAGTTTCCATCCAACACATTACTGGTGTAAAATCCCCAATGGTGACAAAGTGGAGTGGCCATGGCTTATGTACTCAGAAACCCAGAATGTTGCATACTGTTTTTGTTGCAAACTCTTCCAGTCTAATGTTCCAGCCACATTGGGTTCTACAGGAACAAAGGACTGGAAAAATCTGGCTAGAAATCTGGCATGTCATGAGAAGGCAGCAAATCACCAGAGAGCATTCCATAGGTGGGAAGAGCTTGAGATGAGACTAAAGTTAAAGGCCACCATAGATTATCAGCATCAAGAGAAGATTGCATCAGAGTCTCTTTACTGGCAAAATATTCTGAAAAGGCTCATTGCCATTGTGAGAATGCTTGCTACCCAAAACTTAGCACTGTGTGGCACTTCAGATCAGCTGTATGTGCCAAACAATGGAAACTTCCTTAAAATTGTGGAGCTGATGGCTGAGTATGATGCTATACTCCAGGAGCATCTAAGAAGAGTCACCACCCAAGAAACATACACACACCACTACCTTGGAAAAACAATTCAAAATGAGCAACAAACTGGCAACAAAAGTCAAACAGAAGATTGTTGCAGATCTGAAGTCAGCAAGATCTTACTCAGTTCTTCTGGACTGCACACCTGACATCAGCCATACGGAACAAATGACTTTAATGGTGCATTTTGTAACAACAGAGCCGAGTGAAAATATCCCTGCAATGGTGACTGTCAGAAAGCAATTTCTAGAATGTATTGACATTGATGATACAACAGGAGCTGGTATGACAAATGTGCTTCTTAAAAAGCTGGAAGATATGGGAATTGCAATAGCTGACATGAGAGGTCAGGGCTACGATAATGGTGCCAACATGAGAGGAAAGAACAGAGGAGTGCAGACACAGGTCCGAGAGTTAAACCCTGAAGTTTTTTTTTGTCCCATGCTGTTCTCATTCATTGAACTTGGTGGTCAGTGATGCAGCATCAGCTTCTAGTGAGGCTGCTGAATTTTTTAATGCAATTCAAAGCATCTATGTATTTTTCTCTGCATCAAGTAATTGATGGCCAATTTTGAAGCAACATCTGAGAACATCCTCTCTGACACTGAAACCACTGAGTGCCACATGATGAGAAAGTTGAGTGGCAGCGATAAAGCCTATCAAAAACCAAATTGGGAAAATAGATGATGCCATAGTTGCCATTATGGAGGATAATGCTATGACAGGAACTGTTCATGAGAGAACAGTGGCAGAGGGAAATGAAATCACCAGGAACATACATAACTTCAAATTTCTGTGTGGCTTAGTGTTGTGGCATGATATACTGTTTGAAATAAATGTTGTAAGCAAGAGACTCCAAGGTGTTGACCTTGATATATCTGGAGCAATGGAACAACTGGACAAAGCAAAGTCATACCTACAGTCTTACCGGTCAGATGAGGGATTTCAAAACATTCTGAAGAGTGCACAGAAGTTGGCAAAGGAACTTCACACTGAAGCTATTTTCCCACCCATTCAAGGATACAAGAGTCACTGAAGAAGAAAACATTTTGATTACGAGGCACGGGATAATCCCGTTAGAGACCCCAAAGAAAAATTCAAAGTTGAATTCTTTAACCAGGTGCTAGATTGTGCAATACAGTCAGCTGAAGAACGTTTCATGCTGCTCAAAGAACACAGCAGTATATTTGGGATATTGTATAATATTCCAGAACTCCTCACTATACCTGAAGAAGACCTACACCAGCAATGCAGGGCACTAGAGACAGTGTTGACACATGATGACATGCATAATATTGATGCGAGTGATTTAGGTGATGAACTGAAAGTCCTTTCAAGATACATTTCAGCAGAATCAACTCCAAAGACTGTTCTGGAATATATGTGCACAAATAAGATGACCACCCTCTTTCCAAATGCTTTTGTTCCTCTGCGCATACTTCTAACGCTTCCTGTAACAGTTGCCAGTGGAGAACGCAGCTTCTCCAAGCTGAAGTTAATAAAAACACATCTACGCTCCACAATGACACAGGAGAGGCTGGTTGGCCTTGCAACCATCTCAATAGAGCATGAGCTGGGCAGACTGTGGACCTTCAGGAAGCAGTTCAAATCTTTGCAACCAAGAAGGTATGGAAAGCAGCTCTTTGATTATTCAAACAGATAAAAATGCCAGTGTTTACTATGCAGACAAGAAAAGTTACATTTGCTGTTCAGGTGTTTGAAAGTTAAGTGTTACTTAAAATTTCTGAAAAGGGCATTTTAAGTTGTTAGTTCTCCTTTATTGGGGTAGGTAGCAAAGCAGTACAATGAGAGGAGTAGAACAGGGAGAAGGGAGTATTGAGACCTTTCAAAGTTTTGGCCCAAGCAAGGGGAAATGGGGGCATCATTTGAGCTCCCCGCCTTAGGTGCCAAAATGTTGTGGGCCGGCTCTGGGCAAATAACCCAATTGGTTTAAGCTGTCAGGGCCAGATACCCACTGAGGATTGTGGGGACTTGTGTTCTCCTTCCGCGGGGTAGGTTTTCTGGAGAAGGAGATTGATGCAGTAAGGGGAAGTGAATTGGCCCCAAGGCCACACTTGTGAGTCTGTATCATAATACATATGCACATGGAGGTGCACTAAGGTTGTAAAAGCAACTTTAATTCTGGCATTTCCTTTTTAAAGAGCTGCTCTACACACAGTCTTTTTGTACCTATATAACTATTTTGGTTAGGGGTGTATTAATTATTTTTTACCTAAATAGGAGTTGTACCAGGACAACTAGTATATTTTTATAAAAGTGCCTTACACCAATATAGCCTATTCCCCTCCCTGCACTGGCATGTACTTTTATAGTGATGTAATTGTGTCGCTACTAGGGGGATTGTACTGCTTTAACTATACTATAGAGCTCAAGCAGAACAACTAACTAAACTGAAAAAAAAGTGAGGCTCTTGCCAACAGTGAAGAGAGTTTGCCTCCCAACAGGAAAAATGACAGATACTTGGCACTCAGATACTATGGTGAGGGGCACCAACTGAAGAACCTAGATAAATAACTCCCTGTGCCATGTAGAATAATGAATGTCAACGCAGAGGTTTCATGGGGTTGCTTGTCCCTTTAAGGGGAGTCTGGGCCCAGGCTACACATGAGGAGTTAATTTGAAGGGAAAGAGCTCATATAGGCAGTTAATTGACTATCAGGCACCTGGCCCTGATAAAAGGCCCTCAGGGCTCAATTGCAAGCACTTGCTCCTGGAGACAGGAGCTCTTTGCTGCTGCAGGAGAAGATGCGCTAGAGCCTGTTAAACTCTCGAAGCTGACAGCTAAAAGGACTGAGTAAAAAGGGGCGATCTTTGGGGGGAAGAGAAGCTGATTGAGGGGTAAGGCTGGTTCTGAAACATAACTTGGGTCCATATGAAGAGCTCCTCCTTATCTGAAAAATGAGTTTATTTGCATAATAACCAATGATGGGAGGGGGTTGTGAACTCCGGGTTCAAGGAGAGTGAGACTTTGAATTATAACCCAGCACCAAGAAGGAGGTCTGGAAAATTCCCCTTAATCTGAGGGAGAATCTAGAGGCCAGGCCTGAAATCTCTTCAGGCCCAAGGAGGAGGTCTGGGAAGATTTATGAACCTCAGAGGGAGCTCTTAGCTGATTAAATTATATTAGACCTTACCAGAAAGGGAATATTGTTTAAAGTCTCTGGATGCAAGTAGTTTATTTTGGAACCCTGAGGGTGTGATGCCTGCAGAAGTATGCTGTGCCACAAAGGGTCATGATCTGGGATGTTCCCTTCTTGCAAGAGAGCAGAACATGGCAGTCGTAGGAAGAGATTTCCTCATTATTCAATCTTGTGAATGCACATAGCTTCATTAATACTGAGCAGTACACCAACCTTACAGGGGAAAAAAAAGTGTGGAAAAGGCTAAGCTCCTTAGAAATTTACCACAATAGTGGGCTGCAAAAGTTAACATGTAACATGATATTTGGTCTCAGAAAAAAATATTTACAGTAAGCAGCAGTGGGTATGGTTATAAATAGCCATTGAAATTAACTAGAAAACTAGCTTTTAGAGAGAAATGTCACTGTCAGACTTTGGTTTGTCTCATCCAAGTCAACAAACCTCCTTAATTAGAAAACTAGCAGCCATACCCAAAGTAGCAGAGCTGCTTTCTGAGGACAGTTTGACAGCTTTTAGAAAACAGCTTGAGGAAGATTTGTAGTTTACAACTTCAGCAGCCCAAGAAGTGACACTGGATTAAAGCTGCTCCTACTCTACCCAACACCACCATTTGCTGATGGACCTATTCAGCCCTAGTATCCATTGAAGTACCTGTATCATCCTACAGAGATGTTGCTGTCTGCCAATGGTAAGTTAAGCAGGAATAGCTTTTCTATCTATAGCGTTTCTTTTTCTAAAGCTTTTCTTTGTTTATGGATTTGTTTGTATGCAACAGCATCAAGAACTGTTTGGCCCCACAACTTGAGTCCAATTTTGTAATACACTATCATGGTCATCAGAATAAATTGTTGTCTTGGTGTAAATCTTTGAAGAGGATATCTGTGCCTGATGGCCTTAAAAGAAAGAATCAATGGTGCGGTGATTTGTGGATTTTCTGGCGTCTCTCAGCTGTGATGGGGGAGGAGGGGTGTGAGGGTTCATAATGCACTCTATCATTCACTTTCCTACCGAAAACAGGGTGAAGAGAATCCTTTTTTCTCAAGGCCTACAACACATGCTCCATAGGAACAGGATAAAATTTCATCTGGTCTATTTAACGTACTCGCCCATCTAATTACAATGTGGGTCATCAGCCCACTTCTTTGTTCAGAATCACTCCAGTTACAAAATAATAGCTCCAAAGCATACCACAAATGACTCAAATTGCAAACCACAAAGGATTCAATAAGAGAGTTCATAATAGAACTTCAGCATAGTCACTAAAATAGCAATGTGAGTCTGAAAGTATCAAAGTAAGAATAATACAGAAGAACAACAATGCAGAGTGTAACTCTCAACGATTGGTTTCTTTGTCAGAGTCCAGGTCTTGATGATTTTCCAGCTTGCTTTCATATATTTTAAGGGGTAGGTTTACAACTGTAATAAGAGTTTGCTCTCACCAATGACCCCCAGTTTTGCTGAATAGAAAAGTATTGTTTTTAATTTCTCTGTCTGAAAAACCATCTTTGTAACTAAAGTCCTGATCAGTGACACCTCGTCATGAAAAATACAAAATAATAAGAATAGTAGATTTGCACAAAAGTAATAGAAGGAATAATTTGGACTGATTTACTAGACATGGTGCCCAAGAAAGTAGGACACTACCTTGAATTTTCAGATCCCAAGGGGAGTTTGCCAGGCTCGCAGTAATGGGCTAATTTCATCTGTAAAATGTCATCTTCTATGTAGAAATCATTGAAAGCCAATATACTTGGAGCACCCAATACTATTTTTTTTACAATTATTTTTCCAGGAAGTTTCTTTAAGGGAGAACCTTTCCCCTCCTCTTACCTTAAGAGTAATTAATTTATTCCAATTGCTAAGAGAGTCTGTGGTAAGGCAAGGAATAAAACCCTGGCCTCCAGCTTCCAAATCCTAACCCTTAATCTAAAAATATGTTCTTCTTTCCCAGGACACTAGTTCTATATTGTAGATCTTTTTAAAAACTCTTGCAGTGTTGGGTTTGTCATTGGCTCCAGAGGAATTTCACTAGCTCATAATAAAATGTTTAATAAAATATCCTGTAGTCTGTTTGATAAGGTATGTTGGGGTAATCTTTACTTTGATAAGAGGCAGCAAAATTATTAACAGAATGAAAATCTATAGGGATACATGAAATAGAATTGTGAATTTTCCTAGATCACAATGAAGTAAAGACCCTGTAGAGAAACTACTAGTTGTGTATCTTTGATATTGATGAGCAAACATGCCATAACAATAGCCTCGATGTCTAACTGTACATAAGTGGATTAAAATGCATTTGTTACTTAATTTGAGTATCCACAAGATATAACCTTATGAGAGACTAAAGTCAACTTAAATATAAAATACTTCTCAAGGGAAAAAATTAGGTTGGCTTAACTTCCTTGGATGTCTTCCAAAATAAGACTATTGTACAGTATACTGGACTACTCATTCTAAGTTACTGAATGGAACAAAAAAAGTGGAGTATCATTTTTTAAATTAGTCTTTGGTCAAATCTTCTTCAAAGCTTCAGAAGAGGCTCCCAATCCTAGGTAAACAAAGCAGCACAGATGGGACCACTGTGGGTGGAATTACTGAGGAGGCTGGTTCTAAAAGAGCAGAAGATTTCTCTCCTGCTTTAAAAAAGCTGGTGGTGGCGGCAATGCAAGCACTACCCTTCAGCCCTTCAAAGGTAGGAAATCAAGTTTCTGCCATGCTGGAGGGAGCAGAGCTGGAGAAGAGAAATGGGAATTGGAGAAATTTGTATTAAAGACATTGGCAGGTGGAGATTAATGTTACAGAACCACAGGATCAGTGCTACACCCCATCTTTGGAACAGTCTCTTGGAGGAATCCCTTCAATGTGCCAGACCCCTAAAATGTCTCTCTTCCCTCAGGGTACCTGTGACGGCGCACCCCCTAAGGCTTTATGGAAATATGCTTATGAATGTATATTTGACATAACTGAAATATGTTTTATGCTACATATGCCATGTAACATCTCTGTAAAGGTTATGATCTACTGAATCTATTCATCCTATTTCTATGCATGTATCATTTTTGTATTTGAAGTTATGAATATTGGCTGTGTACTTGCTTGATTTTTAAGTAGCCGTAGCAAAGCATTTGTTCAGTTTCTTGAGAAAGAAATGTGCAAATTAAGTACCCAATCAAGAAACACTTAACGAACAATGGATCCTGGAAGGCTCCAATCCACATAAGAAGTCTTCCTGGAGACATTCAAGATAACATGGGCAATGGCTGCTGCCTGTAAAAACTGAGTCATGCATGGACATGTAACTTGTCCATGTGGCTCCAAAACTCCATCTTGGAGCTGGACTTTGCATAGGAGAGAGGAGGGGATCTCCACTCACAAGAGAAAGTCTATTTAAGCCTGTGGGAGATCCCTCCATTTTGTCTTCAGCTGGCTCAAGAGAGAGCCTCTCCACCCACAAGGATACCTGAAAGAAACCGGAACAAAGACCAGTAACTACAGAAGGTGTGAATGATTACTGGACCCAGACTAGAAGAAGACTAGTCTATAAAAGGAAGCTTACTGGAACACCTCTGAGGGTGAGGTTTTATCTGTATTCAGTTTTCTCACTGTATTAGGCATAGACTTGCATATTTTATTTTGCTGGGTAATTCACTTTGTTCTGTCTGTTACTACTTGGAACCACTTAAATCCTACTTTCTGTATTTAATAAAATCTCTGTTTACTTAGTATTTAACCCAGAGTATGTATTAATACCTGGGGAGGCAAACAGCTGTGCATCTCTCTATCTATACAGGGTAAACTCATAAGCTTTTCTCACCCTGTTGGATATTGTAGTTCTTAATATACAGGTTTGTTCCTTAAACCTGGGCAGTCTCCTCTGTTGGAGTCTTCTGAGTGTATTTTGTTGCTTGCAGCATATGTGGGGACAAGAGAAAGGCCAAGCATGTGGCTACTGTGTTATGTTTTATACCCTCAGTCCCATGTGAGTCCCCAGGCAAGGCTGAACAATTCCCCTGGTGTGACCTTATGCAGGTAAATCATTGAATTGTAGCTCCCTTGCTGGACAATGGCTGTTGATGGTGGTTTGACACCTGCCCAGGCATTGGTTACTTTCCTTATTGTCTCTGGAGAGCTAGTATCTGGGTGCTTTCCAAACCCATAGTATATTTTAGTGACAACCATATAACACAATTCTCATAACTTCATATGCATTAATTTTGTACATATTTAGATAGAACAGTGACTTTCAGCAGATCATAACCTTTTCCCTGATACCTCACGCAGCCTGCTTTATATGCAATATCAAATTATATATAAATGAGGAATATGGGGGTTACAGGATGCTCCCCCAAGGTACAGAATGTCACAGAAGCATTAAACATTCATAATTTGCTAGACAATTTTATCCTGATAAAATGTGTGTGGCAACATTGTACGTGAAGTTATAAGCTTCCCCTGTATAACACACATTTTCCAAACCCCACACAGCCTTGGTGAGGCTGAAGCTGGCAAATAGGGCTGTCCTAAACCAAGGAATGGGTGCTTGACTTAATTTGTATTTAAGCAGTAAACAGTCATCAGAGAAGGAAAACACAGTTTAAACACGTGAAGAATACTGGCAGGTAATATCCTTCCACATAGACTCACTCTAGCTCCTGGGTCTCTGCTGGAAATGATTTTTCAATAGGGAGACTGAAATGATAATGAGGGACAAACATCCCAAGGCACCCCTTTCTCTCTTCCTGTCCATCACATTCGCTGCATCTGAGTAGACAAAGAAAGCACCCATTGAACTCTGGGGAAGGGGTCCTGACTTAGTTTGGTCAGTAAGACTGCTGAAAGAATGGGGTAAGAACTTTGTTCTGAATCTAATAGAGTTTTGTGTTAGGCATCTGTAAGCATTTTATCTCTATTTTTCTTGTAACCATTTCTGACTTTTATGCTTCATTACTTGTACTCAAAATCTCTTTGTAACTAATCAACTTTAACACACTGGATTAAACAAAACCATAAAAAAACCTTAAGTGTCTGGGTAACATCATTTGGGGTAACAAATTGTGTGCATACTGTTCCCTTAAAGGAACAACACTCAATACATTTATACTGCCTAGGAGAGGGCTGGCCAGTACAGTACATACAGTTCTTGGGGAAGATCCAGGACTGGGGGTATGTTGAGATGTCTTTATGTCAGGGCTTGTTGGGATCCAGGAATAGGGAATGCTCTCATCCAGCCTATGGATGAGGGATGCCATCTCTCTCCTTAGAACCATTTGCTATGGGCACTTGGGGCTCATGCCTCCATGAGGGAGGTGTTATCTTCCATTAAGCCCTACTGAAGAGCCAACACTCCCTGGTTTGACAGGATGAGGTCCCAAGCTGGACTGGCTGTGGACTGCATCTGGATGTGAGGCTGGGATAGGTTCTGGAACCTGGAAGACAGATGGGGAGGAAGCTTCTGTTCATTTTACATCCAGGGACCTCACAGAAGATGACACAAGTGGAAAGGGGAGAATAAAGAGAAGCTAAGCCCTAGGGGGAAGGAATTATACTGGGACCCAGTTAAATTGTCAGCTCTTCCCCAGGTTTTAGTGTAGGACCTAATGGACAAAAAGTGGCTAAATACAACCCCACTCCTCCAGTCATGGGTGTAACAGGAGAGAAGGCTGATTCCCTGAGAGAAGGCAGGGTATGGAACAGCTGCTAGGGATGGGAGCTGGGCTTCCTGGCAGAGTCCAGGAACCAAAGCACAGCATCTGCAAGGAAGGGATTCCCCACAGAGGGGTAACATCCTCTTTCACAAAGGGGGAGTCTCCCTGTGGTGGGCCTGGCACCACAGCGCCTCTTTGTGGCAGGGGTAGTATGGGGTGTCGGCACCTCACCACTCTCCAGTCCTTGCGTTCACCTCTCTAAGGGCGATTGGTTGTGGCCCCTTGGCCTTCTTCCCCACTACCACCGCTGTCTGGTGGGGTAGCGCGGCCTAGCGGCCGGAGTCCATACAATCCCCCTTCACAGGCGGGGAAGCACAGCCTAGTGGCCGGAGTCCATACGATCCCCCTTCACAGGCAGGGAAGCACAGCCTAGCGGCCAGAGTCCATACGATCCCCCTTCACAGGCGAGGTTTCAGGTAGTGCCTCAGCTTGGCTGACTCCCAGATCCTGGCTCACAGGCCCTCCCTCTGGAGGAGCTAGCAGAGTGCATCCTTCTCCTCCAGCAGTCAGCCCAGACTGAGCTGATCTGCAGGCTTTTATATCTGTTCTCCAGTTGGAGCATGCCCAGCAGAGCTTCTGGGGCATGGCTTCCTCTGCTAGGAAGGAAGGGTTAACCCCTGCTGTACCAGTGCGGGGCCGCTCTGCCCTGTCACACTCCTCCTGAAACTTTATTAATCCTATGGCCTGTTCCCATCTCTGCCCACCCCACCCCCCACGTCAGCAGCTCCAGCTACCGAAGAAAGCAAGGACCAGAGGCTCCTGCTCCTGACCAGAGGAGTAGGTTGATGATCTACCCAGATGTGAGTGTTGGCCTTCCCCATGCCCATGGTCTATACTCCATGCAGGAGAGCGCACAGGAACTGCAATTCCTGTTCCGGATCTAGGGGTGGCTTCAGTTTGCTGGCAGGAGACTATATGTGAGACCTTTCAGTTGCGGGGCATGGAGGTTTGAAGAATATGGGGCAAGGAGGGAAGGGATTTGGGAAGCAAGAGCAGAGGATCAAACACTTTCTAAATGTGCATCAGGATTATCCCCACTTCAGAGATGGAGAAAGTGAGACACCAACTGGGAGAGTGACCTGGCCAAGATCACGCTACCACTCAGCAGCAGGGCTGCAGTACAACCCATTCCTTGTTCTCATCACTGGACCCTGCTGTATGACCCTCCTCTACCATAGCTATCCTGACACTGCTGGAGTCAAATCAAGCCCCTAGCCAGGAGAGAGGGACTGTTCCCACCCGCTCTGCCAAAGGAGGGGTACAGCCACTGGTGGGAGGAGACCTGGGAATGGGAGGGACAGTGACTCCTGCCTCTGGGCCTGAGCAGCACTGGGGTTAGGGGATCCATGCGGGAGGGTTCTGGAACCTGAGGGTGCACGTGGGCATCATGAGCTATAGACACTGGCGCTGGGCACAGAGTCCAAGGGCAGCTCCTCAGACAACTCCTGTGATGCCCAAAGGAAAAAAACACAGGAGCATGAGAGATTCAGGCCCCACTGACCCATGGGCACTTCCCATAGAAGAGGCTACACATTGCTCCAGCCACAGCCAGCAGGATTCCACCCACAAGCTGGGTCCCTTCTCTAATCTCCTCCCAGCCCCACAGCTTCCTCTCCACCCCAGCCTCAGCAGACCCCTCCCATCTCCCTATTCTCCTCACCACTCTCCAATACCAGGCTATTTCCATAATGGAAGCAGGCTTGTACCAGAATTCACTCACCGCTAGGTCCTGTCAAGGCCTGGTGTCACAGCTTTCTTGCTGGGCTAGCACCCCCGCCCATAGTCGCTCTGGCAGTTTGTTGGCTGGGAACTCAGCCCTTCAGCCAGGTGACCGTCCTTCAGTCCTGCAGCAGGACAAGCTTCCCCTGCCCACGTGCCTCAGCTCCTGCCTGGTCAGTCGCCATCACCAGTCAATCCTTGACCTCCCAGGCTGCCAGTGATGGGAGCAACTCTGGATGGTAATTTGGGTGACATGGCCACTAGGCCACTGGGAACTGGGTGCGGCCCTGTGGGGCAGGCAAGAAAGGCTCACAGAGGCACTTAGGGGACTCTCCTGCCCGTCCCAGGAGCGATAGCACCATGTCCTAAGTCCATGAGGAAGTAACACTTATAATTAGCCTTGCTAAAGAGCTGGGTTGGAGCTGCTCAGGGGACAAACTGTCTCCCTCCTGCCTCATGGAAGTGAATTCATCTCTCTTCCCAGTAGCACCTGCTCTGACTCACATTCTCCACCAGGCTTCTTGCTGCCAGGCCAGCGAATGGCCATAGGATGGGAATGAGGTCCTGGGCCCCTCCCCAATCTCCTGAGTCTAATGCAGCTGTTTACCTTGTCCCCCATCAGCTGCTGGGCTTCCCCCAGGAGGGAGCAGGCGAGGAGCAGCCCAGCTTGGCTGACACGCAGCAGGGAGTCGTGGATGGCCAGCACTGCTGTCCAGAGGAAGAATCTTCTCTGCCCCTCCGAGAAGAACTTGCCGAAGACCTAAAACCAACAGGACATGAGGCTTTAGCAGATTCCCCAGAGCCAGGCTCCAAATCCTGGGTCTAGAAGGGCATCACCCTCTAGTGGCCCCAAGAGGCAGCCACTGCAGGGGACCCAGCCACCCACACTCCCTGAGCTGTCTCATATCCTGGCAGAATGTCCTTACCTCCCCCACCCTGGCCGTGTTCCTGTAGCCCAGGAGCCTGCTGTCCTGGTGCCAGTCCCAGCACCGCAGATCTTTGGCCTCATGGATGGTCAGCCCTGGGAAAGAGACACACACATTTGTCATTCTGGTTGCAGTGCGTGTGTCCTTCCGATCCCATTGGTGGCTGCACAGTGGGCAGAGTCCTCGCTGCGTGCCTGGCCCAACAGAATTGCAGGGGAAGGGTGTAGAACAGAGAAAGAGACAGACAGAGACTCAACCTCCAGCCGGGGTCAGCCTGAGAGAAATTGGCTGGGGTCCCAGTCTCACTCTTCTATCGGCTGCCATTTCCCAGCTGGGTTCCTTACCCCTCTGGTGCAGCAGCAGCTGGTAGAGCCGGTAACCCCCCTCCCTGGCCTGCCGGCTGAGGTCCTTGGCTGGGTCACTGATGAACAAAGCCAGCTGTGCCACATGGTGACCCAGCCTGGGGAACTCTGCTGAGTTCTAATGGAAGGGAGAGGGAGAGAAGACTCCATCAGCATTTTCCAGTCAGCTCCTAGTTCCCCCCTGGGCCAGGAGTCTCCTTCCCCTCAGCCCCTCTGCAGGAGATGCTGGGGAAGAGGAGCTAGAGCCAAACCCTTAATTTTCTCGGCCCGCAAGGGAGCCTGGAGCACAGGGATGTGGGCAGGGCCCTCCATGAGGATTTGCTTCCCCAGCTGCTCCAGGATGACAGGAAGGCATGAACCTGGAGCATGGTCCCCTTAAAAGCCCAGAGTCACCACTGAACCAGGACAAGAAGAACTTGACTCAAGCCAAGCTCATTCTCTGCTCTGACTCTGCCTCCACAAGAGGAACACTCCTAACCCACAGCCCCTGTAGCAGCAGATCCTACAGCCAGTTGGAGCCAGCCCGCCTAGGCCTGCAGTCAGGAAGCTGGGGTCAGAGGTCACTTACGTCAAATTCAGGGAGGGTGATGGTGGATCTGAGCAGGCCCATGCTGCTCCTAATGGCCCTGGCTCTCTCCTGCGACACCCTGGACACGATCCAGAAGTTGACGTGCTGTAGGGGAAAGAGGCAGGTCAGGATCAATGGGCAGGTGCACGTGTTGTGCAAATGACATACACCCCTCCCCAACCCCAGGATGCTGAGACATTCTGAGCGGGGTGGAATATCTGATTCATTGATCGCAGAGCTTTAGAAGGGGATTGTTGCCCCCAGGACAATGCCTGTATTCTGCAGGTCACAACTTGTCATTGTCTCTCTAGATTGGGACAATGCTCAGTGTCGGGGCTGGTCCCATCCTCCCTGAACTCCTGATTCCTGAACAGCTCACCAGGAAGAAGACAGACCTCTGACCCCTCCCTGGCTCTCAAGTCCTTGGCTGGATGAAGGTAGTGACTGTGAGCACTCCCCCCAGGAATCTCAGGGCCTGTTGGAGAGAAGGGCTGATTTCCTTGGGTCCTCCTATTTCTCTAGGAAGGAGCCTGTGCCTCGTCTGTGAGAACCATCTCTTGGAGCTCACGGGAGGGGTTCAGACTCTCACTCCGCAAGCCAGCCAGGGGCCCTGTAGTTAGTGCTCAACAGAACCAGGCAGAGCTCTGGCTTGAAGTCCCAGCTCCTTCCTCTGTCCTTCAAGGAGGAAGGGGCTGACACTGCATTGCACCGACTGCCCTGACCCAGGACGGGCCACTGGGGACCCAGCTAGGAGGACAGACTGGAAAATGGATCTAAGAGTTAAGGTTAAATTGCCCCCACCTCTCTCATGGGGCTCACCTCCAAGATGTAGTGGAGCCTGTCGGTGTCTGGGGACTCTGCCAGCAGGTTCCCCAGAATGGCATCCAGGAGGTCTGGCAAGACCCTATTCAGATCCTGCAAAGCAAGGGAGAGCCATGGGTCAGAGTTAGGGAATCTGGGGCTATACCTGCCACAGGATGGGAAGAGGGGCCTCTGGGAAGCACTGGTGAGACCCCCAGACACGTATTCTGGCCTCTCTCATTCACATCCCACTGCAGGCAATTAGCCAGGATTCATAGCAGGATGACAGCTGGTTCTTCAATCCATGAGTTTAGCATGATCTACCTAGACTTAGGTGGTGTCCTTCTCCGTGCCCAGGGTGAAGATGGCATGCAGGGCAGCTCACAGGAGGTGGGTCTCCAGTTCTGGCTCCAGGACAGGTGTCATGGTGCTGGCAAGAGAGAGGAGCCGGCATTAGACTGTGAAGTGCAGGGATGGGGACTGGCACCAACGCGGACGTGAAACTGCAGGGAGCTAGGCAGAGGCTGGCGAGAATGGAAACCGAGCCAGGGAATGACAAGGCCAAGGCCTCACAGACAGACAGTGGCAGGACAGGAATAGCGCCTGTTCCCTGGACCCTGCTGCCCCTCCTGTATCTGATCCCGGAAGTAAGACTCTCCCCAAGGCCTCTGTAATGTTACTGGCATGAAAAGAACAGCCCAGCCAGGAGAGAATGAACCCTCCTGCCACCTCTGCCAGAGGTGCCACTCTTGGGAGGTGACCTGTGACTGGGAGGGGCAGTGACTCCCAGCCTTGGGCCTGAGCAGGTTAGGGGAGCCGGGTCGGGTGGTCTTGGTACCTGAGGTTGCTCACAGAGATCAGGGAGTTGGCTAGGACAGTGCCAGGTGGAGAGTTATCAGGAAGCTCCTCAGTGAGCTCCTGTGAGACCCAAAGGAGACAAAGGAGCGTGTGAGAGTCAGGCCCCACTGACACTTCCAAGTGAGGAGATTACCCAGCCAGCACCCCACATGGACAGCAGGATCCCCCCACCTGCCTCCCGCTCCTCCCATATTTTCCTGTCCATCAAACATGTCCCGCTCCCAGGATTCCTGCTCAGCTTAGTCCCATTCCCCTTCTTCCGTTCTGCTTGTCAAAACTTCCCCCATCCAACACCATCCCAACTACCAAGCTGGGACCATCTGATTCCTTGTCCCCCAGCCTCAGCTGCCCCTCCAGCTCCACGATTCCCCCACTGCCGACTAGTGACAAATCTCAGAATTTCTCCCATCTCTTCTCCCCAGTCCTCAGCCCCAGCAATCCCTGCCCTCAGCTGCCCCCTCCAGCTCCACCCAGGACCCATCCATTGGCCTGGGGAGACCCCTGCCCCTCCATGTCTCTGTCCTCCCTCCAGCTGCCAGGAGCCGTGTCTCACTCACCACAATCCTCTCCACCACAGCCGCCTTGCAGCAGTGCGGCTCCAGTGTGTCCTGCCCTCTCTGCTGTGCAGTGAGACACGCGGGGTGGATGGCGTGCAGGAACATGAGCTGCTGGGCCTCATCCTGCATCCACCAGGAGTAGGGTTAGGGGAGAGAGAGCCATTTAGCCAGGGACCTCCCTGCTCCAGCCACATCAGCTGCAGGACTCAGGCCCCAATGCGGGATAATGGGGACCCATCCATTCTCCAAATCACCCACGACTCCTACACAAGCAGAGTCAGGAACTGGGACAGTGCCTGTGGGGGGAAGAGACCCTGGCTGGTGTGTGGGGGTCCCAGATCATGGAGGAGAAAGGTCCCCATTAGGGATGGTGGATCATTAGGGACAAGACCCTCTGCAGGGGGTTGGAGTGCTGGGAAGGGGCAGGACAATCTCGGTTCCAGCACAGCTGGGGAACGTTTGTACCTTTTCTCGGCCCTGGAGCTGCTCTCAGATGTTCTTGAGAGCAGCCTCCCCTGTGGCTACATCCACCCATTCCTCCTCCTGCTCGTCCTCTGAGTCCCTGGGGGTCACTGCACCAGGGACAGAAGAGGACAGGGTGATTCCTACTTCCACTCAGGGGAAGGACAGGGTCATGGTGAGGAGAGCAGGGTTAATGTCCCCACTTCCCAGCTCAGGGACCCAGGGCACATCGGGCCCCACACTCCCTCCTCTCAGCAATGTGCCTTCAGGAGCCCATAGCAGAGGGCACTATCCTGGACTCCCTAGGAGGTGTCTGCCCCCTACCCCGGAGCATCAGAGACCAAAGTGCCCCCACTCTCCCGTTTCCCTTGCTGCAGGGGCAGCTGTGTGACTGCTGCTGGTGCAGTGACAGGACTCAGAGGATCCCTGGGGGTCAGTGAGGCTCAGGCCAGACACCTGGGCTGGGGACCCGCCCCCATAGCACTGGTCGAGTGCCTGGGCCAGGGTGTCCACAGCCCCCTCCTCACTCCTCCCTGAGCCCAGTCTGTCCCCTCACCTGGAGCAAAGTAGCGGCGCCCATCGGCCTCGCTGCTGCCTGAGTCCCAGGCACTGCTGCTCTCCCATGGGGAGTGGGCCGAGCTGCTGGTGCTGGGATACGGATCCTCCACCTCCTGCCCTGGGGAGGCTGGAAGGTCCTCAGTGACCGGGCAGGGCGATGCCTCCTGCTGGAATCAGGTCTGGGCTCCTGGGACCAGAGCTATGCACACAACAAGCCCCAGAGCCACTCTGTCCAGCTCCCCTCCTGGGCTGGGTACTACCTGCCCAGTTGCATCCTGAGCCAGCTCTATTTTGGCCTGGCTGGTGCCTCTCCCACCTTGGCGCCTGCACCGGGAGCGGGTTTCCTCTGCCAGAAGGCTGGGCACTTCCATCTCCTGGCCTGGCCGGGAGCTCCTTCCCCGCCAGCGGGGACGGAGGGGCTGCTCTGCTCCTGGGGAAGGTGGCAGCTGCTTCCCTCAGGCTCTGGGACCAGCTGCAGAGCCTTCTTCCTGAACATCCTCAGGAGCCTGGATATCCTGGAACCGAGCGGGGAGCAGGCGTGAGTCTGGGGTCACGGCAGCCTCTCACTAACGGGCCTTTTCGGTCCCTCCCCATCCCTGCTGCAGTCAGAGCAGCTCCTCCTCCCTTCACAGGGTGAAGGAAGTGCAAGCTACACACACGGGCAGAGTTTATTGCATGATCTGCTCCCAACATTCCCCCTTGTAATACCTGGTGCTGCAATAACCGGGAGTCTCATCTTTCTTCTTCGAGTGCTTGCTCATATTGATTCCAATTAGGTGTGTGCGCGCCGCGTGCACGTTCGTCGGAAGATTTTTACCCTAGCAACACTCGGTGGGTCAGCTGGGTCGCCCCCTGGAGTGACGCCACTATAGTGCCGAATATATACCCCTGCCGACCCAATGGCCCTTCAGTTCCTTCTTACCGCCCGTGTCGGTCGTTGGAACAGTGGAGCACGGCTTAGCTGACCTCCACTTCCCTAGCTACTCGTAGTTCTCTCGTTAATACTTGTATATATAGTTCAGATTTATATAGTTGTAGTTAACTTTATTCGTTTATAGAATAGTTAGTGTATATAGTTCAGAGGGGTTCGGGGATTATCCCCTTCCCCGCACCCGGTGCTGGGGCCTATGCCCGGTTCACCAGGTTTCAAACCATGCTCGGCCTGCCACAAGCCGATGCCAACAGGAGATCCCCACGACTCCTGTCTTAAGTGCCTCGGGGAATCTCACCTAACAGATAAGTGCTGCATTTGTAAGGCCTTTAAGCCGAGAACAAAAAAGGAGTGGGACTTTCGTCTCAAGCAGCTCCTGATGGAGGCAGCTCTTACTCCTCCGCCCTTGGCACCGAGCGCTGGACAGTCTTCAAGAAGCGCTCCCTCGGCACTGGATCGTGCCGTTACCGCCAAGGCCTCTCGGCACCGGCCGTTGCCGGCACCGACGTCTGCTCGGCACCGATCCCTCTCCCCGAGGGCGAAGAGGCACAAAACTCCTGCTGCGTCCGCGCCACCTGCTCAGCAGCCAGAGCGCTTTACTAAGTCAGACCGCCCGGCACTGATACCTGCCGTGGCACCGACAACATCGGCACCATCGATTCCGGCCACGCAAGAGCCGTTGAGTCCGGTGCTTGAAAGCTCCCCGGTGCAAGCCGTGGTTGAGCTCACTATTCCCTCCATGCCGGAGACATTTTCCACGGCGAGGGAGTTGATTGCAATGACAGAGTCTGCGCTGCCTCAACCCCCAGCACCGCCGGTGCAGGTTATACAGTCGATAGGCAAGCCTGTCTTGATCAGACCATCCTCCGTCGGCACCACAGCGCGGCACCGTTCACGATCGTGGTCCCGCAGATGCTCTCGGTCCCGTCGCCAATCCAGGTCCTGACGCTGCTCGCAGTCCCGGCACCGTTCTCCATTTTGGTACCGGTCGTACTCGCGGCACCGGTCAGCGTCCCATTCACTGGCCCGGTACACTTGGCACCGCTCCAGCTCCCGGCACCGCTCCAGGCACCGTGACTCTCGTAGCCACTCCCGTTGTCGAGCCTCGAGATCTCGGTCGACCTCCCGGCACCGCTCCGGTCGCAGGTCCCGATCTCACTCCCGGTACCGGTATGCCTCCTGGTACCGATCCCCGGTGCCGCGTAGAGCAACACCAGCTAGAGAGGGAGACTCTGCCTAGGGCTTTTCAGCTCCTCCATGGCCATCCAGACATGCATCAGTGTCGTCCCATGCGGGCAGTTCATACGCACAGGACCGTGATTCGGATGTGCCCACCAGAGTCTTCCAGGAGCCCCAGGCCCAGGACCCTGGCCCCCATCAGTGGTCATTCTGGACACCTTGGGCATACCACCAGGCCCAAGGCGTACCTGTGATCCCATCTCGCTCTGTTCCGTCAGAGCATCGGGTGCCAGAGGCAACAGTTAGCCGTCCCCCTCCGACCGGTACGGAGGAAGCCCCGGTTCAGCCACCGGACTCCCAGATCCCACTGGAACAGGAGGTCATCCAGGAGCACGAGCCCACGCAGGACCCGCTTGTCCCCGGCCTTTCTTCTTCCTCCTCCCCAGATGAGGCGGTGGCAGGAATGTCCTCCTCGGGCCCTCCTCCAATCGACTTGAGGGCCCATCAGGACCTCCTGAGACGGGTGGCACTCAATATGAACATCCAAGTGGAGGAAGTCTCAGAGATAGAGGATCCGGTCGTAGACATTCTGTCGGCTGACGCCCCCACTAGAGTGGCCCTACCGTTCATTCGGACGATCCAAGCCAATGAGGATACCATCTGGCAGTCTCCAGCCTCTATCCTGCCTGCGGCCAGGGGAGTCGAACGCAAGTATATGGTACCCTCCAGGGGGTACGAGTACCTATATGTACATCCTCCCCCTTGCTCCCTTGTCGTCCAGTCCATAAATGAGAGGGAACGCCGTGGCCAGCAGGCACCAGCCCCTAAATCGAAGGAGGCTAGACGAATGGACTTACTGGGCCATAAAGTGTACTCGGCAGAGGCCCTGCAACTCCGCGTAGCAAACCAGCAAGCCCTGCTTAGCCGCTACAATTACAACACCTGGGTGGCGGTGGGCAAATTTACTGAGTTGGTTCCTCAGGACTCCCGTCAAGAGTTTGCTGCCCTCTTGGAAGAAGGGAAGAAAGTGGCGAGAACTTCCCTCCAGGCCTCGTTGGATGCAGCTGACTCCGTTGCCAGGACTCTGGCCTTGGGTGTTGCCATGAGGCGCATTTCATGGCTCCAGGTGTCGGGCCTTCCCCCGGAGCTGCAGCATACTATACAGGACTTGCCCTTCGATGGCAAAGGCCTGTTCTCTGAAAAAACTGACCCTAGGCTACAAAGCCTAAAGGACAGCAGGGTCACTATGCGCTCTCTTGGCATGCACACGCCGGTGACTCAGCGCCGGCCTTTCCGTCGCCAGCCCCACCGCCCTTACCCTGCGCCTAGACAAAGACAGGACTTTGCCAGCAGGCGTGGCCGAGGCGGTCGTAGGTGTCAGTCAGGGCCCCAAGGGGGCCAAAATCAGGGTCCCTCTAAACCACCAGCAGGGTCAAAGCCAAACTTTTGAAGGCACACCCAAGGACGGCGTACCAGTTATTACACAGGATCCGTTCCCTCTCTTTTACAACCGCCTCTCCTTTTTCCTCCCTGCGTGGTCCCATCTAACCTCAGATCATTGGGTCCTACGCACGGTGGAACTTGGGTACCGCCTCCAGTTTATTTCGCCCCCCACCTCCCACCCTGTCCCTCTTTAGGGACCCCTCTCACGAGCAATTCTTCTTGCAAGAGGTGCAGACGCTCCTCACCCTCGGAGCTATAGAGGAGGTACCAAAGGACGAAAGAGGAAAGGGGTTCTACTCCCGCTATTTCCTAATCCCCAAGGCGAAGGGAGGTCTCAGACCTATCCTAGACCTGCGGGAACTCAACAAGTTCATGATAAAGCTGAAGTTCTGCATGGTATCCCTGGGGACCATTATCCCATCCTTGGATCCCGGAGACTGGTATGCTGCCCTCGATATGAAGGACGCGTATTTTCACGTCGCCATTTATCCTCCACACAGAAGGTACCTCTGGTTTGTGGCCAACCATCAACATTTCCAGTTTATGGTCCTTCCGTTTGGCCTCTCTACAGCCCCAAGAGTATTCACAAAGTGCATGGCTGTAGTCGCCGCTTCCCTCCGCCGCCGGCGGATACACGTTTTTCCGTATCTAGACAATTGGCTCATTCGAGGGACCTCCGAGGCCCAAGTTACCCGTCATGTGGGCATCGTCAAGGACCTATTCCTGCGTCTAGGCATGATGATCAATATAGAGAAATCCACTCTGATTCCCACACAGACAATAGAATTCATTGGGGCCATCCTGGACTCCAATCTCGCCAGAGCCTGCTTACCTTAGCCTCAGTTTCAGGCGATGGCAACAATTATACAAGGTCTACGGAACTTCCCGACAACTTCTGCTCGCACTTGCCTAGGTCTCCTGGGTCACATGGTGGCCTGCACGTTCATAACCAAACATGCCAGGCTTCGCCTCCGTCCACTCCAATCATGGCTCACCTCGGTGTACCACCCGAGCAGAGACAGCATAGGCATGATCGTCATGATCCCCCCGAGCATCCTAGGCTCCCTTGACCGGTGGTCGACGCCCTCCCTGGTGTGTGCAGGGATGCCGTTCCATCCACCTCACCCCTCGGTGTCCCTGACGACGGACGCCTCGTCTCTCGGCTGGGGTGCTCACCTTGGTCAGTTTCGCACTCAGGGCCTTTGGTCAGCTCAAGAGCTGGCCTTGCACATCAATGTCAGAGAGCTGAGAGTAGTCCGCATTGTGTGCCAGGCGTTTCAGCAGCACCTACAAGGCCGTTGTGTCTCAGTGTTCACAGACAACAAAACGGCCATGTATTACATAAACAAGCAAGGAGGAGCACGGTCCTCCCCTCTTTGCCTGGAAGCCATCCAACTCTGGGACTTCTGCATAGCCCAATTGATAGACCTGGTAGCGTCCTTTCTCCCAGGGGTCCGGAACACTCTGGCAGATCGCCTCAGCAGATCCTTCCTGTCTCACGAGTGGTCGATTCGTCCGGACGTTATCCATTCCGTTTTCCGGAAGTGGGGCTTTCCCCGCATAGACCTCTTCGCTTCTTGCAAGAACAGGAAGTGCCAGACGTTCTGCTCATTCCAAGGACTCTCCCCGAGCTCGATCTTGGATGCTTTTCTGATGCCGTGGATGAGACATCTGCTGTACGCTTTTCCACCGTTCCCACTGGTTCACAGGGTCCTGCTAAAACTCCGCAGGGACAGAGCGCACCTGATCATGATCGCTCCAGCGTGGCCCAGGCAGCACTGGTACACCATGTTGCTAGACCTGTCGATAGCCAACCCGATTCCCCTGCCTCTTCGCCCAGACCTCATAACGCAGGATCACGGCAGACTTCACCACCCAGACCTGCAATCCCTGCACCTCACCGCATGGCTGCTGCGTGGCTAAACCGATCCGAGTTACGTTGCTCTGCCACGGTACAACAGGTTCTCCTGGGTAGTAGGAAACCTTCCACTCGGTTAACATATCTGGCCAAGTGGAAGCGTTTCTCCTGCTGGTGCAAAACGCACAATGTTACTCCCCCGAGGTCCCGATCCATTCCATCTTGGACTACCTCTGGTCTCTCAAACAGCAGAGCCTGGTGGTGTCATCATTGAGGGTGCACTTGGCCGCCATCTCTACCTTCCACCCAGGGGAGAGTGGCCGCTCCGTTTTCTCGCACCCTATGGTTTCCAGGTTCCTCAAGGGCTTGGAGCGTTTATACCCCCAAGTTTCCCCACCCCGCCCAAACCTGGGTCCTCAACCTGGTTCTAACCATACTTATGACTGCCCCATTCGAGCCGCTGGCAACCTGCTCGCTGCTATACCTGTCCTGGAAGACAGTTTTCCTTGTAGCCATTGCATCGGCCAGACGAGTCTCCGAGCTTCGGGCTCTCATGGTGGATCCACCGTATACTGTGTTTCACAAGGACAAGGTGCAGCTGTGACCACATCCGGCCTTCCTCCCTAAGGTGGTGTTGGCCTTTCATATCAACAAGGATATCTTCCTTCCAGTCTTCTTTCCTAAGCCACACTCATCGCGAAGGGAGCAACAATTGCACTCCCTAGACGCCCGTAGGGCGCTCGCATTTTATATCGAGTGGACAAAGCCCTTTCGTAAAATGCCCCAACTCTTCGTCGTACTGGCAGACTGAACAAAGGGCCTACCTGTCTCCTCCCAGAGGATTTCTTCTTGGGTGACGTCGTGCATCCGCACCTGCTATGACTTGGCCCATGTTCCATCGAGCCACCTCACTGCACATTCCACCAGGGCTCAGGCTTCTTCTGCTGCCTTCCTGGCTCACGTACCCATCCAGGAGATATGTCGCGCAGCTACCTGGTCCTCGGTCCACACCTTTGCCTCACATTATGCACTGGTCCAACAGTCCAGAGATGATGCAGCCTTTGGCTCAGCAGTTTTGCATTCTGCAACATCTCACTCCGACCCCACTGCCTAGGTAAGGCTTGGGAATCACCTAATTGGAATCGATATGAGCAAGCACTCGAAGAAGAAAAGACGGTTACTCACCTTTGTAACTGTTGTTCTTCGAGATGTGTTGCTCATATCCATTCCAAACCCACCCTCCTTCCCCACTGTCGGAGTAGCCGGCAAGAAGGAACTGAAGGGCCGTTTGGTCGGCAGGGGTATATATATTCGGCGCTATAGCGGCGCCACTCCAGGGGGCGACCCAGCCGACCCACCGAGTGTTGCTATGGTAAAAATCTTCCGACGAACGTGCATGCAGCGCACACACACCTAATTGGAATGGATATGAGCAGCACATCTCGAAGAACAACAGTTACAAAGGTGAGTAACCGTCTTTTTTCGAGCACTGGGGTCAGTCACAAAGACCATCAGTCACTTTGGACAAGCAGCTCCCTCCTGCCATCCCAGGCCACACTGCCCCCTCCCAGACTAGAGAAGGAACAGAACCCAGGAGTCCAGACTTCTCCTGGGAAACTATTCCCCACGTCAAAGTCCCTAGGCATAGCAAGCCCAGGGCCCCCTCCTTTCCCATTCTCAGCAGCTCACAGGGTCTAGCCCAGCTCAGAGACTCTCGGCCTGGGGAACAGTCTCCCACAAGGAAAGGGCTGGGAGCCCCATTGCTGGGACCTTTCCAAACATACTGGAGACAGCCCTGGAGAAGCCCCTCCCCGGTCTGAGAGCGGGGGGACTCCTGGGGGGGTGTTTGCAAATCCAGTCTCCTATGGGAGAGCTTCTCTCCCCCCATTTCTGCCTCTCCCCAGAGAGTCGGGGAAGCCACCAAGGAACCCTAATGCCACTCACTTACTGTAGGTGATGGAGCGATGGATGGCGGATGTTCAGGGTCACCATCTGTCCCTCGCCCTCCTCCTCACTCTCCAAGCCCAAGGCAGGCTGGAGAGGGTGGTGACCTGAGGAGTTACCCTGCCTAGCCAGAAGGCAGGGTGATGGCAATGGGTGATCAACTGGCTGTGAAAAAAATAATCTGTCTTATTGCCGAAGGACAGAGAAACTCAGCCAGCAACAGGGGGTGCAGAACATTGCCCTAGTGCGGGGGTGACAGCGCTTCTCAGCTCCTGATATCCTGGCACTTTACACACCTTCCTGGAGCCTCCCAACCCCCCTGGGTTGTAGGGACAGGACCCCAACCCTACTGATGGGAAATGGGCTTGGAGAGGGAAAGCTACTGGCTCAGGGTCACACCAAGTGTCAGAGGCATGGATGGGGCCCAGCAGTCCTTATTTCCAGGCCCCTTCACTAACCACTGCTGCACACTCCCTCCCACAGCTGCAATTACAACCAGGTCCTCATGGCCAGTCCCCCGGCCTTTGAGAGGGACTGTGCTCTGCTGTAGTGACTGGACCAGGGCATTGGGAGGCAGGACTCCTGGGTTCCATTGCTGGTTTTCCTATTGGTTCCATTGCTGGTTTTCCTTTTCCTGTGGGACTTTGGGCAAGTTGCTCCCCCTCTCTATGGCTCTGTCCCCAGCAGTCAAATGGGGATTTAATACTTTCCCACTATTGGAAAGTGCTGGGAGAATCCCCCAGCAAAAGCTGCTCTGACAGAACTAAGCAGCATCTGACCATTAAAGGTCCAAGCGCACTCTCCAGGAGGAGAAGTGTTTGGCTCTGGGGTTTCACTTCAGTCCAGTCTATAGAGAGGGGCCCAGCCATGGAGTTTGGCTCAAGAAGACCAATTCTCCAATTTGTTAAGGGCGTTTTGAATTCCAGGCCTGTGCTCCAAAGTGCTTGGTGTCATCTGCAAATTTTAGAAACATACTCTCCACTCCATTTTCCAAATCATTAATGAAAATATTGAATAGTACCAGACCCCGGACTGATCCCTGCTGGACCCACTAGGTACACCCTCTCCGTTGGACAGCCAGACATGAGGAAGGACTCTTGGAGTACGGGCTTTCAACCAGCTGTGTACCCACATTATACTAATTGCATCAAGGCCACATTTCCCTAGTTTGCTTGTGAGAATGTCCTATAGGACTGTGTCAAAAAAGCCTTATTAATACCAAGATAGATCACGTCTACTGTTTACCCACCTCCACTGGGCCTGTAACCCTGTCAAAGTAGGAAATAGGATTGGTTTGGAATGATTTGTTCTTGACAAATCCATGCTCACTAGTCCTAAGAACCAAATTATCCTGTAGGTGCTGACAAACTGATGGTTTAATAATGTGTTCCAGTATCTTTCCAGGTATGGAAGTGAGGCTAGCTAGTCTGTAAGTCCCAGGGTTCTCTTTGTTCCCCTTCTAAAGATAGGTCCTGTCTTGTTAATGGATGGGAAGATGTTCCTTTTGGGGGATCTCAGACGAGAACTGGGCCACAGCACCTGGTTTGTTAAGGCCACAAAAGTGGAGGCAGGAACCTCTTCTCTCCTGTTGGCAAAGAACCCCAGGTACCTACAAGAATGGGACTCACACCCCTGAATGGGCTTTAAAAAAGACAATGGTTAAAATTCGGCCCCAACCATTTCTTGTTTCTGCAGACTAGACATTTTAGCAAAGCTTGGAATTCCTTCGTGCTAAACACCGTGAAACTCCCCTTCCTCCTTCACAAAGGGCTTTTACACCCCTTATCTCACCCAGGCTCACGACTGCCCAGAGTTGGAGAATTGTCCCTCTTCCCATTGGACAGCTGGGGAGCCTGAGGTACAGAGAAGGGAAGTGACCTACCCAAGGTCCTACACAGCAAGGCAGTGGCAGAGCCAGAAGGAGAAGCGACCAGTCCTGACTCCTGTTCTAACAGACAACAAACCCCCCCAGAGGCAGGGATAGAGCCCAGGAATCAAGATGGTGGGTAAATTTTATTGAAACCGTTTCTGTCAGAAAATCCCATTCAGACTAAACCTGTTTGGTTCTTAAAATCATAACAAGTGGGATGAAAATTCTTTGCAAAAATATTTTTTTGCAAAACAAAAGCATCTCCTGTTTGTCAGTGTGTTAAATTGTCTCATCGCACAATTTAGAGGAGACACTTAGATCTCAAAAATGAGATAAGATGCTTCTGTCTGAGCTAAGTACTTGCTGCTCTTAACAACTTCAAAATAATAAAATACAAATAAAATAGAATATTTCGGCTATTCTATTATGTCATAATCTGATGTGAGTAAACGTGATAGGACACCTCGGATTATGCACTGCTTCTAGTGACACTCTCCAATGGATCCCATCCTCCACCCACCGGGAGGGAGGTAGGAGCGGATTGTTATCCCCACTTGAAAGAGGGAGAAGCTAAGGCTGAGAAAGGAGAATGGACTTGTCTTAGCTCACACAGCCAGTCAGTGGCAGAGTTGGGAATAGGACCCAAGAGCTCTGATTTTCAAACTAACCATTGGATCTTGAATTTCATACATTGAATGACCTGAATAAAGTGCTCTCAAATGCACTCCAGACCAACACAGTGCATAGTAATTATTCAGCAAGTATTTTAGGAGAACTGGAATGTTGGCGAGAATCATGAACTGCTCAGAGACAATTAATGCAGAGAAGCAGCAAAATTTGTCAAACATATGACTGGTTTTGACTTATTTACTTGGTCTTAAAAGAGAACAACAAGGATCTGAGTCTCCTCCCTGTCAATAACCCCCAGCTCAGCCAATCAGGGTAGAAACTCAGGGGTGGGAGGCTGAGGGTTCTCACCAGAGAGCCCAAAGGATGGCCCAGGTCACCATTGGGGATCATGTTCTGAGCACTTTTTCAGCCCCACATTTTTGGGTAGACCTCCCACAATGGGAGCTGCAGAGCACCCCCACAACACTCCCACCCACCCACCTACCCACACACATGACTACTTCCTGGTTTTGAGAGGGGAACAGGGGAAAGGACAAAAGAAGAGAAATGAGGGAGAGATGAAGGAAAAGGTCAAAGCAAAAGGACAAACCATAATGTCCCCAGCGATCCTAAGGAACAAAATCCTAAATGGGGAATAAAATTTGGCCACCTTAAGATAGTGTTTTCCACACCTAGAATTCAGCTGGCACCAGATGGATCAGACTGAACAGGTTCCAAACCTCTCGGAGGCTCTTACCTTCTAAACAGGGACATCTGTTTTCTAGTAAAAGGAAAGGAGAAAACTCGAAAAAGGTTCCTCCTCATGCTCATGTACATGAACCTTAATACTCTCTCAGTCCTCAAGGAGAGACCTCGAGAAGGAGACTTGCTGAAGCAAAGCCACAGAGGTCTCCAAGGTTTCCCTGGCCCCGGGCCCCTGTCCTGCCTGGCTGATGTCAGCATCTCTCTGTGAGGTCACCACCTCCCCACCACCTTTGACCAATAGGCTGAGGTCCTGCAAAAGGCCTTTGTGATGTCACAGCCACACCCCTCCCCTGCAGTGCTGATCTCCTGCCACTGACCAGACACTTTGAGCTACTCCCTGTGGATCACCCCACTCAATGAGTGTTCATTCTAGGAAGCAAGCTGGCTAGACAGTGAAACATCAGATGCTGCTCCCAATGCTACACTCAGTTTTTCAGAAATTAGTAGACTTTATGGCCAGAAGAGATTATTAGAGCATCTAATCTCAACCCCTGCGTATCACAGGCCTCCTGTATACCACAATAGCTATTTTTTGGGCAAACACATTCCAGAAAGGCATCTAGTCTTCATTAAATGACATCAAGAGATGGAGAATCCACCACTTTCCTTGGCAGATTGTTCCTGTGGTGAATCATCCTCGCTGTTGAATAGTTGTGCCTTATTTGTAATATGAATTTGTCTCTTTTCATCTTCCAGCCATTGGGTCTTGTTATGCCTTTCTCTGCTAGATTGAAGAGCCCTTTAATACCTGATATTTTCTCTCCATTAAGGTACTTCAACGAAGTCACCTTTCAATCTTCTTTTGATAAGCTAAACAGGTTGAGCTCTGTTAATAGCTCACTAGAAGGCATTTTTCTCCAGCCCTCAGAACATTTAGTGGCTCTTTGCTGCCACAGCTCCTATTTCTCAACATCTTTTTCAAAGGTGGACACCAAAACTGGATGCCGTATTCCAATATCAGTCTCACTGATGCTGTGTTACCTCCCTATCTTACTCACGGCTCTGCTCGTACGTCTAATGATGGCTTTAGCCCTGTTCATCGCAGCCTCACACTGGGAGCTCATGTTGAGCGTCTTGCTCAGTATGGCACCTAAATCCCCTTCAGAGTCACTGCATTCCTGGATACACTTCCCCATTCTGTAGGTGTGGCTGGCATGCCTTGCTGCTAGGTATAGGACCCTGCATTTGGCTTTGGTCAAACTTGTTTTCTTTGAATGGGGCAGCTTGCCGAATGAGCCAGATCGCTCTGTATCACTGCCCTCTCCCTGTCAGTAATTACTCCGCCAGTATTTTGTCACCCACCAGTGTTATCAGCAGTGATTGTATGTTTTCTCCCAATTCATTGATAAAAAATATTTTAAAAAATTAGTCCTTGAGAGCTTCTTCAGACCCTTAGTACCCAGGATCTGCTCCCCACAGCACAGTGAGAAAAGGCTGTCCAGCCCTGCTGGTACATAGGGGATAAGCACAGAACAAACACATCTTTAGGAGCTGTGTTATCCATAGGATATGAACATGTGGGGGTCAGCAGCTTCCACATGCATTACAGACCTGAAGTGTAGACAGGTCCCATCCGTGTCTCAGTTTCCCACCCTGTAAAATGGGGAGAACAAACAAAACCTTGATTAGCTCTATTTGATAGTTGGGGAAACCGAGGCACCCAGCGGTGAAGAGACTCGCTCATGGTTCCAAAGCCGGGAATAGAAAACGGCAGGTCTTCTGATAGCCAGGCCTGGGACCTAGCCCTGGTTATCCTGGCCTCGCTGTTCTAACTTTAGTCACAGCCTCCATGTCTTTTCCTCCATGTCCCTTAACCCCATGTCACTGCAGAAGAAAGATTTTCTGTCAGCCAACTGGCTCTAATGCGTGTGGATGTCGTTCCAAAAGACATGCTCTGGCTCAGTCACATGTTAGGGTTGGCTGAGGGAGCCACTCGGTGACATTCTAGGGCCTGAATCATACAGGAGGTGCGACTAGATGCACATAATGGTCCTTTCTGACCTTAACATCTATCAATCTCCCCATTTTCTGCTGCTAGGAAGATAACTCTCAATCTATTTTCTCTCATTCACTTTCATTTGGAATAATTTAAATCCAGGCCAAAGGATTTTCTCCTCTGTTGTGTCTTCAGCACCTTTGAGAGCAAACAGTTAGTTAGCCCACAGGTTTCCAGTTTCAACCTGTCCCAGGGTGAGATGGCCAGGAAAGGGGTTGGAGCTCAACTGCGCCTAGCCCAGGTTATGCAGCTCCCTAGGGTGAAGGAAATAAGTGCAGGGATCACGTGACAAGTAGCAGCATGTGACTGGGACCCAGGTCTGCTGAGAGATATAAGGGCAGCCTCTGCTCAGCCAGGAGAGGGACCCCAAGGGGAGCAGACCTGGGAGGGGCTTGGATTGTCCTTTAAAGGTCAGGGACAAGCTGGGAAGGGGCCAGGCCGAGCACTTAGGACAAGGCCCTAGGAGGGAAAGACTGGGCAGCTGAGGTGATGGGGCAGATAGTCCAATTGGTTTAGGGTCCCTGGGCCAGACACCCACAGGTGAAGGTGATTGTCGGGGCTTATGTCCTTCTTCTCTAGGGTAGATTTCATAATGGGGAAGTGAGTTAACAGAGGAGAAGGTTGATGTTTTACCTGCATATGGGTATTGTCCTTTCTCATACCCATGGTGAATACACCATTCAAAAGGAAGCTCTCAGGCCATGCGATTCCAGCTCCAGACCCAGGGGCATCTTCAGCTTGCTGCCAAGAGACTGTGTATGAGATCTGGCAGTTGTGGGGTGAGACAGGTACTAACATGGGCATGGAAGTTTGGGGAATTGGGCAGAGGCCAGGGCTGGGCAGGGACTTGGGAAGCAAGAGTAGAGGATCAAACACTTTCTGAATGTGGGTCAGGATTCTCCCCACTTTCGAGAGGGGGAAAGTGAGGCACCACATGGGAGCGGTAGCTGGCCCATTTGGCTGAGCCTCTGAATAATCGTTACAGCGAAAATATACAAGCTATTAAGTGTCAGAAAAACATTCATCAGGGAGATTAAAGATTATCTAGGCATGGCCCAACACCTAAACAAATACTTTGACTCAGGTTTTAAAGCAGCTAAGGAAGATTTTTAGTGGTTAATGGCAATGAGGATATGGAGGTATAAATTACCACATCCAAGGTGGAAATCAAACTCAAAAAGTTTAATGGGACTAAAACCTGATCTGGCCCTCCCATCTGTTCA
This sequence comes from Mauremys mutica, assembly GCF_020497125.1. Lineage (NCBI taxonomy): Eukaryota > Metazoa > Chordata > Testudines > Geoemydidae > Mauremys > Mauremys mutica. The sequence goes on from NC_059073.1 coordinate 179,593,847, forward strand.
TGTAAAACATTACTGCTGTGTGTAGCCTAGAGATGATGCTTAATGATGTTTATATAGAAATGTGCTGAAATGTAAGTAGGCTCAAAAATCTGTTTCCTGAAAACAGACTTAACAAGAGCCAACCAAGGCTTGGGAAAATGAGAGTAAAGTGAAGGGAGACAATTCAGAAGCAAATTGGACATAATCTGGGGTTATGCCCTAATTTATGTTGTAAACGTGTTGCTCCTAACTGGTTTTTACAAAGTTTGCTGGCTCGAGATATGAAACTGCAGGCCAGCAGTAGAATAAACCTTTCTACTAAAAAGATCAAATCCTTTTGCCTTGTCTACCTTAAGGGTACACAAGAGTTGACCCTGGCATTCCCTCTCCTTCATTGTTCAGACAGCCAGTGAGCTGGGGGAGGATAAAAATGCTCATGACTATGAGAAAGAACATGGTATCTCGATTTAGTCTTCTTGGCTGTTGGCAGCAGAGATGTTGGCGTCTGCCACACTATTTTTGTGGGCTCCAGTATCACTTTGTTTATAGGCAGAACCACACAGAAAGGTCTGCTGACCCAGTCTATGGGAGGACTCTTGCACCTCCTTTACTTGTGTGTCCAAAGAGGAAGCAACCCTATTTAGCAGGTCCTGGTATGCCCTGTAGTCATCCTACAGAGAAGACACCCCCAGACACCACCACCTCATCTGGTGATGTTGAGGAGGCTTACACAGGTGGCTGAGACATAGCTTCTTGAACCTTCTCCACAGGAGGCTCTGTCAAGCGAGTTTGGTCTTGCGTGATACCAATGTTGGTATCAGGAACAATGTCCCAAGTTTCTTGCCGAGGATCTGGAGGGAGGAGGATCTAGACGTAGGAGGAAATCCCTATGGGTTTCAGTAAGACCATGGGTAGGGGATGGAACCCCAACCTCTACCAGAGATTTGAGTCTCTGGACCAGTGTGGACCCTCTGTTGTGTACCAGAAATGCAGTCCTCTTACTGAAGGTGAACTATGCCTCCAGTCCCAAGAGTGAGGGGCAGAAGAGCTTACTTCTGGCTCCGAAGGACAGCCTGTGTCTCCTGACCAGGGAGGTGCCAAACCACTTGGTGCTGAGGTCTAGTGGTGTGCTTCTGGAGATGTAGGCACAGGGGAGAGCATGCTGGGCTTGCCTCTTGATGGTACCGGGCAAGAAGATACTGGATGGACTGGAGTAGACCCAGGTAACCAGGGATGAACAACTCTCACAAGCTGCTTATCCACTGGTATTGGACAAGTAGACTCCTGTGCTGCCAGAGAATCTGGTGCCAAAAGGCACAATAGATCTTGCACTGCAGTGTATGCCTCCAGTATTGTCGGTACCAAGAGTGTCTGCTGCTGCTGCATCAAAGGGGGTCAGTACTGTGGACTGTACTCCAGAACAGTCAGTCTCAACAGCATCAGCTATCAGCACCACAGAGTACCTCCTCTCTGAGGACACTACCTTGTTTCCCAGCATGCTTGCTCATCAATGGTGCCAGGGACCTCTCTCTTTTGTAGTACGAGTCCTTCAAAGCACCGTGCTGGTGTTTCTTTATTGGTACTGGAGAAGAGAGCAGCGCCAAGACTTGGCGATGTCTGGACGGGCATTCCTTACAGATGTAGACATGCTTGGTACCCGCTCCAAGCAGACAGGTTCCAGAGGCAGGTACAGGGCAGCCTCCATGAGATGGTGATGAAGTCTCGTCTCTGTCTTTTCTGGTTCAGGGCTTCAAACCCCAGCAGATCTAGCACCTGTCCCAGACATGACCTTTACTGAGGCACTTTAAACACTGAAAATAAGGGTCACTCACCAGCATGGGTGGAGGTTTGAAGTTTGGAGACTGAGGCATACTTCAGGAGAGGGTGTCAGTACCCAGAACAAGTGGGAACCAATAGATCCACTAAACTACACTATAAAACTACAAAACCGAATGCCAACTATATAAAGATGAACAATTTCTTTGAAATGGGAGAAAAACACTTGTAGAAGCAAGCCAACATGCTCTGACTACTGACAGTGGGTAAGAAGGAAGCGAGGGGGTTGCGGGCAGCTCCATCCTTTATATCATTGTGCAGCAGCACAAGGCAGTAGAAGGCACATGCACTGCCCTGATGGGTATCACTAAGGGAAAAATCTCCAACATTGGTGCCATGGACACGTGCACACCTGAAGTGGAATGGACACATGCAGTCACTAGAAGAACACCCTGCTCAGCACCCTCAAGACCTAGGCAGGAGCATGCCCAGCATGGACCAAATCTGAAGAAAATTAAGTTAAATGTTAGTAAATCTCTGACCATGTGCAAACTTCAAAATAGGGGATGCTAGAACTTCAATGTAAAGGGCACCAGATCTTTCCCCTCGCTTCGTTTTCAGCAATTGCTGAACCATTTTGGCTGAAATTAAAATATAAAAATAAAGCCTGAGGCAGCCACATCCAGCATAGAAAGCTTCAACCCAAATGGTTGGAGTTTACCAAAGTTATTAAAACTTACAATGGGAAGTGTTGGGCAATCTTTATACTGTAATATTATGCCATACAACCACCAATGGTGTAGCCTGTCTAGAATACTGTGTGATATATTGGTTACCCTCAGTCAAAAAGGATACTTCAGAATGGGAGGGGATGGGGTTCAGAGAAGAGTGATGAGAATGATCAAGTGCCTGGAAAAACTCATGAAGGAAGACTGAAGTCATTTACCTTAGAAAGGAGACAAATAGGGACATGATAGAAGTATATAAAAGTCAAGGGAAAGCAGATGGGGAACATATTTCTTCTATTAAAAGATAAGGGCATTCAATTAAAAGGTGGGAATGTCAAAGGAAATACTTTTTCACACAATGTGTGATTAAGCTGTGGAACACATTCCCACAGGAAGTTGAGGCCAAGAAGAAAACATTTATTCAAAAACTGCTCCACTTCAGGTGCGCATGCGCCTCTCAAACCTCTGGATTGGAGATTTTTTTTTTTTTTTTTGTCAGCCATGTCTGTTCAGTCCACACACCAAAGCTATATAGGGCTGTGTGGGAGAATCGCCTTCAGTTCCTTGTCTATCCAAACTTCCCATAGAAAACAGCCTGACACAGAAGGGAAGAGTGGGTAGTGGAGCACCCATGCCGGGGGAAGGCAAATCTTGAAAAATCCAAGTTAGTGCACTGGATTAGTAATATTTTCTTCTTATTCCAGTAGTGACTTTGTGCATGCTCCACTTCAGGTGACTCCTAAGCAGTATCCCCACAGGGAGGAGGGAGCATCAGAACTGAGTTTAGAACTCAAGACAGAACTGCGTTACCCAGTGCTACTTTGGATCTAGTGGCATGAATCAAGGCATAGTGCTTAGAAAATGCATGTATTGAAAACTATGTAGCAGCCTTACATAGCTCAGATACTGGAATGTTTTTGAATAATACCATGAACATTGCTTGCGACCTGGTAGTATGTGCTATCATCCTGCGGGGGAAGGAGGGAGGGAAGGTTTGAGGACCAGCTTCATAACAAGCAACAATACAACCTGAGAGCCACCTCAACAGTCTCTGAGTGGAGACTGTGGATCTTTTGGATCTATCTGCGAGGGAAACGACCAGTCTAGGTGACTTCTGAAATTGCTTGGTTCTATCTAGATAAAAGGCCAAACTGCTATAGGACCCAGGAGCTGTAGTCAGTTCCTTTCTGAGGTATGAGAACTCCATAGAATGGTACTGACCAGATTTAATAAGGTTATGAACAAGGAGGTAGACCCTGGCTGTCAATGAATCCAAGGATGCCCCTACAAAGTCTATTTTCTGTAGAAGGGTTAATGTGGATTTTCTTACATTGAGCTGAAGATCCAATTGCAGGAAAAGGGAAAAAGTCCATCTAAGTAGATGACAGTACTGCTTTGTACCATGGTCTCTTGATCAGCCAGTAGTTGAGATACAGGAAAACTATAGAATTGAACTGGATGAGATCTCTGGACAGTTTGTAATTCTGATTGCTTGAAAGATAGTTTGCCATCTGGAATTGCAGGGTTGTGGGTGAGCAGGATTTCTGTCCAAAGAAGTCGGAGCACTTCTGGGTCATGAACATATGGGGTAGACTTGGATAGCGTTGCTTACCCAGTTTGTTCATGGCACCTACCTCTAGAGAATTAGTTGATAGGTGGGAGAAAAATAATTCAGATTCATTGGAAGGAACAGTCAATTTTGCTTCTGAGTGTGGTAGACCTTCTACTACAGTGAGCTAACAGCCCGGCCAATTTCCTAACTATTTCTTGGACATAGTTGAGAGTGGCAGCCTTCCACTCAGCCATTCATCTGCAGCAGACAGAGCAGCAGGGGGCATACTCTAACTTTTAGCACTGATATAAGGTACTTAAGATCAGTTATGCTGGTGGAGGTTCACGAACCCCCTCATTTCCCTTATGCCATGGTGCAGAGTGGTTGGCACAAGCATTTGCAAGCCACCTCTGCCACTATTATACCAGCAGAGATTTCCCCTACAGAAGGGGAATTCTCCACCAACTACCTCCCCATTTTATACTACTTACCCAGCATAAAGTGGCCATAGTAGATCAGAGCATCCTGCTCTCTGTAACTATTATATTTACATGTTTCCACTTTTTCTCCAAAAGACAAGACACAGCTCACTTATCTACTTTGAAAAAAGTAATTTATTTCCATTGCTTTAATCTTTCTACTGTAGTGTTAGCACTTAACATAAGCATCACTCTTCTACTTTCCTATTTACAATCCATTGTACTGTATACTCTACCAATACAATACATAATTTTCAGAAATGTAAGGGAAAATGCACAAGTTTGTAAGGTTTAAAAAAAAAATGACAAACTCATCTGTACAGGATTCTCAAGCTTACCACCCAAAATGCAGAATTTATACAAAGCATTATTCTACACAGCTCTGGAAGGGCAGATGCTACATTGACAAAGCAGCAACAAACGTACAGAAATACAATAAAATACAGAAAATAAAGAGTGCGTATTTTGAGCACGAGAAACAATACAGTTAGTACCACTGAAGTTGTAAATTTAGCAATACCCATATTTTCTAGAAACATGTAATTGCAAACTTGGAGAATGTTGTGAAAAATATTAAACATTATATACACAATGAGGTAAATGTACCTTGGTCTTTTAAGAGGTAACTTAAGTTTAAAGCAACTGACATTGAAGCTTTTCTTTTACATGTATAATAATTTCAACACCCTCGTAATCATTTCAATGGCACAATATAAACAAGGAGCTAACTAAAAGAGAAGATTTCATGGCACTCAACTCACAATTATTTTGTAAAAAAAATAAAATAAAAAAATAGCCTCTTACTTCATTTGATAGCTTAAAGTCCTCACAGAGTCAATCCCAATGTCATTATCCCTATATACAAAGTCCGCATTAGGATTACAAGTGAAAGTAGTTTAATTTGGGGGAGAAAGAGGGCGAGTGCTGAACAGACAACTTCTCAAACGTCCCAGAATTCCAGCTTTCAAGGTTGGAAGGTCCCTGAAGAATTCCAGTATCCCAAATGGGACTTTTCAGTCTTTTCAGTACCAGTCTGTTTCCAACAATCCTCCTTATGTTTGTCCATAGCTGTCTGGCCACGTCTGTAATCTGAAGTGAGGCTTTAGTGCTACTAATATGTCAATTTAATAAAATGCATGAACCTTGAAGAAATGAATGTATAGTGTATGTATATTTACAATAAACATTTGCATCAGTATCTCTTATCAAATTGTTTTGGTATACCCTTGAGATGATATAAAATTAATATTTTGAATGCTAAAATATGTTGGTCCCTCTGGATGTCCCAGAGCAAATCTGGTGATTTACAAGCTTAGTTTAAAAAATATTAATGTGTGCACATATGTGATTTTTACACAGGTAACATAAAAAGCTGCATGTAATATCCAGACACACCCATTCAATAAAGGTGTTCAGACTGTATAATGGAAACACAAGAACAAAGCTTAAATTATTTGTGATGTCATCTGAACCCAAGGTACGTACAGGCTTATTCACAATGCTTCTGTTGTGCATTTTAGGATATCATTCACATGTGTCTGTCCTCAAAATAATCTTCATTAAAATTGGACAATATATCAATTCACCTTCTTTTTGCAAATTTCCACTACAGAGTGTTGAAAAATTCAGAGGACAAATTTAGAAAAAAAATGCAGCTTTCAAAAGAAAGCTATGGCTAGTAGGTGGGGAAGACAATGTTATCTATGTATCTCAGTGTGCAGCTGACTGGAGCAAATTGCCTGCTGCAATCCTGTGCATCTGGCTCTAGTTCTTTTAGCTTGATAGTATTGTATTTTTTTTTATAACATAGAAGTGTGTAATATTTTCTAAAATCATAGCTGTGAAATATATCCATTTCACTGCTATTGTAAAGGTCAGATAAAATATGGTTTCACGAAAAATAAACCCTAAAATCACCTATCCTCAACTATCAAATCCCAAAATACAGATTACAGAATACAAAGTTATGGACACACCTGGTGGGTACTCCATAGTTAGCTCCGCATCTAAAATGTGACAACATACCTCTCTCTCTAAAATAGGGAGCCACACTGTGAAATACCACCCAGGGTTAGAAAATTCAGAGGGTGTAAGAACGATACAAGTTTTTACTTTGTTTCTCCTCAATGTTTTTAAATGGGAAGCCTTTGGAATTTGGTTCGGGCTCTAATTTTTCCCATGGTAGTCCTACTTTGTATTGTTGACCAATCTACAAAAAACCTTCTAAAGAGGTGGATGCTGAATAGATCTGATGTAATGGATAGTTTGTTTTTTAAATACTGTATTTAGGGTTATTTTATCTGTTCCTGTTATAACTGGAAGTTGATGTGCCGTGCACCTAAACTTGATTGATGAGTCCAAGTGCACACAGACACGACTGATTATGCATACAAACCTCACTGACTGATTATGGCCAACTTTACACAAATTTGATTGATGGGGCTGAGGATATGCCAGCCTGATTGACTGGATGGGGCAGGCATATGCAAACTTCAAATCTGTGTGTGCTCAGATCCAATCAATCATTCTCCATTAGGAGCTTCACTTTTTGGCCAGACTTTATCCTACAGCAGAAAAGGGGATTCACACTCAGCAGCTGATAAAATATTCAGTCAGCAGTTGCACTTCTGTCCCCACACTGGAGGTCTACAATCCCCATTTTATTTATGCTTTACCTCCAGTTAAGCATTACATTACCAAGAAACAAAAAACTAAAGCAGTTAGGGTTGCTATACATTGCACAAATCATAGCGGACACCTCAGACAGCAAGGCAATTAAACCTTATGCCACCTAATACACCTCTACCCCGATATAACACTGTCCTCGGGAGCCAAAAAAAAATCTTACCGCGTTATAGGTGAAACTGCATTATATCAAACTCACTTTGATCTGCCCGAGTGCGCAGCCCAGCCCCTCCCCCCGAGCACTGCTTTACTGCATTATATCCAAATTCGTGTTATATCGGGTCGCGTTATATCGGGGTAGACGTGTAGTACGTATCCTCTTCTCCTTCACTCACAGGCACAACACACCTTACTGTTACTACAGCTAGCATATATCACAGAGCAAGCAACACAACTTTACATGCAATACTAAAATTGCTTCTCCAAACTACCTTTTCTCCACATAGCTACTTGTACTGGTGAAAAATTCCCTAAGCAGGCATATGAAGGTTTATAGGGGAATAGAGTTAAAACTGCAGTGTGTGGTGTATGATTAAGGTGTGTGAGTGTGACAGAGATGACTTAGGGTGTGTGTGTACGCGTGTGTCAGAGAGAGATTTTTTTTTTGGGCATTAGTAAAGCCAACATTAAGCAAATGCCTGCTACTGAAGCAGATTTCTGTAATTGTTAAAAACTTAAGTTTCAGGACAAAGATTATTCTCCTGATTTCCCCCTCGCCCCCCATGCATTTAACGATTTTAAGAGACAGGCAGTGATACAATCTGTATCTTAAAAGTTTGTTAAAATCTTGTGAAAAGATATACCTGTTGGAGATCTGAAGGTTGAGTAAATCTGTGCATATTTTTTTAGGGTTCTAATGACAACAAAAACTATCTTTGCTCTTGTAGCTATAAGAAGGGCACCAGAACCTTCTGGTATGTGTATCCAAAGTCTTGCAGCTCACCACTGTGTGCATGTCACATACACACAGTATATGCATATATAATTTGAGAGCAGCTTTTAACTTCCTAATAAAACAAGCCCAATATTACAGTTAATCTCTAATTATAGATAAAGTTAATTCTTGACTTTGCAAATAATACTGTTCGAGAAGAAAAAGGAAAGACTTTGAGGAACTGAAAAGTAAATCTCTCACAAATGACTTTTCCCTTTATCTTAAAAACCTTTAGTCCTCTTGTTAGTTTTCTTAGATAAGAGTATGACAAACATTTAAAGAGGGCCAATTCATTACAAAAAATTCTGCTTAGATATAATAATTAGAACTTATTACATGTGATGCACAGTTCTAGAACATAACACTGAATTAACTAACTTGCATACCATTTAAATTCTTATAGTGGTTTAATAATCAGATCTTGGTTAAATGAAAGGTATTCCAATAATGATGCAGCTACATGCCAAATTGAGAATTATGTCATTAAGCAAAGGAATAATTCCATTTTTGAACTCTGTTTTGAAACCACAAGTACCATAAATGTTGTATATTACTATTGATTTGCATTAGAAAGACTCAGAAGTGGCACTTACTGGTATAGTACAATCTATTTTGAAGGCAATGCAATGTTCTGAATAAGTGAAAGCACAGTAACAGTATACAAAATATAGTTGCATAAATTATGTTCCCCACAAGTGAATGAGGTCATTTTTGTAAATCAAGGTAGGTATCCAATAGATGTAAGCTTAATAGCTAGAAAGTTATACTGCAATAATACATTCAAAACCTGAATCAAAAATTTTTTGCAGTGGTTCAGAATACTCAGCTGTACCAACCACAAATAAAATCACTTAAGAACCCTCAATGCACTGTACACAGTGTAGTGAACCTGCTCCAAAACCTTAATGATCTTCATGTCTTCAGCACAGTTAATGAAAAGTTAAGACCAGTAATCAACTTTTAAAATAGAGTTGCATGTTAATAAAAATAAAGCTAGACTACACAATGTTTTGTAAATGTCCTGGGAAAAGGTGTTCATAGTGCACAAAAAAGACCCAAACATAACTGTTTACCATGTTCACAGAAATCCCAGGGCTAACAACTGATGTTCCTACAAAGTATCAAAAGGCAGCAATATCCTTCTGGTCCCTCAGTGAGGTAGAGCTATTAACCTTCTGCACATGCCACCCAGATTCAGATATGGATCTTTAAAGCGCTCTTCAGTAGTAAATCCAGGATTACATTTTTATGCCCTCCTGTTGGCTAAGCTGTGATAATGTTTTCTTAATGCGTAAAGCTGTTAGCCTAGCTGCTCCATTGGCATACCAACATTCACGCATAATTTTGGCCATCACTCGTAATGCCTGTAAAAAAAAAAAAAAAGGAAAAAAGTATATACATTTCTCTATCCCTGAATGATCATCCTTATTGTGCCTTAGACTCTTAGAATTCAAATTTCTGAAATTTTTGTTATTGGTGCTACTGTGATATGCAAAAAAGTGTGTTGTGGTGGGAAATCCAGATTCTCATTTTGTTTAAGAAAAATAAAAGGTCTCTAAAAAGTTCTGAGGTGAACTATAACACTTTCATATGCAGAATAATAAAATTTATGAAAAATTAGTTTGTCTGGAAATTGTTCTCTCAAGTTCTGTATTAGATATGTACTTCTGGTGTTTTGTGCCTCCAGTTGAAAAAACTCAAGAAAAAAAACCATTCATATGTTACTTAGAACTGTCATGTGAGAATATATTGTGTTGCATGCTACTGAAAGAATAATTAATACCTTTTTAGTTATCAATTTAGGAGAAGTCTGCATGGCTTCAGAATACTCCATAATTCAACTCAAGGGGGAAAGTTATTCATGCTCTTTGTTTAACAATGCTCAAGAACCTGCAGACATTTTATCCTTTCAAAGAAAGTCACTCATTTTTTTAGATCAAAACTGAATAAAATTAAACTGCCATCCCCTTGTAGAGTTAAGTTCTATCAAAACAGTAATGTTATAAAGTCACACATAAATCTGAACCTTCGCCAAGACCTATGACACCAGAAAATGAAAGTCTGTAAAGGGTTGAAACTGCAGTACTAAAAAGCTGGTCCAAGGGCAAGTTAGCAAGAATTCTTATTCCCAAGTAGTATGAAAACTCCTGAATCATTGTTCCCGGTGTGTTATTTAAGTCAGAATGCCATGGCACCAAGGTGCTAGATGGCCCAGAAATACCAAACATAGAAAGTATCAGAGGGGTAGCCATGTTAGTCTGGATCTGTAAAAAGTGACAAAGAGTCCTGTGGCACCTTATAGACTAACAGACGTATTGGAGCATGAGCTTTCGTAGATGAATACATGCTTCGTGCTTTTTACAAACATAGAAAGATCCCACTCAAGTAAGAAATGATTACTTACCTGTACAGTCACTATGGTTCTTTGAGATGTGTTGGACATACATTCTACTTTGTGTGTTCATGAACCCAGTGCACTCAATCCAGAGACTTTTGGTCAGCAGTACCCATTGGGGCAGCACATGCACCCTAAGTGTCCTCATGCCTCCAACCATAGCCTCCAACTAATAGCTACAAGCAGTGAGAAAGAACTGAGGGGGAATCAGGACAGTTCTGCCCTTTGTGTCCTCAGCTGAAGGCATGAGGAAACTCAGAGCACCCGTGCTGCCCCAATGGGTACTGCTGAGCAAAAGAAGTCTCACTTGAGTACACACCTGAAGTGGAATATGTATACACAACTCATCTTGAAGAATCCTAGATATTCTAGCTATACAACCAATATACTCTAGAGGGCATGGGGGACTGGAAAATACGTAGAAATAAAGGGCTTGAAAGGACCTCAAGAAGTCACCAAGTCCAGCTCCCTGTGCAGCAGCAGAACCAAGTAACCCTTGTCCATTCCTGACCAGTGTTTATCCAACCTGTCTTAAAAGCCTCCAAAGATGGGAATTCCACAGCCTGCATTGGAAACTCATTCCAGAGCTTAGCTACCCTTATCATCGGAATTTTTTTCATAACATCTAACCTGAATATCCCTTGCTACAGGTCTACTTTCAATGCCAGTCTACAAAGGAGGCAAATGTGGTTACACTCAGTGTCTGTATTACTAGACAGAAAATATTGTAATGGCATTATATAACTCCATGGTACACCCATACCTTCAGTGCTGTGTTCCGTTCTGGATGCATCATCTCAAAACAGATATATTAGAATTGCAAAGGGTACAGAGAAAGACAACAAAAATGATCGGGGTATGGAACAGCTTCCATATGAGCAGGGCTTTGGAGCAGAGCCCAGAGCTGGAGTGCGGAGCAGCTCCGGAGCACTGGAGCTGCAGGTTTTTGCCTGGAGCTGGAGTGGAGCCGGCCCACAGCTCCAAAGCCTTGCATATGAGGAAAGATTAGAAGAGACTGGGACCTTTCATCTTAGAAAAGAAAAAAAAAAAAGGAGTAAGGGGAAGATACAATAGAGATGTATAAAATCATGAATGGTGTGAAGAAAGTGAATAAGGAAGTTTTATTTATTACTTCACATAACACAAGAACTAGGGATCACTCAAAATTAATAGGCAGCAGGTTTAAAACCAACATAAGGAGGTACAGTACTTCATACAAAGCACAGCCAACCTGTGAACTTCTTGTGAGTGGAAAGCCAAAATAATAATGGATTCAAAAGATAAATTCATGGAGGATAGGTCCACCAATGGCTATTAGCCCAGATGGTCAGGAATGCAACCCCATACTCCGGGTGTCCCTAAAACCTCTGACTGCCAGAAGCTGGGACTGGACAACAGGGGATTGATTACTTGGTAATTGCCTTGTTCTGTTTTTCTTTGAAGCATCTAGCATTGACCATTGTTGGAAGACAGAATACTGGGGCTAGATGGACCACTAGTCTGATCCAATATGGCTAGGATGACCAGATGTCCCATTTTTAAAGGAACAGTCCTGGTTGTGAGGCCTTTTTCTTATATTGGCGCCTATTACCCCCCCCCCACACCCACTGTCCTGTTTTTTCACAGTTGCTATCTGGTAACCCTAAATACGGCCATTCTTATGATCTTACTCAATTTAACACTTTTGAACTCTAGGAGGTAGAGTACTCAAGCTAGATCTTTAAAATATAGTCTAGAAAATAATCTTTTGTAAAAGTGACACACAGACTGCACAGATCTAAGTAGCAGACTTAAAAACATGGCATTGCTTCTACGCTTTTTACCCCTTTATTCCAATCTCAGTTCACTCCAATCAGTATAATATCTTGTGTAATTTAACTTGTAGTATGCAGAATTTAAAAATTTGGAGCCACTTAAAATAATTGGTTTAACATCAGCCTTTTGCATTAAGTAAATGTTCAACAGTTGAGTAGGAGACAAGGAGGCTTTAAGCATCAAGGAAGGCATGACATTTTAAATTAATGTCACTCAACACCTACTGAGATGAATGGGGTTAGCTCAGTGGCTCAAACTTTTTTTTTTTTTTTTTTTTACTGGTGACCCTTTTCACATAGCAAGCCTCTGAGTGCAACCCCCCTTATAAATTAAGAACAATTTTTTTTTATATATTTAACACTATTATAAATGCTGGAGCAAAGTGGGGTCTGGGGTGGAGGTTGACAGCTCACAATGCCCCCCCCCCCATAATAACCTCACGACCCCCAGTTTGAGAACCCCCGGATTAGCTAAATACTCTCAGACTTTGGGCTTGTCTACATAGACATACTCAGGAAAATTAAGATGAATTAACTAAAGATGTAAAGTTAAAGTACATTAAACTGATATAATCTCATTCAGACGTAAACTGCCCTTCATTCACTTTATCCTACTTAAGAACATAAGAACGGCCATACCGGGTCAGACCAAAGGTCCATCTAGCCCAGTATCTGTCTACCGACAGTGGCCAATGCCAGGTGCCCCAGAGGGAGTGAACCTAACAGGCAATGATCAAGTGATCGCTCTCCTGCCATCCATCTCCATCCTCTGACGAACAGAGGCTAGGGACACCATTCTTACCCATCCTAGCTAATAGCCATTTATGGACTTAGCCACCATGAATTTATCCAGTCCCGTTTTAAACATTGTTATAGTCCTAGCCTTCACAACCTCCTCAGGTAAGGAGTTCCACAAGTTGACTGTGCGCTGCGTGAAGAACTTCCTTTTATTTGTTTTAAACCTGCTGCCTATTAATTTCATTTGGTGACCCCTAGTTCTTGTATTATGGGAATAAGTAAATAACTTTTCCTTATCCACTTTCTCAACATCACTCATGATTTTATATACCTCTATCATATCCCCCCTTAGTCTTCTCTTTTCCAAGCTGAAGAGTCCTAGCCTCTTTAATCTTTCCTCGTATGGGACCCTCTCTAACCCCCTAATTATTTTAGTTGCCCTTTTCTGAACCTTTTCTAGTGCTAGAATATCTTTTTTGAGGTGAGGAGACCACATCTGTACACAGTATTCGAGATGTGGGCGTACCATGGATTTATATAAGGGCAATAATATATTCTCAGTCTTATTCTCTATCCCCTTTTTAATGATTCCTAACATCCTGTTTGCTTTTTTGACCGCCTCTGCACACTGCGTGGACATCTTCAGAGAACTATCCACAATGACCAAGATCTTTTTCCTGACTTGTTGTAGCTAAATTAGCCCCCATCATGTTGTATGTATAGTTGGGGTTATTTTTTCCAATGTTCATTACTTTACATTTATCCACATTGAATTTCATTTGCCATTTTGTTGCCCAATCACTTAGTTTTGAGAGATCTTTTTGAAGTTCTTCACAATCTGCTTTGGTCTTAAACTATCTTGAGTAGTTTGGTATCATCTGCAAATTTTGCCACCTCACTGTTCACCCCTTTCTCCAGATCATTTATGAATAAATTGAATAGGATTGGTCCTAGGACTGACCCTTGGGGAACACCACTAGTTATCCCTCTCCATTCTGAGAATTTAACATTAATTCCTACCCTTTGTTCCCTATCCTTTAACCAGTTCTCAAACCATGAAAGGACCTTCCCTTTTATCCCATGACAGCTTAATTTACATAAGAGCCTTTGGTGAGGGACCTTGTCAAAGGCTTTCTGGAAATCTTAGTACACTATGTCCACCGGATCCACCTTGTCCACATGTTTGTTGACCCCTTCAAAGAACTCTAATAGATTAGTAAGACACGATTTCCCTTTACAGAAACCATGTTGACTACTGCTCAAGAGTTTATGTTTTTCTATGTGTCTGACAATTTTATTCTTAACTATTGTTTCGACTAATTTGCCCGGTACCAACGTTAGACTTACCGGTTTGTAACTGCCGGGATCACCTATAGAGCCCTTTTTAAATATTGGCGTTACATTAGCTAACTTCCAGTCATTGGGTACCGAAGCCGATTTAAAGGACAGGTTACAAACCTTAGTAAATAGTTCCGCAAATTCACATTTGAGTTCTTTCAGAACTCTTGGGTGAATGCCATCTGGTCCCGGTGACTTGTTAATGTTGAGTTTATCAATTAATTCCAAAACCTCCTCTAGTGACACTTCAATCTGTGACAGTTCCTCAGATTTGTCACCTACAAAAGCCAGCTCAGGTTTGGGAATCTCCCTAACATCCTTAGCCGTGAAGACTGAAGCAAAGAATCCATTTAGTTTCTCCGCAATGACTTTATCGTCTTTAAGCGCTCCTTTTGTATTTCGATCATCCAGGGGCCCCACTGGTTGTTTAGCAGGCTTCCTGCTTCTGATGTACTTAAACATTTTGTTATTACCTTTGGAGTTTTTGGCTAACCGTTCTTCAAACTCCTCTTTCGCTTTTCTTATTACACTCTTGCATTTAAGTTGGCAGTGTTTGTGCTCCTTTCTATTTGCCTCACTAGGATTTGACTTCCACTTTTTAAAGGAAGTCTTTCTATCTCTCACTGCTTCTTTTACATGGTTGTTAAGCCACGGTGGCTCTTTTTTAGTTCTTTTACTGTTTTTCTTAATTTGGGGTATACATTGAAGTTGGGCCTCTATTATGGTGTCTTTTAAAAGGGCCCATGCAACTTGCAGGGATTTCACTTTAGTCACTGTACCTTTTAACTTTTGTCTAACTAACCCCCTCATTTTTGTATAGTTCCCCCTTTTGAAATTAAAGGCCACAGTGTTGGGCAGTTGAGGTGTTCTTCCCACCACAGGGATGTTGAATGCTATTGTATTATGGTCACTATTTCCAAGCAGTCCTGCTATAGTTACCTCTTGGACCAGCTCCTGCGCTCCACTCAGGATTAAATCTAGAGTTCCCTCTCCCCTTGTGGGTTCCCGTACCAGCTGCTCCATGAAGCAGTCATTTAAAGTATCGAGAAATTTTATCTCTGCATTTCGTCCTGAAGTGAAATGTTCCCAGTCAATATGGGGATAATTGAAATCCTCCACTATTATTGGGTTCTTAATTTTGATAGCCTCTCTAATTTCCCTTAGCATTTCATCATCACTATTACTGTCCTGGTCAGGTGGTCGATAATAGATCCCTAATGTTATATTTTTACTAGAGCATGAAATTTCTATCCATAGAGATTCTATGGAACATGTGGATTCACTTAAGATTTTTACTTCATTTGAATCTACACTTTCTTTCACCTATAGTGCCACTCCTCCCCCTGCACGACCTGTTCTGTCCTTCCGATATATTTTGTACCCCGGAATGATTGTGTCCCATTGATTGCTCTCAGTCCACCAGGTTTCTGTGATGCCTATTATATCAATATCCTTCTTTATCACAAGGCACTCTAGTTCACCCATCTTATTATTTAGACTTCTGGCATTTGTGTACAAGCACTTTAAAAACTTGTCCCTGTTTATTAGCCTGCCTTTTTCTAATGTGCCAGATTCTTTTTTATGTGACTGTTTATCATCTGATCCGGCCCTTACATTATACTTTTCAGTCCTCTGCTCCTGACTATAACCTGGAGATTCTCTGTCAGACTCTCCCCTAAGAAAAGTCTGTGTCCGATCCACACGCTCCTCTGCAGCAGTCAGCTTTCCCCCCCCCCCCCATCTCCTAGTTTAAAAACTGCTCTACAACCTTTTTAATGTTTAGTGCCAGCAGTCTGGTTCCACTTGGGTTTAGGTGGAGCCCATCTCTCCTGTATAGGCTCCTCCCATCCCAGAAGTTTCCCCAGTTCCTAATGAACGTGAACCCCTCCTCTCTACACCATCGTCTCATCCACGCACTGAGACTCTGAAGCTCTGCCTGCCTACCTGGCCCTGCGCGTGGAACTGGGAGCATTTCTGAGAATGCCACCATAGAGGTCCTGGATTTCAGTCTCTTCCCTAGCAGCCTAAATTTGGCTTCCAGGACATCTCTCCTACCCTTCCCTATGTCATTGGTACTTACATGTACCATGACCACCGGCTCCTCCCCAGCACTACACATAAGTCTAGATGCCTCGAGAGATCCACAACCTTCGCACCAGGCAGGCAAGTCACCATACGGTTCTCCCGGTCATCACAGACCCAGCTATCTACGTTTCTAATAATCGAATCTCTCATTACTAAACCTGCCTTTTCCTAGAAACTGGAGTTCCCTCCCCTGGAGAGGCAACCTCAGTGCGAGAGGCAACCCCAGCACCATCTGGAAGGAGGGTCCCAACTACGGGAAGGTTTCTCTCTGCTTCCATTGACTGCTCTGCTTCCCTGGGCCGTTCTTCCTCCTCAATAGCACAGGGGCTGTCTGAGCGGAGGTGGGACAATTCTACAGTGTCCCGGAAAGCCTCATCAACAGACCTCTCTGCCTCTCTTAGCTCCTCCAGTTCCGCCACCCTGGCCTCCAAAGTCCATACATGGTCTCTGAGGGCCAGGAGCTCCTTGCACCGACTGCACACATACGCCACCCGCCCACAGGGCAGGTAATCATACATGCAACACTCAGTGCAATAAACTGGATAGCCCCCACTCTGCTGCGGGGCTTGTGCCTGCATTGTCTCCTAGTTAATGGAAGGGTGGTTTACAGAAAGGGGTTTTGAAATGTGGTTCGATTTATAGGTTTTACGGGGACTACAGGGAAGGGGTTAGGGCTGGAGGGGACTCCAACTCCCTTCCCACTCCCCTTCTAAACTCCCTTGCAAAACTCCCTGTTAGCAGCCCCTGGTCGCAAAGCTCCCTGGTCGCTTGTGCATGGCTTTATAAAGCCCTGGCCTGAGTGAATGTCCCGCCCACTGATTAAGGCTCAGCCAATTACCAGAGGCTTCGAGCTTTCAAACCTGCCTCCAACTGCCAGCCAGAGCACACAGTCCTTCAAACAAACAACAAACAAACAGACTGACAAACAAGCTCAGCACACAGCAAGTAACCCCCAAACAAACACACACTACAGACAGTCACTTAGACCTGGTTTACACTTAAAATTTAGGTCAACATAGCTATGGCATTATGGGGTGTGAAAAATCCACACCCTAGTGCAGTATTTATGCTGACCTCATCCCCAGTGTAACTGCACTGAGGTCAACAAAAGAATTATTCTATTAACTTAGCTACCGTCACTTGGGGAGGCAGTGTTCCTGCAGCATCAGAGAAATCCCTTTCATTGTGACAGGCTGGATCTACATTACAGGGCCTTAGCTATACCACTATAATCCACATAGTGTAGAAATGGCCTTAGTGTACAGAAGGCTCTAGTGTTTCTCTGCATTTTTGCCACCATGTCACTGCTGCGAATCTGTCTACATTAGGACATTGTAACAAAAAAAAGAGACCCAGAGAATGGAAATGAATGATTGCCATTATATTATATTTGGTGTTTTATATCTTGAAGACTGCAAACCAAGTATAATCAACACAGATTATTTTCACTCCTTGGTTAATATTCTGGTCATTTGCCAGACATTTATATGATCCTGCAATTGTAGATAAAAACTGTCCTCTGGAACATGTGTTATTCAGTTTGTTATATTTTTAATTAGAAGTAATGAAATACATTTGTTGATCTGCAGTGAGGTTTCCTGGATAATTTTGTTGTGTGTCATTTGCAGTCACACATTAATCTCATGGACAAGTAAACTTTAGCCATTGTTCATGGGAAAGGCTCTGAGAATTCTTTTGTCAAAACTAGCCTGCCTTGGTAAGAGTTTTAAATTTTTGTGCACAACCACATCCACTGACCAGCATCATGCAGTAAATTCATAATTATCACAACATCACTAAAGTTCTCTCAGAGGCACATACACATTTCCATTCTACAAAAACCAAGACAAAAAACTGATTTAAATACTTAAAATATAAAGCTGCAGTTTTCTTGAATTATTTTAGTTTTTTGCACATTTAGTAATACTCACCTCACAACTTTGCCATCTGTTTGGAATATTGGGTCTCAGCTTCTGCTCACAAACAACTTTCCTCATTTCTTCAACTGAAGGATCTGAAGGGACTAGGTCATAGTATGGTAACTGGTAGTCTTCATGTATTCCTGTAGTTTTGATTGAAGTATTTAGCATTTCTTTTTGTTTAACACCACAATTACACATTTTTTGTTAACTCATTCTCAAGGGTTTTTTTGGGGGGTGGGGGTCGGGGGGGAGGCTGATATAACTCAGTACTTATTTTATACAGTACTTTTAATCGGCAGATTTAAAATCTCTTTACAAAGGAAATAAATATCATCCAATTTTACCAATGAAGTGATTGACCAAGCTCACACAACTGCCTCAATTTAGTGCTTTGTAACTTTTTAGAAAAATGTATACAGGCTTGTGGAAATTGTGTCTTCCTGAATTTGAACAGAAATTGGTTGTTTCATCAGCAATGAAACAAATTAAAGATATTCATAAAAGCTTTTAAAAACAGCATATTTGCATCCGATCTCTTCGTTCTGTATATTATCACATCTATTTACAAATAAGTGAATCACAAAGCATAAACAAGTAATAATACAGGTTGCAATTTACATGGGACAATGTGGACAAAATGCAAATTCCATTGCAAGTACCTTTGCCCATTTTCTTTGTTTCTATTTTAAAGTTTTATTTGAAAAGTGATTCTTTAAAAAAAAGAGTATGACTGATGCTGTTCTAGGCTTAAACTGAAAATGTGAATCCCAATACAAGAGCAACTATAACCACACTCCAATATTGGGAAAGTTTTCCATATTGCACTTTAAATACTTAGGAATAAGTCTTAGTACTGTGCGAGGAAGAGCAGATGTACACTTCCCACTACTGATAGACTACTAGACTTTAAGGCCAGAAGGGACCATCAAAATCATCTAGTCAGACCCTCCTGCATATTGCAGGCCACAGAACCTCACCCACTCCTGAAATAGGCTCATAACCTCTGGCTGAGTTACTGAAGTCCTCAAAATTTGATTGGAAGATTTCAAGTTAGAGAATCCACATTACGCTAGTTCAAACTAGCAAGTGACATGTGCTCCATGCTGCAGAGGAAATCAGAATCCCATCCCCCGCAGGGTCTTGGTCAATCTGACCTGGAGAAAAATGTCAGTTAGACCCTGAGCATATGGACAAGACCCACCGGCCAGCCAGCCACCTGGAAGAGAATGGTCTGTAGTTACTCAGAGCTCTCTCCATTTAGGGTCCCATCCACAGCTGTTGGAGATATTTGGGAACAGCAGATTGCTTAAACTGGAATATAGCCAACCTCATCAGACCATGCCTTCCATAAATTTATCAAGCTCAGTCTTGAAACAAGTTAGATTTTTTTGTCCCCATGACTCCCAGAGGGAGACTGTTCCAGAACTTCATTCCTCTGATGGTTAGAAACCCTAGTCTAATTTCGACCCTAAAATTTGTTGACGGCCACTTTATATCCATTTGTTCTTGTGCCAACATTGGCCTGTAACTGAAATAAGCCCTCTCCCTCTTCGATGTTTATCCCTCTAATGTTTTTATATAAAGCAATCCTATCTTCCCTCAGCTTTCATTTTATTAGCCAAGCTTAAGTCAAGTCTTATCTCATATGGCAGGTTTCTCCATTCATCTAAATCTTCCTAGTAGCCTCTCTCTGCACCTGTTACAGTTTGAAATTATCTTCCTTAAAGATGGGAGACCACAGCTGCTCAGTGTTCCAGAGGAGATCTTACCAGTGCCTTTTACAACTATAAACACACTTCTGCTTCTTCCCGAGATGATGTGTGTCAGAAAAATTGTGTTTTAAACTAGATATCTGAACATTACCTGCACAGATCCTTACCAGTGCAGTCAGTCCCATGCTTTCAAGGGCACCAACTCTGCCATTTTTCTATATGACTTTTGGGACAAATTCTGCTCTGGTATAAGGAGTGGCGGCTCTCAATTTCAAGAGCAGTTTCTTTTACTTACTCCAGGTTTAGCCATATCTCATTTACAGATAACCCCTAGTTAAGAAACTTGAGAAGTGCTCATTATTTGACACTAGTTGATTGAAGCAAAAGATAAAATGGTTTTAAAAACTAACTATAAACCATGGAAAGTATGCTAAATTACGTAGTACAACAAAATATGATTGTGGAAAATAGGTATGCAAAACTGTTCAGATTCTTCAATCAGTACAAAAACTTATAATTTAATATGCTCAATTTAGGATTATCACGTACCACCAATTGAACATCGCCGGGCTATTTCCCAGAACACTAATCCCATCGCATAGATGTCGGCTCGCTTGAATGACTCAAAATGTTTCATATTTATGGAATCATCTAGGACTTCAGGGGCCATGTATCTATTAAAAATAAAAGAATCTCTTTTATGCCATGAAATGCATACTGCACGCTAAGCGTTTTCAGTATTTCTTCAGCTCCAACACATTGAATTGGCTTAACAGAAGTCAATAAATTAGGACAATTATGATGTACTACATTAAGAGTAGAATTTTCAAAATCACTGCATGTTGGCCTAATTCTGATTCCATTAAAGTCAGTGGTAAAATGCCTATTGAATTAGTCAACAGAAGCAATTAGGCCAATCCTGAGTGCTTTTCAATAACCCATCCTATGTCAGGCACCAATCTGCATGGCTTTGGTACAAAGAAAAGCAGTTCAGTTACTTCCAGGTGTCTAACATGTGACCCTTGAGGCTTGTGTTTGTAGTCCTCAACTGTTACAGTAATTAAACTTATTTGATTACAAATTGAAAATATGTTCAATAGCTTTATTCCAGCAGGTGAAAGGAGGCAAGAAGCAAAGCAGCCTCTGAGCTACTGCAGTTTTAGGAAGGGGACATGATAGCAAGACAAAGCTGGAGCCACAGCATCTTCACAAGGGGAGGGCGAGCAAGCAACACAGTGGCTGCAATATCCAGGAGAGAGACACAGAGAGGAGTAGTGGCAGCAGCAGATCTGGGGGAGAAGATAATTAGTTTTGAGGAAGGGGGTGGGTTGAAGGACAAAAAGAGGAATTTTGCATTAGGGAGCATTCATAAAGAGCATGGGGAAGAAGGGAGAAACATGGGAGTTAGAACGTGTTACTAGACATGCTGGAGGCAAGAGATGCTAAAACCCTGTGGGCTGTGTTGGAGGGAAGCATGGCTGGGGACCGCTAGAGAATGGAAAAAAGTTGTTACTAGCCCTACAGTAACTGGTTCTTCGAGATGTTGTGGTCAGCGTGGATCGACTGTAGGTTTACATGTGCCTCACGCGCAAGATCTGATTTTTTTGCATACTGATATTCATTGGGGCCACATGAGGGTATACAGAGCAGAATGCACGGGAGGATCAGGGCCAATCTGAAGCCCATAGCAGCAGAGGACTCTAAAAAGAAGGGATGGAGGTTGGATCATACGAGTCACACTGACATGTCAAAGAACCACACTTATAGGTACAGTATATGCCAGTGTAGATCCTCCTTCTAGGTGACTGGCAAGTAGTAGCCCCTCAGGATGGCAGGAATGAGGTATATCAGCTGCATCATTTCAACAGTACTAGAAGTACTGCTTTCCCATACTTGCCATCTATTCTGGCAGCTAAATCCAACGCATAATGCTTGACAAAGGATAAGAGTTACTCCATGTCACCTCCTTGGAAATCTCAAATTGACATATTTTTAAACAGGCAGAGGATAATTGCTTGAGTTCTGGTAAAGTGCCTTGATTTGCAGTGGGAGAGGTACACCAGCCAAATAGTAACAGCAAGATACCCTGAGTTATCCATTTCAATATCTTCTGTGGGGTCACTGACTTCACTTTTAGAACACACAGCTATGGCTATAAATAGCCAGGACAAGAGTCTGAACGATTTGGTCCTGTTAACATAAAGCAAAGTCCCAGGTGCATTTACTGAGTTTACTTTTTCTCTCTGTGCCAAGTGTATCTTTGGAAAGAAGACAAGCAGGTTGATTGACTGGTTGAGATAACAGACCATGTTAGGAATGAACTTTGGACATGATCTCAGCACCACCTTTTCTCTGTGGAATGCAGTATGTAGGATTTGGCTATAAGTGCCTGAAGCTCATTCACTCTCCTGGCTGAAGTAATGGCCATCAACAAGATTGTCTTCAGAGTGGGCTGGTGCAGGAAGCAGTCAGATTCAAACAGACACCAGGAGTCTAAAAAGTACTAGATCATGGTCCCAGACAAAAGTAGGTTCTTCTGACCAGTGGGTAAGTATGTACCATGGAAGGGGAGCACAACTGTACAGGTATCTGGCAATGTGAAATTGTACAAGGTACACTGTAACAGAGCTGAATGAGAGGCATGTCTTTTCAAGTGCAGTAAGTAGTAGAGGATCTGAGGTACCCAGGCCTGGACCAGGTACAGACAATGCTAGGCGGCCCACAAAATAGAGAATCGCTTCAACTTCAATAAGTAAGTTCTTCTTGAGAATGTTTTCCTCCTCGGAATCAGGATTTTGGTGATTCAACCAGCCAAACAGTTGGACCATCACGTACATCAACTTCGTGCTAGATGAACTATCTGGCCATCATGTTGTGAGAACAGGTCTAGGTATTCTGGGAGTTGTACTAGATGGACACATGTAGTAGGTCAGAATCAAAACTGCCTCAGTCACTACAAAGCTGCAAGAATGAGTATGGCCATGTCTCCTGATTTTGGAAGTCATCTTAGGGATAAGGGAAACTTGTGGAAAGGCATGTAAGCTGCCTTCAGACCACTGCAGAATCAAGGAGCCAAGTAACAACCTGGGATCATATAGAAACAAAAAAGTTTGGCACTTGGACTTTACATCAGTGGTAAACAGGTCTATCACTGTGGTTCCCCAATGTATGATGATCAGCTCTATAATAGACTTCCACAGCAACCATTTTTAAGTGGTGACTGGCTGCTCAGAGCGCCCACCACATTGTTGCTGATGCTCAGGAGGTGAAGGGCCATTGGTGTTATACTGTGTTGGTGGCACCATGTCCAGAGTTTAAGGACTCCACGAACAGTTAAAATGAGCACGTGCCTCCCTGCCCATTTATGTAGTGCATCCAAGGTGTTGTCCATCAGGAGCTGAACTGTGAAGTTTTGAAGCACAGAATGAAAGGTAATGGAGCCTAGCTTGATGACTCTGAGCACTAACACACTGATGTCCTACCAGGTACAAGTGCCCTGCATCTGTTACTCTAGAGGGCATTCTTCACCCCCCCCAAAAAAAAAAATCCACACACAATATTTTAAAATTCTGCAAATTTTGTCAAATAAATGTGGAGGCTCCAGCATTGCATGGGGGAGCACAGGCCAGTAGCTGCACAGAGGTGGGAGATCACTGCACAGCTCCACCCAGGAAACCGACTCTCAGAAGTGAAGCTACACCCAACCCTGACACAGCACAAGGACTGGGCCTGCCCCAGAAACACCTGAGGGTCCTGCCCCTCTGTTTCTGGTGTACCAGGTGTGGGTAGGCAGGCTCAGCAAGGCAAGATCCAAGTGTGGGGGGGGATCCAGGTGTGGGTAGAGAGGGTTCTATGTGGGGTAATCTGGGTGCGGGCGGCTCAGTGGGGGATCTGTGTGTGCACGAGAGAGAGAGAGAGATCTGGATGCACAGGGGCTTGTTGGCGGGTTCTTGGTGCAACAGTAATAGGACTCTGCAGGGGGTCCAGGTGAAGGTGGTTCAGGCTCAGTGGGGGAGGTCTGGGTGTGGGGGAAAGAGAGCTTGGCAAGGGTATATGGGTGTGGAGGGCTCAGTGGGGGGGTCCAGATGCAGCTGGTTAGGGCTTGGTGGGGGATCCGGGAGGCTCGGCAGGATGGTCCAGGTGCAGAGAGAGAGAGTGGGGTTCATCGGGGCGGGGGGCTCGCTGGAAGGGTCTGGGTATGAGGGGGTCTGGATGCACAGGGGTTGGGTGGATTGGGGAGCAGCTCCCTTTACAGGGATCCCTCCTCCTGCAGCTGAGGTGCAATGGGTGCAGGAAGCAGCGAAGGGAGTTTGCAGAGCTTCCTTCTGCTGAGGGAGAAATCTGAGGGTGGGTTGGACGTGCCCCTGGATGTTGTGCAAAGGAAGAGGAAGTTACATCCTCCCAGCCCAGCCAGGACTAGCAGCTGATCCTAGTACAGGGTATGATCAGCTGCTGGATCTTCCCCAGTCCCACCTCCTGCCCCACAGTGATTTACCTCTCTGCCAGCTGCCCTGGCCCGTGAAACATACT